>NC_135804.1:69511511-70111511 GCF_964213995.1 Mustelus asterias | reverse complement strand
TCTGGATGATAATGTGGTAAATTGGATCAGCAAGTTTGCTGATGATACAAAGATTGGAGGTGTAGTGGACAGTGAGGAAGGTTTTCAAAGCTTGCAGAGGGATTTGGACCAAGTAGAAAAATGGGCTGAAAAATGGCAAATGGAATTTAACGCAGACAAGTGTGAGATATTGCACATTGGAAGGACAAATCAAAGTAGAACGTACAGGATAAATGGTAGGACTCTGAGGAGTGCAGTTGGACAGAGTGATCTGGGAATACAGGTACAGAATACCCTAAAAGTGACGTCACAGGTGGATAGGGTCGTAAAGAGTGCCTTTGGTACATTGGCCTTTATAAATCGGAGTATCGAGTATAAAAGTTGGAGTGTTATGGTAAGGTTATATAAGGCATTGGTGAGGCCGAATTTGGAGTATTGTGTACAGTTTTGGTCACCTAGTTACAGGAAGGATGTAAATAAGGTTGAAAGAGTGCAGAGAAGGTTCACAAAGATGTTGCCGGGACTTGAAAAGCTGAGTTACAGAGAGAGATTGAATAGGTTGGGACTTTATTCCCTGGAGCGTAGAAGATTGAGGGGAGATTTGATAGAGGTGTATAAGATTTTGATGGGTATAGATAGGGTGAATGCAAGCAGGCTTTTTCCGCTGAGGCTAGGGGAGAAAAAAACCAGAGGGCATGGGTTAAGGGTGAAAGGAGAAAAGTTTAAAGGGAATATTAGGGGGGGCTTCTTCACGCAGAGAGTGGTGGGAGTGTGGAATGAGCTGCCGGATGAAGTGGTAAATGCGGGGTCACTTTTAACATTTAAGAAAAACTTGGACGGGTTCATGGATGAGAGGGGTGTGGAGAGATATGGTCCAAGTGCAGGTCAGTGGGACTAGGCAAAAAATGGTTCGGCACAGACAAGAAGGACCAAAAGGCCTGTTTCTGAGCTGTAATTTTCTTTGGTTCTATGGTTTTAAGTAAAGGTTCAATAAGTTTATTAATAATAACACTATTAACCCTTAAATTACCCACATGAAACAAGAAGATACCCAGATTCAAGTATACTACCCGCAAAGATGGTTTGGTTAAACTGCAGGCTCGATTCTGAGTCCCTCTGGTCCATCGTCACCAAGATGAGTCTTGATGGCAGCTTCCTCCTTCCTTCCTTCTCTGGTCAGTCTTCTGGATGGTCAAGGTCACCTCCCTTGTCGAGTCTTCGCTGCTGGTGTGTCTGAAATGTGTACCTTTATCCCCCTGCCTGCCTGCCTTTCCAGAAACTTCTCTGGTTTCCGGCCAATGAGGTCCCAGGAGGGGGTTCCAATACCCAGTGGGTTTCTTGATGTCTGCCTGACAAGACACCAGGGCCCACCCCCAGGTGTACGTCTCCATGCTGTTGCTTACATGTGACCTGTTGTCAGATAAGGTAACTGCAGGAACGTTAGGTGACAGAAAGTCTGGCCGATCTGGGCTTCTAACAATAGGCCAGTGCATTTCAATGGGGTGCGATGATCTCCTGCTGGTCTCAGTAGAGTGCAGTGATCTTTGATGGGCCAGGCCCAGCCATGTTTGTGTATTTGTATAATTGCCCTGCCCCAGGTTTGACTGTGTTTGATTTTAATATGCCCAATTCTTTAATTAAGGATATCCAATTTAATCAGCCTTAAAACTAGGCCCTGATTATATTACCACATTCCCTCCTCTTGATCCAGTGAGCGTCAGCGAACCAGATCACACAATCCTTACCAAACCATCTCAACAAGCAAGTATCCCAAATCTGGGGTTGATGATATCATCCCTAACCCACAATAGTAACAACAAATTTAAATGAAGTAAAATAATAAAAGAAGCAATAAAGAAACAATATATCAATAGGGTATATACAAAACAAAGCAATAAACAGTACAAAGTGATAAGTGACTGTACATATTACAATATAAATGGGAAAGTATCAAGGTTCTTGATTGTTGACCCTTTCCCGATGTCAGATGGCCCTTGCCGAGTCCAAGTTTTGCAGAAATTCCTTCTTCCATCGGGCAAATTTAAATGTGAGGATGGTTAGGTACACTGCCATAAGTAGGATTCCTATTACGGCCAGTTGTGACAGAATGCGGACCCATGGATGGATTTGGATGTTTGAACCCCAGTCCCAGAGGCCTTCCCACCACGTAGTGACTCTAATTTCACGAATGTTCTTTTTTATTTCCCCTGTTTGTTGCACCACTTTGACAAAGGTCTTGTGTGCTGTGATCAATTGTGTCCGAGTTTGTTGAAGTTTCTTGGGGTAGAATTGTTATCCCAGTATCAAATTTTTCAAAAGAGTGCCCCGAACTTTGTCTCAATTCCTCGCTCACATTTATTCGTGTTTTCTCTCTTCTGTGTATGTCTACCATCTCAATTAATCCTCTCCTGGCGGGAATGTGTGGTTTAATGCAAAAGGTAGTGTTGTGGATGTTACAAATGGCTGCCCCATACTGGTAATTTTCAAGTGAGGTTGTAATACAATATTCTCCCTCCCCCCGGTAAGTCACCCGGGTGACCTCCCTTTCCAAATTTCGAATTTCCAGTGTACAATTAAGGTCAGTGATTGTTCTGAATCCATGTTCATTTTCATACATCGGATATGGGCATACGACCATTTTGTCTGTGTGTTCACATTTCTCCAGTCTGGTGCCTATGAGTTTCCCTCCTTTCTCTTCTCAACCACATACGGTAAAGTCCCCTGGTATCCCATCCACGTCCCTCCTTTAATGATCCCTATATTTTCGGCTTCAAAAAGTCTCAACTCGACCTTATCTTTTAATATTAATGGGATCCCCAACACCATTCCTAGTGCACTCCCCAGGGTTCCTCTACAACTATCGTTAGACCAGACCTTGGTCTGTTGCCGTAATTGGCAGTTAGTGACATTGGGGTGTCTTTTTCCCTGGTACAGGTGTTCAATCTGTTCATCACTGATCCAGGATGGAACTTTCCCCCTGCTAACCTGGTCAAGGTTCTCTCTTAACTGCTCGACCATCCATTGCCCATAGATGCTACAAAAGGTTCGGTTCTGTTGCCTGGCATTATCTTCCACCCTCCTTCGGGCGATCTGATGCATAGTTTGGGCATGTCCTTCTGTGCAGTAACCATAAGAACATAAGAACATAAGAAATAGGAGCAGGAGTAGGCCATCTGGCCCCTCGAGCCTGCCCCGCCATTCAACAAGATCATGGCTGATCTGAAGCGAATCAGTTCCACTTACCCGCCTGCTCCCCATATCCCCTAATTCCCTTATCGATCAGAAAACTATCTACCCGTGATTTAAATATATTCAACGAGGAAGCCTCCACCACTTCAATGGGCAGAGAATTCCAGAGATTCACTACCCTCTGAGAGAAGAAGTTCCCCCTCAACTCTGTTCTGAACCGGCCCCACCTTATTTTGAGGCTGTGCCCTCTAGTTCTGGTTTCCCTTCTAAGTGGAAAGAATCTCTCCACCTCTACCCTATCCAGCCCCTTCATTATCTTATATGTCTCTATAAGATCACCCCTCATCCTTCTAAACTCCAATGAGTACAGACCCAATCTGTTTAATCTCTCCTCATAAGCGACACCCCTCATCTCCGGTATCAACCTGGTGAACCTTCTCTGCACTCCCTCCAAGGCCAATATATCCTTTCACAAATAACGGGACCAGAACTGTACACAGTACTCCAGTTGCGGCCTCACCAGTGCCTTGTACAGTTGCAGCAAGACCTCCCTGCTTTTATATTCTATCCCCATAAGGCTACTAGCCTTGTTCTCAGCCAAATCTCCCTCAGCATCTTGCCGAGCATTTTCATTTAAGCTGTCCAAAGTATGTTTAACTTGTTGGGTTAGGACTCTGAGCTTATTATCCAAATCAACCAGATCCAGTGCGTTAATGGTGGATGCCTCCACTCCATATGCAGTCACCAGATCATTCAGGATTTCCCTCTTCTTGCGCCCCTTTGACCTGGGTGTCTCTTCCCCCACGTGTGTCTCAGTCTTTCGGCTTAGCAGCCTCTGGGTCAAGTGGAGGTACAATTTTTTAAGTGGGGAGGGACACCAGTCTGGTAATTGTGTTCCGGCTAAACCTACCACTACTGGTACCAATTCATAGTGTGTGTTGTCGAATAATATTTTCCCTGTATGTTTTAGTATCAACCCATTTTGGGGCCCTGGGTGGTTTCGGGACAAGTGGGGATGGGTGTGCTAACAGTTGGTCTTAAGCCATTCTTGATTTCATAGTGTTTGTACTTGTTCTGAATAACCTTACCAGGGCACTTCTTTCCTAATTCCAGCCCTTTTTCTGGGCCATGGGCTAGACAGGCTAGCTCCATGTACCCATGGTTAGTGTACGCCCACCAATCACTAGTGAGGGTCGTCCTTAGGGAGCAGTAATCAGAGCTCCCATTAACTTTCCTGTACATCACCCTTTGGTTGTTACACCCATAGGTGATACTCTTATTGGGGTGTACCCACAAGGTGCCATCCTCACATTTGCCTGCATCTGGTGGGGCGAACCGCATATATCCAGGGTATCATAGGCTGATCTTCTGGTCTTCAGTTGGTGTGGTGTCTGTGGTTCGGTCTGAGACGAGGAGTCCCAGATAGCAGAGAAATTTGTAGTTCATTCTGGGGGAGATCAAGGTAGCACCTGTTAATTTTTATTAATACCTGATTCTCTTTTCCTTTTCTTTATTAGAATGTCGTATGACTCCTCTCTTTTTAAAAAAAAAACAAATAAAGAAGTAAATGAATAATAAAGGCCCAATAGTGTCATACAAAGGGTTGGTCAGCAATCAGTGTTTAATGGGGTTGAGTTGGGTAAGGAGTTTGCAGAGCGTGAAAGTAAAATGTTGGGCATGTGGCATGTGTCCTTGTTGTTGGAGGACAATGGCACAGTATAACAATAGATTCTTCATCCCACAACCACAGTGGTGTGTCGGAAGATTATGGCGCAGTATAATCTGGGCAGATAAGCCCTTTTCAATTGGGTGATGTGTGGAGTGGACGGATAAAGCTATTTACAATTTGGACTGTGATGTCCTGATTCTTCCTCAGTGGAGGGAACTTACGTGGGCGGGCTTTGGCTGCTGGGTACCCACTGCATTACCACCTCTGGTAGTGAGCGCCGGGTCAAACGGTTCTGGGAGTCCCGGTACCAGGGGCACCATAGGGGGTAAGATTTGCCAGTGTCCCATCCTTTTTGTCGGGGTCTCCTGGGTCGGGGTTTTATTCCTGAAGCCCTGTAAACTGAAGCAGGAACCAAGGATGTGTGTGCTGGTCCTGGGGATACCGGGTGGTGGTACAGGTTGTGGACCATGGTTTAGGTCCGGTGGTATGGGGTGAGGATTGGGGCTCCCTTGTGGCTCAAAGCCTCCTTCCAGGGTGACATAGTATTGGTGAAAATTTTCCTGGGAGCCGAATGCCTTCATTTGGTTCACATGATACCACCCGGCTTCTTTGTGATCTACCATGACCTTGTATACCGAGGGGCTGGCCTTACCTACCACTGGTTAGGGTCTGGCATATTTGGGGGACAAGAACGTTCCAGGCTGGAAGACTCGAGCATTATCTGTTGCCCACCCTCATATTCGATGGGTTTTACCTTACCATCAAAATAGGCCTTACTTTGCTGCTTCCATTTGCCTATCTTAATGGCTGCAGCCTGTTGTGCGGCCTGTATGTTTTCTAGGATGGCTCTCACGGCATTCTCGTGGATGAGGGCCGTGACTTCGGGCCCGGACAGATCCAGCCCGAGTAAAGGTTCAATTCCTCGCATAGGTTGCCCAGTCATGAGGACATGGGGGATGAATCTGGTGGAACTAGATATGGAATTGCGCACTATCATTAATATGAAGGGGAGGACTTTGTTCCAGGAGTGATTGTTCTGCTGAACGGTCTTACGGATCATAGCTTTGAGGGTATGGTTCATCCTCTCTACTACACCGCTAGATTGGGGGTGGTAAGCAATGTGGAATTGTTGCTTTATCCCGAACAATTCCATTACGTGTTGCATTACCTGGGCAGTGAAGTGAGTTCCCTGGTCCTAGTCGTTGCTGCGGGGAAGGCCCCACCTAGTGAATATGTGCTGCATTAGGATGTCAGCCGTGACCTTGGCCATGTTAGTGCGAGTTGGAAAAGCTTCCACCCATTTACTAAAAGTGTCTATGATGACCAGGATGTATTTGTAACCTCCCACTCCAGGTGGTAGGGGACCAATATAATCAATCTGGAGATTTGTCCAGGGACCTTCTACAGGGCGAGTATGCCTCAGTTCCTCTTTGTGGGCATATTTATCAGGATTGTTCTGTGCACAGATGATACAATTATCGATGTAATGCCGCACGTCCTGTTCTAGGTTTGGCCACCAGCACAATCCTTTGATTCGCTCACTCGTGGTTGCTGCCCCTTGATGGCCCTGGACATGGTGGTTTTGGAAAATGATTTGGTTACGGTCCCGGGTTGGGACCACAAATAGGCCGTCCTTAAGGACAAACCTATCCCGTACCGATATTGCATCTCGCCATTTTTCAAAGGAGGCGGGGTTTGCCCCTTCCTGAATTTGTTTCAGGTCCTGGTCACTGCTCTGGGCTTGTTTTAGGTCTTCAACCTTGGTCTGGCTAACAGTCACAGCTTCAATTCGCTCTGTAACTATTGGTTGCCAACATTTCCCCTCTCGAGCACCCTGTTTGGTTAATTCATCCGTCCTAATGTTCCCAAGTGGGGAGGTGCGATGGTGGGCCTTTACTTTAATTATGCCATACTTCCGGTCTTGGGCAGCCTGGAAAATAAATCTTAACAGTGGGGCTGATGGTAGAGGTTTCCCATCTGCCGATATGAATCCCCTTGCTTCCCATAGGGGCATGAAGTCTGTTAAACTGTTGCGGACATACATACTATCGGCGTGTATGTCTGCGGATGTGGGGAACAGGTCAGGATGGCTGACTACATATGCTATCACTGCCAGTTCTGCAGCCTGTGCACTCATGTGTGCTGGAAGTTTTAAGGCTATCTCCCTCAGGGGCTTGCCTTCTTGGTCTTCAACATATATCCCACATCCTTTCCTCTCTTCCACCATGGATGACCCATCTAGAAAAAGTTTTAAACTGTCCTGAGCCTGGGTTTGGCCGATTCCCCTGGTTCCTCCCCCCTTTTGTTTTGGCAAAAATGGCCCTTGGGGTCTTTTATTGCAGGAACCTGGCATTCATGGGGCTCCCCCTGTAGGTTAGGTTGTCTGCCAGGAATGTGGGGACCGGGGTATGTTTGACCGCAATGTCTCGACCCTGTAACATGAGTGTCCACCGTGCAATACTGTTTTGACTAACCATCCCATCTTTAATTCGACCATTCAGCAGTAATTGTATGGAGGTGTGTTCTGTAAGTATAGTGAGAGGGCTCAAGCTGAGTATATAGTTAAAGCGATGCACTACCCAGAAAACTGATAATAAATGGGTGTCGCACACCGAAAAACTTTGTTCAACCGGAGTTAGTATGCGGGAAGCGTAAGCAATTGGGCCGATTCGTCCGTGCCGTTTTTGGAGGAGCACAGCAGCTAGTATGCTGTCAGTGGCCGCTACTTCAAGGGCAAAGGGGAGTTCAGGGTTGGGTACCTGTAAGGCAGGGGCTTGTGCAAGGGATTGTTTGAGGTCTGAGACTGCTTGTGTATGTCGCGCAGTCCAGACCCGCGGGGTGTTTTTTCGTAAAAGTTCGGACAGGGGAGCGGCTTTAGTGGTGAAACCGTCTATGTGGTTGCAGCAGTACCCCACTAAGCCTAGAAAGGAGCACAGCGAGCTTACGTCCTTTGGTAAGGGAAGGCGTGTTACAGACTCGATTCACTTCCTTTCTATCTCATGCTTTCCCTCAGTCACTACTGTACTCAAGTAAGAGACCTGTCGTCTCATGATCTGGGCTTTCTTGGGATTTATCTTTAACCCTAATGTAGTGAGGAGGTTCAGCAGTTCATCCAATAACTTTAGATGTTCCCCTCTTGTTTCAGTCTGTAAGAGGAGATCATCTACGTATTGTACTAAACATTCTGGTTTGGAGAATCCCTCCAAGCCCTTTGCTAAGTGCTGGTGAAATATGGACGGGGAGTTATGAAAACCTTGTGGTAAACACATCCAGGTGTACTGTTGTCCCTGGAACGTAAAGGCAAATTTGTATTGACAGTGATGATCTAAGGGAATTGACCAGAAGCCATCACTGATGTCCAACACTGTGAAAAATTTTGTGTGTGGGGCTTGTTTCATCATGGCTTCTGGGCTCGTCACCACTGTGGGGGCTGTGATGGGGGTGGTCTGATTTAGGGCTCGATAATCAATTGTGAGCCTCCAAGAACCGTCCGGTTTCCTTACTGGCCATATGGGGGAGTTGTTAGAAGCAATGGAGCGCAGGACTCCTTGTTTTAATAAACTGCTAATCACCTTGGCCACTTCTCCTTCAGCTCGCTTAGGGAAGCCGTACTGTCTTTGGGGTTTAGGGTCAGGACCTTCTATGACTATCTCCCCTGTTATTCGGCCGCAGTCATGCTTGTGACTGGTGAATGCCTGTGTGTGTTTGGCTGTGCTTCAGGGTCCTCTGTCATTTCTGTGGGCCTGATCCACAATTCTCCAAAAGTAGAGATTCAGCCTACATATCTGCCGGTGGCCACCTCGACTGGGGATTGACAAGTGGTTGGCATTAGCCAAATGCAACAATTAGCGGAATCAAACGATAGGTTGCATTTCCTCATCAGATCGGACCCTAAAACGTATTCTGCCTCGGGTGGAATTTAACCAAGATAGCTGGGAGATGACATATTATATTACCCAGTCGAAATTCTAATGGGTCTGTTTCTAAGCCCTCCTGTAAATGTCCCATAAAGCCACTTAACATTATTGTTTTCCTGGTAGGCCAAGTACAGCCGAGGTCACGTGATGTGTTAAGAGTGGTACAGGAGCCCCCAGTTTCCCATAGGAACTCGACGGGGCGGTCTCCTACTTTGCCTTTTACAAGGGGTCTCCCTACATTATTCCATTCAGTGTTGCAAACCCAAGTTAGGGAGGTCCAGTACAGTCATGCTTTCAGTCTGGAGTCTAATTGTGGGTAGAGGCTGAAAGGGGTGTCGGAGGCATCCACTGGGGTTGTGATGTATTATCTGGAGGTCCTTCTAACGACATAGGTCAGGGTTCTCCTCTGTGAAATCGTTGGGGCGCTCATGGGGTCTGGCTGGGCGGGGCTCTATATTCTCTGGCAAAATGGCCGATCTGACCACAGTTGTAACACTGCACTTGTGGGGGTGAGTATCTGGAAGTGGCTTTGTCTTGTTCCCTGTACCTGGGGTTGGGAATATATTGGGGTTCTGCACGGTGCTGCTGTTTTCTGTATCGATGATTGGCAGGGGTGTGTGGGAGTGGATGTCCTGAGTTTCCCTGTCCCCTGTTTCCACCTCCCCCTTCGTTACGCCAAACCCAGGGCCGGGTCTGTGTGAATCGGGTTCATCTTTCCGTGTTTTGTGGGCTTGTGGGTGTCTGTTTGTCTGACTTCCCGTTCCTACACGCAAGTCATTTTGCGGATGGCCCAGGCTTCTGTATGTGTATTATCATCAGGGTCAAAATTCTCACAGGCTTTCCGACTCCCCTCGGTGACGTGTGCTATCAGGGTCTGGATCCATGTGGACTGGTGGTGTGCATTTAATTGAATTTGATTTAATTGGCTGAAAACTGCAACAAATTGGTTCCATAGTCGGCCAGCATAGGCCGTCGGGTGTTCCCCTCTCTTTTGTTGGCAGTTGTTTCAGCCTTGTACTGGGTCATCCCTCTTGTAGCCTATGGCGGCCAGAACGGCTGCCTTCATTTCTGGTAGGGTTCCCCCGGCCACGTTCTGGGATTTGGGTAGGGCGGAACGGATAGCAGGACTTAAACATAGGAAAATAAGTTTAACCTCTTCTGCTTCATCTCGGCAGTTTAAAACACGATATTGGGTGATCTGGTCAAAGTATGTGGATCCCCGGAGGGTTCAAATACTCCAATCGCTTTAGCTATGTCAGTGAGCTGTGTCATGGTGTATGGAGTTACATGAGTCACATTGTGGTTCTGTCCATCCTGTCGTTGGGTGGTGACCGGAGTCATCGGTACGGGAACCGGATTAGTGACTGGAATTATCGGAATGGGAATTGGACGAGGAGCTGAGATTGAGTTTTCTGGGATGGGGGCCAGATTAGGTGGTGCCTTTGGTTCCATTACCGGGAACAGAGTGGGGTCCCCAGTCAGCTGTGATGCTAACTGTTGCATAATGGCAGGCATCCTCTTCTAAATCCCCCCACTCTACCCCTGGGTCACGATCCCCAGTTTCGCTGATGTACGCACATATTACACCCCTTTTTATGGCGAGTTGTGATTTTAAATCTCCAATCTCGCGCAGGCATTTGGAATGGTCTGTTGTGCGGGCAGTATTTTTTTTTCCTGTTTGGTGCAAAACTTTTACGGCAGCCTGCAGGTCACTGCATTTACATTTAACTTCCTCTACCTGTTGCAGTGCAGCCTCTCTCTCACTGATAGTGCGCTGAGCCTTTTGGTAAGCTTTATCACATTGAGCCTGGAATTGGCTCATGTGGATCATATTTATCTGGTTCCTTTCCTCTCATGTAACTACCTCCGCTTCCAATTGTTGTGCGCACGTGGTAGCACTCATTAAGTCCTGCTTTAGTTGGGTTACCTGGGCCTCTCTGTCCCGTTTAACCCAAATAATCTCTGCTTCTCTACCACGGAGCTGTTCTAGACAACTGGCGATCGCAATCACCTCCCTAAGCTTGGGATCCCTTTTATCCATTTCCTTATGGGCACGACTCCAACAATTCTCTCCCTCGGATCCCAGATCCGGTTTCAGGGCGTCACCCCACTGCACCCATTTGGGCCACTTGTGGTTCAAATATATATGGAGGACTTCCTCCCATTCAGCATGACTGGCCATAATTATTTCCTGTTAGGATTCGTCATGTGGCTATGGGTAAGGGATCGGGGTAGGGGTCCGGTTTTCACTAAATTCCCACCTGTGGATTTTATCCAAATTCCCTTGACTAGTTCTAACTACAGTTTGTCCATGTTCTGGTCGCCTCACGATAGGAAGGATGTGGAAAAGATTGAAAGGGTGCAGAGGAGACTTACAAGGATGTTGCCTGGATTGAGTGGCATGCCTTATGAGGATAGGCTGAGGGAGCTCGGTCTTTTCTCCTTGGAGAGACGAAGGATGAGAGAAGACCTAATAGAGGTGTATAAAATGTTGAGAGGCATAGATCGGGTGGACTCTCAGAGGCTTTTACCCAGGGTGGAAATGTCTGCTACAAGAGGACACAGGTTTAAGGTGCTGGGGGGTAGGTACAGGGGAGATGTTAGGGGTAAGTTTTTCACACAGAGGGTGGTGGGCGAATGGAGTCGGCTGCCGTCAGTGGTGGTGGAGGCGAACTCAATAGGGTCTTTTAAGAGACTCCTGGATGAATACATGGAGCTTAATAGGATGGAGGGTTATAGGTAGGTCCAAAAGGTAGGGATGTGTTCGGCTCAACTTGTGGGCCGAAGGGCCTGTTTGTGCTGTAGTTTTTCTATGTTTTTATGTCGTGTTACAGACACCGGGTTTATGGCCCAATTTACTGGTTGAACCTGTATTAGTCCTTCACTCACTTAAGACTGGCCGTCACGTGGGGCAACCTGCCCTCTTAATTCAGGCTCAGATGGAGAGTTGGAGAATACCGGGTTGAAGGTTCAACTTCGGAGCAACGTATCACTTCTTATCGAAGGACTGTCTGGGGTGCCAAATGTTGTATCTGTTAATTCTCAGATACTTTCGACCAGTTTGCTTATTCCAAGGTTTTATCCCAGTGCCCTTATTTGAAAGATGGACAAAGAACAAACACAAATAAAGGTTCAATAAGTTTATTAATAATAACACTATTAACCCACATAAAACAAGAAGATACCCCAGATTCAAGTATACTACCGCAAAGATGGTTTGGTTAAACTGCAGGCTCGATTCTCTGAGTCCCTCTGGTCCGTCGTCACGAAGGTGAGTCTTGATGGCAGCTTCCTCCTTCCTTCCTTCTCTGGTCAGTCTTCTGGATGGTCAAGGTCGCCTCCCTCGTCGGGTCTTCGCTGCTGGTGTGTCTGAAATGTGTACCTTTATCCTCCTGCCTGCCTGCCTGCCTTTCCAGAAACTTCTCTGGTTTCCAGCCAATGAGGTCCCAGGAGGGGGTTCCAATACCCGGTGGGTTTCTTGATGTCTGCCTGACAGGACACCAGAGCCCGCCCCCAGGTGTACATCTCCATGCTGTTGCTTACATGTGACCTGTTGTCAGATAAGGTCACTGCAGGAACTCGAGGTGACAGAAAGTCTGGCCCGATCTGGGCTTCTAACAATAGGAGGTAGGAATGGGTAAAAGGGATCCCAAAAGCTAATGGTATTTGCTGCCAAATAAACCTGTTGGATTTTAACCTGGTGTTGTTAAAACTCTTACTGTGTTCACCCCAGTCCAACGCCGGCATCTCCAATCACTTCTAACAATAGGCCAGTGTATTTCAATGGGGTGCGATGATCTCCTGCTGGGTCTCAGTAGAGTGCAATGATCTTTGATGGGCCAGGCCCAGACATGTTTGTGTATTTGTATAATTGCCCTCTCCAGGTTTGACTGTGTTTGATTTTAATATGCCCAATTCTTTAATTTAGGATATCTAATTTAATCAGCCTTAAAACTAGTCCCTGATTATATTACCACACACTGTAATGTGGTTGACCCTGAAATGCCCGCTGAAATGGCCTAGCAAGCCATTCAGTTTAAGGGCAAATAGGGATGGCAAAAATGAATGAATTCAAAGCAATGAACGACCTGCTGTCCTGTTATTGCGGTCAAATATGAAAAGACACTCAATTTATAGGACTTATTTGTGAATAATGAACAGAAAGCGGAAACTCCATCCCCACTCCTTAATTTGTATTTAAATGATAACCTTGGATCCACCCGTTCTGCAGTTGGAAATGATGTTTGTGTTCATCAAACAGAAGGACACCAAGTTCAGAATGCATTTCCAATTCTAATCAATTAACATCTGTCATAGACATGCTGACATCAGGCAGAATAGATGGATTATTATTCGACTCAAATGAAAATGTTCCAATGCAAGATGAGCAAGTAAATAGTGAATCAGCAAAGGGAAGTCTCCAAAGAAGAGACAGTTGGAGTACCAGCAAATCACAATGTTACATGTAGAGGAGACCGTTCAGCACATTCTCTGCACTAGCTCTCTGAATGTTATACTGAGCTTACAAAATCTCACTAACTGTCCTGGCTGGAGACAATACACATCTCTTTAACCTGTGCTTAATCCTCTCTCCACTCACATTGTCTGTACCTTTAAGACTTGATTACCTGTAAAGACTCGCATTCCAACCATTATTTGATAAATTGAGTTTGTGTCTTTATATGCCCTGTTTGTGAACAGAACTCCCACTTACCTGATGAAGGAGCAGTGCTCCGAAAGCTGGTGGCTTGTGCTACCAAATAAACCTGTTGGACTTTAACCTCGTGTTGTGAGACTTCTTTCTGTGTTTACCCCAGTCCAACGCCGGCATCTCCACATCATGGTATACCGAGTGCCATTCTCCCACCTTATCCCTGCAAAGTAAACAGACATATTCAATGTGAGGGAATGGAAGATGAATCAAAGCTGGAGATCTGTGATTAATTATACATTTAGAAATAATGCAACACAGAAAAAAGGCAGATAATGAAGTTCAGTCAATTATCTGAACCAATAATAATACAAGAATCACAAGGGGAAATCTTCATGTGGAAATGAGGGAGCCGAAGCCAAGTTATGCGAAACGATTAGTCGCTAAATGAATGAGCACACAGAAGTATTTGATAATGTGCAAAGAGGAGAAGGACAAAGATGCAACCGATTTCCAACCTGGAATAACTCTTGTTTAGAGCGGAGAACATGTCTCGATTAATAAACACTTTGAATCAGTCTTCACAAATCGAGGATGCTGTTACTGATGCCCCAGAATAAGGGGAGATATCGGATATGATGAACTAGGTGAATTGAATGGGCTTAAAGAGATAACAGCCGGAAATAAAAACTACGTCCTAACCAGTTAGGATGCATAAGGATTTGTTGTAGTTAGTAATGTTGAAAATAATTGAGACTCCAAAACCTGCAATCCTCCTTGGAGATGAAAATATAGCAGAGGATGAGACAATGATAGATGTTGTACCTATACATGTTTTTAAAAGATGAGAGGGCTAAGTCCGGTAGCAAGGGCAGCTAACCCAATATTGATGGAGAGGAAATATTTATAGAGATCATGATGCACGATCACTTGCAGAATATGCGTTCAAAATTGGCCTGACAAATTTTGCTGAGTTAGTTAATAGAGGAAAAGGCAGTGCAATGAGAGTAATTTTGTTAGTGTTCAGTGAACCAACCTAAAATATACGGCATTTGATAAAATGCCACATTTTAGATCTGTCAACCATTTTGAAATTGACAGCAACAAAGCTGCAGCGCGGATGTGAAATTGATTTTGACTGGGGCAATAAACACATTCGAGCGGTGAACAGCTGATTTTCACCTGATGGGAAGTTCCCAATGACATATAACAAGGGCAGTATTAACATTGCTAATGTCCATGATCTGTATACAAGCCATGGATTTGAGTCCACAGGAAATGAGTTCAAAACTTGCTTTTCTGGGCTTTGTTTCATCTGGATGACAGCTTTAGAACTCAATGGGACATTGAATAGGTTGGTGAAATAGGACATTCAAACTAAGAATAAATAGACAGTATGGGCAAAATGGCAGCAGAGAGATGGTGATTGAGAGTTACTGCAGGATAGTGAGATCAATCGCAAGAACATAATGTTTCAAAGATAAATTCCATTTGTCACTGTTCTGCCAATAACAAAGAACAATACAGCACAGGAACAGGCCCCTCGGCCCTGCAAGCCCGCGCCGCTCCCTGGTCGAAACTAGACCATTCTTTTGTATCCCTCCATTCCCACTCTGTTCATGTGGCTATCTCGATAAGTCTTAAATGTTCCCAGTGTGTCCGCCTCCACCACCCTGCCCGGCAGCGCATTCCAGGCCCCCACCACCCTCTGTGTAAAATATGTCCTTCTGATATCCATGTTAAACCTCCCCCCCTCACCTTGAACCTATGACCCCTCGTGAACGTCACCACCGACCTGGGGAAAAGCTTCCCACTGTTCACCCTATCTATGCCTTTCATAATTTTATACACCTCTATTAGGTCACCCCTCATCCTCCGTCTTTCCAGGGAGAACAACCCCAGTTTACCCAATCTCTCCTCATAACTAAGCCCTTCCACACCAGGCAACATCCTGGTAAACCTCCTCTGCACTCTCTCTAAAGCCTCCACGGCCTTCTGGTAGTGTGGCGACCAGAACTGGGCGCAGTATTCCAAATGCGGCCGAACCAACGTTCTATACAACTGCAACATCAGACCCCAACTTTTATACTCTATGCCCCGTCCTATAAAGGCAAGCATGCCATATGCCTTATTCACTACCTTCTCCACCTGTGATGTCACCTTCAAGGATCTGTGGACTTGCACACCCAGGTCCCTCTGCATATCTACACCCCATAATGAACACCCTACAATCTAACCAGCCCGTCTGTATCATCCTATAATCTTTCCTCCCCCGTTATTTACCACATACCAATTTTTGTGCCATTAGCAAACTTACTAATCATAATTCCCACCATTCACGTACAGATCATTAATGTACACTACAAATAGCAAAGGACCCATCACCGATCCTGCGATATATCACTGGACATAGGCTTCCAGTCAGAAAAACAACATTCAACCATCACCCTCTGCCTCCTGCCACTAAGGATATTTTGCATCCAATTTGCCAAGTTGTCCCGGATCCCAGGGGCTCTTAGCGTCTTGATCAGTCTTCCCTGTGGGACCTTGTTGAAAGCCTTACTGAAGTCCATGTCGGCTACATCAACTGCACTACCCTCATTTACACAACTAGTCACCGCCTTGAAAAACGCAATCAAATTTTAATAGACATGAGCTCCTCTTACCAATGCCATGCTGACTATCCTTGGTTAATCTTTGCTTCTCCAAGTAGAGATTAATTCTGAACTCAGAATTTTTTTCAAGCCTCTCCAATCTCCTCCCTTGCCTCAGACAGCAGCCTAGGATACATCTCATCTGGACCTGGGGATTTATCCACTTTAAACCCACTAAAACCACAAAAACCTACTCCCTCTCAATGCTAATCTGTTCAATTATATCACAGTCTCCCCTCCCTGCTTTTTATTCCTACAATGTCCTTCTCCATAGGGAACACATGCAAAATACTAATTTAATACTATGTCTTTCGGCTTCATGCACAGGTTATCACTTTGGTCCCTAATAGAACCTACTCTTTCGCTGTTATTCTCTTACCCTTAATATTCTTAGAACACACCTTGGGACTCTCCTTAATTTTTCCCACCAGTATTTTTTCATGCCGAGCCTTTGCTCTCCTGATTTATCTTTTTAAATGTGCCCCAGTATTTTCAATCGTCCTCTAAGACTTCCATTGTTTTCAGGCCCACATATCTGCCATCAGCCTCCCTTTTTTTCCTGATCCAATTCTGTATTTTCCTAGCATGCAGGGTTCTTTGGCTATCTTGGTCCCACCTTTAAACTTCACAGGAACATTAAGGCTTTGTACTCTGTATTTCCTTGTTGAATGACTCCCACTGCTCGAACATGGATCTTCCGACAAGTAGCTGCTCCCAGTCCACTTTGTCGTCTTCTATTAAAATCAGCCTTCCCCCAGTTCAGAGCCTTTATTTCCAATCCATTTTGGGTTTTTTCCATAATGACCTTAAATCTTACCGAGTTATGGTCACTATCACCAAAATTCTCCCTCACTGACGCATCTACTCTTTGCCCAGCATCATTCCATAAAATTAGGTCAAGTACGGCCCCCTCTCTTGTAGGACATTCTACGTGCTGTCTCAGAAAGCTCTCCTGGATGCACATAAAGAATTCTGCCCCCTCTAAACCTTTCACATTCTGCCTATCACAATTCATATGGGAAAAGTTGAAATCCTCGACTATTATTACCTTATTATTTTTAAACTTCCCTGAGATTTGCCTACAAATTTGATTTTATATCTCTCCCTGACTGTTTGGGGGCCTATCTTCTTCTTTGGCAGTCCCTCAGGCCGAGGATGACTTGCTGATGCTCCGTGTGGGTAGAGCGAGGGGAGGAGGAGGCGGGGGTGTGTGAGGGGAGGAGGAGGTGGGGGTGTGGGAGGGGAAGAGGAGCCGGGGGGGGGTGGGGGGGGGGGTGGTGTCTGTGGTGGCTGAATGGTCCAATCCTTGAGCTCTGCTACAGGTTTGGCAGGTGGTGTTTAATGAACTGGGTGGGTGGGACACTCTGGATTCTGCGCTCTCTGCTGTTTATGCTTGGCCTTTGTGTCCTCCGCCTGGTGATGCTCGAGGTGATTGGCACCTTTGTGGATGCTTCGTCTCCAATTTGTGCATTCTAAGGCAAGTGATGTCTATGTGTCAATGAGGATGCTGTATTTAGATAGCCTTTCAGAGTGTCCTTGTAGCATTTCCTCTACCCTCCTTCTGGTCACTAGCCATTGTGGAGATTGGAGTAGAACACTTGTTTCAGAAATCTTGTGTTGGACATGTGGACAATATGGCCTATACATCATAGCTGGTCGAGTGTAACCAGTACCTTCATACTAGGGATTTTGGCCTGGGAGAGGATGCTCACATTGGTACGCCAGTGGATTTGCAGGATTTTGTGGAGGCAATCTGATATCTCTCCAGGGATTTCAGGTGTCTGCTGTTCATTGTCCATGTTTCTGATGCATACAGGAGGGTGGGGACCACGGCTGCTCTGTAGACCATGAGCTTCGTGCTGGATATGAGATCGAACACTCTGTTCCTCAGGCATCCAAAGATGGCACATTGTTGTCGACCATCAAGATCCATGGTGAATCCCTGGACAATGTGCATTATTTCCCGTACCTCAGGAACCTCCACTCAGCCACATTGAAGGTTCTGCTGCTATAAAATATTTCCCTTCACCCAGATTGGCCCACAAAGCCCACATAGCCTCCATTGTACAATTTACCGTAGCATTAAACTTGTACCTTGCCCTTTCTGTTTCGTATATTGGATGTGCACACACTAAGGTGGCTTCTATTCTATGCCCATCTAAAGTGGTACTGATAATGTTGCCCTCTATTTCCACTTCATAGAATGGTTTGTAACATAATGATTTCCGCTAATTACACCAATATTCGCTACTCAACACCCTGCCAGGTGTTGACATAGCTATAACGGATACTAATACAATGCCTATTAACATATTACTCTCCATATTACATTCAATGTTAGTTCTATATACATGCGTCAGAACCCTGTGCTTGCATACGGTCAATCTGTGATTTCACAAGATTTCTGAAACAAGTGTTCTCCTCCAATCTCCACAATGGCAAGTGATCAGAAGGAGGGTAGAAGAAATGCTACAAGGACACTCTGAAAGGCTATCTAAATAATTACAGGTCATGAGATGTTAAGCAGATGTTTGTAACCCACAGTAGCATCACTGCCTCACTAATTTCCTTCAATTATTCCCATGCCTTTTCAAGTGTCAGTGACTTATAGGTACCGCAGACATCATTTCTACTTTCAGCATCCAAAATAGTCTTCCCTTTTCTAATCAATTTATTGATGGTGTCTGTATGACTATCTAATAAAATGGCTAAGTTCTGAAATATCTGTGCCATGTCTTGATCTGCACCCATTTGAGTGTTCAGAGTCCCTTGTTCTCTGGAATCCTGTTAACCAGCAGGATTAAAATTCACACCTTCTGGTCAACAGTTTTGAAATCAATAGAATAAATTATTAAAATCCCAGTGTTGAATGGTGCAGTGGCAGCATTTATCAAGCTGGGTTTTGACCGGTTCCCAATTCCATGGGCTGGGGACATATCTATTGGCTGCATCCCACTGTTGGATTGGGCTGTTTTGATCACTAAATTACCCATCAAGGCCAGATACAATGCCCGAGTATGGGTCAAACACCACTGTGGCAGGGCTATGTCTGTCTTATCTAGGACTACAGGTACCAGCTCGTGGTGTACATTATCATACAAAACTTTTATTCTTATTGATTAATATGAAATCATTCTCTGATCCTGAACTCATGGTTGCACAAGATGGGTCAGATGGTGATAAGACATTGACTGCCTCTGCTCGGATTGTTTGTGCTGTTGTTATAGGTGGTGCAGTGGTAACATCCTTTTTCTTTAGGATGAAGTCCTCATGTCCTTCTATCATCTCTGTTTGCCCACGTTAATACATTTCGACATTATCATTAGTCCTATATACGTTCCACCCAGAACGATGGGAGTTCATAATCTGGGCATATTACATAAACATTTCCCTCCTTTTCACAAACAAATTCAAACTCATCTTTTGCTCCACAACAGGTTGCATCATGAACAGGTGTCGTGGTTCCCCAGGACGACAATTCGTTCACATCAGTTTAAAACAGAGAGTCTGAGCAGCGATCTTTCAAGCAAAAGACTTTATTTCTCAGCACAAGAGATAAAGCCGGGAACGTCCGGAACACTCCAAAGAGCCCTTGGGCTTACAGTCTTTTATGTACATTTCAGCTCCCTATCTCAAGATTCTTATCTTACTTTTATTGCCTGTCCTTGGTTCTCATCTTACTTTAGACCCTTTATCTGTTGTATTGGCAATTAGTCGTTCCCTGTTATATCTCTGTGTCTCTTAAATCATGGTGGTTATGGCTCTTACCTTTATCTGACCTTTTCTGCTTGTACTATAATCGTAGTTTTGTTGATTTAGGCCGAAAGTGTTAGAAAGGACATTCTCTCTGCTGATTTTATGGTTTTATGGTCCACTATTAAGTTGAACCACCGAGCAGTCTTCCTTGTTTTCTTAAGTGACTGTTGTCTGCTTTCCTTAATTAGTGATTGCTATATTACTTCTCTAGTTCCTCCACTTTGATCATATCGACTACACTTGATTATATTAGTTCACACGAAGTTACTTTAGGTTATATACCCATCTCACTACTCACCTAAATCTGCTATATCATTTTACTAAAACCTGTGAATCTGAATTTCATACCTAGCTCATACAATATCTAATACAATTTCCCTTACAAGTGAATCTGAATTTCATACTAAACTCATACAATTTCCCTTACAAGTCCCCCCTTTGAGGCTATTCCCTAGCCTCATCCCAATTACCAAGCTCAAATAATCCCCTCGCTCAATTCCATTTGCATTTCATTTTAATCACTTTTTCAGGCGATGTGGAGGAGCCGACTATTTTGGTCAGGGATCAGTGTCCCTATTCTAACTTTATCATAATTTGTCTATCCCGGTTCTGATTTTTGGGTTGCTCCTCCAGATTGCCTGCCCCTGACAGTCATCAGCCAAAAACCTTCCCACTCTTGTCTAGGGAAGGGAAAAAGACTGATTCCTGTGTACAGACTAAGTTCTCCTGGTTTCGTGCGGACTTCAGCAAGGTGCTGTTGTTTCCACAAGGTGATCTTCCACTATTGTAGTTATTTTACAGAGTGACGAGTTTCAACTTCGACCAAGGTCATTGTGAATCCACTCAGCGGGGGCGGCTCAAGATTTTCCCATTCCTCTGTTTTTTCTCTCGAGCGTGAGCTGCTTATCACCCGCGTCACCATCTGCCGCGCTGCCACTCTGGTAAGGAAGGATCTCAGGGCGGGTAAAAAACAACAAAATATCAATCCCAGAATGATTATTGTTGCGATTGCTACAGCTCCAGCTTTGGCAAACCACGCCCCCCATCTTCCTAATATTCTGTCCAGCCAACTCCATACCTCATGCCCAAACCCAGCATTTTCTTTCACTTCTTTCTGAAGATTTTTTAACTTATTCATGGCTTGTGTAAATGACCCTTCTGGATTAGTGTTATTAGGGATAAATGTGCAGCACTGATCCCCAAACATAACACACACCCCTCCTTTCTCTGCCAGGAGCCAATCTAACGCCTGTCGATTTTGCCACGCCATTTTGCTGGTCGCATCCAACTGCTCTCCTAAGGCCTCCAGGGCATCATTCGTATAATTAATAAACCTCTGCTGATTATAATAGATGTAATTGATCCACTCAGTATTCTTGCTGGGTGTGATCCAAACAAAGAGGGATTCAAACCCTGCAGCTATTTCGTTCCTAGCTTTGAACTCATTCGGGATGCCGCGGGGCTGTCCGATTGCGTCCAATTTTACCGTAGGGTCAGGGGTATATGCCCTCTTAACTTTTTGTGACTTAATTTCTTTTTCCACCGGTAGTATCACAGTGCTCTGGGCAAGCATAACTCGGGCACATAGTCCCTTCCAATTCTGTGGTAGTTTTGCCAATAGCCCTTTCTCCGGGCCACAAAGCCACCAGAGATCGGCCAGTTGATTTTCTTGATAGTCTAACACATAAGGAGGGGGTGCCCATCCCTCTCCTGAGAGGATCAGATTAAGAGCATCGGTTATATTCCAAATCCTTTCACACTCTCCTGTGTAATTTCCCACACTACTTCCTGTGCTACTTTCCTTCCAATAGCAATCTTGGATTTGTAAGTTGGGCTCTACACTCCATTCCTTTGGGACCGCGTCCACTGCCGTTTTTGGCCACTTTGGACATCTGTGGGTCAAGTTGTAGATGCCCTTTTTTACCCCAGCAAACAGGATGCAGTGGTATTGACACAACGGCGACTCACCTTTACAAAGGTTATCACATGCGGATCCGGAACAGTCTATCTTCTCATACGAGTAGTTCCGATTCCCTATCATATGATACCGTATATGTGTGGTATATGGACGGCAATTTTCCTTTCTCCAGCTTTGTTTCCTGGTTCTACAGTCTCCTGATCCCCATGGTATATCAGTTACTTGGGTGTTAGGTTTCTCTGATGCACATACTACACACTCTTTCCCATCACTGTTTTTCTGACCTGTATACTCAGCCCATTTCCACCATTTGTTTTTCTGCGCTTTTCCCCAAATAGTATTTGTGCTCACTAATCGTTCACGTTTTGTTCGTCTTAATACTCTATCTTCCTGATTTTGCACCCTTATGTCTTCTGTATCCCATTCTCCTTTTCTATGGGTCACGGAAGTTCCTAAGGGAAATAGTTTCCAACTCCCAGGTGGGGAATGGGGCCCCTTCCCTGTCCTCACCTCCCTCGGCACCTTGACTAATAGGCTCAGGCTGGGCATTTGTATCATCAGCCAGCTCATGCACAGAACTACTTTCATCATCCTCTATTCTTTTTGTTCTTCCTTGGCTCTGTTCCTCCTCCCCACGATTCTCCCCGTGTATTTCTATTTCTTCCTCGCTATCACTTCTGTCCACTCTGTGTACTTCTTCAATTTCCCTTCTCTCCCCTACCCCTGGTACTGTTCTGGTACAATGGTTCAAGTGATACCACAGTGTACTGCCTTCTACTTGCAACGCCGTGGGAGACACTTTGGTGACTTCAAACGGTCCTTCTCGTCTCGGTTCGTTCCAACGTCTGCGGAACTTCCTGATGTATACTCGATCTCCAGGCTTGATCTGATGTTCTGTTACCGGATTCTCCTCCTCCTTGGCTTTTTCCTGTTCAAATATAGTTCTATGTATAACAGTTAATTGTTGTATATATTCTTTTGTGCTTTGATCTAAACATTCTAGCGTAGGACCTCCTGATCCCCTGATCTTAGGTACCGGCATTACTCTTCCTGTCATCATTTCATGTGGGCTCAAATGTGTGATTCTGTTTTCCTGACTCCTGTACTGCATTAGAGCCAATGGCAGAGCATCTATCCAGTTTTTCCCTGTTTCATTGCAAATTTTGCTTATTTTAGCCTTAAGGGTCCCGTTTGCTCTCTCCACCATTCCTTGGGATTGAGGGTGATATACGCATCCAAACTTCTGCTTTATTCGGAGTGCCGAGAGTGTCTCTCTCAGTGCCCTTCCTATAAAAGCAGATCCATTGTCTGAACTTAATTGCGTGGGTATACCAAATCTTGGGATAATTTCTTTTGACAGGAAGTTAATCACCGTTCCAGATCCTTGATCTTTGGATGGCGTTGCTTCTATCCATCTGCTGAATCTATCAATAATCACTAGCATGTATCTTTTCCCTCTTACCACCTTTCCCATATCCACATAGTCCATGCATAGATGTTTAAATGGTCCTTCAGGAATGGGTATATGCCCTATTGGGGCAGTAATGCCCTTCCTGATGTTATTCTGAGCACACACCTCACACTGACTTAGTATGTAGTCAATCGAGTTTTGCAGGTATGGTGACCAGAATCCTTCCTTCTTGATCTTCCTAGCCACTTCTCCTCTTGCACAGTGGTCCACTCCATGCGCTTCGCTAATTAGTACGGTTAGTAATGATGTGGGTGCTATGACCAATCCCTCCCCATTTCTCCATATCCTGTCCTGTTGTCCCTGTAGTGCTCCTCTATCTTTCCACATTGCCTTTTCAGCTACAGAGGTTTCCTCCTGTAACTGTGCTACATCCTCTAATGTGATATGAGGTTCGATATCCCCCGTACCTGGCCCTGGGTGCGGCCTTGCTATTTCTACTGGGGCTATCGTAGCCTCAATGCATCCTGACGCTTCTTTAGCTGCCTTGTCGGCTTTGGTGTTTCCCTGTGTGACGCTGTCTGCTCCCTTTTTATGCGCCTGACACTTAATTATGGCTAATTCCCTTGGACCCATCATGGCCCTTATTAAAGCCCTGATTTGACCTTCGTGTTGTATTGGTCCTCCTTCGCTTTTCATAAATCCCCTTTGCTTCCATATTGCCCCGAACAGATGGCAGACCCCGTGGGCATAGGCCGAATCAGTATAAATTTCCAATGCTTCCCCGTTTGCTAGCTCACATGCTCTGGTCAATGCTTTAAGTTCTGCCAGTTGGGCTGAACAGGGCTGTTCACATTTCTCTGCTTCTATGACTTCAAGTGTTTCCCCTTTCTGTTCAACTATGGCATAGCCTGCGTGGTTTCCTAAGTGATCCCTGTAACATGAGCCATCTACATACAGTGTCCTTTTCCCTTCTGTCACTAGTCCCTCTGCTCTTAAATCTTTTCTCAGTTTCATAAATGTTTTTGCTTCTTTTAAGCATTCATGTTCTTCTCCTTCATGAGGTAATGGCATGTAATCAGCTGGATTTACTCTGTTGCACTTTATTATCGTGATATCTGGAAATGTGGTTAGCATTCGATAATGATGGATCCTAGCAGGTGTCAGCACAAATTTTCCTTGCTCAATCAATTCAGCTACCTTATGGTATACATGTATGTTTATCGGATATCCCATTGTGACCGTGGCTGCCTTTTCGTACGCCCACCAAGCTGCTGCCAGGCCTTGATAGCACGGAGGGTATCCCATCGCTACGTCGTCTAGCTTGGTACTGTAATATGCTACAGCCTGCCTTCGTCTACCCTTGCAATTTTCCTGCATTAACATTGCTGTAGCAAATCCGGCTTCTCTGTTACTCACAAATAAGTCAAAGGGCTTGTCATAGGTCGGTAAAGCCAAGGCTGGTGCCTGTGCCATTTCTCTCTTTATATTCTCAAATGCGTCTGAAGCATCTTTATCCCATTTTAGTTTGGCTTTTAATTCGTCACACCCTGCCTCCTTCATTATCTTTCGTAGTGCCTGCGTTTTTTCGGCATAGCTTTCCACCCATTCTGAACTGAATCCTGTCATTCCCAAAAATGTCATCATTTGTCCCACCGTCTGTGGTTTCGGAACTTTTAGTACTGCTTCTATTTGCTGTGAAGCTATCTCCTTCTGTCCTGCTGATATTTCTCTCCCCAAGTATTCTACCTTTTTCTGGCACAGCTGCAGCTTTTTCCTGGAAACTTTATGGCCCCCTTCTGCTAACCTTTTCAATAGTTTTAAACTATCCTTCCTGCACTGTTCTTGTGTTCCTGTGCATAATAATAAATCATCCACATATTGTATCAGTGTTCCTTCCAACTGTATTCCTTCTAAATCTGCTCTCAACACCTGATTGAATACATGTGGGGAATGTTTAAATCCTTGGGGCATCCTATTGTATGTGTATTGTTTCCCCTCGTACGTAAATGCAAAGAGATACTGACTTTCTTGAGCTAGTGGCACACTAAAAAATGCCGAACATAGGTCTATTACAGTAAACCATCTACTTTCAGGTGGTATATTTGTCATCAAGGTATAAGGGTTTGGAACCTCTGCTGGCATATCTTCCACTACCTCATTAATTGCCCTTAGATCATGCACCAATCTCCATTTTTCTCCGTCCGCCTTTTTCACTGGTAGTAGCGGTGTATTACACCTGCTCCGGGTTTCTTTTAATACCCCTGCTTCTATCAATCCCTTAATTGTCCCTCTAATTCCTTCAATTGCTTCTGTCTTGATTGGGTATTGCGGCCTATACGGCCCCTGACGTCCTATCTTTAATCTGACTTCAACTGGATTAGCGTTTTTGACCCTCCCTACATCCGTGTCCTGTCTGGACCACAACTCCTGCGGGAGAGAGTTCAAATCCTGCTCTAACCTCTCTCTCCACTCCAGTTCCTGTTTCTCGATTTGCACTCCTATTGTTATCTGCTTCGGTTTCCCAAGCATTTTAACATCCAAAATTATTTTCGTCATTTGTCCATTGCTGGACGTCCAAATATCTACATTGTCTGTCTGGACAAATTCTAAATCTTGTGCTCTCAACACCATTGGTCCTAGGTCTTTTGATCTGTATCCCGGATTCACTTTCAATGTGACATGTGGCTCCGCCCCAGATACAGAGAACCATTTGTTAACCCATTCATTCCTAACAATGGTGAGGGCTACTCCCTCTAGTCCGATTAAAATACTTCCTGACTTTATTTCCTGTTCTCGTCCTGCCTCCCTTTCCCATTTCTCCTGTATCTCAGGTTCTTGCCCTTCATCAAATATCATTGTACTGTGTAATTCTGTTCTTGGCCATTTGGCTTGTGGAACCCAAGTGTTTATAAGCTTTCCCCAAACTTCCCATATCTGTTTTTTAACTTGTTCCTCTATATCTCCCAACCAATATACATTAACCCCTTCCTTTCCTGGTATTTCAAGTGGATACATTCCCATCAAATCAATTCCTTGTTCGGTGCATTCTAATTTTAGTCCTAGACCTAGGATTGCATCCCTTCCCAATAGATTTAAAGGAGTTTTATCACATACTAAAATAGGTACATGGGTTGTCTTATTTCCAATGGTAACAGGCACCGGCGTCGTCATTCGAGCTAATGTTACTTTCCCCGAGAACCCCACAGTTTTTACAAACTGGTTTGACAATGGTAAGTGATCCGCATATTTCGTTTGCATGCACGTACATGTGGCGCCGGTGTCTATCATCATGGGGACCTCGATCCCTCCTACTCTAACGTTAACTATAGGTTCCTGCTCTGCAGTTTCTGTTATCTGTACGTACTGTCCTACCATTTCGGGGTTCTCTGGGCCTCCCTATGGGGAATTCTGATGGTTTACCGGCCCTTGAAACATCGGGATGCTGTTTGGCGATCCTTGGATCAGTTGTTGGCCTGTCTGCTGCTGGTTTTCTCCCTGTCTGGGGAAATTCCGCGGGCAATTCCTTTTTATGTGCCCTGCCTCCCCGCACCCCCAACACACACCTGAAGGGCCAGGCAGTGGTCCCTGTCTCGGAGTCTGATGATTAACCTGTCCCTGTCCTCTCTGATTCTGATAGGGTGGCCTACCACCTCCCTGTCCTTTCCCATTTCTATTCCAGTCAGTCTGACTTTGCAGGGCGTATGGGTTTTGATAATTTAGGCCATAGGCTCCTGGGTTCATGGACAGTGGGAAGGCAGAAATGTTATAGGTTATGACGGGCTGGCCTCCATCTCCGCTCCCCCCTTTGATTAGTGCAGGTGTTTCCTCTGGCTTTTGCTCCACCATCATTGGTGCTATTTTTCTGGGTGCAAGATCCTCTTTTGCCTTCAGTTTATCCTTGCTTTTAATCTCCTCCAACTGTGCCTGAAGGAGTTTACGTTGTACCTCCTTCAGCTGTTTGTCTGCATTCTTTTCATCTTTGCGATGTCTCTCTACTGCATGGGCAACATAATCCACAAACTCTCGGTAATTTTTTGAGTCCAAGCCCACCACTTCCTCCAGCCTTGTCTTAGCTGGGGCTGGCAAGCCCTCTAGGATTGCAGCCCGGAACATGGAGTTGGTCAGTGGGTCTATTAGAATGTCCCTCTCCGTGTCCCTTCTCCACCTTTTTAATTGATTCTCCACATACACCGCTGCATTCTCCTCCTCACCCAGTGGCTCTCCCTTTAGGGTTTTTACATCCATTCGATTGGGGTACATATCCCGCAGTGCCTGCCAGATGTCTTGGCGGTACTGGTCCATTAGTATCCCATCCACCGCTGGGTCATAAGCTGCGGTCGGGATGCCAGCACGTCTCATTACTTCCGCCATTTGGTCCATTCCTAGCACCTTTGTCAGGAGAGCTTTGATGTCGCCCAGTGCCATCCTTTTTCCCACCATCCCTGCCTCCAACTGTCCAATCCACCTTCCAGCCCCATCCAAAATATTGGGTAATTCATTAATTAAATTAGGCAAATCCTGACCTGACCAAGGGATATACTGCGGTCTGCCACCCTTCAGAATCACCGGGAATACCCTTTTCCCTCTCCTATCCACATCTGGAAACTTTACAGGTGGGTGCCTTTCCCGCCTTGATTTTCTTTGCACCCCTAACACTGATTGCCTCCCTTCGTCTTCACTACTCTCTTCTGTTTCTCCTTCCGTCTCTCTCGCCATTCTACCTTCCTCTGGGTGCTTCCACCTCCATCCTTGTGATGTCTCACTTGCATACTCGCAAAAATCATTTCCTGTTTTCCCCTCATATTTATTTCTAACATTTTCTCCTCCCTCTTCTCGTTCTTTTTCCTTTTTCATTACCTTCTTTACCCATTCCAAAAGTTCTACCACCTTTACTTCGTCCTCCAACTCCTTTCTCCTTTGGTTCAGCCCATCAAAAGCCTCTTCTGTTTTTTTAGCCGCTTCCTCTATACCTTGTTTCTTTTCTCCCTCCTTTCGTGCCCATTCCTCCTTCGTCATCTTTTCTATGTCATATTCTCCCTCAAAATTCATTGTGCCTGATATGACTGGGTACAGTCCCGTGGAGCTCTGTTTCTCTAAGTATGGGGGTGGGGCTACGTTTGGATCTTCCAATTTTGCTTTTTCCTCAAGTTGTACTGGCATCTGCATTCTACCTCCCCTCCATACCCCTCTTCTCTCTTTCCCTCCTTGTTGGAATAGGGCTAATATCTCTAACTCCTTTTCTCGCTTCTCCCTTCTTTTGCTCGATTTATCCTTAATCTTATAGTTCTTTATCATTCCCTTCTGGTCCTCACACCTCTCTATGGACCATGTGCCTTCCTCCGGCCACTGTGTATTGGTCTTATTTGTTCTTTTGGCCCATTTTTTAGAGACGTGTTCTATATCTCCCCTAAGGGCTGGGAACTTATCCCCTAATATCTCCACTGGTGTCTTAACTTGGTGCGCCATTACTCGTCTTTTTGGATCACTGTCGCAATTTTTGTCACTTAATCTGTCAGAGTTAGGTATCACAGTGATTATTACTTGCTGTATTGTTTTTCCGTGCTCAGTCCCCTGTTTACCTTTCCTTTGGATTTCTTTTGCCACTATTTGTAATTCTAACCGGGGTCCTGATATCCACTTCCCCGTAGTCCCCTGTCCCGGCACTATCTTCCTCTCCCGGGCCAGAGGGTAGTAGGTTTTCACTTGCTCGTCTATGTGTATAAGAATCCTGTATCGGTCAGATCCCTTTATTAATTTCTCTAGGGTTTCCAATTTTATTTCGTCTATCCAATTCCTATCGACTACTCTTTCCCATTTTACATACGGCCACTCATTCTTTATCTCCTCTAAGTTAGTTATATGTGTAATCTTTTTCCAATCCAGTGTTGCTTCCGTTTTTTTTTTATTATTCAAAGATTAGTTATTTTCAATCTTGTCACCAGGCAGTTATGTCAGGGTAATTTTTCAAGTTGTTAGTTATTACCCTACCTATATTCCGACTCTCTCTCTTATTTCTGTCCTTCACGCTGTTTTCTCAGACCAGTTTGTTCAAATTGGTCTTTTACTTCCTCTATTCTAGCTGCTACTCCCCTTTCCTGTGCTTAAAATCCACTCCTGTGCTTTTGACTACTGTATTAGGTCAGAGAGCGATCTCTCACTGATCTCTCTCCCTCTCGGTTGACGTCCCTTACCCGAGGTCCTGGGTAGGTTTGGACTGGCAGGTTTTCCCACACTTACTCTCTTCTGGGCAAGTCGTGACCTGAAAAACCCGCTCCAAACCGCTCGACTTAACCTAATTGCATTACTTTAGCTTTCGGCCTTTTTCCCGTCTCACTTTTTACCCATTCACAGACAATACAGTATTCGCAGCGCGCTTTTGCATGCAAAAATTCTGCTCTTCGGATCAGACTCAGTCTCTCAAAATTTTTACACAATTTGGTTTTACCTGTGCAGGATATCTTTTTGGGTTGGGGAGATCCAGGACCCGCAGAGAGCCGGGCGCACCGGGCCTCGAGAAAACCCCTTTCTGACAACAAGGATTTACATGCATGCAAGTCTGCTTACCTTGTTGACAGAAGGCCGGCTGGGGACTTCTCGGTTCCGGTTGGACCACCGTCTCCGCTACTCCTTCCAGATGCTTTTCTGGGCGATCTCTCACCAACCCTGCTCGCAGCGCCAATTTTGTCGTGGTTCCCCAGGACGACAATTCGTTCACATCAGTTTAAAACAGAGAGTCTGAGCAGCGATCTTTCAAGCAAAAGACTTTATTTCTCAGCACAAGAGATAAAGCCGGGAACGTCCGGAACACTCCAAAGAGCCCTTGGGCTTACAGTCTTTTATGTACATTTCAGCTCCCTATCTCAAGATTCTTATCTTACTTTTATTGCCTGTCCTTGGTTCTCATCTTACTTTAGACCCTTTATCTGTTGTATTGGCAATTAGTCGTTCCCTGTTATATCTCTGTGTCTCTTAAATCATGGTGGTTATGGCTCTTACCTTTATCTGACCTTTTCTGCTTGTACTATAATCGTAGTTTTGTTGATTTAGGCCGAAAGTGTTAGAAAGGACATTCTCTCTGCTGATTTTATGGTTTTATGGTCCACTATTAAGTTGAACCACCGAGCAGTCTTCCTTGTTTTCTTAAGTGACTGTTGTCTGCTTTCCTTAATTAGTGATTGCTATATTACTTCTCTAGTTCCTCCACTTTGATCATATCGACTACACTTGATTATATTAGTTCACACGAAGTTACTTTAGGTTATATACCCATCTCACTACTCACCTAAATCTGCTATATCATTTTACTAAAACCTGTGAATCTGAATTTCATACCTAGCTCATACAATATCTAATACAATTTCCCTTACAAGTGAATCTGAATTTCATACTAAACTCATACAATTTCCCTTACACAGGGTACTCATATTAGATCACCAGAGCAGCTCTATAAAAGGAGTGAATATATTTTATTTATCACCTATAGTTAGTGAAGTAAGCCTGTCTGGAAACAATCTGATTGAGTATCAATGAATCTGGGAGAGGAGAACTCAATACAGGTGGTGGCGCCATGTGAGAGAGTCGAGCTGTGAAGGCGAGTCAGTGTCATCAAGACGTGCAGGCTGGACTCCTCTTTGCCAGAAAGATGGAAATGAGTTTGTAAACATGAGCGCAGGGAATGCTCACACGGAAGTATGTTCTCAAAGAATGGTCGCGCGAATGGTAAGTTAAAGTTAAACAGAGCAAATGAGTTTACTGTTTTGTTCTGAGATATGTTATGTTGCGAAGTTGGGTAGAGTAATTGTAGATTGGGAGGTAGGAAGTTCGAATTTGATGTTTGTAAAATTGTAAAATGATAGCGGGAAAACATTGCGTGGTCCCGTTAAAAGGTGATGATTTTTCTGTGCTTCGAGATTTAAAATGCAAGTACATACAGAGCCCAAACTGAAACATTAGTATCAAATGACCAAGCAGCAGTTTTTACTAAGACAACAGGCTTTTGGATTTACCCAATCAATTTGGATCAGGCACTTAGATACCAAAAACCTATTAAGTTTAAATCTGATGGTTTTGATGACCTAGAACCAATCCTATTGTGGGAAATATTGTTATGTCATCATGGGTATAAAGGAAGGGGGCAGTGGGACAAAGGGGGGAACAACTAACATGTGCCAGCATTAACAGCTATCAAGGGAGAGATAATCGCTGGCTCTCATAACTTCATCTATGTCTTAGAGAAAGCAGCATCTAGATAGCAAGATACCAAAGAAGAAGGAAGTTCCAGACAGAAGAATCAACAGAGAAAGCCCAGAATATCCTGGAAGACACAAAACCTGGTTGTAATTTAGAGAGTGACTAAATTCTATTTTTGTTTGAGTGGGAATTGTATTTATTTGAACAGCATACCATTGGAATCTTGTTTTATTGGGGAATATTTAATACTTCAAAGGGATTTATTTGGTTTGTTAATAGTTTAGTTAATTTGTTCACTGTTAGATTAATAAATTGTTACGTGGTGATTTTAGAGCGAGTGTCAGGGATTTGTTTTATTTAACCATGAGAAGCTGCTGGAAAACAGGTCACGCTACTTCACACACACTTTTTACAGATGATAGGGTCAGGTGCTCCTCTATGGGTGTTTTGGTGTTAGTTCTCAAAGGGGGATCCACCTCTGCTTTATAACAGCTTGGGTGCTCTGGTCTCAGAATAGAACAGTCCTAGATTTTTAAATAAGTGCAAAGTGAGAAGTGGAAAATCTGTTTAATTTCAGTTGGTTGCTGTCTGGTATGTCAAAAGTGGGGAAATGGCTCTTGAAATTGCTAAAGGAGTTCTGGGGCTCGAAGATGCTTCCCAAAGTTTAGAAAGACAGAAAAAGATGACACTTGTAGGATTAGCAAACAGGCTAAAATTGAGTTTAACCAGAGATAATAAGAAAGCTGAAATTGTAACAGAGTTAGCCAAGCATTTAGGCATATCAGAGAAACAATCAAGTGCAATGGAGTTTGAAGACGAGAATGGGTTAATGAACTTTGTAACACTTAAGCATTGAGACCTGCACTCTGTGATACTTAGAAATTTTGTGGAAAACATTCTGGGGTCATGTTTTCATTAAAGTTCGGTGCCTTCATGTCTATAAAGCCTGTTTACATGTATTCAAACCAGATAAGAGAGGCAGCTATCCTTGCTATTCCCAACTAATTGTATATCAGAATCAGCTATGCAGACTCCATTTTATGTTCCTTTCTATTTTGTACCTTTGTTTAACACGGTGGAGCTGACATGTGTGAAAAACAGATAAGAATGTTGCTTCTGCAGGAGAATCACAAGACAACTGATAAGAACATAGAACATAGAACATAGAAAGCCACAGCACAAACAGGCCCTTCGGCCCACAAGTTGCGCCGATCACATCCCCACCTCTACGCCTATCTATAGCCCTCAATCCCATTAAATCCCATGTACTCATCCAGAAGTCTCTTAAAAGACCCCAACGAGTTTGCCTCCACCACCACCGACGTCAGCCGATTCCACTCACCCACCACCCTCTGAGTGAAAAACTTACCCCTGACATCTCCTCTGTACCTACCCCCCAGCACCTTAAACCTGTGTCCTCTCGTAGCAACCATTTCAGCCCTTGGAAATAGCCTCTGAGAGTCTACCCTATCCAGACCTCTCAACATCTTGTAAACCTCTATCAGGTCACCTCTCATCCTTCGTCTCTCCAGGGAGAAGAGACCAAGCTCCCTCAACCTATCCTCATAAGGCATGCCCCCCAATCCAGGCAACATCCTTGTAAATCTCCTCTGCACCCTTTCAATGGCTTCAACATCTTTCCTGTAATGAGGTGACCAGAACTGCGCACAGTACTCCAAGTGGGGTCTAACCAGGGTCCTATAAAGCTGCAGCATTATCTCCCGACTCCTAAACTCAATCCCTCGATTAATGAAGGCCAGTACGCCGTACGCCTTCTTGACCGCATCCTCCACCTGCGAGGCCGATTTAAGAGTCCTATGGACCCGGACCCCAAGGTCCTTCTGATCCTCTACACTGCTAAGAATGGTACCCTTCATATTATACTGCTGCTTCATCCCATTGGATCTGCCAAAATGGATCACCACACACTTATCCGGGTTGAAGTCCATCTGCCACTTCTCCGCCCAGTCTTGCATTCTATCTATGTCTCGCTGCAACTTCTGACATCCCTCCAAACTATCCACAACACCACCTACCTTGGTGTCGTCAGCAAACTTACCAACCCATCCCTCCACTTCCTCATCCAGGTCATTTATGAAAATGACAAACAGCAAGGGTCCCAGAACAGATCCCTGGGGCACTCCACTGGTCACTGACCTCCATGCAGAGAAAGACCCCTCCACAGCCACTCTCTGCCTTCTGCAGGCAAGCCAGTTCTGGATCCACAAGGCAACAGCCCCTTGGATCCCATGCCCTCTCACTTTCTCAAGAAGTCTTGCATGGGGGACCTTATCGAACGCCTTGCTGAAGTCCATATAGACCACATCCACCGCTCTTCCTTCGTCAATGTGTTTGGTCACATTTTCAAAGAACTCAACCAGGCTCGTAAGGCACGACCTGCCCTTGACAAAGCCGTGCTGACTACTTTTGATCATACTAAACTTCTCTAAATGATCATAAATCCTGTCTCTCAGGATCCTCTCCATCAACTTACCAACCACTGAGGTTAGACTCACCGGTCGGTAATTTCCCGGGCTGTCCCTGTTCCCTTTCTTGAATATAGGGACCACATCTGCAATCCTCCAATCCTCCGGAACCTCTCCCGTCTCCATCGACGATGCAAAGATCATCGCCAAAGGCTCCGCAATCTCCTCCCTCGCCTCCCACAGTAACCTGGGGTACATCCCATCCGGTCCCGGCGACTTACCAACCTTGATGCCATTCAATAGTTCCAACACATCCTCTTTCTTTATGTCCACATGCTCGATCCTTTCTGTCCACCGCAAACCAGCAGTACAACCACCCAGATCCCTTTCCACCGTGAATACCGAGGTAAAGTACCGAGGTATAGTATACCGAGGTATAGTACCAGAAGATTGGAGGTTAGCGAATGTTGTCCCATTGTTTAAGAAGGGGAACAGAGACTTCCCCGGGAATTATAGACCGGTGAGTCTCACTTCTGTTGTCGGCAAGATGTTGGAAAAAATTATAAGGGATAGGATTTATAGTTATTTGGAGAGTAATGAATTGATAGGTGATAGTCAGCATGGTTTTGTGGCAGGTAGGTCGTGCCTTACTAACCTTATTGAGTTTTTTGAGAAAGTGACCAAGGAGGTGGATGGGGGCAAGGCAGTGGACGTGGTATATATGGATTTTAGTAAGGCGTTTGATAAGGTTCACCATGGTAGGCTTCTGCAGAAAATGCAGATGTATGGGATTGGGGGTGATCTAGGAAATTGGATCAGGAATTGGCTAGCGGATAGGAAACAGAGGGTGGTGGTTGATAGTAAATATTCATCATGGAGTGCGGTTACAAGTGGTGTACCTCAGGGATCTGTTTTGGGGCCACTGCTGTTTGTAATATTTATTAATGATCTGGATGAGGGTATAGTTGGGTGGATTAGCAAATTTGCTGATGACACCAAAGTCGGTGGTGTGGTAGACAGTGAGGAAGGGTGTCGTAGTTTGCAGGAAGACTTAGACAGGTTGCAAAGTTGGGCCGAGAGGTGGCGGATGGAGTTTAATGCGGAGAAGTGTGAGGTAATTCACTTTGGTAGGAATAACAGATGTGTTGAGTATAGGGCTAACGGGAGGACTTTGAATAGTGTGGAGGAGCAGAGGGATCTAGGTGTATGTGTGCATAGATCCCTGAAAGTTGGGAATCAAGTAGATAAGGTTGTTAAGAAGGCATATGGTGTCTTGGCGTTTATTGGTAGGGGGATTGAATTTAGGAGTCGTAGCGTTATGTTGCAACTGTACACAACTCTGGTGCGGCCGCACTTGGAGTACTGTGTGCAGTTCTGGTCCCCACATTACAGGAAGGATGTGGAGGCTTTGGAGAGGGTGCAGAGGAGGTTTACCAGGATGTTGCCTGGTATGGAGGGGAGATCCTATGAGGAGAGGCTGAGGGATTTGGGATTGTTTTCGCTGGAAAGGCGGCGGCTAAGAGGGGATCTTATTGAAACATATAAGATGATTAGAGGTTTAGATAGGGTGGATAGTGATAGCCTTTTTCCTCTGATGGAGAAATCCAGCACAAGGGGGCATGGCTTTAAATTGAGGGGGGGTAGTTATAGAACCGATGTCAGGGGTAGGTTCTTTACCCAGAGGGTGGTGAGGGATTGGAATGCCCTGCCAGCATCAGTAGTAAATGCGCCTAGTTTGGGGGCGTTTAAGAGATCCGTAGATAGGTTCATGGACGAAAAGAAATTGGTTTAGGTTGGAGGGTCACAGTTTTTTTTTTTTTAACTGGTCGGTGCAACATCGTGGGCCGAAGGGCCTGTTCTGCGCTGTAATGTTCTATGTTCTATGTTCTATAAAGTATTCATTAAGCAACTCCGCCATTTCTAACGGTTCCGCACAAACTTTTCCCCCTTCACCTTTTAAGGGTCCTATGCCTTCACATCTCATCCTTTTACTCTTGACATATTTGTAGAAAGCCTTGGGATTCTCCTTAATCTTACCCGCCAAGGCCTTCTCATGACCCCTTCTCGCTCTCCTAATTTCCTTCTTAAGCTCCTTCCTACATCCCGTATACTCCTCTAAATCCTTAACACCTCCTAGCTCTCTGAACCTTCTGTACGCCTCTCTTTTCTTATTCACCAGATTCATCACAACCTTCGTGCACCACGGTTCCCGTACCCTACCAACACCCCCCTGTCTCATCGGAACGTTGTCATGCAGAGCTCCAGACAAACATTCCTTGAAAATCCTCCACTTTCCTTCGGTACTTTTCCCCAAGAATGCCTCCTTCCAATTTACCCGTCTAATTTCCTCCCTGATGACACTGTATTTCCCTTTACTCCAGAGAAACACTTTCCTAGCCTGCCTGATCCTATCTCTTTCCAATGCTATCGTGAAGGAGATAGAATTATGATCGCTATCCCCAAGATGCTCACCCACCGAGAGATCCTCCACCTGTCCAGGTTCATTAGCCAGCACCAGATCAAGTACAGCCTCTCCTCTAGTAGGCTTATCCACATACTGTGTCAGGAAACTCTCCTGGACACACCTAACAAACTCCTCTCCATCCAAACCCCTAGCCCTAGGGATATTCCAATCTATGTTTGGGAAATTAAAATCTCCCATCACGACAACTCTGTTATTCCTACATCTCTCCAGGATCTGTTTCCCCATCTGCTCCTCAACATCTCTGTTACTATTGGGCGGCCTATAGAAAACACCCAGCAACGTTACCGACCCCTTCCTGTTCCTAACCTCCACCCACAGAGACTCCGTAGTCAATCCCTCCACGGCGTCCACCTTCTCTACAGCCGTGACACTATCCCTGATCAACAGTGCCACTCCCCCCCCTCTCTTGCCTCCCTCCCTGTCCTTCCTGAAACATCTAAAACCCGGCACCTGAAGCACCCAGTCCTGTCCCTGAGACATCCAAGTCTCCGTAATGGCCACCACATCACAATTCGAAGCAGCAATCCACGCTCTAAGCTCATCCACTTTATTCACAACACTCCTGGCATTAAAATAGACACATCTCAGACCTTCAGCCTGAGCACTTCCCTTCTCCATCACTCGTCTAACCTCCCTCTTACCCTGTTTACATTCCTTATCAATTTGCGAGCTAACCTCCTTGCTCTCAGTCCCCTCATTCCGATTCCCTCCCCCCAACCTTTCTAGTTTAAAGTCTCTCCAGTAGCCTTAGCCAACCTTCCCGCCAGGATATTGGTCCCCCTGGGATTCAAGTGCCACCCGTCTTTTTTAAACAGGTCACACCTGCCCCTAAAGAGGTCCCAATGATCCAAGTACCCAAATCCTTGTCCCTTGCTCCAGTCCCTCAGCCACGCATTCATTCTCCACCGATTCCTGTTCTCACTCTCCCGCGGCACAGGCAGCAATCCCGAGATTACTACCTTTGCATTCCTCTTTCTCAGCTGTCTACCTAACTCCCTATATTCTCTTTTCATGACCCCTTCCCTCTTCCTACCTATGTCAGCAGTACCTATATGCATCACGACCTTCGGCTCCTCTCCCTCCCCCTTCAGGATTTCTGGGACTCGACCAGAGACATCCCGGACCCCTGCACCAGGGAGGCAAACCACCATCCGAGAGTCCCGTCTGTGTCCGCAAAAACGCCTATCTGACCCCCTCACCGTAGAGTCCCCAATTAGCACTACCCTCCTTTCCTTACCCTTTTGCACTACTGGGCCAGGCTCAGCTCCAGAGACACTGCCACCGCTGCTTCCCCCAGGTGGGCTGTCCACCCCAGTAGTACTCAGACAGGAGTACTTATTATTAAGGGGCACATCCACCGGGGTGCTCACCATCAACTGAGCTTTCTCCTTCCTCACTGTTACCCAGTTACCCTCCTCCCGTGGTCCCGGTGTGACCACCTGCCGATAGCTCCTGTCAATGACCTCCTCACTATCCCTAACCCGGCGAAGGTCCTCGAGCTGCAATTCCAGTTCCCTAACATGGTCCCTTAGGAACCGCAGCTCAACACACCCAGCACAGATATGGTCGTCCGGGAGGCTAGGAGCCTCCAGGACCTCCCACATCCTACATTGGGAACAACATACTGGCCTCACACTCATGATTGCCCCTTTAAACACACAGGGAAAAAAAAGTGAATGAAAATTTTAAACTTACCTTTCCTCCTCCTGTTTTCTCCAAAGCCCTGCTCTCACTGGGTCTTATTTTTTAGGTTAGAGGAGGAGGGAGGGTGGGATACTCTACAAGTGTAGAGTATCGGGATTCCTCTCTGTTCCAATTTATTGGGGGAAAAAAAAAAATCTCTCTCTCCCAGACCTCCCTGCGCGACCACTTCCGGGTTTAGATATTTTTAAAGAAAAAACCCGCGAAAAAGTAAGTTAAAAATAACAGCGCTTACCCGCAGCACTCCTCTCGCGAATCTCTCCCTCTCTGCTGCACTTCCAAGACGCAATGAGCATGGATAGGGTTAAATTGGCTGGGACAAAGGAAAGCCAGTACTGCAGCTTGTCACGTACACTGTGGGCGTTCACACAGAAAGTGGCGTGAAGATGGGAGATAAGGATGGGAGGGAACAGCCAAATAAGGGGCAAAGTAAACATGGACGGGGACTGCCAAATTGGATAGCAAGGGCAGTAAACAAAGGCGGAGTAAACCTAGGGCTTATGATAGGTGATATCGATAACACGAACACCAACTGTGGGGAAGGAGAGGGATTGAGAGACACAAAGAAATTATATAAAAGTATATGAGAGATAATCCAGTGTGTGCCTATTTGCTAGCCACCCGTTCTTGCAAGACTGTTAAATAAAAGTGTTTGCTACTTCATAATTTGACTTGGAGTAAATTATTTGCAAAGTGAGCTTTGTTTCTCACACATGTATGCCTTCTGTCATCATATAACAATAGATTCATATATATTCATTATATACTATTCATCCTACGATCATAAAGTGTTATACAAGCCCCTGTACCCTTAGATGTCAGGTAACTTGTTTGTGCAAAACCTGTAATCTTGTGTGCCGGCTGAACAAGCCACAGATGTGCGTCACATCTAGGGATATAACAGAGACAGTCTCAGCCTTGAGATGACTACGATTACATGGAGTACATGAAGGATGGAAGCGCTGAGAAAGCAATAATCATGGGAAGATGAAGACGTAACCAGGGGCGAAAACATATATATAAATATTTGATCTTAACTCATATTCGGTGAGAAGTCTGAGGCCGTGTTAGGCATCGGACGCCTCCCACAATTGTGCAAATAAACCACTGTACTTTGACCTATGACTAGTCTCAGAGGTATTTTTTGCCCACAACAATTGGTGCCAAAACCCAGGATCTGTTTACGGGTCCGGTCGAATGGCCATGACCAGGACACCAGAATAGATTACCGGACGTAGTAAAGTGGGTCAGGATATGGTGGGTAATTATCTGTGATAAGAGTGTGTGATTTGGGAGAGTGGAAGAGTGGAAGACGTCTGAACAGAGCACATAGGACAAGGAGGCATCCGTCTCTCACCCCAGCCTTAGACTGAATGTTAAGAGGGGAAATCCCCCGCGCTGAGGTCAGGAAATTGAAATGGGTGTTAGAGACTGGAGAAAGATGCCTGGGGTGTGATGTTCAGACATAAGTAAGAGAGAGACTGCCTGAGTGATCACCGGAGTTGAAGGAAAAGCATTCATGTGAAAGCCGGCTTAATAAAAATATAGAATATAAGTGGTGGTACGGAGGGATCTGATCACCCCTGACAGGTATCACCGAACTCTGATAAGGGCAACCTAGGAGGGGGAGAGTGAGAAAGGAGAATAGAAGACTCCAGGTGGTGAGGATGAACTTATCAGTGTTATGACGGGACAAGGACAGTGGGGACCCACGGGATCCTGAATAAATGAGTATAAAATTGAACGGGAGAAACTCATTAAACAGATGAACAAAAGGGGGTGGGATTTAGACCACCCACTAGACCAACAATGAAAATGGTTGGACAAGGAAAAGAAAGACAGAACTAAGAAAATTGGAGTTCTCTAAGTTCACCGGATTTATTGAACAGGTCTCAGTCTCGGATAAGAAATGGGCTGATGACAAAGCAAAAATTAAAATGTTGGAAGCACGCAATAGAGAATTAGAAAAGAGAAACCAATGTTTGGAGGACCCCGGCTGGGGATCCTTGCCTCCCTATGGGCTGGCCATACAACCCACGGCACCAGCGGGAAACCCCGATGAGGAAGAGGTCCATGATCTCGCTCCCATAACTCAGGACGGGACATTGCAGAATCCCACTGCCTGATACCAACCCTTTACCCCAGGAGAAAGACAACAAGTTCTGGCATCCCTGGGAAAGCTCCAGCCCCGGAGCATTAATAGCAAATTTTGGGCAGAACTGGACGCTATTTGAGTTGGACACCAATTACATTTGCGGAATATACACCAGTTGGTACGGGCTGCTTGCCCCCAGGATAAGTGGAGACTAATGGGTGACGGGGCGGATCAAGCTGACGCCGAATGAGCTCGATTGGATTACCGAGGTGGGAGGTGGACGTACGCGACAGAGACAAACACCGAGATCAAGGCAATGATTGAACCATTTAATCGGTTTAAGGCGGAAGTCCAACGGGTCTTGGGCAACGCACCAACCAATTCGTCTAGACTTACCAATATTAAACAACAAAGGGGTGAAGGAGCCTCTGAATTTGGGGAGCGACTCTTTAGAGTATACCAAGAATGTTCAGGAATACCCGAAACTGCCCGAACAGATCGAGCCTTTTTACAAGCATTTAAAGACGGGCTGTCGTCAGCTCACCAAAAAATCCTTAAAATGGGAGTTCTCAATACCCAGGCCTATGATGAATTAGTAGAATGGGCATCTGGAATTAGAGACGGACCAGATGAGAAACCATAACCACAAATAAAACAGGAAAATATTAGTGCAAACGGAGGAGGAGCGAAACCCAAGGATGTGTGTTATATTTGTGGGAAACCGGGTCACATTGCCAGAGACTGTAGAGCTAAAAAGGGGGACAGAAGGAAGGCCCCTACCTGCCTGTTTTGCAATAAGGATGGCCACACCAAGGCCACTTGTTGGAGCAAACACAGCAGACCGAGTCAACTTTCCCTTCCTCCCCCACCTTTGGAGGGAGGGAACTGACGTGAGGCAGCCCCCGCAAGCCTGGGCAGAAAGGAAGGTAGAATCTACGTGTCTGCACGAGTAGGGGGCAGACCATGCAAAATGCTGGTGGACACGGGAACCTCCATATCTATCACTGATCTACCCTTGCCCACCACGAATAAAATGATCTATATAAGGGGTGTTAACGGACAGAAGACCCTTGCCTACTTAAGTGAAACCACCCTAGTAGAAATTAATAACCTGTATATACCTATGCAATTTTATGTATGTAGAAATAATGAAGGAACCATTATGGGAAATGATCTGATGAAGGAATAAGAAGTCTTAATAGATTGCGGGAAAGGCGAATTGATTTGGCTCCACTCCGATGGGAGAAAAGACAGGGTAGGAACATATGTAAAACATTTAGGAACCATCCATGCAGCATCTGCAACAGGACGCGACTGGCAGTTAGAAGGTAATGGATTTGGCGCCAACTGCGCCTCTGTCCCCGGGATGTGGGCGGAAACGAAACTGGATACTGGATTAGTCAAAATTCCCCCTATAATTGTGGAAGGACCAGAACATAAACCACATCGACATTACCCGATTAAGCCCGAGGCCAAAAAGGCAGTCGAGGAAATTGCGACAGGATTGGTAAAAAGGGGGATCCTACGGGAGACCACTAGTACTACCAACTCCCCCACCTGGCCGGTGCCTAAACCGGATGGGAGTTATAGATTAACCATTGATTATACCGCTTTAAATGAAGTGACTCCCAAGCTATCGTGGCTAGCCCCTCCACCATTTTAAACTGGTTGTCACCATCCCATGGAATCTTTACGGTATGAGACATCGCCAACGGAGTTTGGTCCATTCCCCTGGACCTTAATTCACAAGATAAATTTGCATTTACCGTAGGCGATAAACAGTACACATGGACTAGGCTCCCACAAGACTTCCACAACAGCTCGGCTACATTTCACTGGGTAATGAGTAAGATATTAGAACAAGTAGAAGTCCCAAAGGGGAGCACAATTCTGCAGTATGTAGAGGACATCTTAATAGCCTCCAAAACTAGAGCAGAACATCAGACGGCACGATACTCAGTCCTGAAACACTTAGAATAACAGGGACTAAAGGCGAGCCCCAGGAAGGCCCAAATAGGGAAAGCGCAGGTGTTATATTTGGGACACCTGATATCCCAGGGGACCAAAGAAATGCCATTGGACAGGAAAACAGCCATACAGGAAATGCCAAGACCAGTAACCGTCCGAGGGGTAAGGAAGGTTTTGGGATTGTTTAATTACAGCCGCAACTTTATACCGGAATTCGCTAGGCTAGCCGAACCAATACAAAGGTGAGTAAACGGGGGGAAACCTGCTCTAGAAGTTATAGAATGGGAATCAGAACAGGAAAAAGCATATAATAAACTAAAATTAGAGCTAATGACAGTTCCGGGACTTGGACTGCCCGACGCGAGTAAAGATTTTCACATCTATTGTAATAATGAAGGGGGATTTTATTCGGCAGTAGTCACACAGGTCGATGGGGACAAGCAGCGACCCGTGGGTTATTATTCCACAGTGGAGGGCCCCGTAGTAACTGGGTTACCCAGGTCTATAGTCACACTGGATTGCGTGACATGGGCAGTAAAGGTCATGATGTGGAGATGCCGGCGTTGGACTGGGGTAAACACAGTAAGAAGTTTAACAACACCAGGTTAAAGTCCAACAGGTTTATTTGGTAGCAAAAGCCACACAAGCTTTCGAGGCTCTGAGCCCCTTCTTCAGGTGAGTGGGAATTCTGTTCACAAACAGAACTTATAAAGACACAGACTCAATTTACATGAATAATGGTTGGAATGCGAATACTTACAACTAATCCAGTCTTTAAGAAACAAAACAATGGGAGTGGAGAGAGCATCAAGACAGGCTAAAAAGATGTGTATTGTCTCCAGACAAGACAGCCAGTGAAACTCTGCAGGTCCACGCAACTGTGGGAGTTACAAATAGTGTGACATAAACCCAATATCCCGGTTGAGGCCGTCCTTGTGTGTGCGGAACTTGGCTATCAGTTTCTGCTCAGCGACTCTGCGCTGTCGTGTGTCGCGAAGGCCGCCTTGGAGAACGCTTACCCGAATATCAGAGGCCGAATGCCCGTGACCGCTGAAGTGCTCCCCAACAGGAAGAGAACAGTCTTGCCTGGTGATTGTCGAGCGGTGTTCATTCATCCGTTGTCGCAGCGTCTGCATAGTTTCCCCAATGTACTATGCCTCGGGACATCCGATGTATTGGTATGGAGATTAAATGATAAATTCCTAGCCCCAGAATGTATCCAGCATAGTCTGATGCAGCTACATCATGGGCTGTCACATGTGGGAAGGGATGCCATGATGACCAGTATGGGGAAGGAATGGTGGTGGAAAGGAATGGGATGGGACATTGCCCGATATTGTCACCGGTGCATAACCTGTGCACAGTATAACCCTGGAAGACCCGTAAAAATCAAGATGGGGCACCAGCCTCGCCCTAAGGGTCCCTGGGAACATCTACAAATCGACTTTACAGGACCTCTTCCGCAGTCACACGGGAGAACCTACAGCTTGGTAATAATTGATCAATTCATCAGATGGGTCGAAGCATTCCCGACGAAACATTGTTCTGCCACTACAGTGGCTAGAATACTAGCTGAGGAAGTTATCCCAAGATGGGGGGTGCCTTTGCAAATAGACTCTGATCAAGGCACACATTTTAAGGGGAACGTAATAAAGACCATATGTCAACTGATGGGGATAAAACAGAAATTTCACATAGCCTCCCACCCTCAAAGCCCAGGAATGGTGGAACGTATGAATAGGGCACTTAAGACCTCCCTTTCAAAGGCCATGCAGGAATCAGGAAAGAGAGGGACAGAAGTATTACCCACCATATTAATGAAACTCAGGGCCACCACAAATCGGACCACTGGGCTGACACCATATGAGCTAATGACCGGAAGGGCTATGCAACTGCCCGAGTCCATCATTACCGGAGGGGCAGATGGAGGCCCGTTACGGGACAGGATTAGACGATAAGTATTAGAGTTAAGCTCCCAATTAAAAGATATGTGGAAAACAGTACGGGACAAACAAATAGCGGTAGATGAGCACAATAAACTAGAACAGACCCCGGAGCTACCTCCGGCGGGCAGCAAGGTTATGGTAAAACCACTACCAGGAAAACCTGGATTTGCCCCCAAATGGAATGCCCTTATAAGGTCATTATCAGTGGAGACACCTGTGCCTGCATAGATATGCAAGGTAGGGGTGTCTGGAAGCATTGGACGCAGTTAAAAGAATACACTCATTACCCCAACTAAACAGTTAAGAGGGGAGTAAAGTGTTAAAAGAAAACAAGCAGGCTGTAACTCTCTCTCTTAAGAGGGAGAGAGAGAGAGAGGATGTAATTGTGCGATCGAGAGCCTCATGTGGTGGAATGGGGTATAGCAGATCAAAGTGAATTGTTTGCTCTGAGTGCGAGGTTAATAAATTACTTTCCCCAGCTGAAATTTTACGATAGTGCATCGGACAGAGATTTGGGGAATGTGGGAAAAATAGAATGACATTACATCTGAAGAGTCGTAAGGAGAGTTAACAATTTAAGCACACAGTAGATTCAATCTTGTATCTGCCTGTGTTGGTTACAAAGGCAGAGCTGTAGAAATAATTAATTATGCACATTTTGAGCTTAAACCGGAGAGTCTGTAAGAAAGTGTAAATGTCTTAATTTAATAGGGATATTTAAAAGTGATAAAAATAAATGGATTATTTGGATCAGGCTTTTGTTAAATTTGAAAATGTATTCTTAAAAGAATTGACAATGAAAAGGCTATTTATTCCAAGCATTTAACCATTCTTTGCCATAATTTGTAACTTGCACAATTAACATTAACATGACAGGAAGGGAAATAGGATTACTTAAGAGCGAGAGAGATAGGGAAAGTATTGGAGACTGACTTTGCAGCCAGACTCAAACATCTTGCAGCATTCAACTGAACACAACAGATAGCTCATTATAACTTCGGTTATCTGTGTTTTCAAAGGGCTGGGTACAACCTGTGTCTGACTGCATAAATAATTGGCATCTGTGACCACAAAACACTGCTATTTACCTCATGAAAAAAAATCTGTCTACAGAAGAATCATTTCTGCTTAAACATCGCACTTTCAAATGTGGTCAAACAAATGACCAAATTAGATATAATGTAAGAATACATCATATAAAACTCAGAGCTGTATGGCATGTGATTTTAATGAGGAAAGTGATGTCTTCTGATAGGATTATATACAAATGAATGGATGTCCAGCTGCAGCCAGTGCAAAGTTTTATTTGATTCACATTAAGCTTTCTATGAAAGGGGGACATGTAGTTAAATGTATAATGCACCGGCTAAAACCATACGGACATCGGATAAAATGTGGGCAAAGGTATTGCCCACCATACTAATGAGATTAAGGGCTACCACAAACCGGACAACCAAATTAACCCCTTATGAACTAATGACAGGATGGATGATTACCAATTGCCAGAAAACATCATAACAGGTGGGACCGATGTAGGTCCACTAAAAGATAAAATCAAGAGATATGTTTTGGAACTAAGCACCCAACTAAAAGGGATGCATAAATTGATAAAAGACAATCAGGAAATAAGAGACGCAGAGAGAGAGCTTGAAATGTTCCCTGACATCCCAACAACGGGACGTCCTAGTGAAAACACTACCTGCCAAACCAGGGTTTGCACTGAAATGGAATGGGCCATATGAAGTTATAATTAGTGGAGATACCTATGCCTGTAAAGACATAAGGGGAAAAGGTATATGGAAACATTAAATTCAGTTGATATCAGTTGAATATGCTGGAACTAATTGGAAAAATATGTGATATACTCCAATTGCAGGTGTGTACAGACAACGACTGACCTCCAAGCAAGCTGAACGGGTTCGCGGGAAGTTGCACGCGGGCAGTATAGCCTTTGGACCATTGTATAATGGTCGCCCGGGTTATTAGTAAATGATAAGATGCTTTTCATTCTGCTTCTCACAACCCTGGCCCTGTTAGCCATAGCGGGAAAGTATAGATGGAATTATGAGGATTTAGGGATGAAGCACAGTGATCATTTCTGTAACGATGACTCTGTCTATTGTATGAACGCCTTTGTGTATATGTCTTATCTGTATGCTTCACAATCGAATCTGAGCAAGTGCTGGGTCTGTTCACACATTCCCATGCATGGAGGAAAGGGAGGAAATCCTTTATTCCCTATCCCTTTATCAGCTCCGGAATTATAGAATGGATTTTAAATCAGAATGGAACCCAGGAAGGGACAAAGAAACTGACATTTAAAACCCCATCGGGTACCACTATGCCGGGTATCAGCAACAGTGATGTTGTTTCAAGGCTAGGGGGCGGAGGGTGCACTATATCGACCTTTAAGAAACATTACCAACCCAGCTATGACAGATCAGATTCCCCACCCTACTTCATTGTAAAAAATCAACAAAGAGAATCTATCTGCCTGACAAGAAATGGAACCATGTCTGTTGGCCGTAGCTACTGTATACAGCAGATTGATATCACAGATGACGCTGGGGCCATGGTACAGGTCATAATCCAGTGCCCCATAGCCACCGTCCTGGTTAGCCTCTCCTCCGCTTATAAAAGCGAGATGACTGCATATAATGGTACCTATTTTGTCTGTGGAAACAATGCCTATCCGTGGCTTCCCTGGAGTTGGACAGGATCGTGTTATTTGGCATATGTGGTGCCTTATATTCACCAATACACTGACTTACGGGACCACCCCGAGATGCACCTGCTTAGGGCTAAATGAGCCATTACTGAGACAGAACGGTTCTTTATCATAGAAATCATAGAAACCCGACAGTGCAGAAGGAGGCCATTCGGCCCATCGAGTCTGCACCGACCACAATCCCACCCAGCCCTACCCCCACATATTTATCCGCTAATCACTCTAACCTACGCATCCCAGGATTCTAAGGGGCAATTTTTAACCTGGCCAATCAACCTAACCCGCACATCTTTGGACTGTGGGAAGAAACCGGAGCACCCGGAGGAAACCCACGCAGACACGAGGAGAATGTGCAAACTCCACACAGACAGTGACCCAAGCCGGGGATCAAACCCGGGACCCTGGAGCTGCGAAGCAACAGTGCTAACCACTGTGCCACCGTGCCGCCCACGTGATAGCCTACCCACTTTATGGGATGGCAAAGGCAGCACAGGAACTTATACGGATGGCCTCAACCCCAGAGAGAATTGCAAATGAGACTAAAGATGGGTTCGAGGAGGTGAGCACGGCCATCTCTGAAATATCAGCAGAGGTCGTAGCTATTCGGACTGTGGCGTTACAGAACCTATTGGCACTCGATTATGTGCTCACCTCCCAAGGAGGAACATGTGGCATAGTTGGCTCCAAATGCTGTACGTATATTCCCGATGCTTCGGAGAATATAACTCGCTGAGCAGATCATATTAAACACGTGGGGAAAACAATACAGGATGAGGGGAACCAATATCACAATTATAACCCTCCGGGCTGGCTGGGGCAATGGTTTGGGTCATGGGGTGCATACCTGATGCATGGATTGATTGTATTAATTGTAATTGTAATTACTTGCTGTGTTTGTATGGCATTATTGAACGTCTGTTGCAAAACAGTAACAGTGCGGATTATGCCGGGTGCAAGTGTACAGGCGGAGGGGGAAAACCTCCTGACAAAGGAGCTAGGCCCATTCCCCGATAACATGTGGTTCTGAATTGGTCATGGGGCTATGGTTGGACCTGGCCCGACCAACAGGTGGGAGTGAAGAAGGGAATGGGTTAATGAACTTTGTAACACTTAAGCATTGAGACCTGCACTCTGTGATACTTAGAAATTTTGTGGAAAACATTCTGGGGCTCATGTTTTCGTTAAAGTTCGGTGCCTTCATGTCTATAAAGCCTGTTTACATGTATTCAAACCAGATAAGAGAGGCAGCTATCCTTGCTATTCCCAACTAATTGTATATCAGAATCAGCTATGCAGACTCCATTTTATGTTCCTTTCTATTATGTACCTTTGTTTAACACGGTGGAGCTGAAATTTATGCCTTCTGTCGTCATATAACAATAGATTCATATATATTCATTATATACTATTCATCCTACGAACATGAAGTGTTACACAAGCCCCTGTACCCTTGGATGTCAGGTAACTTGTTTGTGCAAAACCTGTAATCTTGTGTGCCGGCTGAACAAGCCGCAGATGTGCGTCACATCTAGGGATATAACAGAGACAGTCGCAGCCTTGAGATGACTACGATTACATGGACTACACGAATGATGGAAGCGCTGAGAAAGCAATAATCATGGGAAGATGATGACGTAACCTGGCTGGGAGTTTTGCTAGTGCAGTTCAGTGGAGTTTAAACTAGTATGGGAGGGGGGTGGGGATCAAAATATTAGGTCTACAAGTGTAGAGGCTGGGGACGAGCTTGGGGCTGGGACAAGGCTGGCAAAGAAGAAGAGCACTCTGGGGGAGGATGACCTCACTGGGCCTGGAGGTCTGGAGTGCTTATACTTCAATGCAAGGAGTGTAGCAGGTAAGACAGACGAACTTAGGGCCTTAATGCTCACGAGGAATTTGGATGTGGTTGCGGTGACAGAGACTTGGTTGAAAGAGGGACAGGACTGGCAGCTGAATATTCCGGGGTACAAGTGTTTTAGGCGAGACAGAGGAGGGGCCAAAAGAGGTGGGGGAGTAGCAGTATTAGTTGGAGAGCATATTACAGCGGTGCAGAGGGAGGACAATTCAGAGGGGCCGTGTAACGAGTCACTCTGGGTGGAGCTTAGAAACAGGAAGGGCGCAATCACTATGTTGGGGGTATACTACAGGCCCCCCAACAGCCCAAGGGAAGTGGAAGAACGGACATGTCAGGAGATACTGGATAGGTGCAGGAAAAATAGGGTGGTTATAGTGGGAGACTTCAATTTCCCTGTTATAGACTGGAAATCGCTGAGAGCTGGGACTCTGAATGGGGAGGAATTTGTAAAATGCGTACAGGAGGGTTCTTTGGAACAATATGTAGATAGCCCGACTAGAGAGGGGGCTATACTGGACCTGGTACTGGGGAATGAGCCCGGTCAGGTCTTCAAAGTTTTGGTAGGGGAACATGTGGCAAATAGTGACCACAATTCTGTTAGCTTTAGGATAGTGATGGAAAAGGATGAGTGGTGTCCCAAGGGATTGGGGGAAGGCTAACTTTAGTGGGATTAGGCAGAAACTGGCCGCTGTTGATTGGGAGAGGCTGTTTGAGGGTAAATCTGCATCTGGCATGTGGGAGTCTTTTAAGGAACAGTTGTTAGGGCTACAGGACAGGCATGTGCTGTAAAAAAGAAGGATAGGAAGGGTAGGATTTGAGAACCGTGGATAACCAGGGAAAGTGAGGGATTGGTCAAAAAGAAAAGAGAGGCGTATGTTAGGTCCAGGCAGCTAAAAACGGAAAGAGCTCTGGAGGAGTACAAAGAAAGTAGGAAAGAACTCAAATGGGGAATTAGAAGGGCAAAAAGGGGCCACGAAATGTCCTTGGCAGACAGGATTAAGGAGAATCCCAAGGCATTTTATTCATACGTTAGGAACAAAAGGGTTGTCAGGGAAAAAAATCGGACCTCTCAGGGACAAAAGTGTGGAATTATGCTTGGAGCCCAAAGAAGTAGGGGAGATCCTAAATGAATACTTTGCATCGGTATTCACAAAGGAGAGGGATGTGTTGACTGGGAGTGTCTCGGAGGGGAGTGTTGAACTGTTGGAGAAAATCTCCATTACAAGGGAGGAAGTGTTAGGTTTGTTAGAGAATATAAAGACTGACAAGTCCCCAGGGCCTGATGGAATCTATCCAAGGCTGCTCAGGGAGACGAGAGATGAAATCGCTGGGCCTCTGATGCAAATCTTTGTCTCGTCACTGGACACAGGTGAGGTCCCAGAGGATTGGAGGATAGTTAATGTGGTCCCATTATTTAAGAAGGGTAGGAAGGATAACCCGGGTAATTATAGGTCGGTGAGCTTGACGTCCGTCGTGGGGAAGTTGTTGGAGAAGATTCTTAGAGATAGGATGTATGCGCATTTAGAAAGGAATAAACTCATTAACGATAGTCAGCATGGTTTTGTGAGAGGGAGGTCATGCCTCACTAACCTGGTGGAGTTTTCTGAAGTGACTAGAATGGTTGACGAGGGAAGGGCCGTGGATGTCGTCTATATGGACTTTAGTAAAGCGTTTGACAAAGTCTCTCATGGTAGGCTGGTGAAAAAGGTTGGATCTCATGGGATAAAGGGGGAGGTGGCTAGATGGGTGGAGAACTGGCTTGGTCACAGAAGACAGAGGGTGGTAGTGGAAGGGTCTTTTTCCGGCTGGAGGCCTGTGACTAGTGGTGTTCCGCAGGGCTCTGTATTGGGACCTCTGCTGTTTGTGATTTATATAAATGATCTGGAAGAAGGTGTAACTGGGGTGATCAGTAAGTTTGCGGACGACACAAAATTGGCAGGACTTGCAGATAGTGGGGAGCATTGTCAGAGGCTACAGAAGGATATAGATAGGCTGGAAATTTGGGCAAAGAAATGGCAGATGGAGTTCAATCCTGATAAATGCGAAGTGGTGCATTTTGGTAGAAATAATGTAGGGAGGAGCGATACGATAAATGGCAGAACCATAAAGGGTGTAGATACGCAGAGGGACCTGGGTGTGCAAGTCCACAGATCCTTAAAGGTGACGTCACAGGTGGAGAAGGTGGTGAAGAAGGCATATGGCTTGCCTTTATAGGACGGGGCATAGAGTATAAAAGTTGGGGTCTGATGTTGCAGATGTATCGAGCGTTGGTTCGGCTGCATTTGGAATACTGCGTCCAGTTCTGGTCGCCACACTACCAGAAGGATGTGGAGGCTTTGGAGAAAGTACAGAGGAGGTTTACCAGGATGTTGCCTGGTATGGACGGGCTTAGTTATGAGGAGAGATTGGGCAAACTGGGTTTGTTCTCCCTGGAAAGACGGAGGATGAGGGGAGACTTAATAGAGGTGTATAAAATTATGAAAGGCATAGATAGGGTGAACGGTGGGAAGCTTTTCCCCAGGTCGGTGGTGACGTTCACGAGGGGTCATAGGTTCAAGGTGAAGGGGGGGAGGTTTAACACAGATATCAGAAGGACGTATTTTACACAGAGGGTGGTGGGGGCCTGGAATGCGCTGCCAGGCAAGGTGGTGGAGGCGGACACACTGGGAATGTTTAGGACTTATCTAGATAGCCATATGAACGGAGTGGGAATGGAGGGATACAAAAGAATGGTCTAGTTTGGACCAGGGAGTGGCATGGGCTTGGAGGGGCAAAGGGCCTGTTCCTGTGCTGTATTGTTCTTTGTTCTTTGTAACCAGGGGCGAAAACAATTGTATAAATATTTGATCTTAACTCATATTCGGTGAGAAGTCTGAGGCAGTGTTAGGCATCGGACGTCTCCCACAATTGTGCAAATAAACCACTGTACTTTGACCTACGACTAGTCTCAGAGGTATTTTTTACCTACAACAGAGTTGGAAAAAATTAAATTGCAAATGAGACAATTGGAGTTAGAAAGTGAACTTAAAGGACTGGAGTCAGAAGATGAAGAATGGGAAAGAATGTTAGAGTTGGAAAATATGAAGTTGGAACTTGAAGCAAAAAGATTTCAAATGATAGAAATGCTGATGAGCAACCTCATTGTAGCCAACCACCTGATAGGGATATGTACAAATATGTCCAAACATTACCAAAATTAATTTTTTAAAAAGATGCAAAGCCTTTTTCATTTCCTTTGAGAAATTGGCTACGCAGATGAACTGACCAGAGGAAGTATGAAGAATCTTAATTGAGACCACATTGGTAGGCAGGGCTATGGAGGTGTTTGCAGCACTGTCAGAGGAGGTGTCTGGAGAATACGAAGAAGTAAAAAAGGCAATGAGTGCCTACAAATTGGTACCAGAAGCATATAGACAAAGGCTCAGAAATGCAAGAAAGGAACCCGGTTAGACTTGTATCGAGTTTGAAAGAATTAAACAGAGCAACTTCAATAGATGGGTGAGAGCATTAAAAAAAGAAAAGAAATATGAGATATCTTTGAGATATTATTCTGCTGGAGGAGTTTAAAAACTCACTTCCAAAAGTGATAAGAACTCATGTTGAGGAACAGAAAGTTAAAACAACGAGAAAAGCTGCAGCGATGGCAGAAGAATACACATTAGTGCACAAATGGAAAACTAGCTTCTGACAGCAATCTCATTCCATGAAGGATAGAAATTGGGAATGAACGAGGGAGATCCTTCAATGAAAAACAAAATGTAGATCACACTGGGAACAGTTTGCCACATGTGAAAAAAGAAACCCAAGGGGGTGGAAAAGAGGTGAAAGACCTTAGGTGTTGCACTGTAATAAGGTGGGACACACACAGTCTCAGTGCTGGTGGCTTAAGAAAGGCACTGGGGAAAAGGATGTGGTAAAGGAGGCTCAACCAGTGGGATTAGTTACGGCACTGAAGGAAATCCTGAGAGAGGCCGTGGAGCTGAAGGAGAGGTGGATAGGGTCGTAAAGAGTGCCTTTGGTACATTGGCCTTTATAAATCGGAGTATCGAGTATAAAAGTTGGAGTGTTATGGTAAGGTTATGTAAGGCATTGATGAGGCCGAATTTGGAGTATTGTGTACAGTTTTGGTCACCTAGTTACAGGAAGGATGTAAATAAGATTGAAAGAGTGCAGAGAAGGTTCACAAGGATGTTGCCGGGACTTGAGAAGCTGAGTTACAGAGAGAGATTGAATAGGTTGGGACTTTATTCCCTGGAGCGTAGAAGATTGAGGGGAGATTTGATAGAGGTGTATAAGATTTTGATGGGTATAGATAGAGTGAATGCAAGCAGGCTTTTTCCGCTGAGGCTAGGGGAGAAAAAAACCAGAGGGCATGGGTTAAGGGTGAAAGGAGAAAAGTTTAAAGGGAATATTAGGGGGGGCTTCTTCACGCAGAGAGTGGTGGGAGTGTGGAATGAGCTGCCAGATAAAGTGGTAAATGCTTTTAACATTTAAGAAAAACTTGGACGGGTTCATGGATGAGAGGGGTGTGGAGGGATATGGTCCAAGTGCAGGTCAGTGGGACTGGGCATAAAATGGTTCGGCACAGACAAGAAGGGCCAAAAGGCCTGTTTCTGAGCTGTAATTTTCTATGGTTCTATGGTTCTATGGAGAGTGCATAGCCTAGACATAGGCTGGATGGTAAGATAACGCCCAATCTTTTCAAAGACTTCGCCTGTGTGGGTAAGATTTACTCAGGTAGAACAGAGAGAGTAGGTGAAGAAGTTAAAACATTGAGAGATATGGGAGCTAGTCTGTCTCTAATAGTAAGAGATGAAAATATTTGCACTCCTTCTGAAATATTGTCTGAGAGAGTGGTAATCTGTGCAATAAATAGAGAAGAGTAATATTCTCCTGTGTAAGATAAGGCTAGAAAGGCCAATCAAGACTGGGGAAGTGAGAGTCAGTGATAGAAAACTTGGCTATTCCAGGAATACAGTTTATTCTAGGAAACGATATAGCTGGATCACGAGTGATACCCATTGTAGTGGAAAAGCCAAAAGAAAAACAGGGAACTGAGTTAAAAGAAAAATACTCTGGAATTTTTCCAGACCATGTGGTGACAAAATCCCTCAGCCATAAATTAAAACAGAAGGGAAAACAAAAGAAGAAAGATGAGGGAGTTGAGGTCCAGTTAGCTGACACTCTGTTTGATAAGATGGTAAAGGAAAAGCCTAAGCAGGTAGAAGATCAGGCAGAGTGTTTAGTTCTGAAAGATTAATGGAGTTACAATGAAAAGATGAGATGATAAAGGATTTGTATCATAAAGCCAACTTGGAAAAGGAATCAGAGTGTATTCCAGAACGCTATTCCAGAATGTATTCCAGAATGCCTTAAGGATAAAATTTTAAGGCGGAAGTGGAGACCTTGGCGGTTTACTGCAGATGAGAAATGAGCAGAAATTCACCAGATTGTGTTGCCGGTAGAATACAGACAGGGAGTATTGCGGGGAGCACACCAATTACCTGGTAGGAGATCTCTAGGAGTGAGGAAGACTCCGGCTAAGATACTGAAGCATTTTTATTGGCCTGGGTTACATAAAGGTGTGGTTGAATTTTGACATACCTGTCATACATGTCAGATGGAAGGAAAGCCATAGGCAGTGATAAAACCAGCACCTCTGATGCCAATTCCTGCATTTGAAGAACACTTTACATGGGTTATAATTGATTGTATAGGTCCTCTACCTAAAACCAAAAGTATTTACTCACCATAATTGATGGGTCTACCAGATTTCCAGAAGCAATTCCATTATGGAATGTCAAGGCAAAAATAGTTGTGGAGGAGTTGCTCACTTTCTTTACCCATTATGGATTACCCAGGGGGATTCAGTCAGACCAATGGTCCAATTTTACTGCCAAATTATTTAAGGAGATCATGGATCGTTTGGGGCCGACAGCACTCAGCGCGCCTGAGCGTGAAAGTCAAAGGCAGCGCTGACAGCACTGCTGTCTGCGCTGCCTTTGACTTTCCCTGGTTGGGGGAGGGGGGTGGGGCGCGGGGGGATGTGATGTCTCTTCCCTGGAGGGGGGAATGGGGGGGGATCTGACATCTATTCCCTGAGTGGGGGGGGGGGGATGTGACGTCTCTTCCCTGAGGGGGGTAGGGGGGAGGTAGGGGGAGGATGTGACATCTCTTCCCTGAGGGCGGGGTAGGGGGGGATCAGACGTTTCTTCCCTGAGGGGGGGGGATGTGATGACTCTTCCCTGAGGGGGGGGGGGGGGGGGGGGTGGGGGGCAATGTGCCGTCTCTGCCCCCCCCCCTCTGCCCCCCGCCGCCCCCCCCCCCACCCCCCGCTCCCCAGGGATCGGATCACAGCCTCGTAAAGTGGGAATCCTTGGGTAAGTTCGGCGCGGGCTTCATTATGCCGATTTAAATGCATGCAAATGCATTTAAATCAGCCCGCTGGCCGCTTCGGGCGCGTGCCGGATCGGCGCCCGGATCGGTCCGTTGGTAAAGGCACGATTGGCCTTGGGTCGGATCTGGATCGCGTTTTAGGCCCGACGCCCAACTTTACCACGATTTCGCACCTGAAAACGGGCGCGAAATTTTGGTATGATCGGGCCCTCAGAGTGAGGAATCAAATCCAGAGGATTTGGATTTTGATGTGTTTCAGAATAAATTGAATAATGAAGTCTTTAAGGACTGGAATAGGGTAGTGAGCTATGTGTCCCAGGAACAGAGAACTGAATTGAAAGACTTGTTACAGTGCTATGAGGACCTATGTGGAAATAGAATGGGGAGGACTAAGGCATAGCATGGTACACGAGGTGGAAGTGATGCTCCAAGAAAACATCATAGAGCCAGGTCAAAGCGAGTGGAGGTCGCCGATCATGTTGGTACCTGATGGTAAGCAATGATTCCGCAGAGATTATCGGAAGGCCAACACTGTGGCTAAATCTGACTCATTTCCAATTCCAAGGCTGGAGGATTGTGCGGAAAAAGTAGGACAAACCACTTACATCACAAAGTTGGACTTACTTTGTCAGAGAGGGCAAAAGAAGTTCCTAGTTTTGTAACCCCAAATGGGCAATGTCAATAAAAAGTAATGACCCTTGGAATGAAAAATGCGGCCACTACTTTTCAAAGGCTTATGAAGAGAGTTGTTGCAGGATTGACTAATTGCGATGCCTACATTGATGACTTAGTGATCTTTAGCCATTCGTGGAAAGATCACATGGAGCATTGGGCAGAGCTCTTTGAGCGACTACAGAAAGCAAAGTTGGTCATAAACTTGGCAAAAACAGAATTTGCGAAGGCAGAAGTGACATTTTTAGGGCACAATATTTGATATGGACGAATGACACCAAGAAACATGAAGACAAAGATCCTCGAGGAATTTCCAAGACCATACTTGAAGGAATTACTATGATTTTTGGGATTGATTGGATTCTACAGGAAATTTGTACCAAACTTTAGTGGCATAGTGGCACTGTTGACAGATTTGTTTAAAAAAACACAATTTCGGTGGAAAGAACAATGCCAGGTGGCATTTGAGAATTTAAAAGCAATGTTAACCACTGTATCTGTTTTAGCCATGCCAAACTTTTTGGAACCCTTCAAAGTCACTGTCGACACAAGCGATGTAGGTGTTGGAGCTATGTTGTTACAGGAGGATGATTGTGCAATTGAAAGACCAATCGCTATTTGTCATTAAAAAAATAGAAAAAATATTCATACAATGAAAAAGATTTATTGAGTTGGCTATTGGACTTGAAACATTTCAATGTTTACACTGCAAACAATACATCAGAGACAATTGTGTATACCGATCACAATCCTTTGACATTTCTGGAAAGATTTCAGGACAAGAGCACCAGATTATTTTGTTGGCAGCTCATGTTACAAGCATTTAGTTTACAGATTGTACATGTTGTGGGTCATGGCAGCACGGTAGCACAGTGGTTAGCACTGCTGCTTCACAGCTCCAGGGACCTGGGTTCGATTCCCGGCTTGGGTCACTGTCTGTGTGGAGTTTGCACATTCTCCTCGTGTCTGCGTGAGTTTCCTCCGGGTGCTTCGGTTTCCTCCCACAGTCCAAAGATGTGCAGGTTAGGTTGATTGGCCAGGTTAAAATTGCCCCTTATCGTCCTGGGATGCGTAGATTAGAGGGATTAGCAGGTAGAAATATGTAGGGAAATGGGGGTAGGGCCTGGGTGGGATTGTGGTCGGTGCAGACTCGATGGGCTGAATGGCGTCTTTCTGTACTGTAGGGTTTCTATGATTTCTATGAAAATATTATCATGGATGCTTTATCGCGAGTTTAAAATAAAAATGTTTATTTAAGATTAAAATGGTATGTACACTGTTATATACAAGTAGCATGAGTATAGAATGTGAAAATCTAGATCAATGAGCTATGGATAAAGAACAAAGAACAATACAGCACAGAACAGGCCCTTCAGCCCACGATGTTGTGCCGAGCTTTATCTGAAACCAAGATCAAGCTATCCCACTCCATATCATCCCGTTCATGTGGCTATCTAGATAAGTCTTCAACGTTCCCAGTGTGTCCGCCTCCACCACCTTGCCCAGCAGCGCATTCCAGGCCCCCACCACCCTCTGTGTAAAATATGTCCTTCTGATATTCGTGTTAAACCTCCCCCCCTCACCTTGAACCTATGACCCCTCGTGAACGTCACCACCGATCTGGGAAGAAGCTTCCCACCGTTCACCCTATCTATGCCTTTCATAATTTTATACACCTCTATTAGGTCACCCCTCATCCTCCGTCTTTCCAGTCAGAACAACCCCAGTTTACCCAATCTCTCCTCATAACTAAGCCCTTCCATACCAGGCAACATCCTGGTAAACCTCCTCTGCACTCTCTTTCAAGCCTCCACGTCCTTCTGGTAGTGTGGCGACCAGAACTGGGCGCAATATTCCAAATGCGGCCGAACCAACGTTCTATACAACCGCAACATCAGACCCCAACTTTTATACTCTATGTCCCGTCCTATAAAGGCAAGCATGCCATATGCCTTATTCACCACCTTCTCCACCTGTGACGTCACCTTCAAGGATCTGTGGACTTGCACACCCAGGTCCCTCTGCGTATCTACACCCTTTAGGGTTCTGCCATTTATTGTATAGCTCCCCCCTACGTTAGTTCTACCAAAATGCATCACTTCGCATTTATCTGGATTGAACTCCATCTGCCATTTCTTTGCCCAAATTTCCAGGCTATCTATATCCTTCTGTAGCCTCTGACAATGTTCCTCACTATCTGCAAGTCCAACCATTTTCGTGTCGTCTGCAAACTTACTGATCACCCCAGTTACACCTTCTTCCAGATCGTTTATATAAACCACAAACAGCAGAGGTCTCAATACAGAGCCCTGCGGAACACCACTAGTCACAGGCCTCCAGCCGGAAAAAGACCCTTCCACTACCACCCTCTGTCTTCTGTGACCAAGCCAGTTCTCCACCCATCTAGCCACCTCCCCCTTTATCCCATGAGATCCAACCTTTTGCACCAACCTACCATGAAGGACTTTGTCAAACGCTTTACTCTCGTAATCAGCTCTGGCAGCTGGCTGTTGCTCTACCCTCTTTGTCCCACTGCCCCTTTATTTTATACCAGTGATGTCATATCAATATTTCCCACAATAGGATTGGTTCTAGGTTGCCAAAACCATCAGATTTAAATTTAATAGGTTTTTGGTATCTACGTGCCTGAAAAAAGTTGATTGGCTAAATTCAAAAGCCTGTCATCTTGGTAAAAACAGCTCCTTGGCCTTTCAATCCTAATGTTTTAGTTTGGGCTCTCTCTGTACTTGCATTTTAAATCTCTAAGCTTAGACAAATCACCATCTTTTAATGGGACCACAGAATGCATTTCCCCTTAGTATTTTACAGATACCAAATTCTAATTTCCTATCTCCCAATCTACAATTACTCCACCTAACTTCTGTTTATTGTCATAATTAGTCCTGAGGGAAAAATTGTCGCATTAGCTTGGAGAGGAAACACAATTTGATTTAATTTGAACTGTTGTGAAATTCCATTTAAAAGAAATTCAAACTGAGTTATTATTCAAAAAGATTATGTTTGAGCTCTACATGTTTAGGAATTGTTAAGCCAGTCTGTTTCCAAATCATAAAATAAGCCTGAGTTTGGCAGCAATTCAATTTGAACTTTCCAAAACATTTGAAATAAAAAACTTTTGTTAAAATTCACTTAACAACACATGCGAATGGAAAGCTGTTTCAAGTGGTGGTATGCAGGACTCGGTGTTGAGGTACCGCTGTTTGTTTTATATATTAATGATTTGGACTTGAACATGGAGGGGCATGATTGGGAAATTTGCAGACACAAAACTCGGCCGTTTAGTGGAAAGTGTCGAGGACAGCTGCAAGCTCCAAAATGATCTAGATAGATTAGTAGAGTAGGCAAGATAGTGGCAGATGGAGTTCAGTTCTGATAAGTGTAAGGTCATACAATAAAAGGGAATGCACAATAAGCAGGAATATACTGAGAGGGGTAGCTGAAGTGAGAGATCTTGCTGTGCACATGCAGAGGTCCCTAAAGGTGGTAGTACAGATATCATAGAATAGAATCATAGAATCCCTACAGCGCAGAAGGAGGCCATTCAGCGCACCGAGCCTGCACTGACAACAATCCTACCTAGGCCCTATCTCTGTAACCCCACGTATTTACCCTGCTAACCCCCCTGACACTAAGGGGAAATTTAGCATAGCCAATCAACCTACTCTGCACATCTTTGGATTGTGCGAGAAAAACTGATCACCCAGAGGAAATCCATGCAGGCACGGAGAGAATGTGTAAACTCCACAGTGACCTGAGGCCAGAATTGAACTCGAGTCCCTCGCGCTGTGGGACAGAAGTGCTAACCACTGTGGAGGTAGATAAGATTGTGAAGAAGGCATATGGAATGCTCTCCTTAATTGGTAGAGGTATAGAGTACAAAAGTAGAAATATAATGATGAGACTATAAAAGACAAGAGTTAGCCCACAACTGGAATATTGTGAACAGTTTTGATCACTACATTAGAAGAAGGATGTAATTGCTCTGAAGAGCGTGCAGAGCAGATATATGACAATATTGCCAGGTCTGAAGAATTGTAGCTGTGAGGTGATGTTGGAGACATGGGTTGTTTTCCTTTGAAACAACCCAAACCTTGGAAGGCTGAGAGGTGACATGATTGAGGGCTAGGAAGAGAGTAGATAGGAGAAACCTCTTTCCCTTGGCAGAGAGTTCAACAACTATAAGCCATAGTTTCGAGCTAAATGGTAAAAGGATTAGAGGGGACATGAGAAAAAAGGTTTTTTTACACGGAGGCTGGTGGCTGGCTGGAATTCACTGCCTGAGTTGGTGGTGGAGGCAGAGATCCTAAGCTCATTTAAAAAGTACCTGAATCCGCACCTTAAGTGGGGTAAGTTGTTGGACTATTAGCCTTGTGCAGAAAGATGGGATTAGAAAGTGCACCCAGGTATCTGGGTCAGCATGGATAAGATGGGCCAAATGGCCCCCTTCTATGCTGCATGATTTCTATGATTCTGTGTTTATTTCTTGCAACTTTGATTAAGTAAAAGATATTGGAAATTGAAATTGGTTTAAGAAAAGGGATAGACAAACAAAATGACATGAAAATAGACTTAAATTATGTAAGGTGATGCAATTGCTTGTTGAGTTTTCTCCACCCAATCGCCAATCCTCAGTTCTGTCGAAAAGTTAACCATTTTAGCAGACAGTTGATTTGTTGCTGAATTACCTGGAAACTTGCTTGTTTAAGTGATATTTGATTTAATTGTGAATTTGTGGGTACTCAACAATACCAGTTAAATATGGAAATTTTAAGCATAGTTTGGAGGAATTTGGAATAAGTGAAATTTTGTCTTGTCGCATCACCCCAGATAAAGAGCAAACGCGTTGCAGGTGTTAATCTTGTGACATTAGCGTACCGTTTGAGAGGTTTTTTTAAAATCAGGATCTCTGCAGCTCTCTCAGCTTCAGTGTTTTCTTGGCTCACAACCTCAGTTGATTTCATTTGTTGCTGGCTTGACTGGAGATGTCCTTTTCTTGTTGCTTAAATAGGGGTTTGTTTATTTTTACTGGGATGTTTATGTCTGTGCATTGTGAGGAGAGAAACTGGTTGGCAGGCCAGATGATAGGAGTCTTCTTCATTTTCAGTTTGGAGCTGCAGTTTTTAATTTTTAGAAGGGACAGCAAACTGAAAAGAAGTCTCTCTCTCCCTGGTCTTGGAAATTCTGCTGGTTAGCTGAAAGCAAGGTCTTGCCTTTCTGATGGGGGGAATCTGCTGATGGTGACTGCCTAGAGCCCCTGGTGCTTTGGGAAGCTCTTCTGACTCCAAACTGTTCTGAGTCAGTCCAGAGAACTGCAGACTTCATCCAAAGGACTCAAGTCCAATGTCTCATGAACATTAATCTTTGCTGTGTTAAACCTGTGAAAAGGGTCTTTTGTCTACGGGGTTGGTTTGATTGGAACATGTTAGATATGTTTGTTACAGGTTATACATTATAGTAGTTGTTTTGTTTCTTGTTTGTAATTGATAAGAGTTCTTGGCAATTTTCTTAGTATACATGTTGAAGTGGGGATCTTTCGAATGGTGGCTTGATTCCTCAGAAAAATATATTTTAAAAATTAAATCTCACAAAGCCAAAAACCTTCAGTTTAAAAGCTTACCAAGATTTATTAAAACATATAGAACTTACATTGACAGACATGGACATAAAACAATGGCTGAAGGGAGATCCTCAGATTGCCAAGCAACACCGAGTATCAGTAAACCTTCCAAAAATCTCATCTTTGTGCCAAAATTCAATACAATTATATCTTTCTCTTATCTAAGCTTAATTAGCTTTAATTAGCTTAATTTGATTCTATTTCATTATTGATGTGTCAATCTTAATATAACAGAATACCTCAGCCAATTGTGATACGCCACCTGATTTAGTGACATATTGATTGATTTATTCCAATACCGGATTTCTACCAATTGGCATTAATCCATTTCCTTTAAGCTTTGTTTCTAGGGATGCTACTCCTGGCCCATCTTATCGGTGGCATGTTGCCAAGGCATAAACAGCGCCAATTTTGGGCCCTGAAGATCGACACTGGCCAAATGTGTTTCATTAACTGTACCTAATTTGAAACATTGTATTTCTTTACTAACTAAGTTGTGAATTTCCGAATTTGTAGTTTCCTGCATAATTCGCATTTCTCGACTCGGATTTAAAAATGTTTAAATCACATTACTACATTCTTTTTAATTTAAACATAAAACCTTCCACATTTAAAATCATGATTCATTTAAAAATATTAAGTTTAAAACTATTACATTCCATAAAACTTTTCATTATCAGTTAATAACATCACACATAATCAAATATTCCAAATTCAATGTTGCATTTTTTGTTTTTATATTGAAACATTATATTACTTGTTCAGCAGATTATGAACATTCAAATTCCATAACTGCCTTTTCTGTATTTCACAGACATTAAATTTGTTAATACATATTAATACATATTGCTGCTTCACAGCTCCAGGGTCCTGGGTTCGATTCCCGGCTCGGGTCACTGTCTGTGTGGAATTTGCATATTCTCCTCGTGTCTGCGTGGGTTCCTCCGGGTGCTCCGGTTTCCTCCCACAGTCCAAAGATGTGCGGGTTAGGTTGATTAAAATTGTCCCTGAGATGCGTAGTTAGAGGGATTAGCGGGTAAATATGTGGGGGTAGGGCCTGGGTGGGATTGTGGTCGGTGCAGACTCGATGGGCCGAATGGCCTCCTTCTGCACTGTAGGGTTTCTATGATTTCTATGATTATTTAAAAGATGTTTTCTCGGTTGAATAATGATGCTTTGCATACAGAGGCATAATATATAATTTCACTTCAATTAAATGCATTCACATATGATTAAAATAACATTAATATCCAATGTTGAGTAAAAATCATTTTAACTCTTCCCTCTCATGTATTGCTGGAATTAAACCTATGTTATCCTCCGAGCTAATTAGAATCCCCTTCTACTCATGTTAACTATATTCTTAAATAAACTTTGTTTGAGAAAAGCTCCATAGTGGATCATTTGAATCATACCTGAAGTGAAACATATCATGCTTATCCTTGCCAAATTCAAGATGCAAAACTTATGATCCAGACGGGCTCCAGAGAACACGATGGGGTTTCTGACCTGAACCATAACAATATGTTTGGGTTGGAATGCGTTTGAACTTTTCAATCAACAAAGTATAGGTGATGCCTATGAAATCAGACATTGGAATAAGTTAAGTTGTAATGAAGGAGAATGGAGGATCTTTGTTATTTTAATTATAATGAAGGGGTTGTGAGTTTGTAGTGCTCGGTCTCTTCCAGATATTATAGCTGCAAGAGAATACTGAGAATTAATTTTGAAATTTATGAGCTGTGAGAATCTGTGTTTAATATTGTGGATGTTCACAGTTTTCTTTGTTTTGGGCTTTCTGGGGAATTGACCTTGTCTTCAATTTAAATTACAGGCATATTGGAAGTATACAAATAGAACATAAGAAGCATTGACATAATTCACAGCAGCACAGTGGTTAGCACTGTTGCCTCACAGCGCCACGGACCGTGATTCAATTCCGGCCTTGGGTGACTGTCCGTGTGGAATTTGCACGTTCTCCCCAAGTCTGCTTGGGTTTCCTCCGGGTGCTCCGGTTTCCTCCCATACTCCAAAGGTGTGTGGGTTAGGTTGATTGGCCTGTGTATTTTCCCCTTAGTGTCAGGGGGATTAGCTAGGGTAAATACATGGGGTTACGGAGATAGGGCCTGGGTGGAACTGTGGTCGCTGCAATCTCGATGGGTCAATTGGCCTCCTTCTGCACTGTAGGGATTCTATAATTCTATGAATTCATTTTGGTTATTCCTGACACAATTGGCACAGTGAAAAAGGAACATTTTGAGATTGGATACTGAGCAAAAGGACAGATTGTTAATTAAGATTTAGTCCCGGACTGTGTTCTTGTTAGAGTAAATCAAAAGAAGGGTGGTGATGTAATGATGTCAATCTTTACTCCACCCCTTTGCAAACTAGCAGAAGATTAACTCTTGTTTGTTAACATCTGAAGATGTATTTATATTTTTACAGAAATTTGAAATTACAAAATTTTTAGGTTCTTTAGGTGAATCCATTTTAAAGAACAAAGACAAAAGAACAAAGAACAAAGAACAATACAGCACAGGAACAGGCCCTTCGGCCCTCCAAGCCCGCGCCGCTCCCTGGTCCAAACTAGACCATTCTTTTGTATCCCTCCATTCCCACTCCGTTCATATGGCTGTCTAGATAAGTCTTAAACGTTCCCAGTGTGTCCGCCTCCACCACCTTGCCTGGCAGCGCATTCCAGGCCCCCACCACCCTCTGTGTAAAATATGTCCGTCTGATATCTGTGTTAAACCTCCTCCCCTTCACCTTGAACCTATGACCCCTAGTGAACGTCACCACCGACCTGGGGAAAAGCTTCCCAACGTTCACCCTATCCATGCCTTTCATAATTTTATACACCTCTATTAAGTCTCCCCTCATCCTCCGTCTTTCCAGGGAGAACAACCCCAGTTTACCCAATCTCTCCTCATAACTAAGCCCCTCCATACCAGGCAACATCCTGGTAAACCTCCTCTGTACTCTCTCCAAAGCCTCCACGTCCTTCTGGTAGTGTGGCGACCAGAACTGGATGCAGTATTCCAGATGCGGCCGAACCAACGTTCTATACATCTGCAACATCAGACCCCAATTTTTATACTCTATGCTCCGTCCTATAAAGGCAAGCATGCCATATGCCTTCTTCACCACCTTCTCCACCTGTGACGTCACTTTCAAGGATCTGTGGACTTGCACACCCAGGTCCCTCTGCATATCTACACCCTTTATGGTTCTGCCATTTATCATATAGCTCCTCCCGACATTCTTTCTACCAAAATGCATCACTTCGCATTTATCAGGATTGAACTCCATCTGCCATTTCTTTGCCCAAATTTCCAGCCTATCTATATCCTTCTGTAGCTTCTGACAATGCTCCTCACTATCTGCAAGTCCTGCCAATTTTGTGTTGTCCGCAAACTTACTGATCACCCCAGTTACACCTTCTTCCAGATCATTTATATGAATCACAAACAGCAGAGGTCCCAATACAGAGCCCTGCGGAACACCACTAGTCACAGGCCTCCAGCCGGAAAAAGACCCTTCCACTACCACCCTCTGTCTTCTGTGGCCAAGCCAGTTCTCCACCCATCTAGCCACCTCCCCCTTTATCCCATGAGATCCAACCTTTTTCACCAGCTTACCATGAGGGACTTTGTCAAACGCTTTACTAAAGTCCATATAGACGACATCCATGGCCCTTCCCTCGTCAACCATTTTGGTCACTTCTTCAAAAAACTCCACCAGGTTAGTGAGGCATGACCTCCCTCTCACAAAACCATGCTGACTATCGTTAATGAGTTTATTCCTTTCTAAATGCGCATACATCCTATCTCTAAGAATCTTCTCCAACAACTTCCCCACGACGGACGTCAAGCTCACCGGCCTATAATTACCCGGGTTATCCTTCCTACCCTTCTTAAATAATGGGACCACATTAACTATCCTCCAATCCTCTGGGACCTCACCTGTGTCCAGTGACGAGACAAAGATTTGCATCAGAGGCCCAGCGATTTCATCTCTTGTTTTGCTCCTTGCTGGGATGTTAATCCCAGAAACAAGGATTTGCTATGGGAAATCTGGTATAAACAGTGACGAATGAGTAACTGACTTTTCAAATCCACAGAGCCAGGGCACAAGACATCGGAAACGGTGAATTAATTCATATGAACACAAATTGGGCATCTGTGAGTAGGTTATTGCTGAGTATTTGGAATTCAATAGTACTGTTGAAGACAGGTTCCATTACCTTCTTGATAGTCAAGAATATTTTTGATGGGGCTATAATTGAATGATTTGTGTTTTTCTGCTTGTGGGCAGGACTGACCTGGTCAATGTTCCACATTGGCAGGTAGATGCCAGCATCCCAGCTTTATGGGAACATCTTGACTATGGGAACAGTTTGACTGGTTTGGCACAGGTCTCCAGTGCTACTGTTGAGATGTTGTCAGGGCCCTCGTGAGCATGTTTTTAAAGAAAAGCTAAATCCAATGTTCACAGTAATTTCTTGATATGTTGGGTGAACTGAGTTAGTTGAGGCAGACACTGTGATTGTGGGAACCTCAGGAGGAGGCCAAGATGGATCATTCAATTGGAATTTCTGGCTGAAGGTATCTGCAAATGTTTCAGCTTTGTTTCCACTGAAGAACAGGATGCTGCCAATGTTCCAATGCAGGTGGAGATAGTAGAGAAATTGGCTAGGAAATAAATAGATAACAAGATAATGTCATACATAAATGTTGGCACTCCTTAAAGTAGAAAAATCAGCTAGTGGGAAGAGAATCATTAAGCGACCATAACCTGAGCCAAAGTTGGAAAAGTGTGGTTTAACACATGATGAAAAGCACAGATTTGTCTAAGGTAAATTGTGTCTCATTAATTTGATGAAGGGGGTTGATAAGGGTACCATAGTTCACATTACATATATACATGGGATTAAAGGGTAAGTGTGGATACAAAATTGATCAAAAAGCAGAGAGTGGTTATGTTCAAGTACAAAGTGGTGTCCGCTCAAGGATGGTACTAAGGTCTTGGCTGTTTTTGATGTGTTCTAATGACCTGGATTTGGGTAAACACAGTAAGAAATCTAACAACACCAGGTTAAAGTCCAACAGGTTTATTTGGTAGCAAACGCCACTCGCTTTCGGAGCGCAGCTCCTTCGTCAGATGGAGTGGAAAACTGCTCTCAAACAGGGCACAGAGACACAAATCATAGAGACATTTTAACTGTTTTGTGTCTCTGTGCCCTGTTTGAGAGCAGATTACCACTCCATCTGACGAAGGAGCAGTGCTCTGAAAGCTAGTGGCGTTTGCTACCAAATAAACCTGTTGGACTTTAACCTGGTGTTGTTCGACTCCTTACTATGTTTACCCCAGTCCAACGCCAACATTTCCACATCTGGATTTGGGTATGCAGGCATAATTTGAAAAATAGTAGGCAGTACAGGAGGACAATATCCAACATTCTCTGTAAATTGAGGAGCTATGTAGCAACCTGAAAGTCCAATGCAATCTGTTCACAAGTCAGCTCCTTTAATTTACCATATATGTGCAACTGCAGAAAAATACTTAAAGGGGCCATACACTTAAATAAATTAACTGCTCACTCAAAAAGAATTGAGGTTTTGTGGTAAAGCAGTGTTGTGCCTTCGGCATGGTTGAGCTGTATATATTGGTGCCACTACTGTTCGTATATGAGACACTCCCTGACACCTTTAATTCGGCTGCACCTTTAACTGGAGGCTCCGCCCTCAGGGTATAAAGGCTGCAGCCCTCCCCCTCCGGCCTCAGTCGGGAGGTCCACATGCTCAGTATTGTTCTGTTTATTGTCTGTTCCACATCGTTCCTTTTTAGCGAATAAAAGCCTTCTGTTCCTGGCAACATCAGCCTTGTCTATTTATCAGACGCGCCACAGGTTTATTGATAAAGTAATGGGATCAAATGTTTTCAGTGCAACAAGGAATTCACTGATAACTTTGTAAGATAGATTGTGGGAAGCTAGCCAAGAGTGCATTAGAATAGTTAAGTGAATAAGGTTTTACACAGCCGAAGATTTGAAGCAGAGCTGGAGTCGAGCAATATTACAAAAGAAATATGTGGTTCTAGTGACAGCACAGATATACAGCTGATATGTCAGATATGACAACAAAGCTGTGAACAGTCTGGTTCACTCTTGGACTGTTGTTAGAAAGAGGGATGGAGTCACTCAAGAGGGAAAGAAATTTGTGGTAGATTAGAAGACATTGTCTTCAATCTTCCCAATGTTTCATAGGAGCAAATTTCTGATCATCCGATTCTGGATATCAGACAAGCAGTCTGATAGTACAGTCACAGTGGACTGATAAAAAGAGGTGGCAGTGTGGTAGAGCTTGACATGGTAAATATACATGTAGAAACTGACCTTATGTTTTTATATTATGTCACTGAGTGGTATCATGCAGTTAGGATATAAGACAAGACAGATGACCCATTCATGGGAGACACTAGAGGTATGGTCTAGGAGTGGGAAGAGAAGCCATTGATGCCAATTCTCTGGCTGTGATTAAATAGCTAAGGACTGAGCTGAGAGCAGTCCCCCAAGCTGAATGATGTGGAGAGACTTTGGTGGGACATGATGTGATTAGCTATATCAGAGGCTGCAGACAGGCTGAAGAGGGATCATTTACCTTTGTTACAGTCATCAATATGTCATTTGTGATTTTAAGAAGAGTTGTTTTTGTATTGTGGTATGGGATGGGAACCTTTTTGGAAGACCTGAATATTGGCTTTTGGGAAAGATGGGCATGGATATGTTGAAGGAGTTTGGAGATGAAAGGCAGGACAAATGTGAGACATGTGTTTGCAAGGTTGTGGGGGGTCAAAAGTTTTGATTTGAGAAGATGTTTAATGTTGGCAGATTTGAATAGAAGAACAACAGCTGAGAAAAGGTTACTGTTAAAAGTGTGAATAACATGTAAGTGAGGAATGAAAGGCACCTTTGTTTAGTGGACATAGGGTTGAGGGAGCAGGAGTTGGGTCTCATAGAATAGATGAGCTTGAAGAGGAAATTAGGAGAGATAGGAGAAACACGAGAAAAATGCAAGCTCAGGGATAGGGCAGCGGGGAACCTTATGGTTAGTTTGGCCTGATGGATTAGTGGAAGGGAGGGACATGGCATTGGCTCAACCTCAATGATAAAGAAGACAAAGAACAAAGAACAGTATAGCACAGGAAACAGGCTCTTCGGCCCTCCAAGCCTGTGCCGCTGAGCTCCATGACCATGAGCTCCTCATCCTAATATTTGGAGGAGACTGGGAGAGGGATTTACAAGGACAGTGTGCAATAGGGAAAGTAAATTGTGGTGATATTGTTGCGTGTCTGGATGATCCTGCAAAAGTGGGCAGTTTCTGAAGATGGAAGCAGGACCTAATATTTTTCAACATAGTTCACCCAGATCTGGCTGTGAATGGCAAAACCAGTTACCATTTCACAGAATCAGAGTATTGTTATGGTGCAGAAAGATGCCATTTGGACCATGTGTTTTCACCGACTTTCCAATCGAGCATTATGATTTAGTCCCATTCTCCTGCCTTTTCTCCATACCTATGCATATTTTTTTCTATTCAAGTGTTGATCTATTTCTCTCTTGAATGTCTCAATTGATGTGATGTGAAGCTAAACTTTGGGAGAGCTGTATAACAAGTTGCTGACTCACTATCACAGTGTAGAACATTGCACAAAGTCACTGGCTGCGATTCTGCCCAAAAAAATTCGAACTGTCGAATTTGCGTAAAACATGGAATAAATCCCACTCGTATTTCAAGCGGGATTTTCAAAATGAATCTCCCACACACTGAGCACTGCAGAGTGCCTCAGCATGAATTACGATAAAAATTTGTGGATGGGGCCTATTCCCGCTGGACAGACCGGCAGCATAGTGCCGATCTGTCAGAATGGAGATTGGCGCATGCGCAGTGGCCCCGCATTGCTGGCCTCCCAATCGCTGGCTAGCCTGATTGCTGGCCAGCCCCACAACCCCACAATGCTACCCCTGCAATCCTCCCCATGCCCCCATCGCTGGCCTCCCAGACCTCTCCGGGCTAGCACCAATTTGTCATCCCACATACCCTGCCCCCCAATACGCCACACCCCAGGTCTCCTCAGCACCGCCCCAATGTCCAGTGGACAGTGCCAAGGTACTCCCTGGACATTGCCACTTTGCCCCTTGCTCCATTTGCTCAGAATGTTCCAGTGAAGTCCATCTGCCACCTCTACTGGATGCCCTTCCTCCCGTTTATCACTGGAGGGTTCTTCCATTTCCCACTTCTTGGGAGATGTTGCTGGGCCGGCTGCTCCCAGAATGCTCCAGTGAAGTCCCTCTGCCGGATGCTCTTCCTCCCGTTTATCACTGGAAGGGTTCTTCCGCTCCCATTGATCTTTCAGCCTGAATGCAATGCTGATGCCTAGCTGAAGTTAAAAGTTAAAGTTTATTTATTAGTCACAAGTAAGGCTTTCAATAACACTGCAATGAAGTTACTGTGAAATTCCCCTCGTCGCCACAGTCTGCGCTTGTACGGGTCAATGCACCTAACCAGCATGTCTTTCAGTGTTTTAGGTGCATTCAGCTATGAGACCACTCTGATGCCACATCTCATAGCTCCCCTGAGAAACCCACAGGCTCCAGCTGGGCACTCGTATACAAAATATTTCCCGTTATCAAGAATATCATTGAGGTTCTGAAGTCGAGGTTTACATGTCCGGATCTGTCAGGTGCTGCTCTGCAGCACTTTCCCGAGTAGTTCATGAGATTTGAGTGACTGGCTGCATGCTCCATAATCTGATGATCATGAGAGATCCCATGGAAATTGTGGCATTGTTATCAGGTCAAAAGGCAGAAGAGGAGGTGGAGGAAGACAAGGGGGTAAATCAGATGGTTTTAGGTTGGTGATTCATACTTACATAAGAACATAAGAACTAGGAGCAGGAGTAGGCCATCTGGCCCCTCGAGCCTGCTCCGCCATTCAATAAGATCATGGCTGATCTTTTTGTGGACTCAGGTCCACTTACCCACCCGCTCACCATAACCCTTAATTCCTTTACTGTTCAATAATTTATCTATCCTTGCCTTAAAAACATTCAATGAGGTAGCCTCAACTGCTTCACTGGGCAGGGAATTCCACAGATTGACAACCCTTTGTGTGAAGAAGTTCCTCCTCAACTCAGTCCTAAATCTGCTTCCCCTTATTTTGAGGCTATGCCCCCTAGTTCTAGTTTCACTCGCCAGTGGAAACAAATTCCCTGCTTCTATCTTATCTATTCCCTTCATAATCTTATATGTTTCTATAAGATCTCCCCTCATTCTTCTGAATTCCAATGAGTATAGCTCCAGTCTACTCAGTCGCTCCTCATAAGCCAACCCTCTCAACTCTGGAGTCAACCTAGTGAATCTCCTCTGCATCTCCTCCAGTGCCAGTATATCCTTTCTCAAGTAAGGAGACCAAAACTGTACACAGTACTCCAGGTGTGGCCCCACCAGCACCTTATACAGCTGCAACATATTCTCACTGTTTTTAAACTCCATCCCTCCAGCAATGAAGGACAAAATTCCATTTGCCTTCTTAACCACCTGCAAACCAACCCTCTGAGATTCCTACACATGGACACCCAGGTCCCTCTGCACAGCAGCATGCTGCAATTTTTTACCATTTAAATAATAGTCAATTTTGCTGTTATTCCAACCAAAATGGATGATCTCACATTTACCAACATTGTACTCCATCTGCCAGACCCTCACCCACTCACTTAGACTATCTATATCCCTTTGCAGATTTCCAGCATCCTCTGCACACTTTGCTCTGCCACCCATCTTAGTGTCATCTGCGAATTTTGACACACTACGCTTGGTCCCCAACTCCAAATCATCTATGTAAATCGTAAACAATTGCGGTCCCAACACTGATCCCTGAGGCACACCACTAGTCACTGATCGCCAACCAGAAAAACACCCATTTACCCCCACTCTTTGCTTTCTGTTCATTAACCAATCCTCTATCCATGTTAATACATTATCCGTAACACCGTGCATCTTTATCTTATGTAGCAGTTTTTGGTGCAGCACCTTGTCAGATGCCTTCTGGAAATCCAGATACACCACATCCACAGGTTCCCCATTGTCCACTGCACATGTAATGTTCTCAAAGAATTCCACCAAATTAGTCAAACATGACCTTCCCTTCATGAAGCCATGCTGCATCTTACCAATGGGACAATTTATATCCAGATGTCTCACTATTTCTTCCTTGATGATAGATTCAAGCATTTTCCCGACTGCAGAAGTTAGCTAACCGGCCTATAGTTGCCTTCCTTTTGTCTGCCTCCTTTTTTTAAACAGTGGCATCACATTTGCCAGTTAGAGGGGTGTTTGTCACTATCTTATTGATGAACACTTTCAAGTGACATCCTCCAGTGTTAGACTCGATAGAACTGTTGCCACATGCCTTTCCTTTCATTACTCGGGATCATTCAAGAAGACCACCAATTACACTGAATTGTTTCAACTCCTTCTCCACGAGGAATCCAATAAAAACACCAATCACTATTTTCCAGTATCAAAATCAAATACAGGAAATATACACAACCATCAGCATCAAAAATGTTTTAATTATTCACCCTGATGCTCAACCTTAGTGATGATCTTCGAAATATTCTTGTGCTTTCTTAGTCCCTCTTCGAATGCAACTTGAGTGATAATAGCAAGCAAGGTGGACTGTTGCTGCAAATTTGTATCGTACTGTTCAACTGGCCACCTCAAATTCCATAGAATTTCATAGAAACCCTACAGTGCAGAAAGAGGCCATTTGGTCCATCGAGTCTGCACTGATCACAATCCCACCCAGGCCCTCCCCCCATATCCCTACATATTTATCCGCTAATCCCTCTAACCTACGCATCTCAGGACACTAAGGAGCAATTTTAGCATGGCCAATCAACCTAACCCGCACATCTTTGGACTGTGGGAGGAAACTGGAGCACCCGGAGGAAACCCATGCAGACACAAGGAGAATGTGCAAACTCCACACAGACAGTGACCCAAGCCGGGAATCGAAACCAGGTCCCTGGAGCTGTGAAGCAGCAGTGCTAGCCACTATGCTACCATGCCGCCCCCTTGAGTGATTGTGGTATGTAATAGCCTGCATAACCTGACAAGCAGCTGCACGGGGTTTGGAGAGAGAGGGAGTGGGAATGTTCACACCTGGAGCGGGGCCGGCAGGCTCCTGCTCCATGATTCCAATGCCACTACCTCGGAACTTCTGTTCAGTCCATGCAGTGAGCGGCTGGAGGGTGCCCCTTGACATTCAGTGGTGTTCAATCCCCCACTGTCAACATCCTTGGGGTTACCATTGATTCAACTGGACTCGCCACATAAACACAGTGGCTATACGAGCAGGTCAGAGGCGAGTAACTCACCTCCTGACTCCCCAAAGCCTAGCCGCCATTTACAAGGCACAAGTCAGGAGTGTGATGGAATACTCCCCATTTGCCTGGATGGGTGCAGCTCCAACAACCCTCAAGAAGCTTGATATCATCCATGCCATAGCAGCCTGCTTGATTGGTACCACATCAACAAACATCTACTCCCTCCACCAACGATGCTCAGTAGCAGCTGTGTGTACTATCGACAAGATGCACGACAGCAATCCACCAAAGATCTTTCGACAGCACCTCCAAACCCATGACCGCATCCATCTAAAAGGACAAGGGCAGCAGATACATGGGAACACCATCAACTGCAAGTTCCCCTCCAAGCCACTCAACGTCCTGACTTGGAAATATATACCATTCCTTCGCAGTCGCTGTGTCAAAATCCTGGAATTCCCTCCCTAACAGCATTGTGGATCAACTCATAGCACATGGACTACAGTGATTCAAGAAGGTGGCTCACCACCACGTTCTCAAGAGCAACTAGGGATGGACAATAAATGCTGGTCAGCCATCGATGCCCATGTCCCACGAATGAATAAAAAAAAGGCTCTGGGCAGTTGAGGTGTCCTGCTCCATTCAACTAAGGGCAGCTGCATGTGTTTCCACTGCATATGTTGTCATTCCATGGAATCTGTTGCAACTGCTTTTATCCAACCTTAGTTATCTAGTATTGCCGGCTCACAACACTAGGGACTCGGGTTCGATTCCCGGCTTCGGTCACTGCTTGTGTGCAGTTTGCACGTTCTCCCAGTGTCTGAGTGGGTTTTCTCTACATGTTCTGGTTTCATCCCACAGTCCAAAAGACTTGCTATGTTTTCCCTTAGTGCACCCGAACAGGTGCTGGAGTGTGGTGACTAGGGGATTTTCACAGTACAGCAATCCACCAAAAACTTCATTGCCGTAAACCTACTTGTGCCACTAATAAATGAACTTCAAAAAATACATAAGAGCATAGGAACTTGGAGGAGAGAACTAGAAATATGCTCTTCCATTTTCTATTTTCGGATGCAAAACCATTGGGTTAAGTTTTTTTTACTGAATGTAACAGGGGTTGAGAACAAGGCAGTACAATGTTACACCCACAGGAGTATATTGCGCTATTTTGTTTTGCCAGATGACCCAGAGTCTTTCCTCAGAGTGTGACAATTCCTACTTGTGTTTTCTTTATGTTCAGTCTTTGGCCCCAACTCTCACCATTCACAGAAGTCTATTTTCTATTGGATCTCATGTGGTCTGTAAAATTGAAGATATTCCCTGTTAGGTTGGGACATTAAGTAGTCAACAAAGTGTTGCTGCATGATTTGGAGTGGATCAACTATAGCAAAACTGAAGATTCGCAAAAAGTGTTGTTTGAATAGAAGTATGTCAAAATCACGGTAACAGTATCGAACCTGAGCAATTTTATTTTTATTTGGAACCAAATAATTATTTATTTGCCTCTTTAGAAAGTCTGGCAATTCACGATAAGTTGCAAAATATCAATGGAATCCTTTGAATTCGAATAACGAAAAACAATATAGCTTCCTCTGCATTCAGTAAGAGGATGCATTGTACCTTGCATTGCATATACATGGCACTGTAATTACGATGGGGGCAGTGCGTGTCTATGGGGAGTTACTTCGTGCCCAACACATGTTGTATCTGGTTTCGGAGGGTTTTGCAAGTGTGGAGAGTGCCGTCCGCTGTATCTGATCACACTGCACTACTTATAGGAATGTTTAATGAGTTGGTGTCGAGGGAGTTTTTTTGTCATAATTAATCTGTGCTGTACCTGCCTTGAAAGCAGTTGATTAGATAGTCCAGAGGGAGCTTTATGAGATATGTTACCTTGGACTTGACATATAAGTTGATGTGTAAGAACATATAAGAAACAGAAGAAATAGCAACAAGAGTAGGCAATGCGACTCCTCAAGTCTGTTCCACCATTCAATATGTTTAGAGATGATCTCCTGCCTCAAATGTGTTTTTGTATTCACTCCCCATGGCCCATGATTCCTTCAGACACCAAAAAGTACTGTCTCTTAGCCTGAGATGTACTGAACAATGGTGAATGAGCTGGGGAATTCAAAAAATTCAATGCTCTCTGAATGAAGCAATTTCACCCACCTCAGTCCCAAATGATCAGCTTTTGATCTTGAGACCATGCCCTCATGCTCTCAATTTGCCAGCCTGAAGAAACCGCGGGAAAAATCTTCCGTCGCCAGATCATGGGAGACTGGATTTCTGACTGCGGTACTCATCAGGACCCTTTGAAAGTCCTGATGTAAGGACCTACATGGGAATTGCCCAGGAAGTTTCAACTTCGGATGTGAAACTCTCCTGCTCGCAGGGACCCTTGGCGAATGTTTAGAGACTTCACAGAGTTCCACAGTACACTGACGGTCCTGTCCATGAACTGACTGGCTTGCGAGGCCATTTCGAAGTCAACCACATTGGTGGCAATCTGCAGTCACATGTAGGCCAGGCAGGTTTCCTTAGTTAGTGGGTTTTTGCAATAATGATTTCATGGTCATCAGTAGATGTTTAATTACAGATTTTTATTGAATTTAAATTTCACCATCTGTCCTGGTGTGATTCGAGCCTGGGTCCCCAGAGCATTATCCTGAGTCTCTGGATTGCAAATCCAGTGAGAATGCCACTGCTGCCTCACTCACTTACTCACGCACTCATAACCCTTACTCACTCATTTAATCACTCTGAATCTTTAGATTGCCATACAGCAGCTAATGCCGTAAAGGAGCCATGTCTTCTGTGTTGATCCTCCTTACAAGTCTCTGCATGGATTCCTGTGCTGAGGGAATCCTTCAGGATCCTGTATCAGAATTTGACCCCTTTTTAGCGTTACCCAGTTAAGTGTGCAGTTTTCTGACAGATCAGTGTGGAACACAATGGTTCTGACATTGATCAGAAGATTTCGGCCAACTTCTCAGTGTCTGTCCTGTCAAGCCTGTTCATAATTTTGAATGCTTCCATTAGATTACACCTCATCCTATTAAAGTGCAAAGAGTTTGTGACTAATTTACTCAGTTTCCCATTATAGGACAACTCAAGGACCATCGATTGAATGTTCGCTGTAGCACCTGCAATGCAAGTATTTCTTTACCTAAAATGGAGACTGAAATTGTGCACAGTACTCCAAGTGTGATTTACTCAAGGCCTGATGCAATTGTAACAAGATGCTTATTATTGTAATCCAAACCGTTTGCAATAAATGTCATCATTCCATTTGAATTCTAACTGTTTGTTGCATCTACCAGTTAACTTTCATGCTTCTAGTGTAAATACAATGACGTTTAGAAGTTTATATTAATACAGGATTGACTCACATTTGGAAACAAATGGACTTGTTAGTGATAAACAGTATGGGTTTTGTGAAGGGGAGGTGGTGCCTCACTAACTTCACCAAGTTTTTTGAGGAAGTGACGAAGATGATAGATGAGGTAAAGGCAGTGGATGTTGTATACGTGGACTTCAGTAAAGCCTTTGACTGGTATGAAAGGTAAAGTCACACAGGATCAGAGGAGAGCTGGCAAGATGGATAAGAACTGGCTTGGGCATAGAAGTGGAGATGCCGGCGTTGGACTGGAGTAAGCACAATAAGAAGCCTCACAACACCAGGTTAAAGTCCAACAGGTTTATTTGGTAGCACAAGCTTTTGGAGTGTCATTCCTTCTTCAGGTGAGTCACCTGAAGACTCACCAGACTCACCTGAAGAATGAGTGACACTCTGAAAGCTTGTGCTACCAAATAAACCTTTTGGACTTTAACCTGGTGTTGTGATACTTCTTATTGGGCATAGAAGATAGAGGGTAGTAGTAGAGGGGTGCTTTTCTGAATGGAAGGCTGTGACTAGCGGTGTTCCAAAGGGATCAGTTCTGGGACCTTTGTTGTTCGTGGTATATATAAATGATTTGGAGGAAAATGTAGCTGCTCTCATTAATAAGTTCACAGATGACACAAAAATTGGTGGACATGCGGATAACGAAGAGGATTGTCAGAGGATACAGCAAGATATAGAGCGGTTGGAGGCTTGGGCGGAGAAATGTCAGATGGAGTTTAATCCGGACAAATGTGAGGTCATGCATTTTGGAAGGTCCAATGCATGTAGGAATTATACAGTAAATGGTAGAACCCTTGGGAGTATTGACAGGCAGAAATCTGGGCGTACATGTCCACTGATCAGTGAAAGTGGCATCGAAGGTGGATAAGGTAGTCAAGTAGGCATACGGCATGCTTGCCTTCATTGGTCGGGGCATTGAGTATAAAATTTGGTAGGTCATGCTGCAGCAGTACAGAACTTAGTGAGGCTTCATTTGGAATATTGTGTATAATTCTGGTCACCACGTCACCAGAAGGATGTGGATGCTTTGGAGAGGATACAGAAGAGGTTTACCAGGATGTTGCCTGGTCTGGAGGGTATTGGCTATGAGGAGAGATTGGAGAAACTCGCTTTTTTCTCACTCGAACAACAGAGGTTGAGGGGTGACTTGATAGTGGTTTACAAGATTAGGAATGGCATGGATGGAGTGGATAGTCAGATGTTCCTTCCTAAATAGAAAAGTCAAATACTCGGGGACATAGATTTAAAGTGCGTGGGGAAAAGTTTAGAGGAGATGTGCAAGGCAGGTTTTTTTACACAGAGCGTGGTGAATCTCTGGAATGCACTGCTCAGGGAGGTGGTGGGAGCTGGTACGATAGCGGCATTTAAGGGGCATCTGGACGAATACATGAATAGGGTGGAATGGAAGGATAGGGACTCCATAAGTGTATATGGTTTTGGTTTAGGACGGCATCATTATCGGCACAGGTCTGGAGGGCCGAAGGGCCTGTTACTGTACTTTACTGTTCTCTGTTCTTCTTTGTTCTACGGAAGTCAATAACCACACATGACCCACGTAATGCTCCATCTGTTACCATGTTACCCACTCACACTATTTCTCTGTATCCATATGTCTATATCTCCTCATGTGGTCCTCATAGCTTAAATTCTCACCTGACTTCGTATCATCGGCAAACTTGGATACATTGCTCTCAATCTCTCTGTCTAATCAATGATATAGCCTGCAAATCGCTGAGGCCTCAGCACTGATCCTTGCAACACTACTACTTACAGCCTGCCAACTTGAAAATTCCCTGCTTATCCCTAATCTCTGCTCCCTGTCCATTAATCAATGATGTGGAGATGCCGGCGTTGGACTGGGGTAAGCACAGTAAGAAGTCTCACAACACCAGTTTAAAGTCCAACAGGTTTATTTGGTAGCAAATACCATAAGCTTTCGGAGCGCTGCCCCTTCGTCAGATGGAGTGAAAATCTGTTCTCCAACAGTGCACAGAGACACAGAAATCAAGTTACAGAATACTAATTAGAATGCAAATCTCTACAGCCAGCCAGGTCTTAAAGGTACAGATAATGTGGGTAGAGGGAACATTAAACACAGGTTAAAGAGATGTGTATTGTCTCCAGACAGAACAACTAGTAAGATTCTGCAAGATCAGGGGGAAAGCTGTGGGGGTTACTGATAATGTGACATAAATCCAACATCCCGGTTTAGGCTGTCCTCATGTGTGCGGAACTTGGCTATCAGTTTCTGCTGTCGAAGTCGAAGTCGAATTGGACTCCTCCAGAAGGCCGCTGCCCTCGACTTGACATGTATGCCCAAGCCATCAGGAGGTGCGTCAACACCAAATTCATCAGCCGCACTCACAAGACAGCACCGAACATCACCCAAGCACAACGTAACGCCATCCACGCTCGCAAGACCAACAGCAACATTGTCATCAAACCAGCAGACAAAGGAGGGGCCATTGTCATACTGAACAGAACGGATTACTGCGAAGAAGTGTACCGACAACTCAACAACAAGGAACACTATAGACAGTTACCCACAGATCCGACCAAAGAACACACCCGTCAACTCAACACTCTGATCAAAACCTTTGACCCGGACCTTCAGAGCACCCTCCGTGCTCTCATCCCACGTACTCCACGCGTTGGAGATCTCTACTGCCTCCCAAAAATACACAAGGCAAACACACCCGGCCGTCCCATCGTTTCAGGAAATAGAACCCTGTGCGAGAACCTCTCCGGCTATGTCGAGGGCATCTTGAAACCCATTGTACAAAGAACCCCCAGCTTTTGTCGCGACACGACGGACGTCCTACAGAAACTCAACACACATGGAGCAGTTGAACCATCCTCGTCACAATGGATGTCTCGGCACTCTACACCAGCATCCCCCACGAGGATGGCATTGCTGCAACGGCCTCGGTACTCAATGCCGTCAACTGCCAGTTTCCAGATGCAATTTTACAACTCATCCGCTTCTTCCTAGACCACAATATCTTCACCTTCAACAACCAGTTCTTCATCCAGACACACGGAACAGCCATGGGGACAAAATTCGCACCTCAATATGCCAACATCTTCATGCAAAGGTTCGAACAAGACTTCTTCACCGCACAGGACCTTCAACCGATGCTACACAATAGAGACATCGATGACATTTTCTACCTTTGGAGTCATGGTGAGCAATCACTGAAACAACTATATGATGACATCAACAAGTTCCATCCCACCATCAGACTCACCATGGACTACTCTCCGGAATCGGTTGCATCTGGACACACGCATCTCCGTTAAGGACGGTCACCTCAGCACCTCACTGTACCACAAACCCACGGATAACCTCATGATGCTCCACTTCTCCAGCTTCCACCCTAAACACGTGAAAGAAGCCATCCCCTATGGACAAGCCCTCCGAATACACAGGATCTGCTCGGATGAGGAGGATTGCAACAGACACCTCCAGACGCTGAAAGATACCCTCATAAGAACAGGATATGGCGCTCGACTCATCGATCAACAGTTCCAACTCGCCACAGCGAAAAACCGCACCGACCTCCTCAGAAGACAAACACGGGACACGGTGGACAGAGTACCCTTCGTCGTCCAGTACTTCCCCAGAGCGGAGAAGCTCCGGCATCTCCTCCGGAGCCTTCAACATGTCATTGATGAAGACGAACATCTCGCCAAGGCCATCCCCACACCCCCACTTCTTGCCTTCAAACAACCACGCAACCTCAAACAGACCATTGTCCGCAGCAAACTACCCAGCCTTCAGGAGAACAGTGACCATGACACCACACAACCCTGCCACAGCAACCTCTGCAAGACGTGCCGGATCATCGACATGGATGCCATCATCTCACGTGAGAACACCATCTACCAGGTACACGGTACATACTCTTGCAACTCGGCCAACGTTGTCTACCTGATACGCTGCAGGAAAGGATGTCCCGAGGCATGGTACATTGGGGAAACCATGCAGATGCTATGACAATGGATGAATGAACACCGCTCGACAATCACCAGGCAAGACTGTTCTCTTCCTGTGGGGAGCACTTCAGCAGTCAAGGGCATTCAGCCTTGGATCTTCAGGTCAGCGTTCTCCAAGGCGGCCTTCACGACACACGACAGCACAGAGTCGCTGAGCAGAAACTGATAGCCAAGTTCCGCACACATGAGGACAGCCTAAACCGGGATGTTGGATTTATGTCACATTATCAGTAACCCCCACAGCTTTCCCCCTGATCTTGCAGAATCTTACTAGCTGTTCTGTCTGGAGACAATACACATCTCTTTAACCTGTGTTTAATGTTCCCTCCACCCACATTATCTGTACCTTTAAGACCTGGCTGGCTGTAGAGATTTGCATTCTAATTAGTATTCTGTAACTTGATTTCTGTGTCTCTGTGCACTGTTGGAGAACAGATTTCACTCCATCTGACGAAGGGGCAGCGCTCCGAAAGCTTATGGTATTTGCTACCAAATAAACCTGTTGGACTTTAACCTGGTGTTGTGAGACTTCTTACTGTGCATTAATCAATGCACATGTTACATTTACTAAGGCCTAATATGCTTCTGAGTTTCTCGAATCTGGGGAGCTTTGGGAAATCATAACCATTGCACCCATGATCTCTGCATCTATCTTTTCAGAATGCTAGTGTGTAGACTATCAATTCATTGTAATTTTCTTAAGCTTTTCGCTTCTAAAGTTTCAACAATATGTTATCTCCACTGATTATTACTGTCAGTTCCTCACTTTTGTTTTGCCTCTGAGATACCCTCTCCTTTTAGTATGTACTTTGTATATGCTATTCAGAAGGTGGGCACTAAATATTTGTTCGCTATTTGTCATTTTGTCATTCTCCATGACTTTCTCCTGTTTGTTCCTCTAAGGGATCGATGTTTATTTTAACTACTCTCCTCCTCTCTGTACATGTTTCAAGGCACTTAGAACCATCCAACTTCAAATTCCTGGCTAGTCTGCCCTCATTCATTTCATGCTTTTATCCACAGGTTTCTAAAGCTCCCAAACCCTCAAGGATACTACTATTCTTTGCAACCTTACAGGCCTGCTTTTTTAATCGAATAATACCCTGAACTTCCTCAGTAATGATGTGGAGATGCCGGCGTTGGACTGGGGTAAGCACAGTAAGAAGTCTCACAACACCAGGTTAAAGTCCAACAGGTTTATTTGGCAGCACAAGCTTTCGGAGTGCTGCTCCTTCATCAGGTGAGTGAGGACTTGTGTTCACAAACAGGGCATATACAGACACAAACTCAATTTACAAGGTAATGGTTGGAATGCAAGTCTTTACAGGTAATCAAGTCTTAAAGGTACAGACAATGTACCTCTCCTCTCACATTGTCTATACCTTTAAGACTTGATTACCTGTAAAGACTCGCATTCCAACCATTATCTTGTAAATTGAGTTTGTGTCTGTATATGCCCTGTTGTGAACACAAGTTCTCACTCACCTGATGAAGGAGCAGTGCTCCGAAAAGTTGTGCTGCCAAATAAACCTGTTGGACTTTAACCTGGTGTTGTGAGACTTCTTACTGTGCTTTCTCAGTAAACACAGTAAGAAATCTCACAACACCAGGTTAAAGTCCAACAGGTTTATTTGTAGCAAACGCCACTAGCTTTCTCAATAAGCCATGGATGGATCTTTCTTATTTAGCTTTTGGCTTTTAAAAGAATGTATTTTTTTCAATATTTTGCATTGTTTTTAGATGTTTCTCTGGTTCATTTACTGCCATACATTTTAGTCTATTTGCCCAATGTTCCTTAGCCAGGACTCTTCTTTGACATATCTAGTTATGTTTACTTAAGTTCAGGATACTTCTTTGTGGGTGGTGTGTGTACATTCTCAAACTTAATATGGAATTCAATTGGGATATGATCATATTTTCACAGATGACCCATTAATATTCGATTATTAATAAAACTGGTGAATTGCATAATTCTAGATCTCAAATAGATGTGTATCTAGTTGTTTACACAACCTACCTTTCCAGGAAATTGCCATGAAAACACCCTGTCACGCTCCCATTGTCTCCCCTAAATCACTATACACCTCCAATACCTCAATGTTTCTTCACAGATTTCTAAATCATCCTTCACCTATCAACATCCTGGGAGTTACCACTGACCAGAAACTGAACTGGACTAGCCATATAAATAGGAATCCTGCAGTGAGTAACCCACCTTCTGACTCCCCACCATCTACAAGGCACAAGTCAGAATATTCTCCACTTGCCTGTATGAGTGCAGCTCCAACAACACTCAAGAAGCTCAACACCATCCAGGACAAAGCAGCCCCTCGATTGCTATCGCTTCCTCAACATTCAATCCCTTCACCATAGATGAATAGTGGCAGCCATATGTACTATCTACAAGATGCACTGCAGGATCTCACCAAGGTTCCTTCAGCAGCACTTTCCAAACCCACAACCACTACCTTCCATAAGGACAAGAACAGCAGATACTTTGGAACACCACACCTGGAAGTTCTTGCTTTCTTGACTTGGAAATATATTGCGGTTCCTTCACTGTTGCTAAGTAAAAATCCTGGATCACCTTCTCTAACAGCATAGTTGGTGTACCAACACCCCAGGAACTGCAGCAGTCCAAAAATTCAGCTCACCACCACCTTCTCGAGAGCAATTGGGGATAGGCAATCAATGCTATCTAGTCAGCAGTGCCTACATCCCTTAAATGATTTTCTTTTAAAAACCGCCTCCTTCCCACACCTCTTAGATTACAGTCTTCGCTCCACAATTTCCAGGATGCTGATCTTCATTTAAGTGGAGACTATTTGTGTAGAAGACTTCTCTCTTTCCGCACTGCTTAGGCCAGGGCCCCAGTAAGCAAACCCCCTCTTGGCACATTCATCATTGAGCCATTGTGTTTATTTCTCTGATCTGCTTGATCATGTGCCAATAGACACGTCGTTTATGTAACAAACCAGAGATTATTACTGTTGAGCTTCCGTATTTAGTGTGGACCCTAACTGCCCATACTCTGTTAAAGGGGTGAAATTCATATTTCTATCTATGTTGTTGACTTCTAGGTGTATCACAGCAAGTTTATCTCCAACCGTGGGAAAATGCCTAATATTGGAATTGGACAGACAAGATAACCTTTGGAACTGCTGTCTTGGGCTGCAGATAAAAACATCTTACCCTCGTGACAATACTGTCCCCTATCAATGTCACTTTCCTTTTCACTCCCTCCCCCGCCCTCCCCCCGCCCCAATTTGAATTGATTTATGCACGAAGGTGCAGTAGTTAGTCTGTAATCAATCCTGTACTCCTTATTTTCTCCACTCCCACCCCCGCTGGTAATAAGTTATGATGTCTGTTGAATGCATTTAAGTAACTCCTGGTCACATCATCCATTTCAAATGTGGGAACCAGATACAGTTCATTATATAAACAGAACTTCATTTCGGTGAGATTTGCAATGCTCCTTCATCACGGGCTCCGAAGACTGCCCTTTCTGTGGCCTTGTGGAGTCCGTGGACCATGTCTATGTTGTGTGCCTTAGTCTGCACTCCCTTTATGTTTTCCTAAAGAACCTTTCATTGATGTTTTGTTTGCACTTCAGTCCCACGCTCCTGATCTACGGACACCCGGTGTGGAGAGGGGAGGGTCGGGATGGCGACCTCCTCGTGAACCTGCTCCTGGGCCTGCCGAAACGCGCCATTTACCGGTCCAGGCAGCGGGCGATCGAGGGGGCCGTCCATCCTGACTGTCTGCCCCTCTACCGCGGCTACATTCGCGGCCGGGTGTCCCTGGAGAGGGAAAATGTGGTGTCCACGGGCGCGGTTGACACCTTCCGCGCCCGCTGGGCACCGCAGGGGTTGGGGTGCGTTATCGACCCTAATAATCACATTTTAATTTGATGTTTTTAAGTTTTCTTTGTACTTTGGTTTCTGTTCGGGCTGTTCCCCCTCCCTTTTGGGGAGCTGCCCCTTTTACTTTGTCGTGACTTAATCTGAGTTTGTTTATTTGGTTTGACCTAAAAAGAGGGCAACTTCGCCAAATTCGGTGTCCACGGGCGCGGTTGACGCCTTCCGCCCCCGCTGGGCACCACAGGGGTTGGGGTGCGTTATCGACACTAGTAATCACATTTTAATTTGATGTTTTTAAGTTTCCTTTGTACTTTGATTTCTGTTCGGGCTGTTCCCCCTCCTTTTGGGGAGCTGCCCCTGTTACTTTGTCCTGACTTAATCTGAGTTTGTTTATTTGGTTTGATCTAAAAAGAGGGCAACTTCGCCAAATTTGGGCCAACAGTTTTCACTGCATCACTAATTGCTGAACAGTTTTTGTGAAAGGTCCGATTAATTCGTATTCAACAATGCAAGCGAGCAGCTAAGCAAGCGCTCGTTAACCGTTATCCAACAGCGGTCAAAAATATTTCTGCTTCATTGAGTCTGTAATGAGTACATTTTAAAAGGACATTTCCGCTTGCACCATCTCGAGCTTCAATTGTCCTCAAGGTTCGTAAGATCCATCAAGTCATTTAATTTTTCCTTTCCATGCATCCCAATTTATTGCCGAACCATAAGTTCATGAAACGTCTGCATACAGACTCGAGATTCAATGAAAAGCTGTACAAATTTCACAAATAGAGCGCAAGGAACTTGGGGACTTCAGCAACGAAATTTTGAGTTATGAACTTTGATCCACAGGGATATACAGAGATCATTATTGTCCAGCACAAAGAGTCACATATTAGGCTGTTATTTGAAATTATTTGGTGAAAGAACTTATATTATCGTTTGTGTAGAGAAGTCACGAAAGTCAGATGAATCCGAAAGCACTGCTAACAACCTAGTCCCCAATCTCCTCATGATATTTTCAAGAAGCGTATTCCTTTTACTCATTGTTGCAATCTTGAAGAGAAATTCCAGCTGCTGAGTAAAATACTTCCCGATAGCACTTCAACGTGTATCTACATTTTTAATTACTTCGTGTATCCAATCAGTTAATTATGATCGTTGTTATCTTGGTGTGGTCATGTGGCACCACTGTCATTACACAGTGCAGGATAATTGGAAATATTTGCAAGTGCGTTGTGTATGAAGGGCAGGAAAATTATTTTTCCCCAACAGATATAACGATACCAATTGTGCCGATTAAATAATGTTTTTCATATTTTCGAAAAGGAGATATTTTAAAGAAAATGGGGAATTTAAACAATCGGTGGAAGCAATTGGATATCCTTTCCAAAGCATCGGCAACAGAGATTTCGGGGCGAATACATTTGCGTCTGTGTTGCAATTTTCTCTAACTCGATACCAGAGCAGTTACTGTTCTCATTTTCTGCGCACAGCAATGTGAGCAAACCCGGAAAATCGTGTCGGAGTCGATGAACGTTAGCATTGGGCCCAAAGGCTCCCGATCGGAATTTCGCGCCAGCACATTAGTTGTACAATTGGCGGAACCAGTCCAATTAACTCGAAATAAGGGAATATTATCCATGTTCTTTTGTTTACTGCTAATAATAATCTCGTGAAATAACTGGTGCAGCGACAATACTCTCTCCCTCAATGTTAACAAAATAAAGGAGATCGTCAGGAACATGCCCCTGTCCACATCAATGGGGATGAAGTAGAAATGGCCGAGAGCGTCAAGTTTTTATGTGTCCATACCACCAACAATCTGTCTTGGTCCCCCCATGCCGGCACTATAGTTAAGAAAGCCCCACCAACACCTCTATTTTCTCAGAAGACGAAGGAAATTTAGCATGTCAGCTACGACTCTCACCAACTTTTACAGATGCACCATAGAAAGCATTCTTTCTGGTTGTATCACAGCTTGGTATGGCTCCATCTCTGCCCAAGGCTGCAAGAAACTACAAAAGGTTGTGAACGTAGCCGAATCCATCATGCAGACCAGCCTCCCATCCATTAACTCTGTCCACACTTCCCGCTGCCTCGGCAAAGCAGCCAGCATAATTAAGGACCCCATGCATCCCGATCATTCTCTCTTCCAACTTCTTCCATTGGGAAAAAGATACAAAAGTCTGAGGTCACATACCAACTGACTCAATAACAGCTTCTTCCCTGCTGCCATCAGACTTTTGAATGGACATATCTGTGTATGGTGGCAAAGTGGTTAGCACTGCTGCCTCACAGTGCCAGGGACCTGAGTTCAATTCCGGCCTCAGATGACTGTGCGGAGTTTGCTCATTCTCTCCGTGACTGTGTGGGTTTCCTCCGGGTGCTCCAGGTTCCTCCCACCGTCCAAAGATGTAGGTTGATTGGCCACGATATATTGCCCCTTAATGTCAGAGGGATTAGGGGGGTGAATATGTGGGGTTATGGGGACAAGACCTAGATGGGATTGTTGTCAGTGCAGGCTCGATGGGCCAAATGGCCTCCTTCTGCACTGTAGATTCTTTGACTACCTTACCTTAAGTTGATCTTCTCTTCACCCTAGTAATGATTGTCACACTACATTCTGCACTTTCTCGTTTCCTTCTCTATAACGGTATGCTTTGTATAGCGCACAAGAAACAATACTTTTCACAGTACACTCATACACGTGACAATAAAAAATCAAATCAAATCACTATTTTCCAACTTTTGTCGTACCTTTTGAGGTCCTCAATATTCTCTGAGGGCAAAAGTTTAATATAAGGTCTCCATGTCATCCTGCCAACCCTCCAGTCTTCCTATAAGTGACAGACGGCCAACAGGTTTGGGGCCATTTTTAAAATGTTATTCCTTTCTCAGAATTTTAAAGCCAATGCACAGACTGGATTGGGCAAGCTCTTAATCTATCGCCTTGCTGGCTCCGAATAATAATACGAATTCAGATTGTATCCAATTCATGGTCCCTACAAAAAGAGACATACTAGATCCGAGCTTATGAAACGCGTATTACACCTGAACTCACGCTTGACCCTATGTTTAACCTTAGTCAAAAGTCGATTGGTATCAGATATAAACCGTGTAAAGGATGGAAAATCCACATCCACAAAAGGGATTTTGCGAAGCAGTAAAATTTTAATCCTATTCAACCTCACAGTTTGATTGTTTTTTTCATTTTTATTTCATTATTTCACCTACTTTTGTCGGTCAAATAGTTTGGATGGGGCAGTTTTTGTGCAGTGTGTGCAGGAGGGTTTCCTGACACAATATGTGGATAGGCCGACAAGAGGTGAGGCCACATTGGATTTGGTACTGGGAAATGAACCGGGCCAAGTGTTAGATTTGGTTGTGGGAGAGCAATTTGGAGATAGTGACCACAATTTGGTGTCTTTTGTTATTGCAATGGAGAGGGATAGGGCCGTACGGCAGGGCAAGGTTTACAATTGGGGGAGAGGTAATTATGATGCGATTAGGCAAGAATTAGGGGGCATAAGATGGGAACAAGAACTGTCAGGGAAAGGCACTGATGAAAAGTGGAACTTTTTCAAGGAACCGTGGTGAGGGAACCATGGTTCACGAAAGAGGTGGAGTGTCTTGTGAAAAGGAAGAGGGAAGCTTATGTAGGGATGAGGAAACAAGGTTCAGATGGCTCGATTGAGGGTTACAAGTTAACAAGGAATGAGCTGAAAAAGGGGCTTAGGAGAGCTAGGAGGGGACATGAGAAGTCCTTGGTGGGTCGGATCAAGGAAAACCCCAAGGCTTTTTACTCTTATGTGAGGAATAAAAGAATGACCAGGGTGAGGTTAGGGCCGGTCAAGGACAGTCGTGGGAAGTTGTGTATGGAGTCAGTAGAGATAGGCGAGGTGATGAATGAATACTTTTCTTCAGTGTTCACCAAGGAGAGGGGCCATGTTTTTGAGGAAGAGAAGGTGTTACAGGCTAATAGGCTGGAGGAAATAGATGTTCGGAGGGAGGATGTCCTGGCAGTTTTGAATAAACTGAAGGTCGATAAGTCCCCTGGGCCTGATGAAATATATTTTAGGATTCTTTGGGAGGCAAGGGATGAGATTGCAGAGCCTTTGGCTTTGATCTTTGGGTCCTCACTGTCCACAGGGATGGTGCCAGAGGACTGGAGAGTAGCGAATGTTGTTCCTCTGTTTAAGAAAGGGAATAGAAATGACCCTGGTAATTATAGACCGGTTAGTCTTCCTTCGGGTGGTTGGTAAATTGATGGAAAAGGTCCTTAGGGATGGGATTTATGACCATTTAGAAAGATGCGGATTAATCCAGGATAGTCAGCACGGGTTCGTGAAGGGCAAGTCGTGCCTCACAAATTTGATTGAATTTTTTGAGGAGGTAACTAAGTGTGTTGATGAAGGTAGGGCAGTTGATGTCATATACATGGATTTTAGTAAGGCGTTTGATAAGGTACCCCATGGTCGGCTTATGATGAAAGTAAGGAGGTGTGGGATAGAGGGAAAGTTGGCCAATTGGATAGGTAACTGGCTATCTGATCGAAGACAGAGGGTGGTGGTGGATGGAAAATTTTCGGACTGGAGGCCGGTTGCTAGCGGAGTGCCACAGGGATCAGTGTTTGGTCCTCTGCTGTTTGTGATTTTTATTAATGACTTAGAGGAGCGGGCTGAAGGGTGGATCAGTAAATTTGCTGATGACACCAAGATTGGTGGAGTAGTGGATGAGGTGGAGGGCTCTTGTAGGCTGCAAAGAGACATAGATAGGATGCAAAGCTGGGCTGAAAAATGGCAAATGGAGTTTAACCTTGATAAATGTGAGGTGATTCATTTTGGTAGGACTAATTTAAATGTGGATTACAGGGTCAAAGGTAGGGTTCTGAAGACTGTGGAGGAACAGAGAGATCTTGGGGTCCATATCCACAGATCTCTAAAGGTTGCCAGTCAAGTGGATAGAGCTGTGAAGAAGGCCTATAGTGTGTTAGCTTTTATTAACAGGGGGTTGGAGTTTAAGAGCCATGGGGTTATGCTGCAACTGTACAGGACCTTGGTGCAACCACATTTGGAATATTGTGTGCAGTTCTGGTCACCTCACGATAAGAAGGATGGGGAAGCGCTGGAAAGAGTGCAAAGGAGATTTACCAGGATGCTGCCTGGTTTGGAGGGTAGGTCTTATGAGGAAAGGTTGAGGGAGCTTGGGCTGTTCTCTCTGGAGCGGAGGAGGCTGAGGGGAGACTTAATAGAGGTTTATAAAATGATGAAGGGGATAGATAGAGTGAACGTTCAAAGACTATTTCCTCGGATGGATGGAGCTATTACAAGGGGGCATAACTATAGGGTTCATGGTGGGAGATATAGGAAGGATATCAGAGGTAGGTTCTTTACGCAGAGAGTGGTTGGGGTGTGCAATGGACTGCCTGCAGTGATAGTGGAGTCAGACACTTTAGGAACATTTAAGCCGTTATTGGATAGGCACATGGAGCACACCAGGATGATAGGGAGTGGGATGGCTTGATCTTGGTTTCAGATAAAGCTCGGCACAACATCGTGGGCCGAAGGGCCTGTTCTGCGCTGTACTGTTCTATGTTCTATTTATTGAAACCTGTTTTCTGTTTACAATTAAAAAAACTCTGAATTTTATTTTTCCATCTGTCGTTTTTCGACATGAAGTCACGTTGCACGGAGCCAATTAGCTAATTACTTTGGTTAGATTTAATTTATGGGCACAGAGTGATGGAAAGATGTCGCAACATACTGCCTGCTGTGTGGAACAGGTGAAAGCAGGCTTTATTTTACATTTCACAAAGCTAATGGTGACATCTTGTTTCACAATCCCCAGGTGTCCTGTAATTCGGCTACATCTGATCTACCACACGGGTGTTGAGAAACCTAAACCTCACGTTTGCACGTGCGGTATTGTGCAATGTCGCTGTCTCTGTATTGTTAATGTATAATTGCAATAAAATACAATAGGGCTAATTATTATGTTAAATATCTACGATATCATATAAATATACATTTGAAACGTACTCGGTTGGATATTGACGTTCAGCGATGAATAAATCTTTTTTATTGTTTCGAAGATCAAAACTTTGAAACAGTTCATTGTTTGAGGGGGAAAACACTTTGGTATAGGAACAGTGCAAGGTGGAGGATGATCTTGATATCCCATTTTAAGGATTTGCTTTGTGTCCAACCTATGTTTGACAATAGGGGCGAACTGTCCAACTACCTGCCGGACGTTACACGCAGCAGGAGTTCGACTGGAAAATGGTGGAGCCACTTCCCATAACTCTGGGTTCAGTTCCTTGATAGGACCGAAAATGGCAGGTACTGCTCAGTGACCAACTCCGCCCGTGGGTCGGAGCGTCGGAAAGTTCCTTTCCATTTTTCCAACAGTTGAATAATCCTAATGCACCGCTGCCGCTGTAGTCACCAAAATCATAATTGAAAAATTATTTGCGCTAATTTTCAAAATTAAACAGTCTTGGTGACTTTAACATTATAAATCCGTGGGTAAATTGTTCAATTTATATTGGACCCTGGACTTTGAACTGTTCATTCACAATCAGCTATATTTTTGTATATGTAACTGAAAGTCTTGGCTCCCTTTTTGATTTTGTTTTCCTCCCGTTCAGGTAATAAATACGGACATTTATTTTTATTTAAGCAAACTCACTCCCTAATGATGAGACTAGAGATGCAGAAATCCATATGTAAGGGGGATCTCAGGACCTACAAGATTTAAATGAAATCTATAAATAAATATAAGGCAGTATATTGTTTAATTTTAGAAGATTACTGCCGAGAAGATCAGAAACACTTGAATCAACTGTCGCTATTTTAGTGTTTTTAAACGTAAGGCACATCCTCTGAAACAAAATAAAGAATGCTGAACTATGTTTAACGTCATAATTTTAAAAATGTATTCTTTCGTGGGATGTGGGCGTCGCTGCATAGTTGCCCGAGCCATTACCACACCATACCAGAGGACAAGTATCCACCACATTGCCGTGGGTCTAGAGTCACATGTAAGTCAGAGCAGGTAAGAACGGTAGATTTCATTCACATTAGTGAATCAGACGGGTTTTTAGGACAATCGATTCATGGTTACTGTTACTATGATTAGTTGTTTAAATCCAGATTTATTCCTTGAATTTTAATTCTATCCGTGGTGGGATTTGAACCCGTGTACCCAGGTCATTAGGTTGGCCCTCTATTATTACCCAGTCACATCTCCAACAATCCATCGCCTTTTCGCTCGCCCCCAGCCTATTTCTGCTGAAATAATATTTAGAATGATACAATGTTTGCAGCACAGAAGGCGGCTGGTCTGCCCGTCATGTCTATGCCGGCTTTTTTCAGGAGTTATTCACTTAGAACAACAAAAAGTACTTCATTGGTTGTAAGACGCGTGAAAAGCGCTTTACAAAAAGTGCCACTCTCATGTCTTTTCCCTGCAGTGGATTTTCTTTTTCAGCTTATTATCCAATAATAATCTTTTGAAAGCCACCATAGAATCTGCCTCCATCACAATTCCAGGCAGAGCACTCTACAAATGATTTCAGTATTGAATGATTGAGCAAGCTCCAGGGGTCGAGTGGTCTATTCCTTGTGACTCAAGGAGTTGTCTCCTCCTGTTCGCATTGTTCGAAGACCAATTAAAGGGATAACATTTCTCTTGCGGTTTCTGTAGCCCACTGGCTCAACTCATAACGAGATTCGTTACAGCTTAGCCACTGCGAACTACAGGACTCAGTCATCTAATGTCTTGGGAGCCAAATGTCTAAAATTTTAAGGAGTTGAATTTGGAGCTAAGCACAAAATAAATTAGGAATGATACACTAATGAGTTTAATGCGGGTGTAACCATATTTGCCCAGTAGTTATCAGTGTTCTTGCCTCTTTGTGGGCTGTACGTCCGCTCGGCAGAGCGTAGCGAGGGGAATCTAATGGCTAACAATGAGCGAATGCGCTGGAATGTTCTTCTCTGACAAATGAGTTTGGACTATTGTCCGCAGACACCGGCATCCAATAGTGAAAGAAATGGCCGGAGAGGAGGGTAGCGCCAATTTTAAAAATATGGAGATGAATAGTAAAACGATAACAACCGGAGCTTGTGTTTTTAATCCGTAGTTTCGGAAATATTTAATTGCGCAGTTGACGTAATGAACATTCCAATTGAGGGAATCGGAAGATGGTAACAAACCCCGTTTGGCAATCAGGTTATTGAGATGTATAAATCATTACATCATTAAAACTAGTAGATGTAAACCATTCATCCCTCAGCATTGGCATAATAATTTAACGGCTATCTTTATTTAACAATTGCAGACCAGGGTATTTTGATCTCTGCAACAATTAGGAAGGAACATCGTGATACTCCATTGCGGCAATCAGTGGAACTCATGGGGAAAATCTTCAAAAAGCGAAATATGTTAAGTGATAAAAACACGCCCAATTCTCCCCGCGTTCGACTAGATTTATTCTTGTCATTTTTAGTGTGGAAAGAATAGTCAGACTATCTCTCCGTACCAGTGCATTTTAGCTCATTATTAAACCAGGAGATTCAGGTGCAATGCTACAAGACTTTTGAACATTAACTAATAATTTCTTTGCGATATAACAAATATGTAGGAATGATTGGAATACACAAAATGCAATAGTTTTGACTTACGTTATAAACGGTCACAATATAGATGAACTGTGCAACATGTGAGACTTGTGTTAAGGGCAGGTAATATTGAAATATACATTCTGCTAAGGGAATTACTAATACATAACAGTGAAAAGGCCTGGAACTGCAGTAACATGTAGGAGTCCTGGATACCCAACCTAATAAAACCTGTGCAAAGATGTTTAGGTGAGGTTAATTAGCTATGGTAAATGTGCTAACAGGGTTGTGGGGTTGGTTGGCGTGGGTTGGGGGGGGGGGGGGGGGGGGACGGAGGCGGACGAGAGGGGCCGAGGGTGGGCTTGGGTAAGATCATCTTTCGGAGAATCAGTGTCGACTCGACGATCCGAAAGGCCTCTTTTGCACTGTAGGGATTCTATGGATTCTAAAACTGGCTCTGCAAATCGGAAATACATCATGAAAACTGGTCCATTATTAAAACGAAGTTTATTATAGTCGTTGAACACGATGGTGTTTCGTTTACGGTGCGCGATCTCCGTCTCCTTATTCCAATTCACGATGGGAATGACCCTTTCTTTGAACGTTAATCGCTGGAGTTCTTTCGTGAACTGGTCAGTGCTACTACATCAGAAGGCGATTTGACATCTGCGTGTCTGCAGGGACAGGAATAAAGAATAGGAATTTATTTATGCTATTAGCTCAATTGAGCTGATAAACCCTGTCAGATATTCAGCCAACAGGAAAACCGCCGGATTTTCAGGCCAGTTAAGTGAAACAAAATTAATTGAAAAGCTCTGAAGTTGCTGAGGGTTAATTTTCAGTGGTGTTGGCGGAACTGGAACAATAAAGAATTGAAAGATTGGTAGTTTCACACTGCGGACGTCTCAGAGCGCTTTACAACCAAACAGAACGTTGGAAATGTAGTCACTGTTGTAATTATGAAAATTTAGCAGCCAATTTGTGAACAGAAGCTTCCAAAAACAGCAACAGCAAAAAACAACAATCAGATCATGTTTGTTGCGATGTTGATTGAAGGAGAAATATTGGCCTGGACACCGGGATAACTCCCCTGCTCTTCTTCAAAATAATGGTACGGGATCTTTCACATCCACCCTCGCGGCAAAGTGAGACTAGGCTTAATAATTCATCCGAAGAAATGCACCCCCGGCAGTGCAGGATTCCTGGAGTATTCCACTGGAGGGTCAGCCTTGATATTTATACTCAACTCCTGGACTGGGCTTTGAACCAAGGTCCTTGTGCCTCACAGAGGAGAGCGTGATGCCAACTCAGTGATAGTTAATACCATTAATCCAGATTACCAGCTAAACTTTGTGTTCCAATCCATTGCTGGTGGGGTCGTGGGAGGACAGAGAGTTAGGTTGCATTATCTCTAATTATATCCTAAAGGTCATTCTCACCTGTGTCGGTAGTATTTCGCTTGAAATTTAAACTGTTATCGTCGGGCTAAAATTAAAAAAAACACGCGGATGTAAGCGAGTTCGTACCCATTTAAAATCTCGCTCAATCTTTTATTCTACTCGGGAAGCAATTAGATACAATTTGGGCTGTTGGCCTATTTTGCTGTTCCGCTGAAGGCGATTTTCACATCTGAATCTAACAATCGATTAGAAAATATTTAGCAAATAGGTGAGACTTCGGCACCAAGATCCCGGATGATCTTATATTTATTGGCGGGCAAAATTATGAGAAAATATGAGGCTGCAGCTCAAGAGTGCTACATTTAAAAATTAGTCATAGGCGATTTCCTATGGACCATGATATCATAAATAGGGAGGTTTTGAATCCTAATGGAAACAATCAGCTGTAACCAATGCGGATGAATCAAAATGCCAAATAAGATAAGATCTATCTGCAAATCGGAACATGTGTATACTACTGTTCAAACATGCACCTTGTTAGCTAACACCGCATTTTTAACTTCAATTGTTTGCTACCTCCAAATTTAGGGCGCATTTTAATATAAACAACTAAGTTCTAAACAGGTAAAGCAGACCAATATTACCGAATTACTGTAATATGCCTTCAACACCAATTTGAATCTATTCATGTATTTTGCATTAATCGTGGGATTTAATTTACAATTAAAATCCATCAAAGCACATGTGGGAACACTTAGAAGTGTGAAATATTGCAGTCAGATGGATCTCATTCGCATTTTTAAAATACGTACCCCACACTGTTAAATTAGATCCTGTTCCATTTCCAGCTGTTTTGCCTTGATGCGTGACAATGCAATAGTATACTCCTGTGTCCTGCACACTCACATTCATTATACGAAGGAAGTCGCTGAATTTAGTCTTGAATCCAGTTATTTTTCTGTCATTTTGTCCTGACCTTAGATATTGATTATCACCCTTTTTCCACGAATTTACATTCACACGTGGGCCGTCTTGAAAGAAGGGAAGCGAGCAATGAAAGGAAATGTTCGTACCGGTGTTTGTGTTCACTCTTTCAGGGAGCTGCGCCTCGCCACGCAGCTCCCCCCCGTCAGGAGTAGCGGCTCTCGTGCGAGAGCCGCTGCTCAGGAATCCGCTCCTCCAGCCGTATGACTTCAGGTGGCTGGCGGAGTGAGGGCTGTGGACGCCCGGGTGACCAGAATCGGGGACGTGCTCGATGGCGGAGGGGCGGGCTGGATGAGCCCCTGCGTGCTGGCTGAGTGCGCATTTTAATATAAACAAAAAGGGAGTGCAGCCTAAGACACAAAACATAGACATGGTCCACGGTCCCCACAAGGCCACAGAAAGGGCAGTCTTCAGAGCCCATGAACCAGTGAATCCGTCCGTCTGGCGGTATAATGAGTCCGTCTGACGCGTGGCCAAAGCCATCCTAGACCTTAGGACGGTTGTGCTCGGCCCCGAAACTGCACACAAACCCGAGGCGGCGCAGGCGTGCGGTGGGATCCGGCCGGAGCGTTCCCCTGTTCGGACGGAATTCGACATTGGCCCAAAACCTCAGCCCCCTCCTCGGGTGAGGTGCCCCACAGCATGAGCTGCCTCGCGGAAATGTCCTCCGTGCCTTTTTCTACCGCTGCACACCTTCCACTACCATGTCCTCGTCGGTCGCCCGGATACATCTTGGCAGGCCTTGTTGCAGCTGGGCGGCGGAGGTCCCCGCTGAAGGTCCCTCTACCCCCAATTACGTCGGGGACCTGGGGTGGAGGGTGATGCATGCAGCAGTTCCGCACAACCGTAGGGTTCACTGGTTCATGGGCTCTGAAGACTGCCCTTTCTGTGGCCTTGTGGAGACCGTGGACCATGTCTATGTTTTGTGTCTTAGGCTGCACTCCCTTTTTGTTTTCCTAAAGAACCTTTTATTGATGTTTTGTTTGCACTTCAGTCCCACGCTCCTGATCTACAGACACCTGGTGCAGAGAGGGGAGGGTCGGGATGGTGACCTCCTTGTGAACCTACTCCTGGGCCTGGCGAAACGCGCCATTTACAGGTCCAGGCAGCGGGCGATCGAGGAGGCCGTCCATCCTGACTGTCTTCCCCTCTACCGCGGCCACATTCACAGCCAGGTGTCCCTGGAGAGGGAGCATGCGGTGTCCACGGGCGCGGTTGACGCCTTCCGCGCCCGCTGGGCACCGCAGGGGTTGGGGTGCATTATTGACCCTAATAATCACATTTTAATTTGATGTTTTCAAGTTTCCTTTGTACTTTGATTTTTGTTCGGGCTGTTCCCCCTCCTTTTGGGGAGCTGCCCCTTTTACTTTGTCCTGACTTAATTTGAGTTTGTTTACTCGGTTTGACCTTGAAAGAGGCTCTCAGGGAGCTGAGTGACTCTGACTGAAGTTCCACCGGGACCTATGGGAAAAATATAAAAATGACATCATATTGCAGGAGTGGGGGAGGGGGGTCAGGTAATATCTGTCAAGAACAATGAAACATGTTGTATCAAAACAAAGCCACATAACTCCGCGATTCAATGAGAAAACAACATATTGTGAGACCGGGCACCTGTGAAAATGATTCCGAGAACAGTAATGCACGGAATTGCCACACTGGCCAACATTCTGAACAATTTGATCAAGCAGAGCGACAGTCCATGAAATGACTGCTTGTTTGTGAGGAGCTGGAGGAGGCAAAGTCTTCAATTTCCCAAGGTAAAAATTGATCAGTTGTCCAGCATTTGCTCCGATCTATTCAGGATAAAACGCGGCAGGGGGGGCATATCAAGAAAATGATTTGTGTGTCGCTGATGGCGGAGGGCAGCGGCGGGGGTGAGGGGGGGGGGGGGGCGGAGGTGGTGCGTAGTTGGTGTTGCACAGGATGGGGATTGGCCACGAAGTTCTGCAGCCCTACTGACTGAAGAAAGGAAATGACGGAAAATATATGATGAAATCATTCATTTCAACCGATTATTTGTGCCCGCCTTAATGCGTTGGGTGCTGTGCTCGACAGCTGCAGGAGGGATCGAGGTGGAAGAAACCTTTAAAGCACGTTTTGCTTCGATGAGAACGGCCACTAAGGTGCTGATTTATTACGGACACCCGGCCTTCTATCTGTCGATATGGACGTTGGATCAAGTGGAAACTTCCCATGCTAACTTGAGCAGAAGGATGAGTATTGCATCCAAACAAACCGCAATAGAGAAAATACAAACAGGGTAAGTCCGAAACTCATCCTCCTTCCAAGAAGTGACTGAAATCCGAGAAGACTGCATTTGCTGAGCATTCTCCATGACATTTCCAGCCACCCCGCCCTCGCCCCGCTCCGCCCGATCAGTTTTCAGCACTCGGCTATGATTTCGCTTCCTTACCCGAGGTTCGGGAGGATTCATTTTTAACACATTGGTTGCCGTAACACTTTCGCTTAAGAAATGAATTTCTCCAGCCTCAAAGTTTCATGATGCAGAGTGTATATGATAATATGCAAACGGCCATATTGCTCTGTTGTGGGAAAAATCCACTAGTAGTCAGACTTCGAGATTCAGAAAACACGATTTATTAAACGGAGCTCCGGGAGATAAGGCACAAGTTCGTAGAACACCTTTTCTCACTAGTATGTCGGGAGCGGTTCATTTTTATACCCTTTACACAATAGGTAAACCGGTGATTCGAACATTATCACATCGTTTAAGTGAGTACAAGCAGGTATAGACATTTAACATTTTATGAATGGGTACATCCCTTCATGTTTAAGCGAGTACAAGCAGGTATAGACATTTAACATAATATGAATGGGTATATTTCCTCATGTCTGTATCTGTCAATGGTCAGTTTCGTCTCATTCAGGTGCTAATTGGTTTCCTCGCATTCATATTTTCCTGCGCTTCCCTAACGTTAATCTAAGCTCTTTGTTTCGGGTTTTCCTTATCTTAAAAGATGTTTTGACTCTTGGCTTGGCTTCCTGAGGTGTTTGTTTGCTATGAGTCACTGCCTGTGATTTGGAAATGGCTTGTCTGTTAGGTTTTGATTTAAAGTGATTTCTGAACAGCAGGAGCCTGTGTCTGCTTTTTGGCTTCTTTCCCAGTTAACCCTTTATTGCCAGGCAGCCATTTTAAAGTGTGCTCCCTTGTATTTTTCCCCTTACAGTCCCTCTTTTTGGTCGGATTATAGCTTGAACAATCCCCAGACCAACAATCATATACAGGTCCATATACAGGTCTTCGTTCTTCTCTCCTTCTTTGCTTCGTTTGATGTCTTCATTTCTTCCAGTATCTTCATTTCGTCTGATGTCTTCAGGGATCTTCATTAGGGGCTCTTCTTCGATGTACACACTGGCTCCTGGCACAATTCTTGTCAACATTATTTTAAAACAGACTTTAAGGCATCCCACAGTCAGACAACAGACAAGTATAATGACAATGAGTATGACCAATCCATGTAACAGGTACGATTCCCAGGATTCTCCCACCAGCCATGCCAGCCAACTACCTCCTCTCTTGGGTCCCTGTCTAAAGTTATCAAGTTGTGTCCTGATGTCATTGATGACCTGTGTAATATTGTAAGACTCATCTGTGACATGGGTTATCCATTTGTTGCCTATGATTGCACATACTCCCCCTTGTTGTGCGAACTGGTAGTCCACTGCGTGTCGTGTCTGCTGAGCATACAATCTCAGTTCAGCCATTTCTTGGTTAACAGCCTCCAATGCTTTTGAAGTGCTGTTTCCCAGGATTGTTAATCCACAAACAATATGGTTTCTATTCTTTGCTCCAATTACCCCGGCTGACCCCCCTAGAGATAAAGCTCTGAGGAACCCATACCCCCGTGAGGATCCCAGTGTACCCGGGGCTGCCCAGTCTGCGCAGAATTCCCTGCTAATAGCCCGGGTTACTATTCTCCTCCGAATGTACCCCTTCTGAGGGCATGGGACAGTCAGTGGCCCGATTGTTCCTACCGCAAAACGGTTTGGGAGGTTTGGTGTTTCCGTCATGTAGGTAGAATTGAAGAGGAATACATACCCCTTCTTAGCCCGGTAACATTTAGTGTCCCGATTGTGAGTTTGCTCATACTGCCAATTGTTCAGTTTATTTGGCTTCCCGTTTGATCCCACCACCTGGTAAGTATCAAAGGGGTATGTCCATTTGGCTGAGCTTACATGAGTTCCATTACATTGCCCGCAAATAAGCTGTCTTCCCGCAGTTATATTTAAACATTTCCGTTCGTCACAAATACAAGTAATCTGTCCCTTGTTAATCCGACAATGTTGATGGACACACTGTGTCTGTACACAAGAATCATTCTTGGGGACTAAGGCATAGGCACATCCCCATCCCTGCCCCGTGAAACAAAGCGGATAGCTTGCAGTATCTGGGCAAGCTTTTCCTCCCTCCTTTTGGGACCCCCACGCATGTAGGATCTGTGAGGTTTACAAGTCCCACACATCTCCCCTGTAAACCTCTTTTATATTTGCCAATTTTTCCCTTACAGGGTGTCTCTGATGTATCTACAGTATATAAGTCATGAGGGGTCCACCCAGGGGTGGCTACAAATAGGGCTTCTACTGATTGGGTTAACGGGTAACATACAGTCCGATTCCCGTGTAAATGTATGTGAGTTTTGTAAAACAAGTTATCTTCTAGCCCAGTCAGATTTACAGTTGCCACAACGCAAAATAATACAATTACATACGCGATTACATACATATTCGCAACAGTCATAAAACTTAACACTACAATTCAATTTTTTACAAGTTATTTTATTTATTAACCCGCGCACGCCGGCTCTTGCTTGCAGTCTTTGCCTATGTTGAGGAAAGCAGTTCTGTTAGTTCATCAATTTAGCCACTTATCTCCTTTGTATAATTTCAGCTGTGTCCAGTGCTTCCAGACACCTTTCCCTCTTACGTCTATACAGGCACAGGTGTCCCCACTAATTATAATTTCATGTGGCCCATTCCACTTTGGTGCAAACCCTGGTTTGTCGGGTAATGTTTTTACTAGGACGCGACTTCCCACTGTTGGGACGTCAGGGAGCATTTCCAGCTCTCTCTCTGCGTCTTTTATTTCCTGATTATCTCTTACCAATTTGCGCATCCCTTTTAGCTGGGTGCTCAGGTCCAGAACGTATCTTTTGATTTTATCTTTTAGTGGACCGACATCGGTCCCACCTGTTACGATGCTTTCTGGTAACTGCATCGCCCGTCCTGTCATTCGTTCATAACAGGTTAATCCGGTTGTCCAGTTTGTGGTAGCTCTTAATTTCATTAGTATGGTGGACAATACCTCTGTCCACCTTCTCCCTGATGTCTGCATGGCCTTAGCAAGTGCATTTTTTTGTGTTCTGTTCATACGCTCCACCATTCCAGAGCTCTGCGGGTGGTAGGAGATGTTGTAGAGGGAAAAATACAAGGGAGCACACTTTAAAATGAAAATACAAGAAAGCACACTTTAAAATGGCTGCTTGGCACATAAAGGGTTAACTGGGAAAGAAGCCAAAAAGCAGACACAGGCTCCTGCTGTTCAGAAATCACTTTAAATCAAAACCTAACAGACAAGCCATTTCCAAATCACAGACAGTGACTCATAGCAAACAAACACCTCAAGAAGCCAAGCTAAGGGTCAAGACATCTTTTAAGATAAGGAAAACCCGAAACAAAGGGCTTAGCTTAACCTTAGGAAGCGGGAAAGTATGAATGCGAGGAAACCAATTAACACCTGAATGAGCCGAAACTAACCATTGATAGATACAGACATGAGGAAATGTACCCATTCATAAAATGTTAAATGTCTATACCTGTTTGTACCTGCTTAAATGATGTGATAATGTTCGAATCACCGGTTTACCCATTGTGTAAAGGGTATAAAAATGAACCGCTCCTGACATTCTAGTGAGAGAAGGTTTGCTACAGACATGTGCCTTGTCTCCACGGAGCTCCGTTTAATAGATCGTATTTTCTGAATCTCGAAGTCTGACTACTAGTGGATTTTTCCCACAACAGATGTGAAATTTTTGTTTTATCCCCATTAATTGGCATACTGTTTTTAACATCTTTCCGGTGAAGTGCGTTCCCTCGTCCGAATCAATTTGTAGGGGTACCCCCCATCTTGGGATTACCTCCTCTGCCAATATCCTGGCCACTGCGGTAGCAGAGCAGTTTGAAGTCGGGAACGCTTCCACCCACCTGGTGACCTGGTCTATGATGACCAGACAGTAAACCTTGCCATGGGACTGTGGTAGTGGTCCTGTAAAATCTAGTTGTAGATGTTCCCAGGGTCCCTTGGGTCTCGGCTGGTGTCCCATTTTAATTTTTATGGGTCTACCAGGGTTGTGTTGCGTGCACATTACGCATTGGTGACAGTGTCGGGCAATATCTTTTCCCATTCCTTTCCACCACCATTCCTTCCCAATATTAGTTATCATGGCCTCTCTACCCACATGTGAGAGTCCATGATGTAACCCCAATAGGGTGTTTTGTATGCACTCTGGTGCTATTACCTTATCTTCTCGTCTCCAAATGTCATCGGTCTCCTTAACTGCTCCCTGAGCTTCCCATTTCTCCTTTTTTTCCCTTGGGGTATCCTCATGCAAACCCTGAATGTCTACTTTGGCTTCTGTTGGTTCTATTGCTGCTAATGGCAATTCATCAATCATTTCCTGCTCTAGGGCAAACTGTGCTGCCCTATCTGCGGCTTGGTTTCCTTTGAAATTTAACCAGTCTGGGCTATCTCTTCCGGGCTCTTTCTGGTGCGCTTTAATTTTTATTACTGCGGCTTCTCTAGGTCTCTCGCTAGCTCTCAATAATGCCTCAATTCTCTGCTGGTGCTTGATAGGGGTTCCCCCTGTGGTTATGAACCCTCTCCTTCCCCAAGCTGTCATATAATCATGTATGACTCCAAAGGCATAGCGGCTGTCTGAATAAATGTTTACCGCTTTACCCTTGGATAACTCAAGTGCCTGGGTGAGCGCCACCAGTTCTGCCACTTGTGCGGACAAGCTTCCGTCAATTCTTCCTGACCTCACTGTTTCTAATTTATCATTTACTACTGCCCATCCTGTCTGGGGTGATCCTTCCACATATTTGCGTGACCCATCCACAAAGAGGGTCTCTTCCGCTGTTACCAGGGGCATATCCTTTATCCTACCTTCCCCTTCTCCCACATCCACATCCCCACAATTGTGGGGTTCTCCTTCATCTAAGATTCCTTCTGCTGGGTTATTTCCCGTATCCCTTATTATTGTTACGGACTTGCTGGGAGGTAGGAGGACAGCTTCGCATTTAGCCCTTCTCATGTTGGAGACTGACTTTAGTTTTCCTGTGTTCAGCATTTCCACCAAGGTGTGTTTGGTGTGGAGGATTATATTCCCTGTCATGATTACTGGCTCGCTAACCTTTATGGCCCAGGCGGCACAATCCAAGGCGGCTATGCACCTTGGCAGTCCGGTAACTACCGGCCCCTCTCCGGTGGAATAATATCCTATGGGTCTCTTTCTGTCGCCATGGTCCTGTGTTACTATTGCGGAATAGAACCCTTCCTCATTATTACAATGAATGTGGAAGTCTTTGTTAAGATCGGGTAAGCCTAGTCCAGGGGCTGATATTAGTCCTGTTTTTAATTTAGTGTAAGCTTCTTCTTGCTCGGGTCCCCACTCTACGGGGTCTAAAGCTGGCTTCCCCCCTTTAACGAGTCTCTGTATGGGTTCTGCGAGATTTGAGAACCCTTGGATGAAACTCCGACTGTAGTTGAATAGTCCTAGCACCTTTCTAACCCCTCTTATGCTAACCAGCCGCGGCATCTGTTGTTTTGCCTCTTTCCTGTCCGCCATCATTTCTTTAAGTCCTTGGGATATAAGGTGCCCTAGGTATAGGACCTGTGATTTCCCGATCTGCGCCTTTTTGGGGCTGACCTTTAACCCTGCGGCTTTTAATTCGTTCAGTACTAAATATAAGGCTTCTTGATGTCCTGACTTGGACTCTGAAGCTATTAGGATGTCGTCTACATATTGTAAGGTCGTGTTACCCTCTGGCAGCTCTACCCTGTTTAGGATATCACTCATTACTCGATGAAATATAGCGGGGCTGTTGTGGAATCCCTGTGGTAAACGGGTCCAGGTGTATTGCTTGTCCCCTACTGTAAATGCAAATTTGTCTTGGGATTCAGGATCCAATGGTAAGGACCAGAATCCATTAGCTATGTCCAGTACTGTAAATATTTTATGCTCCTGTGACAGTCCATTCAGGATTGTTGAAGGGCTTGCTACAATGGGGTGCAGTTTGGACGTGACTTTATTAAGTCCGTTGTAATCTATCGTGAGCCTATACCTCCCGTCAGGTTTACTCACTGGCCATGTTGGGGAGTTAGTGGTGCTTGTGGCTTCTCTCAGGATCCCCTTTTCCACTAACCCTTTAACAATTTGTACTACAGCTTTCTCTGCTTCTGGTTTGATCGGGTACTGCCGGTGTGGCTTATGCTCTGGTCCCGGTACCTTTATTGGGTCCGTTTTGGTTAAACCGGTATCTAACTTTGTTTCAGCCCATACTCCGGGAACGGAAGCACAAATGGCTCCGAACACTCCTGTCTCTAACTCCCATTTTCTGGTGGTGACTGTAGCCACTTTAATGGTCTCGAGGTGACTTGTGAGTTTCCCTATTCTAGTTTTTCGACTGTCCTGTCTTGGCCAAATTAATTCTCCCTTCCCACAGTCTATCAAGATCTCATATTCTTTCATTAAATCGTTACCCATTATGGTTCCCTCGTTATTTCTACATACATAGAACTTCATTGGGATATATAGATTATTTATTTCTACTAACGTGGTCTCGCTCAGGTAGGCGGGTGTTTTGTTCCCTCCTATCCCGGTCAGATAAATCATTTTATTTGTAGTGGGTAAGGGTAGGTCGGTAACCGATATGGATGCCCCTGTGTCCACTAGCATCTCGCATTGTCTGCCCCCTACCAGTGCTGACACATAAATCCTTCCCTCCTTTTTACCCTTGTGAACGGGGGCTGCAGACCGTCAATCTTGCTGACCCTGGGTGTTCTTTTGCTCCTGGAGTTCAGCTAGGGACATGGATTGGGCTGGGGGTCTCCCATGCTTATTCCAACATACTGCTTCTGTATGTCCGTGTTTATTACAGTGGCTGCAATTCTTACCACTGTTCCCAGCTTTGTTCTTTCTCCGTGGAGTCCCGCAATCCCTCGCAAAGTGCCCTTGTCGTCCACAATTGTGGCAAATCAATTTGGGTTTTGTCCCACTCCCGTTACTGTAGGCTGCTACTCTTTCTAACCTTGCTCTCGCCTGGGGTTTATCTTTCCCTGGGACGCCGCTAGCCCATTCCACCAGCTCATCATAATTATGGGACATAATCACTCCCATTTTTAGGATGATCTGGTGGGCATTAGAGAGTCCATCCTTAAAAGCTTGGATGAACGCTCGATCTCCTCGCCCTGGATTCCCTTGTCCTGAGCACTCTTGGTATATTCGGAACAATCGTTCCCCGTACTCAGAGGCTCCTTCTCCCTTTAGCTGTCTTGTGGTGGTAATTCTGCTCCAGCTAGTGGAGCATTCCCTAAGACCCTCTGAATTTCTTCTTTGAACTGTAAGAAGGGTGCCTGTTGGGCATCTATTTCTGCTGTTAGGGGGATTACATGTGTCCACCGTCCCCCACTATAATCCTGTGCTATAGGGGCAGCGGGTCCACCTACTACCTGCCTCCACTTATCCGCTGGACAGGCTGCCCTGACCAGCTGGTGTACGTCTCTTAGGTGCAATTGATGTCCTACCCAGATTGTGTCTAATTCTTCCCAGAATGTAGTGTTCGCGCTTCTAGTTTGTAATTTGCCCAGGGAAGCCATTATCTGCTGTCTCTCCCCTGGGGTAAAGGGTTTATAATTTGCCTTTGGTCGCGCTGCTGTCCCCCCTCTAGTTATGGGCGCTAAGTTGTGTTCCAGCTGTTCCCATTCTTCTGAGGGTGCGGTCGGTTGGTCCTTGCTGGGTAGACTCATAAGAAGGTAGAGGATCAGTTTCTCCTCCCCCTTGCCTTTCTAAAACCTGATTTTGTTTTTCCAATTCCCTCACTCGGGATTCTAATTCTCTAATTTTTTCTTTATCCTCCCTCCATTTCCTTGTAGTGGCAACTACCTGTTCAATTAGACCTGCTAACTGATGTGTTAACATTATTCCTATTTTCTTCATTCTGTTTCTTTTTTCCTTATCTATCCACTTTCTCTGCTGCTCTAAGGTTTGAGAAGTATCCAAGCCATCCTTTTGCATTCTCTTTATTAACTCCTTCCTGTCTGTCATGTAGATTTCAATCAGGGAACCTGCAGATCCCCTTTTAACTTCACTATCTGCCATTTCGCAGATTTCACTAACCCCGGCCACGATTATTCTTTAGTAAAGTGTGCTCTCTACCGTAGGGACTTCACTACCCCTGGCCACTATTGCTATTCTCACACCGTGTTTCACTGCCGTTACAGGGTTTCAAGTTATACTCACGGCTTCCACGATTACCACTTCGGCAATGTGCTTCTCCACCAGAGTCCGGTTTAGGTCAGAGTTGATCAAACTCCTGTTCCGCCCCGCTTTTCACAACATTGACAGTACAGTTCTCAACTTTTCAATACTTTCATGCAATCAGCTGGCACCTCTGCGTCTGTTCGCCACTACAGAGGGTGATGTTAAACCGACTTCTGCCCTTTTGTGCTTCACAATCATTTAGTGCCCTTGGTGTCTCTCACTCACTTCAATTCCTGACCTTCACGTGGCAGATTTCTGCTCTTAATAGCCAGTCTAAGGCAGAGGTTTTGAGACAGGCACTACCTTGTCCTTTTGTCGATCAGCACAAATCACAGTTGCTATCAGCAGTTAGTACTTATCCCTATAACAAAATACTATCACAAATACACAGTACAAATATTTCCCCTTATAAACCATATTTTCTGATCCAGTCCGACTGTCACAGATTCCGTGATCTCTACCCCGGTTGCGACCGTGGCCAATCGGTCTCACCAGTAATAGGATCCTGCCGACTATGCCAATTGTTGTGGGAAAAATCCACTAGTAGTCAGACTTCGAGATTCAGAAAATACGATTTATTAAACGGAGCTCCGGGAGTTAAGGCACAAGATCGAAGAACACCTTTTGTCACTAGTATGTCGGGAGCGGTTCATTTTTATACCCTTTACACAATAGGTAAACCGGTGATTCGAACATTATCACATCGTTTAAGTGAGTACAAGCAGGTATAGACATTTAACATAATGTGAATGGGTATATTTCCTCATGTCTGTATCTGTCAATGGTCAGTTTCGTCTCATTCAGGTGCTAATTGGTTTCCTCGCATTCATATTTTCCCGCGCTTCCCTAACATTAATCTAAGCTCTTTGTTTCGGGTTTTCCTTATCTTAAAAGATGTTTTGACCCTTGGCTTGGCTTCCTGAGGTGTTTGTTTTCTATGAGTCACTGTCTGTGATTTGGAAATGGCTTGTCTGTTAGGTTTTGATTTAAAGTGATTTCTGAACAGCAGGAGCCTGTGACTGCTTTTTTGGCTTCTTTCCCTGTTAACCCTTTATTGCCAGGCAGCCATTTTAAAGTGTGCTCCCTTGTATTTTTCCCCTTACAGTTCAATGTGAGTTAGAGTCACAGAGTCATAGAGGTTTACAGCATGGAAGCAGGCCCTTTGGCCCAATTTGTCCATGCCGCCCTTTTTTTTTAAACCCCTAAACTAATCCCAATTGCCCGCATTTGGCCTCGCCTCTACTACTACCTCTGGTAGCTTGTTCCGGACACTCGCCACCCTCTGTGTGAAGAAATTGTCCCTCTGGACACTTTTGTATCTCTCCCCTCTCACCTTAAACCTATGCCCTCTAGTTTTAGACACCCCTGCCTTTGGGAAAAGATATTGACTGTCTACCTTGTCTATGCCCTCATTATTTTATAGACCTCTATAAGATCATCCCTCAGCCTCCTACGCTCCGAAGAAAAAAGGCCCAGTCTATTCAGCCTCTCCTTACAACTCAATCCATCAAGTCCCGGTAGCATCCTAGTAAATCTTTTCTGCACTCTTTCTAGTTTAATAATATCCTTTCTATAATAGGGTGACCAGGATTGCCCACAGTATTCCAAGTGTGGCCTTACCAATGTCTTGTACAACTTTAAGAAGACGTCCCAACTCCTGTATTCAATGTTCTGACCAATGAAACCAAGCATGCCGAATACCTTCTTCATCATTCTGTCCACCTGTGACTCCACTTTCAAGGAGCTATGAACATGTACCCCTAGAGATGTCCAAAGATGTGCGGGTTAGGTTGATTGGCCATGCTAAAATTGCCCTTAGTGTCCTGAGATGCGTAGGTTAGAGGGATTAGTGGGTAAATATGTAGGGATATGGGGGGAGAGCCTGGGTGGGATTGCAGTCGGTGCAGACTCGATGGGCCGAATGGCCTCTTTCTGTGCTGTAGGGTTTCTATGATTCTTCTATGATATCTTTGTTCTGTAACTCTCCCCAACGCCCTACCATTAACTGAGTTAGTGCTGCCCTGGTTCAATCTACCAAAATGCATTACCTCGCATTTGTCTAAATTAATCTCCATCTGCCATTCATCAGCCCACTGGCCCAATTGATCAAGATTCCGCTGCAATTGGCATTAACCTTCCTCACTGTCCACCATGCCACCAATCTTGGTGTCACCTGCAAACTTACTAACCATACCCCCTATATTCTCATCCAAACCATTAATATAAATGACAAATAACAGTGGGCCCAGCACTGATCCCTGAGGCACACTGCTGGTCACAGGCCTCCAGTTTGAAAAATAATTCTCTACAACCACCCTCTGGCTTCTGTCAAGAAGCCAATTGCGTATCCATTTAGATACCTCACCCTGGATCCCGTGAGATTTAACTTTATGCAACAACCTACCATGCGGTACCTTGTCAAAGGCCTTGCTAAAGTCCACGTTGACAACATGAACTGCACTGCCCTCATCTACCTTCTTGGTTACCCCTTCAAAAAACTCAATTAAATTTGTGAGACATGATTTTCCACTCACAAAGCAATGCTGACTGTCCCTAATCAGTCCTTGCATCTCTAAATGTCTGTAGATCCTGTCTCTCAAAATACCTTCCAACAATTTACCCACCACAGATATGAGGCTCACTGGCCTGTAGTTCCCAGGCTTTTCCCTGCAGCCCTTTTTAAACAAAGGCACAACATTTGCCACTCTCCAATCTTCAGGCACCTCACCCGTGACTATCGATGATTCAAATAGCTCGGGTAGGGGACCTGTAATTTCCTCCCTAGCCTCCCACCACGTCCTGGGATATACCTCATCAGGTCCCTCAGATTTATCTACCTTGATGCGCTTTAAGACTTCCAGCACCTCCCTCTCTGTAATATGTACACTCCTCAAGACATCAATATTTATTTCCCCAAGTTCCCTAACATCCATGCTTTTCTCAACGGTAAATACTGATGAGAAATATTCATTTAGGATCTCACCCATCTCTTGTCTTGTGGACCCGCACATAGATTACCTTGTTGATCCTTAAGAGGCCCTATTCTCTCCCTTGTTACTCTTTTGCCCTTTATGTATTTGTAGAAGCTCTTTGGATTCTCCTTTGCCTTATCTGCCAAAACAATTTTGTGTCCCCTTTTTGCCCTCCTGATTTATTTCTTAACTCTACTCCTATACTCCCTATTCTCTTCAAGAGATTCACTTGATCCCAGCTACCTATACACATCATGTGCCTCTTTCGTCTTCTTGACCAGGGCCTCAATATCCCGAGTCATCCAGGGTTCCCGACTTCTGCCAGCCTTGCCCTTCACTCCAAGAGGAAAGGTAGGGGAGTCTAAAACTAGAGGGCATAGGTTTAAGGTGAGAGGGGAAAGATACAAAAGTGTCCAGAGGGACAACCCTGCTTAACACACTTTTGAAAGCATGCCACTTACCAGACGTCCCTTTTCCATCCCACAGACTTCCCCAATTAACTTTAGAAAGTTCCTGCCGGATACCATCAAAATTGGCCTTGCCCCAATTTAGAATATTAACTTTTGGGACAGACCTATCATTCTCCATAGCTATCTTAAAACTAATAGAATTATGGTCACTGGTCCCAAAGTGATCCGTCACTAACACTTCTGTCACCTGCCCTTCCTTATTTCCCAAGAAGAGGTCAAGTTTTGCCCCCCCCCCCCCCCCCCCCCCTAGTCGGGCCATCCACATACTGAATGAGAAATTCCTCCTGAATGCACTCAACAAATTTCTCTCCATCCAACCCTCTAATACTATGGCTTTCCTAGTCAATGTTGGGAAAATTAAAATCTCCAACTATTACCACCCTATTTTTCTTGGAACTATCTGTAATCTCCTTACATATTTGCTCCTCAATTTCCTGCTGATTATTTGGGGGCCTATAGTACAACCCTATCAAAGTGATTTCCCCCTTCTTATTTCTCAGTTCTACCCATATAGACTCAGTGGCCGAACCCTCGGATATATCCCTTCTCAGTACGGCCGTGATGCTTTCCCTAATCAAAAGTGCAACTCCCTCTCCTCTCTTACCTCCTGTTCTATCTTTCCGATAGCATCTGTACCCTGGAACATTAAGTTGTGATTGAAGTTGCCATGGTGATTCATCAACTTGCATTTGCCTGTCCCAAACAGTCTGTCGACAGATGGCTTGTCATTGCCAACACACACCCGCCTCCTCATCGAAAACGTATCTAATGTACTGTGGCCTGGACAACAGTGGAACCAGAATCTTCTAAAAATGGATAACTAATAGGATCATCAGTTTTGTGCCACTGTCGTCAGAGTACGCAGGCAGTGAACGGTGCGAATGTTAATGCTAATGGATGGGTTACTCATCAAAGGGAATGTTGTTTTATGGGTATTGTTGAAGTTGTTGAGTGCTTTTGCAGCTGTAGCAATGCGGATATTGGCCGACGGATACCGATAGCCTGATCTGTCCGTCATATGTACAATGAGACATTCGGCGATGGCAATGCCACTGAATATCATTTTTAGGATCACATCCTCTCCTCGGTTAGAAGGGGTTACGGGTGGCACTTGGGTTACTGATGCGCCTCGGCCTGCAGGTCTTACTGATGAGGAATCGAAGCTGGAATTGAACATTCTGCAACTTTCAGCCCCACTTCTGATCTCACTCATCGTGGAAATATACTCCCCAGAGCAACTGGCTTATATATGACCCGGACTGTCGATGATTATCCTCCAATAATCGCAATTATTTTGTTTTGTGTCTGTTGTGATTCCAGCCAGTAGAATGGCTTTTTCACTATCATTATAGGCTTTAGTTTTGTGTGAGCTCCTTGTCGCCTCTCAAGTCGAATGCACAAAGGTTCCTTTCCCGGATGGCCAGCCATTCGATTGACGGACATCTATTTGCAGAGGGGATCAAATATGGTTCCACTGACATTATTAAACAAATATGGTTCCACTGACATTATTAAACATAACTAGCTCTTCCTAATTTGGAGTTGTATGTGTGTGATGATGATGGCTAATGACATTGCTTGCGAGAGTATGAGCTAACTGACTTGCGCTGTTATATTCACGACCAGGTGTCCCTGGAGAGGGAGCACGAGGTGTCCACGGGCGCAGTTGACGCCTTCCGCGCCCGCTGGGCACCGCAGGGGCTGGGGTGCATTATCAACCCTGATAACCACATTATGATTTGATGTTTTAAGTTTCCTTTGTGATTTGGTTTTGGTTCGGGCTGTTCCCCCTCCTTTTGGGGAGCTGCCCCTTTCAATTTGTCCCTCAGTTAATTTGAGTTTGTTTATTAAGTTGGTACCTTAAAAAAGATACCTGACTTGTGCTGTGTCGTTTATTTGGTTGGTATGAAAAGCGATACCTGACTTGTGCTGTCGCCAACATTTTATTATCGACCCGATAATCACATTTTAGTTTGATGTTTTAAGTTTCCTTTCGACTTTGCTTATTGGTTCGGACTGTTCCCTCTTCTTTTGGGGAGCTGCCCCTTTTAATTTGTCCCTAAGTTAATTTGAGTTCGTTTATTTGGTTGGTATTGAAAAGATACACCTGATGAGTCCTACCCCTTTAATCACATTTTAATTTGATGTTTTAAGTTTCCTTTCCACTTTGTTTTCTGTTTCGGGAGGTTCCCCTCCTTTTAGGGAGCTGCCCTTTTTGAGTTGTCCCTAAGTTAATTTGATTTCGTTTATTTGGTTGGAACACTAAAATAAATATCTGATGAGCCCTACCCGTTTAATCACATTTTAATTTGATGTTTTAAGTTTCCTTCCCACTTTGTTTCTTGTTTCAGGGGTTCCCTTCCTTTTAGGGAACTGCCCTTTTTGAGTTGTCCCTAAGCTAAGTTGATTTTGTTTATTTGATGAGTCCTAATTGATGGCTCAATCAGGGAGCCTCAAGCTCTCTATTTAAAGCAGGTGTGACAGTCTCTCAGCCTGCCATTGCAGAAAGCTACCCGGAGTGCTAGCTCTCTGTATATATATTATAGCTTGTAAATAAAGAAGCTTGGTGACGGGAGTTTTGCCTCCGTGGAGTTATTTCAATGTGTCCGCAACAAAATGAAAGATTTCTGGATAAAGACATGGCTCCTGGGCCAGCTCGTTGGATCCGCAGATTGTCTGGTGCGCTTTACGGGCACCTGATCCAAATGATGCGCAACCGAGATATATTCTTCCCCGTCCTCTGTCAGTGGGAAGAGGTTACAGTGGAGGTTACTGCTAGGAGCTTAGATCGTCAGACTGGCTGCAATACCACAAATTGTTCAAAGACCTCAACAGAGTTCTCAATACTACAGCCTCCACCACGACCAGTGACAATCGTTTGCATTTATGTAGCGCTGTTAAAGCCACAAAACGCTCCAAAGTGCTTCACTGGACTATTATAACCCAAAACCTTGACAATGAATCGCATAAGATCACACAGAGATGACCAAAAGTTCCATCTGAATATTAGACTGCAAGAAAGGTCTTAAAAAACGAGCACGTGATAGAGAGGTGGGAATATTTAGGTAGCGCCTTCGAACGATTGTGAACACGGCAGCTGAAGGCACGGCTGCCAGTATTGCAAAAATTAAACGAGGAATGATACAGAGAAAAGAGTGCAGGTTGTGGGCCGAGGGAATGTTATGAAAAATGGGGCTAAGGAGGATTTGAAAACATGGATAATACAAATGTCTTGGCGATGTTGCCTATTCTAACCGGAGCCAGTGGAGGCTGCTGAGTGCAGGCATGATAGGCGAAGGGGACTTGGCCTGAAGCATAGGATAGTTTTGGATGACTGGGAAGCTGGTTAGGAATATAGTAAAATAGCCAGGCCTGGAAGCGACTATGACTTGGATGAGCGTTTAAACAATAGAGTAGCTGAAATACGAATATTGCTCTATTTCTCTCTGTTCACACCTCCATCACCTCCAACCTGGCTCCCCATATTGCACCGTACCCTTCACTGCCCTCCAGTCTCTGCAGTGGGCTTCATCCCACTGCCTTTTCCTGCTGTTCAAACTAGCCCTCACGTTCTCAGCACTATTACAAACTGCACTTCCTTCTAACGCGTCCCGTATAGGATAGAAATTAATCATCTTTGAAAAGAACATGGACACAACACTTACGAAAGTTGTCACGAACATATTCCCTCTTTTCTGCAGAAGGTTGTGAAGAGCACATTGCGAGAGGCTGTGACTGATGGTGCCGAGTCCGCCAGCACATTGTGTTCCCGGTACGTAACATAGGCAGGGGCAAAATCATCATAGTGTTGAAATGGACGCTCTGGTGGAGGTGCCGCACACGTTTTCTTAACAACTTCTACCCTTGTCCTTTCTTACTTGTATTTCACACTCTGCATGACAATCTGAGACCACTTTCATCATCCATTTCTCTCTCTGTTATTATTCACACTATGATGTATATAGCTTGTCCCTCCCTTCAGTGCCAATGGGTGGCACGGTAGTTAGCATTGTTGCCTCACTGCACCAGGGACCGGGGTTTAATTCCAGCCTTGGGTGACTGTGTGGAGTTTGCACTTTTTCCACGTGGGTTTCCTCCTGGTGCTCTGGTTTGCACCAATTGCCCAAAGATATGCGGGTTGAGTTGATTGGCCATGCTAAATCGCCCCTTAGTGTCCCAAGATGTATAATTTAGGGACATTAGTGGGGTAAATATGAGGAGCTACGGGGATAGGGCCTAGGTAGGATACTCTGTCGGAGAATCAGTGCAAAATCAATGGGCTGAATGGCCTCCTTCTGCTCTGTCGGGATTCTATGGTTCTATGGATGAAAATGCGAACAACTCTGTCATTTAACATAAAATGTCCAGTTTTCTTGCAGGTGCGGCATCTCTGGAAATGACCAATGCAAGCGACAGCTCATAAAACTGATATCATTCAAAAGCAAGAGTGAAGCCACGCTTACAGAAAAAAAACTGGCAAAACATGTCCCACGCTATTGGACACAAACATACCCAACGAAATACGAGGTGCGCTGGCCATGCACCGGGTTGTAATGTGAAGACTCGGAGAAGGGAGGCTTCCCACTCCAACATGCATCACAGCTTGAGAGAGTATAAAATTGGAATGGACTACGTGTGAGCGGTACCTGGTGGCCTCTGCCAGAATGACAGTATGGCTGTATTCCTAGAATCATAGAATCCTACAATGCAGAAAGATGCTATTCGGCCTATCGAGTCTACACCGACCGCAATCCCACCCAGGCCCCATCCCCACAACTCCATGTATTTACCCTGTTGGTCCCCCTGACACTAAGGGGCAATTTAGCTTGGCCAAACCGCATAACCCGCACATCTTTGGACGGCCATTGTTAGTATATTATTATGTTGCTCGGTTGGAGAAATTTCAATATTTTTTCAAAGACTGCTGGCTGCAAAACACCCTAACTTTATTTTAGCATATTTGCTGTTATAAGAACACTTTAACCTTAGCTTCTGACAATGCTTCCCTTCCTCAAGTCCCAGATCGCAAGCGTATGTCACTTCCTTCCATGACATCACAGACTGTTACAGTTATCCCTTGATAGAATTTAGTCCAACATACCCCATTACATCTGCCACCAAGTCTCTGTTCAAACCTCAAGGCTCCATGATGTTTCTGGAAACCCAAAGCTTCAGTTCCCCAACCATTCGGAGCATTTCAGTGTTCTGTAGTCTCATAGAAAACATATTGTATTTTTGCATTATTAAGTAAACGTTTTACTTTGTCTCAAGAACAAACAAAGAACAAAGAACAATACAGCACAGGAACAGGCGCTTCGGCCCTCCAAGCCTGCACCGATCATGTGTTCCTAACTAGACCATCCGTTTGTATCCCTCTATTCCCAGTCTGTTCATGTGGCGATCGAGATAAGTCTTAAATGATCCTAGCGTGTCTGCCTCAACCACCTTGCTTGGTAGTGCATTCCAGGCCCCCACCACCCTCTGTGTAAAATAAGTACCCCGCATATCTGTATTGAGCCTTGCTCCCCTTACCTTGAACTTGTGACCCCTTGTGTTTGTCATTTCTGATCTGGGAAAAAGCTTCCAACTGTTCACCCTATCTATGCCCTTCATAATTTTATAAACTTCTATTAAGTCGCCCCACAACCTCCGTCTTTCCAGGGAGAACAACCCTAGTTTACTCAATCTGTCCTCAGAGCTAATACCAGGCAACATCGTTGTAAACCTTTTCTGCACTCTCTCCAAAGCCTCCACGTCCTTCTGGTAGTCTGGCGACCAGAACTGGATGCAGTATTCCAAATGTGACCCAACCAACGTTCTATATAACTGCAATAACATATGCCAACTTTTATACTCTATGCCCTGTCCAATAAAGGCAAGCATGCTATATGCCTGCTTCACCCCCTTTTCCACCTGTGCTGCCACCTTTAAGGATCTGTGGACTTGCACACCCAGATCCCTCTGTGTGTCTCATAGAAACCCTACAGTGCAGAAGGAGGCCATTCGGCCCATCGAGTCTGCACCGACCACAATCCCACCCAGGCCCTACCCCCACATATTTACCCGCTAATCCCTCTAACCTACACATCCCAGGACTCTAAGGGGCAATTTTTAACCTGGCCAATCAACCTAATCCGCACATCTTTGGACTGTGGGAGGAAACCGGAGCACCCGGAGGAAACCCACGCAGACACGAGGAGAATGTGCAAACTCCACACAGACAGTGACCCGAGCATCGAACCCGGGACCCTGGAGCTGTGAAGCAGCAGTGCTAACCACTGTGCTACCGTGCCACCCAGTCTATACTCCTGATGGCTCTGCCATTTATTGTACAGCTCCCCCCTGCATTAGATCTACCAAAATGCATCACTTTGCATTTATCTGGATTAAATTCCATCTGCCATTTCTCCACCCAATTTTCCAGCCTATCTATATCCTGCTGTATTCTCTGACAATGTTCATCGCTATCCACGACTCCAGCAATCTTTGTGTCATCTCACCTTTTTTTCCTGCTTAGGTGTCTTCTTTCATTTTTAATGAATTAGGACCTCTTTGAACGCTGATTTTCTCACTATTGTTTTACTGGGATCAAAGGTATTTTGGTTTTTTTTACTGTGCCTAATTCCTGCTGGACACTTTAAGTTCTCAGGTGAGCTCCAAAGTTTGACTTATCGCTGATACAAACTGATTCTCTGGGTTATTTTGGTAAGTTTCTTCTCTAACATGTTCTTTCTATAAATCTGCATCGTTGACCTGTGGCATCAATGTATGTGGAACGGCAGAAATATATGCCCAAAACCACGTTCCATTGGATTCCATGAGGAACCCCCAGGGAACCAATCCACTCTGAAGGGCTGAGAATAGATAACCCAAGAGCCGGAGTTGAAAATCTGTTTTCTATGCAGTAATGACTTTACATTTTGGATAAAGATGTGCGAGTTAGGTTGATTGGCCATGCTAAATTAACCATAGTGTCAGGAGGATTAGCCGGTAATTATGAGGGGTTGCGGGAATAGGCCCCAGTGGGATTCTGGTCGGTGCTGACTCGATGGGCCGAATGGGCTCCTTCTGCACTGTAGGGATTCTATGATTCCATGACACATTTCTCTGCTTCTCCAGTAACCCATGGAAATCCTGGTGAGTTTGTGCAAATAAATCCAAAGGGGTTTTGCAAACTCTTGAAATTCTATGTTTTCAGATTGTGGACTGTTATCCGATGTAATATCAGAAATCTCATAGACGGTGAAAATTTCTTTCAACTGTAGAATCTCCCTGTTCCGAGCCTCACTTGCCCTAGACACCGGGAGCAGTCCAGAGATTGCTACCCTGGAGACTTTACTTTTTAGCCTAGCACCCAACTCCCTGAATTTCTCTCGTATGACCCCCCTGCTCTTCCTACCTACATCATTTTCACCAATGTGTATAATCACATCCGTTTGACTACCTTCCTTTTTAAATATGCTTCCTACCCTCTCGGAGACATCCAGTACTCCGGCACCAGGGAGGCAGACTACCATCCTGGATTCTCGTTCACTCCCATAGAACCGCCTGTCCGTGCCTCTAACCATTGCGTCCCCCACAACTATCGCTCTCCTAAACCCCTTCTTTCCCTTCCGGACCCCTGAGCCTGTCTCCGTGGAGGCGATCTGGTCCTCGTGGCTTACCCCTGGAGGGTCATCCCCCTCCACTGAATCCAAAACAATATACCTATTTTGGAGGGGGACAACCACAGGGGATCCCTCCACAGACTGCTCACTCTCTTCCCTTCTCCCATCTGTTGCCCATCCCTTTCTTTTATGGGAGACTGCCACTGGGGTACTTTCTGGCACATCACCCTTCTGACTATTACCCCTCCTAACTGTGACCCACGTGTCTTCCTCCCGCTTCACAGCTCCAGGGTCCTGGGTTCGATTCCCGGCTCGGGTCACTGTCTGTGTGGAGTTTGCACATTCTCCTCGTGTCTGCGTGGGTTTTCTCCGGGTGCTCCGGTTTCCTCCCACAGTCCAAAGATGTGCGGGTTAGGTTGATTGGCCAGGTTAAAAATTGCCCCTTAGAGTCCTGAGATGTGTAGGTTAGAGGGATTAGCGGGTAAATATGTGAGGGTAGGGCCTGGGTGGGATTGTGGTCGGTGCAGACTCGATGGGCCGAATGGCCTCCTTCTGCACTGTAGGGTTTCTATGATTTCTATGATATATATCTCGTGAAGTGGATCCGGCTGAACTTTAACCACTGCCGCCTTGAGGATCACAGGACAGAAAAATCCCATCTTAAGGTTCCTTCAATGCATTCGGCCCCGAAGACGCAATTTATACTTCAAACTTCAAAACGTCACCAAAAATGAAACCAACAAAACATCGCTACTCCTTAATCATTACTTTATGTTCATTTGATTGGCAATTTATTTGTTTCAGGTTGTGGTTCCAATGGAACAGTTCACATATCATTAAATTTCCATTCCTGGATCAGATTGAACATTTCCTTCTTTCCTCCCTGTTATGTTGTTTCTTCGTTGCCTCCTGTCACTATAGGTGGGCGGATGGAATATTCTTGTCTGATAGTTAGTCTGCTAAAACGTTTATAAATAATTCATTTCAGAAACTAATGAATGGATATTATTAAAATTTGGTATACAGATGGGATACGGCGCAAGGAAGAACTGATTAGTTTATTTCAAAGAAAGCATCAGTTGACAATGCGAGATACGACAGATTGACTTTTTTATTTAGAATGTCGTTAATCGTGTTAGAATGTTATGGATTGGCTGAGCGGCTGGGGTGGAATATGTCACAGCTGTCAAAATGTGAGCAGAGTATTCAGAGCAAGTTGTCGGAAGTAGTTTGGTCTGACGCCTACTCAATGCGATGAACGTTGTTAATCAAGATATTTCCATTTTCATCTTTGTCGTTTCAGAATATCTGCTCGAGAGGAAAAAGCTTCAAAGAATACTTGCGTTTTTGTAGTAATACTGGGTTAAAACAGTGTGGTGGGAGGTATGCTCTCGATTGGATTAATTATTCGCTTGTATCAAAGATAAGCAACTTGGTTGGCTCCTTACCATTACAGTTACGGAGTTGGTCGCTCTTCATAATGAAAGCGCTCAGGGCTAGAAATATCAATACAGCTCCTGCATATTTAGAAATCTGTAGATAAATGGTAGTGTGCCCAGGATCTGTGAAAATCATAATGATAGTGAAAACAGCGAACGTAATATAATTATTGCTATTAATATGAATAATCAATTACCATTTTCCCGTTGAAGGAAGTGATACGGAACCAGTCTATTGAATAAAATATATTGCAAATATTTTTCAGTAACAGAGCCGAAGACTTTTAACTCACATGACCTGGTACTGTTATTGATTCTGACTTCACAATCAGCTGATTACATCCCCTGTTTGTATTACATCAATAAACACGTATCGTTTGCATTTCCATTGACACAAAAACCAGGAATTTTACAGCTAGGCACATGTCGAAAATTACAGCCACATGAGTGCAGGGTGATGTGTCTCATAAAGTGGAATATCTATACAAGGGTATTAGCAGCTTGTCATAACGAGGAAATTCTAAAGTCATGAGTGAAAAGACTTTCCATGTATTCCTTTGTTCTGCGTTAAATGGCAAACCATTGAATCTGAATGAAATTGGGTAATGGATAATATTCGTAATAGATCGCTCTCTTTCCCTCCTTTGTCCGCTTTACAAATCCCCAAGACGAACCAGTCTTTAAATGAACGTAATTAAGTTCAGAGGATTGAACGACATTAACGTGGATACATAGCAAACGGTGACCGACTACATCTGTACAAAGATTGGCATCTTACCTGAATTAGAAATGGAGTCCAAGTAAACAGCCGTGATTGGATACTGCAGTGTGAGGTGAGACACCACACAGGTATACACAATACCGCTCTGAGCTGGATCTTCCATTTCCAAAGTACTGGAAGCTTCATATTCCCCCTCTGCGTTCACCGTTTGAATGGTGCTGATCCCAGTCACAATGTTGCTGTCGTTTTTATACCAAATGAAGGTGACAGACTCTGGGTAGAACTCAGCCGTTTCACACACAAGTGTTCGAGTAGATGAGTTGGTACGGGAAACCTTGGGGATCAGTCTTATGGGTTCTGGGGAAACTGTGGAACAGCGAAACGAAAACACTGACGGTTTGTACTTGTGTACCTTATTCCCCTTTAAGATCCAGTCTACCTTGCGATGGTCAGATGGATTTTGGTCGCAGGAACCAAACTAAATCACGACAAAACGTTACATTTAAATTCCCATTACAAATTCTAGACTAATATGCGAACACTAATGAACAATATTACAGTACCAGCAGAAAGTAATGCGCAAGACATTCAGGTTGGTTTTGGTCTCGTAAATAAATATTGCCCGTAGAAAGAAGCATGCTGTGGAAGCTTCATATTTTGCACTCATCTGGGCAAAGGCAAGAATACCAAATTTCAAATGGAAAAACAAAGGCATATGTTTTGATATTTATTCAGAAATATTTAATCATTATGATTACGCACCATGTAAATAAACAAAACTCATGTAGATAATATTAATTCATATTAATTCAAAGATGTGCGGGTTAGGTGGATTGGCCAGGTTAAAAAAAAATTGCCCCTTCGAGTCCTGGGATGCGTAGGTTAGAGGGATTAGCGGGTAAAATATGTGGGGGTAGGGCCTGGGTGGGATTGTGGTCGGTGCAGACTCGATGGGCCGAATGGCCTCCTTCTGCACTGGAGGGTTTCTATGATTCTATGATTTCTATGATTGATTGACTTAAGGCTTCTATTTCTGTAGCAAGGGGAGAAATTCTTACGGCCAAGAGAAGTGATACATTGGTCTCACGATAATCTTAATGTGCAGAATATTAATCATATGGTGTTCAATATTTTAAAGGGGAAAAATGGGAAATTGCTGCAAATTTGATTGGAAGGACATGGCAACAATTGACGTTTGAAGGGATGAACCGTGGAACTGCGAAGGGGAGGGGAACGAGCAGTGCAGCTTTTTGTTTCAATCCTAACACGAAGCAAAAGTAACTATAGATCTGGTCTGACCTCACGAAGTGGCGCCGTAAAATCCACAGGTTGGATTCCACAGTCATATGCCAAGCGAGTATCAGATCTAATTTCCAGAAATGATCGGAAACGGACTGTGTTTCCAGTTACCTGGAATATACTCGAATTCGTATTATCTAAAGTTTTAACCATGTATGTGTCAAACACCCCGGATGAGGAACGGCGTCTTGCTGTCATTGGTATCAGTACTTCTTTTATAATCCAGCCCTCTAATTAATTCCAATCGACAGCGAACTGATCGGTTTCATATGCCGATCAGTTTGAGTAATCTTGCTATTATAATCTTTGAAGGTGGTACCACAGGAATATCAAACCCGAGGATTCTGCAATAGAATTGTAAAGTACAGACCCTCGTAACAAAAATGTTTTGTGTTCTATCCATATCGCCAATCAAGGTCCTTTTTGCTACCACATACGGCATTTTTAGGTAAAATCCCTCATCTAAATAATGCCTTGGAACCCTGCGCTAATAAACAGGTAGAATATAGATGCATAACAAACAATGGGTGCGGATTGTGGTATGGTTTTAGGCCCGACTTTAAATAATGTTCCCTAATCCTCTTCCACAAACTAACATTAGAAATCAATTCACTGATTACAGAATAATAGAATACTACAGTGCTGAAGGAGGCCATTCGGCCCATCGAGTCTGCACCGACAACAATCCCTCCCAAGCCCTATCCCCATAACCCCACAAATTTGCCCTGTTAATCCCCCTGATTAATCAAAACTGTCTCTGATCTTCTATATAGCGTCCTACAATGACAGATGCCCCATGTCTCTTACCGTGCACAACAAGTTTGGATCCAGTTCCATTGAGTATCTTGCTGCCTGTGTCTCGCACTCCGCAGTAATAGGATCCGGAGTCGGAGACACGGACATTCAGGATCTGGAAAGAAGTCGCTCCGCTTTTAAAAGGAAAGAATCGCTTTCTGCCATCAGAATTCGGTTCTAATAAGGTTTCATCGCCAAGTTTCCACCAATAAACATCCACATTTGAGTGAAGCTGGACAGAGTTCGCTGTGCAGTGGAAGGTAATGTCTGAACCTGCCATCAGAATGGTGCTTTCAGGCGATTGCGACACCGAGGTGGATGCAACTATAAAATATTTAAAATGTAGTTGTTACATATGAATAAATTGTACTTTAACCGTAGACAGATAGGTGGACAGGCAGATAGATAGATAGATAGATAGATAGATAGATAGATAGATAGATAGATAGATAGATAGATAGATAGATAGATAGATAGATAGATAGATAGATGGATAGATATGTATGTAGGCGGAATATAAGCGGACACACGGATGAAAAAGAAAACAGGATTAGAAGATTCTAAAGGAGAAAACAAGTTGTGGTGGAAAATACCTTCGTAAATAATTCCCAGGACCCATACGCATTGACATGCAGACATCGTTAAAAGCCTATTGATGAGCTGCACCTCTGTTAGTCTGCAAGTATTTCGTTGACAATCCGGTTTGATAGATGACGTGGCGAGCTGTTGCATGAAATGTCGGAATCTATTTTAAGAAGTGATTTATGAATGTGACTTTAACAGGAACGGTCAGCTCAAGTTAAACTATTTTCTTTTTCGTCGTTTGTAACGTCAATGACAGAGCGTTTGGAAAGCGGCAGTTTGACAGAAAGTTGACTGATCTCAATAAATTAGGCTGGAACGCGTGGCTAAATGCGAATAAAATGGGCGGGGCCACAATGTCAATAAGAGAAGGTCGCAGGACTTGAGAAAAAATGAGTTACGTGCAAACACAACATCTCCCCTCCGCCCCCCCCCCCCATGTCCATGTACCCCCCCTCCCCCCACCCCGCCCCACCATCTCGCCTTCTCTCTCCCCTTTCGGCACTATTGTTTGTGAGGGACGGATTCACAGAAAATATATCATGAAAGCACAGATATCCCAGTAAAGAAGGTCATGGGGCAGGGGAGGGGGGGCGGTGATGGTGAGCGGGGACGGGGGGGGGGGGGGGGGGGGATGTTGATTCCCAGCTTTGGGTCAGATTTCCTCACGGCGGGGTTTCTATCCTTCTATTCAATCCACTTTGCTGTTTATCCATTTGCTTGCTGTTCAGACGTCACATAACATTTTCGGAGCAGCTGAATTCCAGCTGTGAACATGTTGCTGTCTGAAGCTAACTGGACATCATTGGTATGAAATACAAAAGATTTGTTATGCAGGATAAGCTCTAACTTTGCCTCATCCTCCAGGTGTTAAGTGAAACGATTTTCTTTTGTTCCAGACACTTTCATATTCCACCTTCATCTCTGTTTTCTGGTAGGTGAGTATTCTAAACACTGTCTCGATGCCACATTTTGCGTTCAACCTGAACTTGATCATTTCATTAAGCTGGTTTCGAGTTTCCTCCGCTACATCCTTTGAATATAATTCACCACCGGTTCCTCCCTCGTCTTCTCTGTCTCAAGTTCTGGGGTTAGACTGCGAATATTACCTGCTATAGCCCCACTGACTCCCACAGCTACCTTAGCGACACTTCCCGCAACTCTACGTTCTCTGTAGACACTTCCCCGTTTTCCCCACGAGCTTGTCTTTTACCCCATGTTCAGCACTTCGGGCACTCGTCCAGCTGATGAATGATGTATTTGAAAATATTTTAGTTTAATTTACTCTATTTTACTGTTCATGATTCTTTACTATACAAAGCCGAAAAAGAGCTCTGCAGCCAAACCCCACTTGCAGCTCTTGTTCTGTAACTCTGAAGGTTGCATTGCTTGAAGTGCATATCCAAGTTTTTCATGCAATGAGGCTTTCTGCCGCCACCAGTATTTCAAGCAGTAAGTTCCAAGCCCTCAGCTCCGCAATTGCCATCTAATCATTTTGACAAGTCGACTAATCCCATGCCCTTTCTACTTTTCCTTCATTCTTTCGTGGGATGTGAGATTCTTTGATAAGGCGAGCATTTGTTGCTCATCCGTCCCAGAGAAGTTGGTGGTGATCAACTTTCTTTACCGCTGCAATGAATCTGGGGTAGATACAACCACAAGTTATAGGTTTTGAGACAGTGACAATCAAGGATCGGCGATATGGTTCCAAATCAAGATGGTCTGTTTACCAAGAATAATACATCCTTCCTATGTATTCCATCTAGGCGACTCATTATTTTGTACACATTAAATAAAACTTCCCTCTTTTCCTCCCCACTGCCTTCGCCCCGCTATGTTCAAATGAAAACGATCTCAACATAATCAATATTTCCTTATAGCTAAAATTCTTCACTCCGAGCATCATCTTCTTAAACCTTCTCTATGATATCTCCAGTGTGATTCGATCTTTCCTGTAATGTGGTGAGCAGAACTCTAAGCAATACTACATCTGAAGGTAACTGGTCTCTCGTAACTTCCCTGCCCTGATATGCCAACGTATAAAGGATAATATTTGATAAGCCTCCATGATCAACCTACCTACCTGACTGTTCTGTTAATTTCAGATGTCTACGGACATATTCTCCAAGGTTCCTGTGTTCCTCTTCATACTTCTCAGTAAGAGTTTATTTATTGTGTATTTGTTTGCCTTGTTTTTCATTTGTATTCCATTTAACAGTTTCCTGGCCATCTAGCGAGCCCATTTAGATTTTCCCGCAATTTAAACTTTTCATCCACACAATCAACCATACGAAGACGTTTTTGTACTACTTGAAAACTTCTTAATCATGCCCCCTCCGCCAATATTTAAGATTGAGTCATTGTTAATTACAACCAACAGAAAGGGATCAGCGTTGAACTCTTTGGAACATCACGGGAAATTATTGCTCAAGTCCCAGAAATGGCAGTCAAACATTACCCTTGGTTGCCTGCCACTGAGTCCATTTTGGCACTAACTTGCCACTTTTCCCTGGATACAATGGGTTCTTTTTTTTTGGTCAATCTGACATGTGAGATCTGTCCAAACGTCATATCAAAATCGACGTAGACCATACACTAAAGAAGTCAATATATTTCACCCTTCTAGTTAGCTACTCAAACAGATTCTATCAACTTTCTCAGCTATGGCCTTCTCCTAAAATATCTAAGCTTAGGTGTTCTTCATGACCCAGTGCCTGTCCTGTCCCTTATTTTCTTCCAACTTTTTGCCGAAGGATCTGCAATTCCTTCATCACTTTTCATTCATTGCCCGTTCATTGACAAGTTGATGTTGAACTAATTTATTGACTCACTGATTCTGCTGTCGGTTCAGAAATGGCTATACATCATAAGATTGGAGGCATTCGCTGCTCAATCCGTTATTTCTGCACATTCACAGCTGTTTAGTTACTAAAGCTGTCCATTCCCCCAATCGCAAGGACAGGACGGTTCTGAGGCCTGGCCTGCACAACAGAAATAGACAATTGAGTGACACAACTTCACACAATGGACATCTCGAGTAAAGAGAATTTAGGCATCTCCCTGGGACTTTTAATGTTATCACAGAGGCCCCAGTACCATCATGATTCAGATCAACAGTGAACTGAAAATAATTGGACTAGTTATATAAATACCGTGACTACAGGAACAAATCAGAGATTGGGAGTTATGTGGGGAATTACCGACGTCCTGGCTTGCAACGTCTGTCTACCAGCTACAAGTCACAGGTTAGGCGTATGATGGAATTATCTTCACTTGCTTGGATAAATGCAACTCCAACAACACAAAAAAGATCGACATCATCCAGTAAAAAGCATTCCGTTTGATGCAGCCTGTCGCCACCTTAAGCATTCACTCTCTCCACGACAGGCGCAAAGTGACAGCAAGGTGCACCATTCACAGTAACAACCCATACAACATCAACAACATTTTCTAAAATCAAGACCTCTATCACCAAAAGGATTATGGGCAATAATCACATCGGAGCATGTCTCCTTGCAAGTTCCCCTCAAAACCACACAAATTCTGCTGTGGGACCATGCTGTCACAACGTTTATGCAATCCAATATTTCGTACTTGTCTTTAAGGGAAGGGAATCGGCACCCTTACCTGGTCTCGCCTACATGTGACTAAACATAAACAGCAATGTGGTTGACTCTTAAATGCCCTCAGAAATGGCATAGCAAACCGCTCAACCCAAGATCAATTAGGGATGGGCAATAAATGCTGACCGAGCCAGCGACTACCACATCCAATTAATAAGAAATGCCTTCTCCTGAACTTGAAATTATTCTGAGTTGGCATCTGGTACACTGGAAGCACAGGTGCTATGCATTGCATTCTGTTTTGTGAAGCAGACACGGAGTATAAAGTAAGAAGAATGTCCACGCAATCCAGCTCCACACGCAGGTTAACTTTTTGCTCGAGTTTACCTGAGTTATCATATTACTCAGTATGGAACTCCAAACATGTTTACGTTTTCTTGACTTTCATTGTCAATTATTTTTCAAACTCCTTTTTCTTTCCTATTTTTAAAATTCGTCTTTTAGATTTTCTATGTTCCTCTAGGTTCCCTGAGGTATTCAGCTTTCTGTACCTGAATGTACTTCCCATTCCCCCCCCCCCCCCCAATTTGGTTCTAGATTTGAGAGTTTCAAACCTAATCGATAAAATTGTTCATGTGGACAGTTGCAGCTGTTAAACTAACTCATTTAAAGTCAGACAGAATTAAATTGCTCTCGATGTGTGAACATAAGTTAGTTATCAAATCTGCATTGAAAGGTGGTTACAGTTGCTAGCTATATGAAATGTTTCCATTATGTTGCAATAGGCCCATTTTTTGATGCCAGCGAGGTTCTAAAAACTATCTTTACCTATACGTCAACGACGATGATAAAATAAATGTTGGGTAACAGTTATCAGTTAAACAGAAACCACATCCCAGTTTTGGTAAAAGGTCAGATTAAGTCGTAAAACATTGTGCAGGCAAGCAGTAAGAGATGTATTATTCTACCCTGTTGCTTCTGCAGAGAAATCCATCTGTTGCTATTTATTCGAGACTATCGTGGTAGCATTTCGGAGTGATGACATCGGTATTTTTGCTATTCATAAACCGCTGGTGCAGTTGTAAGTGTATGCGTCCCTTAAAGTCATGATGATTTTTACGTCCACAGGCCTAGTTAGCAACAAAACAGTTTCTATTTATATTGTGCCTTTAACGTAATCAAACGCCCCTAGATGTCTTCTAAGAGTGGCATTAAACACAAATTTACACCAAGTAACATAAGGCGAAGTCAGGGCCTGTGAAGAAAGCCTTAACCAACATTGCGATGGATCTTAAACAAGGAAAGGGAATCAGAGAGTCGGAGATATTTAGGAAAGCAATTTTTGACCTTAGGACTCAAGCAGCCAAAGTCAAGGCTGCTGATGACGGAGCAATGGAGGTGTTCAAGGGGTCAGAACTGGGCGAGTACCGATAGCACGGAGGATTGTGGGCAAGAGGCAGTGCCGGATTTAGGCATAAGCTAAACAAGCTACAGCTTAGGGCCTCACAATCCGCAGGGGCCCCACAAAATTTCAGAAGGTTTACAATGAAGAGAGCATTTAAGAGTGGATACCAGAAAAGAAAAGAAAGCACCAGCTTGAAGAGCAACTCAAAAAAGTACCAAAAGTTGACAGTTACTTTACTCCAGAAACAGATAAGGATCCACAAACCCAAGGTGATCAGCAAAGTCCAAACAACCACAGCCTAGTGCCTCTGCTACTGAGGCAACAGAGTCTGGAATCTCAGCTGAGGAAAGCACTGGAAGTGATGCAAATGTGAACGTTGCAGAGCCGACATCCACAGCTGAAACAACAAAATTCACGAAACTCAATGTTGTAGGTCAATGGGGTGTCTTAACCGAGGATGAACTCTCATATTGGATCCTTAAGGATCCTTCAGAGTGTCAACGCTGGAACGGCCCATTTGAAAACTCAAAGTGGCCATTCAAAAATCAAGATAGATATTGTTCAAAAGGTCATTTTCAGTCCAGAAAATTTAATGGTGAAATATCCGATCGGGAATGGCTTGTGTACTCCCCAACAACTCGCTGTGTTTACTGCTTTGTCAGCAAGCTCTATTCAACATCAACTGCAGCACTAGCTTCTGGTGGGTTTTCTGACTGGTGAAATCCCATTGCAGTTAAATGTCATGAAAACTCTGAAGAGCATAGAACAGCTTTGCTGACATACTTGACAAGAAAGTGTGGTTCAACCTTAGACTCAAGACTAGCAGCACAAATAAAAACAGAACAACAGTACTGGAGACATGTGCTTGAGCGTGTTGTTGCAGTGATATGCACATTAGCAGAACGTGGGCTAGCTTTTAGGGGAGACAATGAAACTTTTGGATCACCAAATAATGGCAACTACCTTGGCCTGTTAGAATTATTTGCTAAGTTTGATCCATTTCTTTCCAACCACATAAAACAATATGGAAACAGAGGATCTGGGTCTCCTTCATATTCATCTAAGACAATATGTGATGAACTTATTCAGCTTATGAGTAATAGAGTAAGAGAATCAGTTTTGGATGATTTGAGAAAAGCAGGCTACTTCAGTTTGTCTGTGGACTCGACACCAGATCTTTCCCACGTGGATCAACTAAATGTTATAGTAAGATATGTATCACCTGATGATGGTTTACCTGTTGAATGCTTTCTAACTTTCCCAGAGTTGGAAAATCACAGTGGTGAAAGTATGGCGGGTATGGTAGTGGACTATCTAAGTAAAGTCTGCAAAGTTGATTTCAGTAAGTGCCGAGGACAGTCATATGATAATGCAGCAAATATGGCTGGTAAATACAAAGGAATGCAGCAAAGAATTCTAGAGAAAAACAAGCATGCCATGTATATTCCCTGTGCCGGACATTCACTAAATCTTGTTGGCCGTGCTACAGTAGATTGCTGTTTAGATGCAGTAAACCTTTTTGCTGTTGTGCAAGAAATATACACTTTTTTTCATCTTCTACAAAAAAGGTGGGCTGTGTTGTTATCATTCTTGAATGCAGACTCCAGTGTGCCAAAGTATGTTAAGTATCTGTCCGACACTAGGTGGGATGCACATGCCAAAGCTGTGTCTACCATAAATGAGAGTTACAGATCAATCATCGATGCTCTAAGTCATCTCCATACTAATGAGAATGAAAAAGGTGAGACAGGAAGACAAGCTGGTACTCTTCTGGAAAAAAATGGAGAAACTGGAGTTTGTTTTTATGCTACACCTTTGGACTCGTTTGCTGGAGGAGTTTCACAAAACCAGCAAGGCTCTCCAGGATCCACAGATTGCACTTACCGCATGTGCGAATCTGTACACATCACTTTCCCACTTTGTGAAAAATATTCGAGAAAACAGTGATGATATTGAACAAGAAGCTAAATCCAAACTGCCTGATGTAGATTACAAGTGTGCAGAGAAAGGGAGGAGGGTGAGGAAAAAAAAACAAGCCTCCGAAGGAGCTGCACCTGATGCTGATGAAGAGCTGTCTCCAAGAGACAGATTTTGAGTGAAATCCTTCATTCCTATAATCGATGTCCTTGAAGCAAACTTGAGAAGAAGAGCAACAGCCTACAATTATGCTGCAAACAAAATTTCATTTTTAGTTGATTTAGAAGCTTCAGAGGCACAGTTGCGTGAAGCAGTAGACACTTTGATGAAAGAGTATCCAAACGATGTTGATATTCACCTTACGGGGGAACTGAAGCACTCCCATGCTTATGTCAAACAGAATTATCCAGGAAAATAACAAATTTGCCACAATGATCTGTATCAAATCATCTTCCAAGACAAGGGTCATTTAGTTTTCCCTAATGTGGAAGCAATATTACAACTATTCTTATGCCTGATGGTAACAAATTGTTCAGGAGAAAGGTCATTTTCACAGGTAAAGAGACTTGTTTTGGTACGCACCTTTGTGAGACCTTTTGGTGTAACTTTTTAACAAGGGGCCTCCAATCTTTATATAACTTCGGGCCTCACCAAGTCTAAATCCAGCACTGGCCGGAGGAGAGAACAGAGATAAGGAAGAGCGAGGTCATAGAAGGAAAACAAGGATAAAAAGGATGAATGTGAGATATTGCTCAATCAGAAAGTAATTTGGTCAGTTAGCACAGGGGTAATGGGTGAACTGGACTTGGTGTGAGTAACGGCATGGAGAGCAGAGTTTTAGATGACCTCGAGTTTACGGAGGGTAGAAAATTGCAGAATGTTCAGGAGCGCGTTGTAACAGTCTAGGCAGCGTTGGCTGACGGTTTGTTTCATCAGCAGATGAACTGAAGTAAGGACAACGTTGCGAAATGTCTTAATGGGCGGCACGGTGGCACAATGGTTAGCACTACTGCCTCACAGCGCCAAGGACGCAGGTTCAGTTTGCACATTCTTCCTGGGTCTGCATGGGTTTCCTCCGGATGTTCCAGTCTCTTCCCACACTCCAAAGATATGCAGGTTAGGTTGATTGTCATGGGGCTTAGCAAGATAAATGCGTGCAGTTTACGAGGATGGGGCCTGGGCGCAGGCTCAATGGGTCGAATGGTCTCCTGTCGGGATTCCATGATGCCGTGGATGTTTTGCCAGATGTTAGTTTCTCGGTTCAAGATGTCACAAGTTTAGTGGACAGTCCGGTTCCGCCTCAGACATTTGCCCGGGAGAGTGGTGGAAATGGTACCAATTGAATGGAGTTTGTAATAGTGACTCAAGGCAATAGCTTCCATCTTCCGAATCCAAGGCAATTTATGTTTATCCAGTACTGGATGTCACGCAAGAACAGGGATTAGAGCGAACTGGAATACTGAGGTCCAGCCGGACATTTCCAGTGTACATGTTCAAACCAACGCTATATTTTTGGATGGCTTTGTTGACGGGTTATATGTAAGTCAAAGAGAGTAAATGTCAAGTGTCGTTCTTTGGGGGTATCAAGGAAAGAAATGTCAAATTAAGGCGATATTCTGGCCATGAATTAGATAGTTAACAATGGAACACGGTAACTACATTCAATCTAGTTAGACGAAGTGAAGAAATATTGAAGGAAGATGATGTGGTCAACTAAGTCGGTGGAGTTGTAGACAGTGCGGAGGGAAGTGGCAGGTTACAGAGGGACATAGATAAGCTGCAGAGCTGGGCTGAGAGGTGGCAAATGGAGTTTAATGCGGAAAAGTGTGAGGTGATTCACTTTGGAAGGAGTAACAGGAATACAGAATACTGGGCTAATGGTAAGATACTTGGTAGTGTGGATGAACAGAGGGATCTGGGTGTCCATGTGCATAGATCCCTGAAAGTTGGCACCCAGGTTGATAAGGTTGTTAAGAAGGCGTGCGGTGTGTTAGCTTTTATTGGTAGAGGGATTGAGTTTCGGAGCCAGGAGGTCATGCTGCAACTGTACAAAACTCTGGTGCAGCCGCATTTGGAGTATTGCGTACAGTTCTGGTCGCCGTATTATAGGAAAGATGTGGAAGTGTTGGAAAGGGTGCAGAGGAGATTTACCAGGATGTTGCCTGGTATGGTGGGAAAATTGTATGAGGAAAGGCTGAGGGGCTTGAGGTTGTTTTCGTTAGAGAGAAGAAGGTTAAGAGGTGACTTAATAGAGGCATACAAGATAATCAGAGGATCAGATAGGGTGGATAGTGAGAGCCTTTTTCCTCGAATGGTGTTGGCAAGCACGACGGGACATAGCTTTAAATTGAGGGGTGAGAGATATAGGACAGATGTTAGAGGTAGGTTCTTTACTCAGAGAGTAGTAAGGGCGTGGAATGCCCTGCCTGCAGCAAAGGTGGACTCGTCAACGTTGAGAGCGTTCAAGTGGTTATTGGATAAACATATGGATGATATTGGAATAGTGTCGATTAGAGGGGCTTTAGTTTGGTACCACTGTTCGGCGCAACATCGAGGGCCGAAGGGCCTGTACTGCGCTGTAATGTTCTATGTTCTAAGTCGAAGTGTTTTCTACAGTTCCGTAATAATGCGTCGGGCATACTTCATTGTTTGAAAAGTTTCCTTGTTTTTTTCGGGATGTGGATAGTTCGGGGGTGTGTAAGCGGGGGGTGGGGTGGGCTGGGAGACTTGGGTGTGTGGAGCGGGAGGGGTGGGGGTGATAGTGGGGGAGGGTGGGTTGCAGTTCCGATGGGTTGAAAGGCACTACGTAGTCATCTTTGCTTTTCCTGTCCTGTTATTTCTCTATATTTCTTCAAGCTTAATGTGCTTCACCAAAAGCCTCGGCATTGGTCCGGCATTCTCACTTTCCTTGCTTATTATATTATAAACTCTGCACAAGATCAGGAAACGCAGTCTGATATTTCCCCCAGTTCCTCATGATCTATTTAAGACCCTTGAGTTGACGCCGCCACACCTTCAGCCCTCGTTCTGCAGGTAAGACCCACAAAAATAATCAGGGCCCTGCACGGCGATGTCTGTGGAATGTTTACACAACAGCATGTGCATCTTACAGCCTGGATCAATAATACAAGAACAGGAGTACACTATAAGGTCCATCGAAACTGCCAATTATCTTCAACACGATAATGGCTGATCTTGGGCTTCAATTCCAGTTTTTACTGGTGTTATATTTATCAACATCCAACCTGTTGGCACCTTTCCAGTATTGAGAGAAGTTTCAAAACTCATGGACAGCGCGTCCCGAATCTCTGCAGCCGTGACTTTTAAAACCTTCCAGTGCAGGCGTGAAGATTTCCCGGATTTTCATCCATTTAATTTTCTCGGGCCTTGGCTCTTTGCTGTTATTAACAACCGTAGGTTTCGCGCGCATTTAGCACCTATTTTGCCCTTCATTTCTGATATGCAACTTGTGTTTCCTGCTGTGAATACAGACAACCAGCTATTTGTTGAAGACGAACTTGCAAACATCGGAATCAGGAGCTAAAATGGGTAACTCGGCCCCTCCCCAAAATGCATTGAGATCATTGCTGATCCGATTTTAACCTCGAAACAGCATTCTGTCCTTCCCCTTGTACCTTTTCACCCCATTTCTTACCATGAAACTACTTACCGCTGCCTTAAAGATATTCAAGGACACTGCCAAAACACTTAATTGAGCAAGAGATATTTCAAAGTCTCACATCCCTTGAGACATTTCTTTTTAATCTCTGCCTTAAATTGGAGACCCCTTATTTTTAAACAGTGACCCAAGTTTTAGATTCTCCCACAAGAATAATCATTCTTTCCAGATCTACCCTGTCAAGTCCCCTCAGTATATTCTGTTTCAATCAAGTCGCCTTTTACTCTTCTAAACTCCACCTGATACAAGCCTCGTCTGTCCAGCCTTTTTTCAAAAGGTAACGCATCCATGGAGGGTCTTAGCTATGAGGAGAGATTGGGTAGACGGGGTTGTTCTCCTTGGAAAGACGGAGAATGAGGGGAGATCTAATAGAGGTATACAAGATTATGAAGGGTATAGATAGGGTGAACAGTGGGAAGCTTTTTCCCAGGTCGGAGGTGACGATCACGAGGGGTCACAGGCTCAAGCTGAGAGGGGCGAAGTATAACTCAGACATCAGAGGGACGTTTTTTACACAGAGGGTGGTGGGGGCCTGGAATGCGCTGCCAAGTAGGGTGGTGGAGGCAGGCATGCTGACATCGTTTAAGACTTACCTGGATAGTCACATGAGCAGCCTGGGAATGGAGGGATACAAACGATTGGTCTAGTTGGACCAAGGAGCGGCACAGGCTTGGAGGGCCGAAGGGCCTGTTTCCTGTGCTGTACTGTTCTTTGTTCTTTGTTCCAGCTATTAATGTAGTAAACCTTCTCTGAAGTGCTTCCAAGGTATTTATATCTTACTGTAAACGGAACTCAGAATGTGGCTGAACCAATGCCCTATATAACTAGAGCAAATACTCCCTCCTCTTTTATTATATCTCTCGTAATAAGATAACTATCCTCTTGCGTTTTATACACTTGTAACAGCGCTTCCAAATTGTTTTTACATTCCTTGATCGTTTGCTCTCATAATCTATTTTTTTCGCTTTTAAAATCAACATTTTAAACACCTTTGATGGTTTCCAAAACACTTCCAGTCCAAGATATATCACTATTCTATGCAACTTCATAAACCTCTTTAAAAAGTCTAATACTACCCTTAACTTCCTGATTAAACCACGGTTGAATTTTCGTGCTGATATCTTGTTATTCAATTGCATGATTTTTGCTTAACATTTTTACATTTCTTTAAAAAATTTTTGATGCGAATGTTGATAAATTATCTGCAAATTTAATGTTACAGCAACTGCAACCTGGAAGTGTCTCAGAAAGCAATATGATATACATTATCTTTACCTGACAATTTCATATAATGTAAGAAGAATACATATTATGAAAAAAGAAACTCAACGAACTACATCCATGTTATATAATCTATCATATACTTTTCATCTCTGAATATTAACACTCGAATAACAGTGATAAATTGGAAATTAAGTTATAGATAAATTCATAATAACAAAGTAAAAAAAAGGAAAAACGCCAGTAAAGACCAATCGGCCATCGAGACTTGTCGCGCCAATAGTCCATCATCGACGCATATGTATAATACACCTAACGGTTGCGCCTCTTTTGCCCCTTTTGAATGGCTATTTATCTTCTGAGTAAAAAACCTTACATTCCAAAATACATTTTCTAAAAAACGAAACTATTTGTATTTGTTTTGTGATATTTTGCCCTCTGGTGCTATTGCTTGGATTTCCTTTCGAATTCTGCATTTAGCTATCTTTGAAAAAATATGTAATTCATTTTTGTACAAACTTTCAAACTAAATGCAGGAAGCAGTACCACCATAACAACAATCACCACTGAAATTTAGAGGGCATGTTTAATATCCCAAGGTGCTTCACTGGAGCTTTATGAAACAGAGAATAACAGCCAACCACATGTGGAGAAGTTAGGTCAAATTACGAAAATTTGTTCGAAGGCATAGGTTTGAATGACTGTTTTAAAAGCTGAAAAGGAGGAAGAGAACCGGAGAGGTGGAGAGAGAAAATCCCGTAGTTTGGGCCGAGGCAATAGTTGTAAACTGGAGTTGAAACAAGACGCTGGAATCAGTGGAACTCAGATCTTTTGGGGGATTGTTGGAGGTTGCAGAAATATGACAGAGGGGATTTAAAAACAAAGATGGGGAGTTTTAAATCACGAAACCGGGAACCAATGTGATTTAGCCAGTACGGGAATGATAAGAGAACGATATTGCTGGAAGCTATCACATGGAATGCCATGTTTTGGACGACCTCAATTTTACACAGGACAGAATGTGAGGAAACTACAAGAATCGGGACAGCCTAGTCTGTTATCAAAGGCATGAATGAATGTGTCTGCAGCAAATGAGCTGAGACAATGATGAAGTCAGGCAATGTTAGGTGCCACCAAATGTTTCGTTGCAGGAGATGGAAGAAAGTTAATTGCAAGCCATTCTCTCGATAGATTGGAAGGAATTTATGTCAGAGCACCCATCGGACTTCCACTGTCTGCAGAAGAACAACAACGTTCTCCTCGTGTCCCGGCCAATAGTTAACTGTCAAAAAAGACCACTGGAACAGTTAGCTAATCGTACATCTGTGGGATCCTGCTGTGCTGTTACTGACATTCCCAATCCGACAATTTTGACTACACTTGAAAATGACTTCAGTGTGACGGCGTTTGGGAGCAGCTGAGTTTGCGCAAAGCGCAATCTAAATCATATTTCATTAGTTGTTTCTTTCTGGCTCATTCGTTTGCGAAGTGATGCATTTTGGTGGGAATAATGTAGGGAGGAGCTACACGATAAATGGAAGAACCATAAAGAGTGTAGAGACGCAGAGGGACCTGGGTGTGCAAGTCCACAGATCTTTGAAGGTGACGTCACAGGTGGAGAAGGTGGTGAAGAAGGCATATGGCATGCTTGCCTTTATAGGACGGGGCATAGAGTATAAAAGTTGGGGTCTGATGTTGCAGATGTATAGAACGTTGGTTCGGCCGCATTTGGAATACTGCGTCCAGTTCTGGTCACCACACTACCAGAAGGACGTGGAGGTTTTGGAGAGAGTACAGAGGAGGTTTACCAGGATGTTGCCTGGTATGGAGGCGCTTGGTTATGAGGAGAGATTGGGGAAACTGGGGTTGTTCTCCTTGGAAAGACGGAGGATGAGGGGAGACTTAATAGAGGTGTATAAAATTATGAAAGGCATAGATAGGGTGAACGGTGGGAAGCTTTTCCCCGGGTCGGTGGTGACGTTCACGAGGGGTCATAGGTTCAAGGTGAAGGGGGGGAGGTTTAACACAGATATCAGAAGGACATATTTTACACAGAGGGTCGTGGGGGCCTGGAATGTGTTGCCGGGCAAGGTGGTGGAGGCGGACACACTGGGAACGTTTAAGACTTATCTAGCCAGCTATATGAACGGAGTGGGAATGGAGGGATACAAAAGAGTGGTCTAGTTTGAACCAGGGAGCAGCGCGGGCTAATTGCTCTTTGTTTCTCGTTTCAAGGCTTCATTCTATGATCATCTTGCTGGTGCCAGTACAGAGCGAGACTGCGGATAGTTGGGAACCTGTCTCGGGGGCAGGGAATTCAGATGGTGTTCGTAAAGCAGAAGTGGAAATGAATAGGGTTGGGAAGCATTTTCTGATCAGGGCCAGTGTGATCTCCTGGACTAGTTTCGATCGCCACAGGGGGTCGGAGAGGAATTTCCCAGATTTTTTTTTCCCCCATATTGGCCCTGGGGTTTTCACTCTGGGTTTTCGCCTCTCCCTGGAGATCACATGGTCTGGAATGGGGGGGTGGCGGTGAGTTAATAGGTTGTGATGAACAAAGCATCGTAGCTGTGAGGGACAGCTCGGTGGATAGGATATTAGGATGTAGATAGGCTGGAAAATTGGGCGGGGATCCAGGATTCAATCCTGGACCGGGAGCGGCGCGGGCTTGGAGGGCCGAAGGGCCTGTTCCTGTGCTGTATTGTTCTTTGTTCTTGTTCTTTGTTTGTATTACGTTTCCTTTGAATGCTATCCCATCCTTAAATCCGGACGTAATTAGAATCGAAAACCTGTTGCCTATGCTTACCATCTGTTTTGTGCTACTGTCCAAGGAGGATTTATATCTGTCCCCAGGGATTGCTGTTCGTGCCAATTTTCAAGTAACCCGGTTATTGGTTTCTCCGAGATCTTCGGGCTCTGGTTTATCAGCGCAGAAAGAGCGCTAAATCATACCCCTTTCCTAAGCTGCACAAACCTCAAACAACATAAACAGCAAATACCAAATACAAATGCCAACACTAATCAGATGTTGGGTCTCGGAGTTCTGTGGCCGGTTCAAGCAAAATTTCAGGTTTTACAATCCATTTCATCCACAGCTTCTTAAAGCAGTGACGGGTAGCCACCACTTCTGAATTAATGCTTGTGGTTCCAGGCCGCCTGTTATTAAAATGGAACCCTGCACTTTTCCCCCGAACAGTTGTTATTACTTTGTCGATTTTCGATGTCATGGTAAGTGGCTTGTCCTTAGATATATACATAACTAACATACGTTAGGCACTGGACACCATTATCAGGTGGCTTTCGGTTCGATGTAGATAACTCCTGCTCTTTGTTTTTCCATCTTTAGCTCAGCATATTCCGTGCTTTTATCCTTATGATTTGGCTTTGCTGCTTTCTTTGACCCTATCATATCTAGAGCAGCATACGTCAGCTTATTATTGGGTAGTCTTTGCTTGGTCTGTGAGATCAATGATTGGGAATATAATTAGTTCCAATTTTACTTCATTGTAAGTTATTAGAATAGAAAAAAATGCATTTCGCGACCCGGAGACGTGTTTTGCTGTCATTCAAACGCTTGTTATGGTGCGGTCAGCCACTGTTGTTACTTGAGAAACACAGCAGCCAATCTGTTCAGAGCAAGATCCTACAAATCGCAATATATTCTTAATAATTTGTTTAGTGATGGGGAACAAAGGCATTGACTAAGACACAGAGGATAACGTCCCTGCTCTTCTTCGAAATAATGCCATTGAGTCATATGAATCATACATAAGAATCATGAACTAAGAGCAGGGATATGCAATTCGGGCCCTCGAGCCTGCTCCACCTTTAATATGGTCACGGCTGATCTCATCTCGGCCTCAAAATTTACTTTCCTGCCTGTTCACCATAACCCTTCAAACCATTACGAATTAAAAAGCTGTCCACTTCTTCCTTTAACTTAGTCAATGTCCCAGCATCCCATTAAAATCTTGAGTGGTGAATTTCACAGACTCCCGTAATTTCTCCTCGTCTCTGTTTTAAATCTGCTACCCATTGTCCTCAAACTATGACGTCGTGTTCTAGATTGCCGTACAAGAGGAAACATCCTCTCCACTTCGACCGTATCGATGTCCTTTAGCAACTTGTACACCTCAATTAGATCCCCATCTCATTCTTCTAAATTGAAGGGAGTATAGGCCTAATCTGCCCCAAATCTAGATAACTAGAGTCTCAGTCTAACGTCTCCTTTGAAATACGGTACTTCAGGTAATGCAGACTTCCCTCAGTAATGCACAGGAGTGCCAAATTATACTTTACTCTCAAGTCTCCTGAGTAGGCTATATCCTACAATCTTGTGGCTCTGAAGCCAAACGGAGCTATAACTGACATAATAGCGGGAGTGTCTCAGAATTAGTGCTAACGCAAACAGAAGTAGCAAAGCAGTATTAAATGTATTTTCCCATACACTACTTGTTAATTACGCATTCCGCGTCTTTGCTCGATCCTACCTGGATGTATGGTGCCTATTCTTGATGTCTTGGAGTTTTTTGGGATTTGGTCGTATCTGGTGCAGCATAAGGTGGCAACATTTCGACAGGTCCCTGAATGAACTGAAAGACAATTTAAAAAAAACCTCTTGTCATGTACTCCCTCTGCAGAATGCCCAGAATCCAGAATTAAATGAAATCACTACTTTCCATTGCATCCCGGCAGAGTCCCATCCCTCCGGCACCAGTACCCAGAGGGTGGACCGAGTCTCGTGACGATACTGTGCCTTTAAGAAATGTATTTGTGTCATGTTTCTTCTGAAAGGACTGTTTTATACTTCAACTCTAATTACGATGCCAACTATTCACAATTCACAGCCCACTTGCTGATACTGCATAAGGTTAATTGCTTCTAATTATTGGAGCACTTGTTTTAATCTGGGCTAATGCATTGTTGATGTTCTTTGATGTGTTACCTGTGGTTTCAGAGTAGTGTTTCATCATGTTAATTGACAAGTGGAGTGGATAGGGCAAGGCTTACAGAAAGGATAAAGAAGGCAGTTGCAGTTTGAATTTGAAAACAGCAGTTGTTCTTTTGCCCTCTCTCTGTTTTCAGAAATTGAAGGTATCTCTCTCCAGAGTTCTGAAATAGGCAAGAGGTGTTTTCTCACTCTCGCTCATTGGAGTTCTGCTGTGTGAAGACAGATTTTCCTCTGGAGGCTGCTATCTGAGAATCAAAGACGTGTATCTCTCTCTGTATCTCTGACCAGAGGGATTAAAAAGCTGGAGCATTGGGAATTCACTTAAGCCTCTGTGCCTTGCTAACTGATTCTGAAGAAAAAATACATATTTGTGGTTGTTGCTAAAATTGGAAGTAATAAAAAATACTTCAGATTTATATTTTATCATGGTTAAGTATTTCAACTGTTAAAAGTTATGTTCATTCTTTTTGTCATATTTTAACGATCTTGTTAAATAAAGCTTGTTTTCATAAAAGCTATCAGACCTGCAGTGGAACACCTTGTATTCCCACTATTGCCAAATCACAAAAAGTTGGGGTCTAGGCTAAATTTACAATATACCTTGGAGTTTCTGCCCTGGTCTCCAACAGTCTTATTACCAAAAATAAATAGTTTGTGGGAGGGTGATCAGAGCTTCAGAGATTTACCATCTGGGCTTTAAGCATTGTCAGCACTGAGCGCCGAATGGAAAATCTAGTGGAGTCACTGCTGAGAACAGAATTTGGCGCATTTTCCTAACATTGAAATGTGGTGGCGGTATCCCACCCACCGGATTTCCATTTGGGTGCCCTGCCCAAACATTGCTTAATGATCTGGCATCGGGAAAACACAGAAATCTATCTGCAAAATTCCACAAACATACGACTTGTCTCCTGACCATTCTTGTCTGGGTGGCTAGCAGTATCCTGAGAGAAACAGCATAGATGGTTGAAGATATTCTTTCATTCAGTGCTGTGGGATTTTTCCGAGTATTCTGTTGAGATTAATGGAATCCTGAGAAATCTCCTGATCAGGGAAATAAAGGAACAAAATGAGGGGTCACAGTTGCTCCCTATATTCCATTGATGGGAGCCACTGTTGAATTCATATGGATGTTACAGCAAAAGTAGGGAATCCACTGATATTATTTTACGAAATTCAACTTTAAGCATAATTGGAAAATTTCTGCAGCAATTATCGCCTGGCTGGAATTGAATTAACATAGGGTGAGAGAAAGGAGCCTGGCCAGCAATCAGACCACTTCCAATGTTCAGACCATCCACAAATAGAAATCTACAATTAATGGTCACAATGTGGGACAAAACAGTTTATCTTGCAACAGGACAGAGAAATTCCAGACTAAATATAAAGTCTTACTTTGAGATTTTAATTCATCCACAATGTCACAATATCCACATCGACATCTATAATAATAATTATCTAATTATGTATCTTTTTTTATCTATAGGTATTTCCGTCGCATTGCACTCAGCTAGACTCTGATGAATTAAGCAGGAAGAAGCAATGGAATTAGGGATACAATTGTAACGCAAGTGTGAAACCTATCACAGAAAAATAATTATTGTATTCAGCTATTGACTGGGTGATATTCTGAAATGTTGCTTGTTTGCCTGGACCAGTAATTTGATGGTGTAGGCGGTATGTATTGCAAAACATGGACTAAATGGCAACATATTTCTGTCCATTCATTATAATAAATGGGAACTATGGCAGACACAGTACCGTCAATTGCAACAGGTTTCTCCAAGTTTCACCAAACTCGCTGGCTCCATCAATGCAATAAGGTTGAAGGCAAATACAAAAATATAGGGGCAGGTGATGGCCTAGTGGCATTATGGTTAGATTACTAACCCAGAAACCCAGCTAATGCTTTGGGTTCAAAACCCGCCACAGCAGGTGGTGAAATTTGAATTCAATAAAAATATCTGGAATTAAGAATCTACTAAATACCATGAAACCACTGTCAATTGACAGAAAAACCCACCTGGTTCACTAATGTCCTTTAGGAAAGAAATCTTCCATCCTTACCTGGTCTGGCCTTCAGGTGACTCCAGAGCCACAGGCAATGTGGTTGACTCTCAACTACCCTCTGAGCGAGGACAACTAGGAATGTGCAATGCATGCTGGCCAGCCAGCTATGCCTATGTCCCACGATTGAATAAAAAAAAACAGAAACGGAGCAGCAGTAGGACAAGCAGTCCATTGAGTCTGCTCCATCATTCAATATGATCACGGGTGAACAGCCAGTGATCGTGGTTCACGTTGGAACAAATCACAATGGTAAAAAAGGGTCCTATAAACAGAATATAGGGAGCTAAGAAACAAGCTGAAAAGTAGGATCCCAAAGGTAGTTATCGCAGAATTACTACTCGTGCCACATGCCAATCAGAGTAGAAACAGCCAGATAAATACACGGCTAAAAATGTGGTGTGAGGGGGAGGGTTTCAGATTCCTGAGGCATTGGGATGGAGCGGTGGGACCTGAGCAGGACCTGAGCAGGACTTGTTTCCTTGGGAGTGGGGGAGGGGGGTGGGGGGGGGGGGGCTACAATTCTTGCTACAGTGATTGGGAAGTGACTGGGAGATGGGGATCTAAGTAAGGATTCAAAGCAGGGGGAAGCAAGTTCAAGTGAAAAAGACTGCAAATAGAATAAGAAAAGTGATAGGCAGAGAAATCAAGGGCCAGATTCAGGTAAGAACATGGTAAAAAATAGTTGTGGGAATGGGCAAATAATTTTAAAAGGGCTCACCTAACGTTCAGAGCATTAAAACAATGGATGAATTAGTAGCACAGATGGATGTAAACGGGTATGGTATAGTTGGAATGACAGAGACATGGTTCCAAGTTGACAAAGGATTGGCACTAAACATTGAAGGTTATTCAATCTTTAAGAAGGACAGTCAGGAAGGAAAAGAGGGTGGAGTTGTATTGCTGATCAAAGAAAATATTAATATGATATTGAGGAAAGATATTATTGGCACAGACGATGTGGAATCTGTATGGGTTGTGTTAAGAAACACGAAGGGGGAAGAAAAACATTGGTGGATGTGGTATACAGAACAGCAAACTGCAGTGGCAATGTTGGGAGTAGCATTAGACAGGAAATCAGATTTGCATGTGTTAAATGAACATCTGTGATTTTGGGTGACTTTCACCTGCATACAGATTAGGAGCATCAAATTAATCACAGTAAAAAAGAGGAGGAATATCTGGAGTGTGTACGGGATGGTTTTCTGGACCAATATGTTGAGCAACCAACAAGGAACAGGCCATCTTGGGCTGTGTATTGTGTAATGAGAAAGGATTCATTTGCAATCTAGTAGTGAACAAGTCCTTGGGGATGTGACCATAATATAATAGAATTTTTGCCAAGGTGGATAGTGACATGATTGATTCTGAGACCAGGGTCCTGAATTTCAATAAAGGTAACTATAATGGTATAAGACATGAATTGGTGATAATGGACTGGGGAGTATTATTGAAAAGGAATACAGTGGACAGGCAATGGTAGGCATTTAAGTTGCTTATTCCTGTTATTCCATGATTGGTAATGGAACTGTGGCCAAATCATAGCTTACATGGGAAATTGGAGATCGTATAAGATTCAATGAAGAAGCATACATAAGAACATAAGAACATAAGAAATAGGAGCAGGAGTAGGCCATCTAGCCCCTCGAGCCTGCCCCGCCATTCAATAAGATCATGGCTGATCTGACGTGGATCAGTACCACTTACCCGCCTGATCCCCATAACCCTTAATTCCCTTACCGATCAGGAATCCATCCATCCGCGCTTTAAACATATTCAGCGAGGTAGCCTCCACCACCTCAGTGGGCAGAGAATTCCAGAGATTCACCACCCTCTGGGAGAAGAAGTTCCTCCTCAACTCTGTCTTAAACCGACCCCCCTTTATTTTGAGGCTGTGTCCTCTAGTTTTAACTTCCTTACTAAGTGGAAAGAATCTCTCCGCCTCCACCCTATCCGGCCCCCGCATTATCTTATAAGTCTCCATAAGATCCCCCCTCATCCTTCTAAACTCCAACGAGTACAAACCCAATCTCCTCAGCCTCTCCTCATAATCCAAACCCCTCATCTCCGGGATCAAATTGGCAAAAAAAGCAATAGACCTGAATATTGGGAACAGTTTAAATTTCAGCAAAGGAAGACCAATGCATTGATTGAGAAGGGAAAAAATAGAATATGAAAGTAAATTAGCAGGGAACATAAGAACTGACTGTAAAAGGTTCTATAAGGTTCACAAAAACGAATGTAGGCCCCTTACACCCAGAAATGGGAGAATTCATGACAGGGAACAAAGAAATGGCTGAGGAACTAAATTCATACTTTGCTTCTGCCTTCACAAAGGAAGATATAAATAATGTACCAGAGGTCCTGAGAGAAAACAGATTTTCGTGAGGCGCTGATGGAAATCAGTGTTAGTAGGTAAATGGTTTTGGGGTAACTGATGGGATTGAAACTGGATAAATCTCCAGGAATTGATAATGTTCATGCCAGACTACTTAACGAAGTGGCCCTGGAAATTGTGTCTCTTCAAAAAGGGAGGGAGAGAGCAAACAGCGAACTATAGACCAGTCAGCCTAACGTCAGTACTGGCGAAGTTGCTAGAATTGGATTTTATAGTTGAGCATTTGGAAAGCAATGGCATAATCAGACAAAGAAGAAATAATTCCTGATGGATCTATTGGAATTTTTGAGGATGTAACTAATAGAGTTGACCAAGGAGAACTGGTGAATGTGGCTTATTTAGACGTTCAGAAGGCTTTCGGCAAGTTCTCACATAGCAGACTACTGTGTAACATTAAAACAAATAGGATTATTGGTAATGTCTTGAGATGGATAGAAAGCTGGTTAGCAGATAGGAAACAAACAGTTGGCATAAATGGGTCTTTTTCTGAATGGCAGGCAGTGGCTAGTCGGGTGCGACAAGAATCTGTGCTAGAATTCTCAACTGATCACGTTATATATTAATGATTTGGAAGAGGAAAATAAATGCATTATCTCCAAGCTTTCAGATGATACAAAGTTGAGTGGAAGGGTGAGCTGTGAAGAGGATATAGAGATGCTTCAGCGTGATTTCGACAGGCTGAGTGAGTGGGAATATGCGTGACAGATGCAGCATAATATGAATCAATATAAGGTTATTTGAATGGTTGTAAATTGAGGGATGGATCATCAGCGAGACCTTGGTGTCCTCATGCATCAGTTACTGAAAGTAAGTGCGCAGGTAGAGCAGGCAGTTAAAAAGGCATATGGTATGTTGGTTTTCATGGCAAGAGCATTTGATTATAATTGTACAGGGGCATTGTTGAGGCCACACTTGGAGTATTGTGTGCTGTTTTGGTATCCTTATCTGAGGAAAAATGTTCTTGCTATAGAGGGAGCGCAACAAATGTTTACCAGACTGATTCCTGAGATAGCAGGTCTGTAATATGAGGCAAGACTCAGTCAGTTAAGATTATATTCATTAGAGTTTAGAAGCGTGAGAGGGGATCTCATAGAAACATATAAAATTCTGACAGGGTTAGGCAGGGTAGATTCGGAAATTTTTTTCCCGATGGTGGGCAGTGCAGATCGAGGGGTTATCATGAGAGCATATGGGGTAAATCTTTTAGGACTGAGATGAGGAGAAATTTCTTCACCCAGAGATTGGGTGATTTCAAAAAGAAATTAGATATACCTCTTTGGTATAGGGATCAAGGGATATGGGGGAAGGTGCGATCAGGATATTGAGTTTGATGATCAGCCATAATCACAATGAATTGCTGAGCAGGCTCGATGGGCTGAATGGCCAACTCCTGCTTCTGTTTTCTATGTTTCCAAGGTGGATCCTCGATCTTAATGCCACATCCCTGCTTTTTCCCTATATCCATTGAAACCATTAAAATCTAAAAAAATCTTTCTTGAATACACTCAGTGACTTCGCCTCCACAGCCTTCTGTAGTAGAAATTTCCACAGGTTCGCTAGCGTTTGTGTGAAGATAGATCTATTTATCTCAGTCCTAAATGGTCGACCCTATGTACTGACACTGTGCCCCCATCCTAGATTCCCCAACCAGGGAAAACATCTTCTCTTGCATCTCGTCTGTCTAGCTTTGTCAGAATTTTATATGTTTCAATCAGATTTCCTCTCATCGTTCCAATTTCCAGCGAATACAGGTCAATTTGAACCAATCTCTCCTAAGAGGACAGTCCTACCAAACCCGGTATCTGCCTAAGAAGTTCTGCTGCACTCCCTCCATGGCAAGTATATCCTTTCTTAGGTGGGGAGAACAAAACTGTACACAATACTCCAGGTGTGGTCTTACCAAGGCACCGTATAACTGCAGCAAGACATCCATACTTCACAACTCAAGTCCTCTTGCAATAAAGTCCATTTGCCTTCCTAACTGCTTGCTACACCTGTCTCTGCACTTTCATTGACTGGTGTACAAGGACACTCAGATCCCTTTGTGCATCCAAAATTCCCAATATATCGCTATTTAAATAATACTCTTCCTTTGCATTCGTTGGGACTGTTCCAAATTCAGTTGGATTATTTGATGGGAGGATAAGGCAATGGGAGCGAATGCCAATTTCCTGGTACCTGCCTCCTTGTGGTTATTCTCACTGTGGCAAATTGATCCCAAATGCAGTTCCATTGCCTGGGCACGCGTGGGAACATTAAAGAAAAACTGACAACTTCGACAGCATTTTGAACTAACTCTCAATTTCTGGATCTGCTGACTGGGCCAGGTTTGATTGCCTAAACTTGGATGTCTTGAGAAGTCGGTGATGGGCATATCCGGAAATTTCAGAAGGGAGTTAAGAGTTAACCTATACAGTGTGGACGCCTGTCATTTAAATACGGTAGATGTGCTTTGCTGTCAGACTTTAATGAACCAATTAGGTTCTTGAGGGAGCACAACTTGATGGATATTCTTGCTGCTGTCGTATATTGATGAGATAGATTGATGAAAACTGAATTCAAAATATCACAGTCGGATGAAATCATGTGACACAGTTTGCAATTTGTTAATGGGTGCTGTACAGCCGTCATCACATTGCCCGCTGTGTACAGACAAAGTAGTGTTTTTCTTTACCTGTTCATTAAAATGGATGTTCAGTTTTATGCAATATGCTTATTCGCAGCCAGCGGATACAGTTACAATTCAGGCAGATACAGTTATAATTCAGGTAGACAATTCAGGCATCTCTGATCTATTGGAAATGACTTAAATGCAGAATTCGCATTGCGCTACTTCGAATGAATTGGTGCATCGATGGAATAAAACATAAACGTTTATTGCCGTAAATTGATTACATCACTTGTATATATTAACATTTGCGATGTATTAGAATGAATTATAGAAACATACCTGCTGTTCCAGATAATGACATCTTTCACCATCTTTCTGCATACCTAGGAATTATTGAAGACTTTACAATGAGCATTTACTGAGCCTAGAAATAAACTTCGTGTAGATTCAGTGTAAAATATAAAATGACAGGTTTGGTTTCCAATCAGGTTTGACAGTAGGAAGGGCGGCACGGTAGCACAGTTGTTAGCACTGCTGCTTCACAGCTCCAGGGACCTGGGTTCGAATCCCAGCTGGGATCACTGTCTGTGTGGAGTTTGCACATTCTCCCTGTGTCTGCGTGGGTTTCCTCCGGGTGCTCCGGTTCCCTCCCACCGTCCAAAGATGTGCGGGCTAGGTTGATTGGCCATTCTAAATTGCCCTTAGTGTCCGGGGTGCATGGATTAGTGGGTAAATATGTGGGGATAGGGCCTGGGTGGGATTGTGGTTGGTGCAGACTCGATGAGCCGAATGGCCTCTTTCTGCACTGTCGGATTCCATGATTTCTAAGTAAGTTGTTCTGATGCCGGCCGTGCAGCGAGAGTCTACTTCGGAAATCGCGTGGGCAGAATAAACAATTTTACGCTCAGTAAAATAACGTAAAATTGCAGGCAACGAAAGCAGATTTTCCAATAAAAGCACTCGCTGAGTGATTGGCTCTTGTGGTGGCTGAAGGATTTGGAAAATTCCACCCAAAATAAAAAAAATCAAATCTAATGCCACACCGATCGTGCTTAAAAATACATATTAACTAACTCAGTGTTGGAACCTATAGAATCCCTACAGTACAGAAGGAGGCCATTCAGCCCGTCGAATCTGCACCGACCACAATCCCTTCCAGTCCCTACTCCCGTAACCCCACATATTTACCCTGCTAATCCCCCTGACTCTAAGGTCAATTTAGCAGGGCAAATCAACCTAACCTGCACATCTTTGGACTGTGATAGGAAACCGGAGCACCCGGAGGAAACCCACACAGGCACGGGCGAATGTGCAAACTCCACACAGGCAATGACCCAAGGCTTGAAATTGAACCCGGGTCCCTGGCGTTATGAGGCAGCAGTGCTAACCACTGTGCCACCGTACTGCGTGAATATTTTGCGACCAACATTTTGGTTCAATATTGGAAATTTCTAGTGTCTAAATGAACTGAAACAAAGTAATTTGAAAAAAGAAATGTATTTCACAGCATTAAATTTATCCATTGAATTGTCTTATGATGTCGTTTTACCCACGACTCTCAAATGTCTGGTGTTGGGTTAGACATTTTTGTAGAACTTTGATACTTGAAAATCATTGATTTTCAGGGCAATTTTTATTAGTCTTTTGAACTTGCAGCTGTGTCACACCAGTCAAATGCTCCTAAAATATGGCCCCTATGCCTATTGTTGTACCCAGGATATTGTGTGCGAGACTTTTGCTACGTATTTGCGGATATGCCTTTGGGGATCACTGACTTCTCTAGCCTGATCTATATAAATTAAGCCACCAGGAGTGACTGTGAGAGATTGCACGTACGCCAAATATCGGGACAAGCGGCTATAATCAGCAATCGCCTCTGCTTCTGTGTGACAGGATATTGTTTGCACTGTTCAGTTGCAAACAACTTCCTCTTTACCTGTAACAGAACTTTTCCCCTCGCTCTCCGCCCCCCCCCCCCCCCGCCCTCTTTAAAAGATGCGCTTACTTGAGTGAAAAGGAGAAATTATTTCTTACCATTATTTTTCTTTGTGACACAATGCGTCACAATAATGAGACCCAACATCAGGAGAACGAACCCGCCTCCTGCCGATGCAGAAATCAATAAGAAATTGGTGCTCTGATCGCCTGCAAGAATTAAATGAATTGTATAAATAAAAACACTACACTATTCAATTCAGTATAATCAACCTCTGAAACAAAGCAAACATTCAATCTTTCCGGTCATTTGTATTAAGGTACAGGCGGCTGCGTATGGGTACGGACATACGAAAAAGGAGCATACGTGGGCCATTTGACCCTCGAGCCTGCTCCGTAATTTGATCCTGGTTGATCTGTTTGTGTTTTGAAGTCGACATTCCCATTTACCCCGATAACCTTTGATTCCCTTTCCTAACAAGAATCTATCCACATCCATCTTTAAAATATTCAATGGCTTTCTGAGTTGATATGTTTTAAGGAGAAAATAAAGATGCTAATCGTTGTCCTAAAAGGACAACGCCTAATTTTAAAACAGTCTCCCCTAGCTCAGGACTCACTCACAAGAGGAAACATCCCAACCGTGTCAGATAATATTACTGGGCTAGCAATCAAGAGATCCAAGCTAATGCACTGGGGATGAGTTCAAATCCCACCAAACTAGCTGGTGGAATTTAAATTCAATTATTAGAATTTGGAATTAATTTTGTCAGAAATACCAATATGCTTCACCTTTAGGAAAGGAAACCTGATCTGGCCTACATGCAATTGCAGGCCCAAAGCTCTCTCTTAAATGTTCTCTGAAATGTTCCAGCAAGTCACTGAGTTGTAACAAACTGCTTGAAAGTCAAAGAGGACTGAAACCGAACGGACGGCTCGGCATTGATTTAAGCACTGACAACAACCTTATTGACCCTGCAATGTCATCCATACTAACATCTGGGGGCTTGTGGCAAAATTTGGAGAGCTGTCTCACAGACCAGTCAAGCAACAGCCTGACAGTCATACTCACCGAATCATTTCTTAAAGGAAATGTTCCAGACATCACCATCCCTGGATATGTCATGTCCCACTGCACAGCAGGCACATCAGAAGTGGCAGCAAGTGACATTCAGTCAGGAGAGAGAATTGCCCCAGGAGTCCTCATCATTTCTGACTCCATTAAGTCTCATGGTATCGGGGCAAAGATGGACAGGGAAACCTCCTCCTGACAACACCCCTCACCGCCTGCCTCAGCTGATGAATCAGTATTCCTCCATGATGAACAAGAGGCAAGGTCACAGAATGCACCCTGCATGTGGCAATGTCACAGAATGCACCCTGCATGTGGCAATGTCACAGAATGTACCCTGGTGCGGGACTTCAATGATAGACGGAAAGCCTGCTTTGAAACCAGCACCTCAGTTCGAGCTAATTGTGTCCTAAAGGACGCAGCTGCTAGACTAGGTTGGCAATATACGATGAGGCAGCTAATATGGGGAAAATATCCTAAATCATCTTGGCCTGAACAAACCATCTAACACAGATGTATCTGCACATGCCAGTATTGGAAATGAGCACTGCACAGTCCTTGTGGAGGTGAAGTCCGTCTTCAATATTGCTGTCTAGCACTATCACTGTGCTGGATGAGATAGATTTTCAACAGACCGAGCAACACTTATAAGTTCTCCTCCTAGCCATCCCTACCCTAACATCGAATTATATCTTTGTTCCTTCACTGTCGATGGTTCAAAGTCCTGGAACTCCCACCCTAATAGCACCGTGCGTATACCTACACCCCATGGACTACAACAATCCAAGAAGGCAACTCAAGACCACCTGTGCAATAGTAATTAAGAATGGGTAATAAATGCTGGCATTGTCCACGATACCCAACTCTATGAATTAATTTTCAATAACTCAGAACATGGCATCCATAGGGCATTATGCTTCATTAGCAACAGAATTATATTCAACATCAGGGCTTGGCATTTCCCCACCATACCAATGGAATCAAACCCGGGGATCAAACCTCGTTCAGTGAAGAGTGCAGGAGGGAATATCAGGAGCAACAATCCAAATGAGGTGAAAACATGGTGATGCTAAAGAACCAGTTTCAGTTACATATCAAAGGGTGAAAAAAGCATACGATAGACACAACTGAGAGATCCCACAACAAACAAATCAGATCTAATCTCTGTAGTCCTGCCACAATCATTGAGAATAGTGGTGGGTAATTAAATAACTAAACAAAGAAGGAGGATAAACAAATTTCCCTATCCTCAATTATGCGGGACTGACAGAATTATCAGTGCAAAATACTAGGATCGAGTGATTGAGACAACGTTTACCTGAACTGAGGATTCATTTGGGCTTGTCCTGAACTCTCCAGCATCACAGGTTCTAGTATAGATCCAATTTGATTCACTTCATACAATATCAAGAAACAGCTGATGAATACTGAAAAGGCTGTGGGCCCTGACAACCTCTGGCAGCGGTACTTGAAAACTTGATTTCCAGAACTATTTGTGCCTCTAGGCAATCTGTTCCAGCACAGCTACAACAATGACATCGTTGACCCTACCTTCACAGGTCTCTTGGGAAATAAGTTCCAAAATCTAATGACCCTCTGAGAGATAAACAAATCTCCTCATCCCAATGTTAAACGGGAGACCCCATCATTTTAAATTGGGTTCCTAGTCTCTACCACAACGGGAACCATCCTCTCAGCATGCACCCTGTCAATTCTCCTCGGGATCATATGTTTCAGTAAGATATCCTCTTATTCTTGTAAACTGCAATGAATACAAGCCAAACTTATTCAACCTTTCCCCACCCTAGGAGTGGACCTTGATTGGACCTTATCTGAACTTATAAAGCATTTCCACCCTTCTATAAATATGGAGACCACAACTGGACATAGTTTTCCAGATGTGGTTCCACCATCGCCTTGTAAAGCTTCAGCAAAACATCCTTCCCTTCATAATCAACTCCTCTTGCAATAAATTACAATATTCCATCTGCCTTCTTAATCGTCTATTGCATCTGAATGCTAATCTTTTGTGATTCAAGAATCAGGGCAGCCAAGTCCCTCTGTACCTCAGAGTTCTGCAATCGCTCTCTATTTGAATAATTTACTGTTTTGCAAATCTTCCTGCCAAAGTGGATACATTCACATTTTCCTCACATGATTCCATGTGCTATTTTGTCGACTCAGCAAACACATGCTATCCTACTTCCCTACCTATCTTTGTGGCATTAGCAGATTTCACAACTGTGTATTTGGTCCCTTAATCCAAGTCATTGATAGAAAAATGGAAATAGATGAGACACAAATACTAATCCCTGTGATAGTCTACTCTACACATTTTGCCAACCCAAAAACGGTCAATTTATACTTACTATCTGCTTCTTACTAGATAGCCAATCTTGGATTCATGCTAGTATGTACTCTTATTTTGGGTAAGAATCTTTACCATGGCATTTTGTCAAATGCCTTTGGAAATCTAAACACAACACATCCTCAGATTCCTCTCCATCCACGTTGCTTCTTACTTTCTCAAAGAACCCCACCAGGAGTCATGAATGGTTGCAGCAGTGGTTGTACATTTACAAGATGCACTGCAAAACCTCTCCTCAGCAGCACCTTTCAAACTCAACGACGTCTACCTCCATAAGTATAAAGGCAACAGGTGCATGGGGCAGCGCCATTTGTACACACCATCCTAACTTAGAATTATATCGCCGTTGGCTCATCGTCACTGGGTCAAAATCCAGGGACTCCCTCCCTAACAGAAGTAACAGTCCTACAGCACAAGAACTGTCGTGATTCAAGAAGACAGCTCACCGCCACCTTCTCAAGGCTAATTGGGGGTGGGCAATAAATGCTGGTCTAGCCAGCGACATCCACATCCTGTGAATGAATAAGAAAAATAAGTATTATGAACCAAAATAAAAATGTCGAGGGGTGCTTTTATTATGTTTAAATAACCACTTGGGATTTGATGAACGGTGGCACTTTAGATACATTATTGGCTAAATTATAGGTAGTAGAGAGCAGTGGTAAGTTGTTGTTTTTGACTGGATCTGGGTTCAACATTAGGACTATTTCTTTATATGATATGGGAGTACAATTTGAAGATTATAAATCCTACAACATTGGTCACTATTATGACGATAGCAGCAGACTTCAGCACTTCATAGAACAGGGAAAGTGGTCACAACTGGCAAGTGCAATTTAATGCAAATAATTATGAAGTGTGCATTTTGCTTAAATCAACGTAGATAATCTCAGGCAATGTAAATTCTGAGATACCTATAGATCTTCAAATGGTGGTTGGGAAGTTGAAATGTTGATCAGTGAAAATTTTCGGATAATTAGCCGTGCGAGTGAACCATTGTATACATGGAAGTCATACAAATGTACAGTGTACAATTCATATTAGGAATAATGCCAATGTCTCGGAGAGAATAACAAAGGATGTTTTCCAGGTTTAACAAGGATGAGGGCCTTCGGCTACGTGGCGAGATTTGGAACTATGGTTCTTTTCAACAGAATAGGAAAATGTTAAGGTGAGATCGAACGGAAAGTTTGCAAAACTATGACAGGTGTATTTTATCAATTAGGGGAAAATGTGTTCTGCAAAAAGTGGGTCTCATGAATAGTTCTGAATCGAAAACCATTGGCAAATAATAAAGGGGCTGTGGGGAGAATTATTTTCCAACCCGAGATTGTGAAGATTTAGAACGTACTGCCTGAAATTTTGCTGGAAATAATTTATATAGCTATTTCCAAAAGGCAATTGGATGTAAAGGCTAATGATTCTGATTTGCCGGTTGTGGGAGAAATGCTGCTGTCGGCGTAATAGATCTGACAGCTCTTTCAAAGAGGCTGCACCGAAAGGCTGAGTGAAATAACGTTTTGCAAAACTGTAAATTTATATGATTATATCTGAAATCTTACCTGTGTTTGGGTAGGTGACAATGTGAGTGGTTATGGCTGGAATTTGGAGCGCACTGTGAAAGACCAGACAGGTATAAACAGTTAGGGACCGGGCAGGCTGCGCCTCTTGCAACTGGCTGGAAGCGTCATAGAGTCCATTGGTGCTGGGTTTAATGATGGTATTGATCCCTATTTTAGTTATAGTGCCATCCTTATACCAAGTGAAACTGATATTCTTCGGGGAAAAAGGAGATGTGGTGCACAGAAGAGTCAGCGGTGCAGCTGGATCCGTTTCAAGTTGCTGAGGTTTAATTTTCAATGGGGTTGGTGGAACTAGAACAATAAAAAATATAAAGACTGGTAGTTATATAACACGTTTCACACCACCAGACGTCTCAAACGCCCAGCAATCAATGCAGAACAATTCAAATGCTGTCACTTTTGTAACGATGAACATTTGGCAGCAAATCTGTGAACAGGAAATTTCCAGAAACAGCAGCGTGCACGCAAGAAACAATACTTTTCACTGCATGCTCATACATGTGACAATAATAAATCAAATCAAATCAAACGTGATCATGATCAGTTCGTATGCTTGTGTGATGTTGATGAAGGAGAAATATTGGCCTGGACACCGAAGATAACTTGGGGATAACTGTGGATAGCTCCCCTGCTCGTCAAAATCGTAGTAAGGAGTCTAACAACACCAGGTTAAAGCCCAACAGGTTTATTTGGTAGCAAACGCCACTAGTTTTCGGAGCGCTGCTCCTTCGTCAGATGGAGTGGAAATCTGGCTCCATATTTCCACTCCATCTGACGAAGGAACAGCAATGGGAGAATAGTTATTTAGATTGCACTATCTGTAGCGACAATTAAATCTGACGACATTCTCACGTGTCGCGGGTATTTTGCTTGTAATTTAAACAGTTTTCATGGGGACAAATAAAAAAAAAGAAACACACGAGAGAAAGCGAGTTTGTACCCAATAAAAATCTCGCCCAATCGTCTATTCTAATGCGGAAGAACATTGCTCACGGTGTAATTTGGGATGTTCGCTAATTTTGCGGTTCCACTGCGGGTGAATTTCATCCCATTAAATCTAAAAACTATCTGGGAAGTTTAATTTCTCAAGTTAGTTAGACTTTGCACCAAGAACCCGGATGATTTCGCGCTTGCTGGAGCCTAAAATGATGGGTGAAAGATGAGGAGGGTTTGGTTCAAATTAGACGGTGTGTAATTCAACCGTTAAAAATATGACCTTAAGAAATAGACCATCAACCAGTGGAACAGCTGGCCCTAATAGAAGCACACAACCCTCCGCAATCAACGTAGGCGAATTATACCACGAAATAGGATAAGAAATGTGCGTTCTCTTTATCGGGTCCGCAACACTGTCTATTAATGCCGAGGTATGCAACTTATCCAATATGGAAATTTTAACTTCAATTGTTTGTTGAATATACGTCGGGATCAAACATTTAGCAGAAAATGTTCGGCTTTATCATTATTTTTGAAACATTGCAACATACACCAGCATGCAGCAATCACCAGTGCAATTGGAATGTATACATATTGATCATTGAAATTAATTAAAAAGTTGAATTCTTTAAATCAAAATCTATGTTTCGAAGTGTGAAATATTGCAGTCAGATGGATCTTATTTACATTTTTTTATACGTACCCCATACTGTTAAATTAGATCCAGTTCCATTTCCAGCTGTTTTGTTTAGATGCGTGACAATGCAATAGTATACTCCTGTGTCCTGCACATTTACATTAATTATCCGAAGAAAGCCGCTGAATTTAGTCTTGAAACCAGTTATTATTCTGTCATTTTGTCCTGACCTTAGATATTGATTGTCACCCTTTTTCCACCAGTTTACATTCACACGTGGGCCGTCTTGAAAGAAGGGAAGCGAGCAATGAAAGGAAATGTTCGTACCGGTGTTTGTGTTCACTCTCTCAGGGAGCTGAGTGACTCTGACTGAAGTTCCACCGGGACCTATGGGAAAAATGTAAAAATGTAACAATAGGAAAGAGTGAGGGAAAGGAGTTCAGATAATATTTGTAAAGGACAATGAAACATGCTGCATCAAAACAAAGATACGTAACTACGCGATTGAATGAGAAAACAAAGCATAATAGGAGCAAATACCTGTGAAAATGATTCCGAGAACAGTAATGCAAGGAATTGCCACACTGGCCAACATTCTGAACAATTTGATCAAGCAGAGAGACAGTCCATGAAATGACTGCTTGTTTGAAAGAAGGCGGAAAATGTAAAACGTCATAATGAAGGCGCAACATCCTGTCTTTGAGCCGACAACATATACGTTGTGTGAAATTTTTAAAACTTTAGTACATTTGCCAGAAAAAGCCACAGAGGACACAGTTTACATTCAGTTGGACCAACCTCCCCTCAGGACCTCCTGCTTTGAGGAAACTTGTGATGAAATGTGGCTCTTTGCGTACAATTTCCCAGAGGCTCTCTGCTGAGCTGTTTACCAGGAGTTTTCTGCTGGCAGTCTTTCTGAAAAACTAAATGAATAATTTCGCCCATTACCAATTTGTGCAAAATTTGCGTTCATCATCGGCTGATTCGAGAGGAATTGTGAGAACTGTAATAAACGGCCCCTCAGTACCCCCTACACTGTTTTAGATGAGGCGGGTTAATATTTCGAACCATAATGTAGAAGTTCTGAAAGATTTCAAGTACAGTAACCGATCAATTCAGTGATAAACTCCAGGTCTCCCGCTATAGAATGGGAGACTGCTGCAAACCCCACATAAATCATATGGAGCGCAATATCTGGCTGTTCATGTTGTTGCTCTGTGTCACTTTTAAATTTAATAATTCATGAAAGTAACCATGTTGCAAAAAAGTGTCCGATTAATGGTCCATGATTCTACTAGCAAAATACGATCAGTAATGCCGACCTTTCACGTATTTCACGCCTCTGTTGTTGTTCCGTTTGGGGGAAGGGCGATTTGGCCTGCTGAGGAGTTTAATGATTTGCATATTCAAGCATAGAAGCATCCGCACATGTAGCATGGCCAATCCACCTGCACACCTTTGGACTGTGGGATGAAACCGGTGCACCCAGAGGAAACCCACGCAGTCTCGGGGAAAATGTGCAAACTACACAGTCACCAAAGGCTGGAATCGAACCTGAGCCCTGGCATTGGAAGGCAGCACTGCCTGGGTACAAGCACAACATCACCATTTGCGACGAATAGGGCTTGTAGAAAATTACTCCCGACCACATGGGCAGAAGGACAAAGGGGCTCTAGGCTCCTTGTTACATTCATTATGCTGCATTTATTAATCAAAGATAGAGACAGGAAGGGAGGAGTGTTTGGCAGAGAACCACAGTGTCCTAAAGAAAAGAACAGGACAATGTAAGAGTGTTGCCACGGAAGCTAGTATATCAAATATCAACCAATTCCCACCAGTGAAATTATAGGAAGACAGCAGGCCGGACTTAATGGTCAAGCAAAATGGGAACGGCAGTCGGCGCTCACTCGCACAATAGTCCACAGTGTTGCGTGCGATTTTGAGCGGTGCTTTCGTGTTGCAGGAGATCCTGCACATTGCTCTGCCCTCTAAAGGAGATATGTGGTCTGTGTGAGCAGATCAAGCAACCCTGTCACTGTTCAATCAATCCGTTTGATATATCCTCACTGACCCAAGCTTGGTCAGATATTGACTCAGTAAAACTCATTTTAAAATGAATAGCGGTAATATTTTGAGTTTGGATGATCCTTCGTCAGAGCTGAAGACAATAGAAAACAGGATGATATTTATACCGTCAGGGTTGGGGGGGTGGGGGTCTGGGGTGGTAGTTGACAAAGATGCCATAGACAAAAAGACTATGTAACTGTCAATGGTGGCGATCATGACTAAGATGTGTCTTGATAGCTGTCTGTATGGATCCTATTTATGCCTGTCTTTTTAGAACGAATGTGGAACATTCCTTCTTCCAGTCCTATTTTGGCTCTCTCCCACAACTCTTTTACTGGTACATTAACGAGTATTCCGTTGCTACTCGTGTTCTTATCTGGACCTGGAAAGAAATATCAATTTCACTTCCAATTTCCACCCCTCTATCATCTTGACATTGCCCATCTCTGACAGTTTCTTTCCCTGATTTCAGCTCTCCATTCCTGACGGTAGACTGTCCACTAGTATCCATTACAAGCCCACCGACTCCGAAGTTATCTCGAATGCAGATCTTCACACCCCACGTCCTCTAAGGATTCCATCCCAATCTCTCAGCGCCTTCGCCTTTGTCGCATCTATTGTGGTGATGTGACTTTCCATAATGGCGCTGCTGATATGTGTTCCTTCTTCCTTAATCGTGGTTTCCCATCCACTGTGGTTGACAGTGCTCTCAATTATGTCTGACTCATCTCCCACGCCAATGTTCTTCCTGCTCCCTTCCCTCCCAGAACAAGAAAATGGCCCCGTTGTCTTCAGTTTTCACCCCACCAGCTTCCGCATTCAAAAGATCATCCTCCGCCATTTCCACCAACTTCAGCATGATGCCGCCACCAAACATGACTTCCCCTCACTCCCCTACCAGCATTCCACAGCGGTCATTCCCTCCCAGACTCCCTCGTACATGCCTCTATTACACCCAACAACTCACCCGCTGCACAGGGCATGTAACCGCAGAAGGTGCAACACCTGCCCCATTACCTCCTCCCCACCTATTATTCAAGGGCCCAAACACTCTTTTCAAGTGAAGCAGCACTTCACCTCCTTTAATCTGGTCTGTGGCATCTGCTGCTTCCAATGCAGTGTACTATACATTGGAGCGACACAACACAGACTGAGTGACTGCTTTCAGAACATCTTTGGTCTGTCTGCAAGCAGGACCCAGACCTTGCTGTTGCTTGCACACCATCCTGCTCTCTTGTCCAGCTGCCCGTTTTTGGCCTGCTGCAAAACTTCAGTGAAGCCCAATGTAAACTGGAGGAACAGCACCTCATCTTCCAATTGGGCACTTTACAGCCTGTCGGACTGAACATTGAATTCAACAACATCAGAGCATGAACCTCCACCTTCACTCCATTTCCATTCATGTTATTTTCTTTCATTTGAATTCATTTCATTAATTTATATATGTTTACGTTATTTCATTTTTATTTCTTCCATGTTTCTTTTTTGCACCTTCTTAACAATCTTGCTTTCCATCTTTTTCCCCTCCTAGGGTCACTGCTCCCCCCATTTTACTAGAGCTACCTATTACATGTCTCAGTTTGTCATTTGACACTCTGCTTAACTGTCTTGTCTGGAGACAATACACATCTTTTTAGCCTGTCTTGATGCTCTCTCCACTCACATTGTTTTGTTTCTTAAAGACTTGATTAGTTGTAAGTATTCGCATTCCAACCATTATTCATGTAAATTGAGTCTGTGTCTTTATATGCTCTGTTTGTGAACAGAATTCCCACTCACCTGAAGAAGGGGCTTGCAGCTCCGAAAGCTTGTGTGGCTTTTGCTACCAAATAAACCTGTTGGACTTTAACCTGGTGTTGTTAAACTTCTTACTGTGTTTACCCCAGTCCAACGCCGGCATCTCCACATCATAACTTTGTTCTGCCATTTATATATTCTGATCTCTTAATGGACCACTATTAGTACCATTCTCAGCATTTATTCCCACCATTTGCATTCCCTTATCTTTTTGTCTATGACGTCATTGTAAATTACCCCCATCCCCACCCTAACAGTATAAATATAACCATATTTTCTATTATCTTCAGCTCTGGTGGGAGTCATCTAGACTCAAAATGTTGTGCTCTATTCTCTCTCACAGATGCTGCCAGACCTGCTGAGGTTTCCAGTATTTTCTGTTTTTGATTCAGATTCCAGAATGCTCACTGATCTGCTCTTATACCTACCTATTTTTGAGCTGTTCAGTTGCCTTTCAAGTTGTATAATGGCATCTGCAATACCCATGTACACTTGCAATGCCAAACAAGTTGAAAACCATCTTAATGCAGTGGACGTCTGCTGGGAATGTGTAGGTCAGCGAGATCAGGACTTTCGTTAGCAGGCAATGCAATTTTGACAGCAGCCCTGATATTTTGGAGTTCAATGATCCAGTCAGCGTCCTTACGCAGGGTAGGGATGGCATGGTGGTATTGTCATTTGACTAGCCATCCAGAGATCTGATGGACTCGGGTTCGCATCCCCACCGCAACAGATCGCGAAATTTGAATTAAATTAACATCAAGAATTAAAAGTCGAATGACAACCATGAAGCACTGTCTTAAATACCCATCTGGCTTCCCTTTAGGGAGGGGAATCTGCCCATCCTTACCTTGTCTGGCCTGCTTCAGATAGGAGTCTAACAACACCAGGTTAAAGTCTAACAGGTTTATTTGGTAGCAAACGCCACGAGCTTTCGGAGCGCTGCTCCTTCGTCAGGTGAGTGGGAGATCTGCTCATAAGCAGCAAACAGGGCATATAAAGACACAAACTCAATTTACAGAATAATGAATAATGATTGGAATGCGAGTCTTTACAGCTAATCAAGTCTTAAAGGTACAGACAATGTGAGTGGAGAGAGCATTGGCACAGGTTAAAGAGATGTGTATTGTCTCCAGACAGGACAGCCAGTGAGACTTTGCAAGTCTAGGCAAGTTGTGGGAGTTACAGATAGTGTGACATGAACCCAAGATCCCAGTTGAGGCCGTCCTCATGTGTGCGGAACCTGGCTATCAGTCTCTGCTCAGTGACTCTGTGCTGTCGTGTGTTGTGAAGGCCACCTTGGAGAATGCTTACCCAAATATCAGAGACCGAATGCCCGTGACAGCTGAAGTGCTCCCCAACAGGAAGAGAACAGTCTTGCCTGGTGATTGTCGAGTGGTGTTCATTCATCCGTTGTTGTAGTGTCTGCATGGTTTCCCCAATGTACCATGCCTCGGGACATCCTTTCCTGCAGCGTATCAGGTAGACAATGTTGGTCGAGTTGCAAGAGTATGTACCGTGTACCTGGCGGATGGTGTTCTCATCTGAGATGATGGCATCCGTGTCGATGATCCGGCACGTCTTGCAGCGGTTGCTGTGGCAGGGTTGTGTGGTGTCGTGGTCACTGTTCTCCTGAAGGCTGGGTAGTTTGCTGTGGACAATGGTCTGTTTGAGGTTGTGCGGTTGTTTGAAGGCAAGAAGTGGGGGTGTGGGAATGGCCTTGGTGAGATGTTTGTCTTCACCAATTACATGTTGAAGGTTCCGGAGGAGATGGCATAGCTTCTCCGCTCCGGGGAAGTACTGGACGATGAAGGGTACTCTGTCCACCGTGTCCCGTGTTTGTCTTCTGAGGAGGTCGGTGCGGTATTTCGCTGTGGCATGTCGGAACTGTCGATCAATGAGCCGAGCGCCATATCCTGTTCTTATGAGGGCATCTTTCAGCGTCTGGAGGTGTCTGTTGCGATCCTCCTCATCCGAGCAGATCCTGTGTATACCGAGGGCTTGTCCATAGGGAATGGCTTCTTTAACGTGTTTAGGGTGGAAGCTGGAGAAGTGGAGCATCGTGAGGTTATCCGTGGGCCTGCGGTACAGTGAGGTGCTGAGGTGACCGTCCTTAATGGAGATGCGTGTGTCCAAGAATGCAACCGATTCTGGAGAGTAGTCCATGGTGAGTCTGATGGTGGGATGGAACTTGTTGATGTCACCATATAGTTGTTTCAGTGATTGTTCGCCATGAGTCCAAAGGAAGAAAATGTCATCGATGTATCTAGTGTACAGCATTGGTTGGAGGTCCTGTGCAGTGAAGAAGTCTTGTTCGAACCTGTGCATGAAAATGTTGGCATATTGAGGTGCGAATTTGGTCCCCATGGCTGTTCCGTGTGTCTGGATGACGAACTGGTTGTTGAAGGTGAAGACATTGTGGTCCAGGATGAAGTGGATGAGTTGTAAAATTGCATCTGGAAACTGGCAGTTGTCGGCCTTGAGTACGGAGGCAGTTGCAGAAATGCCATCATCGTGGGGGATGCTGGTGTAGAGTGCCGAGACATCCATTGTGACGAGGAGCGCTCCTGGTTCAACTGCTCCATGTGTGCTGAGTTTCTGTCGGAAGTCCGTAGTGTCGCGACAAAAGCTGGGGGTTCTTTGTACAATGGGTTTCAGGATGCCCTCAACATAGCCGGAGAGGTTCTCGCACAGGGTCCCATTGCCCGATACGATGGGTCGGTCAGGTGTGTTTGCCTTGTGTATCTTTGGGAGGCAGTAGAGATCTCCAACGTGGGGAGTACGTGGGATGAGAACATGGAGGGAGCTCTGAAGGTCCAGATCAAAGGTCTTGATCAGAGTGTTGAGTTGATGGGTGTGTTCTTTGGTCGGATCTGCAGGTAACTGTCTGTAGCGTTCCTCGTTGTTCAGTTGTCGGTACACTTCTTTGCAGTATTCCGTTCTGTTCAGTATGACGATGCCTCCTCCTTTGTCTGCTGGTTTGATGACAATGTTGCGGTTGGTCTTGAGAGCGCGGATGGCATTGCGTTGTGCTTGGGTGATGTTCGGGGCTGTCTTGTGAGTGCGGCTGATGAATTTGGTGTTGACGCACCTCCTGATGGCTTGGGCATACATGTCAAATCGAGGGCAGCAGCCTTCCGGAGGGGTCCAATTTGACTCTTTCCTCTTCGGATGCACTGCGGATCTCTCTGTCGGCTGTTCCAGTTCATTGGCTGTCTCATTGTGTTCGCTGTTGGCCTCTTGGGGTTTGTGGAAGAACTCCCACAGCCTCATTTGCCTGATGAATTCCTCTGTGTCTGCTGCGAGACTGATGGGGTCGATTTTGGTGGTGGGGCAAAAATTGAGCCCTCGGCTGAGAACTTCGATTTCATCTGGTTGAAGTGTGTAGTCCGACAAGTTGACAATGGACTTCCCTGTAGTGGTACTGTTTTCTACTGTGGTACTGGGAAAGGCTTGGTTGCTGCTGGTGGAGATGCCGAATCTCACAAGTTTCCTGTTCTTGGTGTGCATGTAGATAGTGTAGTTCCTTTGTCTCGTCTGCTTGGCAGAGTTTCGCAGCTGGTCTGTGTCCTGAGCGCAAGTTGAGAATATGGATTCTATCTTGGTTTCCAGGCTGCGGCGTTTGCCGCAGATCTGCAGCAATGGTTGACTCTTAACTGCCCCCTCATATATGTATATATATATATATATATATATATATATACATACATACGTATATATATATATATATATATATATATATATATATATATATGTGTGTATATATGAAAGTTCCTTCCAGGAGCTGGCAGAGACCATCAACAGTTTGACGATTAATTGCTGGATGTTTTGTTTTGGCTTTTGCTAAAATTCTTTGTTACCACTGCGATTTCGCATGAAGGTGGCTTCAAGCTTCTGCACAACCAGTTCCACCCAGCCCTCATCTTAGAGATCAACATGACTGGAAGAATGAGAATAGGCCATTGAAAGCAGAACATGTGACATGGAGATAGTCTCTCAACAGAAAGCTATATTTTCCCAAGGTGTTCAGTATGTCCTGGTGACACCCGAACCTTCACGAGGAAGAGTGTGCATGTGTAGTATCTATGCTTCACCAAGGAGTTCCTTACTAAAGTGCATCAAGAGCTATCAGCACTTGACGCACTTCACTAAGAAACTCCTTGGATGTACTGATGAGCTCAATGCATTCTATGCTTGTTTTGAGCAAGAGGTCAGCGAGAGCATGCCCTCCACCCCAGAAGCCCTGGATGAATCTGTATCTGGGGCCACCATTGCAGATATCAAAGCAGCCTTCTCGAAGGTCAACCCACAGAAAGCGACTGGCCCGAAAGGGGTACCTGATCCTGCACGGATCAGCCGGCAGGGGTATTCACAGACATCTTCAACCTCTCTTTACAACAATCTGAGGTCCCTATCTGCTTCAAGAAGACGACCATCATTCCAGTACCTAAGAAAAACCATGCAGCGTGCCTTTATGTCTATGGGCTGGTGGCTCTGGCATCCATCATGATGAAGTGCTTCAAAAGGCTAGTCATGGCACGAATCAATTCCAGCTTCCCAGACAACCTGGATCCACTACAGTTTGCCTACCGCCTCAACAGGTTCACAGCAGATGCCATCTCTCTGACCCTGCACTCAACCCTGGAACACCTAGATAACAAAGACACCTATGTCAGATCCTATTTATTGACTACAGCTCAGCCTTCAAGTTCTATTCCCACAATACACATGTCCAAACTCCGTGGCCTGGGCCTCGGCACCTCCCTCTGTGACTGGATCCTGAACTTCCGAACTCACAGACTACAATCAGTAAGGATAGGCAACAACACATCCTCCACGATCATCCTCAAGATTGGTGCCCCATAAGGCTGTGTCCTCAGCCCCCTACTATACTCCTTATACACCTATGATTGTGTGGCCAAATTCCCCTCCAATTCGATTTTCAAGTTTGCTGATGACATCACCATAGTGGGTCAGGTCTCAAACAATGATGAGACAGAGTACAGGAATGAGATAGAGAATCTGGTGTACTGGTGCGGCAACAATAATCTCTCCCTCAATGTCAACAAAATGAAGGAGATTGCCATCGACTTCAGGAAGCGTAAAGGAGAACACACCCCTGTCTACATCAATGGGGATGAAGTAGAAAGGGTCGAGAGCTTCAGGTTTTTAGGTGTCCAGATTACCAACAAGCTGTCCTGGTCTCCCCATGCCAACACTATAGTTAAGAAAGCCCACCAATGCCTCTACTTTCTCAGAAGACTAAAGAAATTTGGCATGTCAGCTACAACTCTCACCAGCTTTTACAGATGCACCATAGAAAGCATTCTTTCTGGTTGTATCACAGCTTGGTATGGCTCCTGCTCTGCCCAAGACCGCAAGGAACTACAAAAGGTCGTAAATGTAGCCCAATCCATTACGCAAACCGCTCATCCATTGACTCTGTCTACATTTCCCGCTGCCACAGCAAAGCAACCAGCATAATTAAGGACTCCATGCAGCCCGGACATTCTCTCTTCCACCTTTTTCCATTGGGAAAAGATACAAGGGTCTGAGGTCACGTACGAACTGACTCAAAAACAGCTTCGTCCCTGCTGCTGTCAGACTTTTGAATGGACTTACCTTGCATTAAGTTGATCTTTCTCTACACCCTAGTTATGACTGTAATACTACATTCTGCACTCTCTCGATTCCTTTTCTATGAATGGTATGTTTTGTCTGTTTAGCGTGCAAGAAACAGTACTTTTCAGTATATGTTAATACATGCGACAATAATAAATCAAATCAAATCAAATCAACTAAAAACTCAGAAAGAAAAGGCAACACTTGGAGTAGTTGAGTGTGGAGATATATTTTATGCATCTGAATTCTTCAAGACTGGAGCTCGAGAACTTAGCTGCTCGTTGCACACTGTTGCATAAGCAAAATCATTGAGGCTTTCATATGAAGAGTGCTACTTTCATTTCGAAGGCAGAGTGAGTACGAAGTTTTCCGAAGTTTGTAAATGTCTCTCTGTCTATGCAAGCACATTGTTTGGGATTGTAGTTTTTCAATGTTAGTTTGTGCCTTGCATTAGCTAGTACATCAAGTATGTCAATGTTATGTCATAGAACTGTAGAATCATACAGTGCAGAAGAGGCCATTCCACCCATCAAGACTGCACGAACACATAGGCAACACCTGAACTTTCATCTGATCCCATCTACCAGCACTTGGCCCATAACCTTGAATGTTATGAGATGTCAAGTGTTCATCCAGGTACTTTTCAAAGGATGTGAGACATCCCACCTCTGCCACCCTCTGGGAAAAAAAGATTTTCCTCACAGCATCCCTAAACCTCCTGCCCCTCACCTTGAACCTATGTCCCCTTGTCACTGACTCTTCAACTAAGAGGAACAGCTGCTCCTTATCCACTCTGAAGGAGGAAAAATATACAGATGGGTACACATAAGATGGTTGCCTGGCACACAAACATTCACCTGGGAAAGAGACATTAAACGGACATTGACTTTCAGTACAAACAGCCACCTGAGATTCAAACATAAAGGACAGACAGCTATCCAAAGTTAAACATGCAGGAATCAAATCCTACAGGAAGCCAGCCAGGGCTTAAAGATAAGGACAATAGGGATAGACAATGAGATTAACTACAGGTGGGATCGGGAATACATAACTGCAGGAAAACCAATTACTGTAAACTACTGTATGAATAGACAGAAACTAAAGTCATTGATAGTCACTGACACAGGAAATGTATCCATTCATAGAACAATGCGATGTTAACATGCTTATGTCTGTATCTGTCTGTATTTGTCTATAACGATGTGTTTAACGATCGATCACTTGATTACAATGATGTGATAATGGCTAGATGTCCGGTCCATATATTGTGTAAAGGGTATAAAGATGGACCGCTCCTATTGTCTCATTGAGAGAAGGTAGCTGTCTGGAAGCACTGTGGAGTGCCAGTGTCTTTTCTCCATGAAGCTTCGTTAAATAAAACTGTATTGTTGAAACCTTCAAGCCTGACTCACAAAGTGGCATTTTTCCCACAAAAATTGGCCTAGTCGGCTAGGATCCTATGACTGGTGAGATCGATTGGCCACGATCGGAGCCGGGGTAGAGATCACTGAATCTGTGAGAGTCAGACAAGGTCAAGAGTACAGTTTTCAAGGGGTTAAACTTAAGGGGTTAAATTTAAAGGGTATTTGTAGTAATAAGTATTGTTGTATATGATATAGTGATAAATGCTAACTGCTGATAGTGATAAGTAACTGTTGCTTGTGCTGACCGACAAAGAGGACAAGGTAGTGCCTGTCTCAAAACCCTGCCTTAGGCCGGTTGTTGAGAGGAGGAATCTCCCACGCGAAGGTCAGGAGATTGAAGTGTGGCAAGAGACACCAAGGGCACTTAGGATTGTGAAGCACAAGTGGTAGAGATTAGTTAACATCAAATTTTGTAGTGGCGAACAAACACAGAGTTATTATCTGATTGCATGAAAGTTTGAAAAGTTGTGAACTGTACTGTCAATGTTGTGAAAAGCGGGGAGGAAAATGAGCTTGATCAACTCTGACCTAAACCGGACTCTGGTGGAGAAGCACATTGCCGAGGTGGTAATAGTGGAAGCCGTGAGTATAACTTGAAATCCTGTAACGGTAGTGAAACACGGTGCTTGAGTCGTAATAGTGGCCGGGGGGGGGGGGGGGGGGGGGGGGGGGTAGTGAAGTCCCTACGGTAGAGAGCACACTTTACTAGGGAGTAATCGTGGCCGGGGTTAGTGAAGTCTGCAAAATGGCAGATAATGAAGTTAAAAGGGGACCTGCAGGATCCCTCATTGAAATTTACATGACAGACAGGAAAGAGTTAATAAAGAGAATGCAAAAGGATGGCTGGGATACTTCTCACACCTTAGAGCAGCAGAGAGAGAGTGGATAGATAAAGGAAAGAGAAACAAGACATAGAAGATAGGAGTAATGTTAACACATCAGTTAGCTGGTCTAATTGAGCAAGTAGTCGCCTCAACGAAGAAGTGGAGAGAAGATAAAGAAAGGATTAGAGAATTAGAATCCCAAGTGAGGGAACTGGAGAAGCAAAACCAGGTATTAGAAGAAAAGCAATGGAGAGGGGAAACTGTTCCTCTACCTCCTTATGAGTCCACACAGCAGGGAACAACCGCTCCCCCAGAGGAGTGGGAAGCGCCAGAACACAACTTAGCACCCGTAACCCGAGGGGTACAAATGCGTGACCAAAGGCAACTTATCAACCCTTCACCCCAGGTAAGAGACAACAGATAATGGCTTCCCTGGGTAAATTACAACCGAGAAGTGCAAACACTAAATTCTGGGAAGAATTAGACACAATCTGGGTAGGACACCAATTACACCTGAGAGACATAGAAGATAGGAGTAATGTTAACACATCAGTTAGCTGGTCTAATTGAGCAAGTAGTCGCCTCAACGAAGAAGTGGAGAGAAGATAAAGAAAGGATTAGAGAATTAGAATCCCAAGTGAGGGAACTGGAGAAGCAGTTCAGGGCAGCCTGTCCAGCGGATAAGTGGAGGCAGGTAGCAGGTGGACCCGCCGCTCCTCCAGCACATGATTATAATGGGGGACGGTGGACACATGCAGTCACCCTAACATAGGAGATAGATGCCCAACAGGCACCCTTCACCCAGTTTAAAGCAGAGATTCAGAGGGTATTAGGGAATGCTCCCACTAACTGGTGCAGAATTACCACAACAAAACAGTTAAAAGGGGAAGGAGCTTCTGAATACGGGGAACAATTGTTTCAGATATACCAAGAGTGTTCAGGACAAGGGAACACAGGTCGGGGGATCGAGCGTTCATCCAGTCTTTTAAGGATGGACTCTCCCGCGCTCACCAGGTCATCCTGAAAATGGTAGTGATAATGTCCCAAGATTACGATGAGTTGTTAGAATGGGCTAGTGGCATACCTGGAGGTGGATAGGAGAGATCTTAGTTTCTGTATTTCAGTGTGTCTGTGTGATCTGGTAGCTTGTCGAATGTAGGTGGTTGTTGTTGTATTAGATTGAGAACAGGAGCTGAAGCCTGTTTGTTCCTGTGGAGTGTTTGTTGCAGGCAGTGGGTGCAGTGCTTTGCACTTCGATTTAGCCTCAGGGGGGCTGGAGGAAGTTTTAAGACTGTTAAAGATTAAAGTGGTAAGATTTCTTGAATTTACTTCTGTTTACAGTTTGGAAGAAAGAACAATAAAAGGGACTGTCTTAATCAACGTTCTGTATTCTCTTTAAATGTATTACTTACATCCCAGTTTGAATGAAAAAGGACGTGCTGTGGAATGACTGTTGGAAGCTTCCATGTGCGTCTGTGTGTGTTTAAACAAAGTGGTTGCGTGGATGTTTTGTTTGCTTTAATGTTTTAATGTTCTTACCCTAATTGTGATTTTACAACAGTAGGTTTGATAAAGAGTTTAAATAAAATTGGAAAGTAAATTGAAATTTAAGAAAGGATTTAAACCTTGGAAGGAACCATGTGGGGCGGCACGGTGGCACAGTGGTTAGCACTGCTGCTTCACAGCTCCAGGGACCTGGGTTCGATTCCCAGCTTGGGTCACTGTCTGTGTGGAGTTTGCACATTCTCCTCGTGTCTGCGTGGGTTTCCTCCGGGTGCTCCGGTTTCCTCCCACAGTCCAAAGATGTGCAGGTTAGGTTGATTGGCCATGCTAAAATTGCCCCTTAGTGTCCTGGGATGCGTAGATTAGAGGGATTAGTGGGTACAATATGTAGGGATATTGGGGTAGGGCCTGGGTGGGATTGTGGTCGGTGCAGACTCGATCGGCCAAATGGCCTCTTTCTGTACTGTAGGGTTTCTGAGACTTTATAAGGCTCTGGTCAGACCACATTTGGAGTATTATGAGCAATGTTGGGCCTGATATCTAAGGAAGAATGTGCTGGCCCTGGAGATGGTCCAGAGGAGTCTCACGAGAATGATCCCAAGAATGAAAAGCTTAACATATGAGGAGCATTTTTGGACTCTGGGTCCGTACTCGGTGTAGTATAGAAGAATTACGGGATGTGATTGAAACTTACAGAATGCTGAAAGGACTGGATGGAGTGGACTAATGGAAGATGTTCCTATTAGTAGGCGGGACTAGGGATCTGAGGGCACAGCCTCAGAATAAAGGGACTTTAGAACCGAGATGAGGAGGAATTTCTTCAGCTAGAGGGTGGTGAAGCTATGGAATTCATTGCCATAGAAGGCTGCGGAGGCCAGGTCATTCAGTATATTTAAAACATAGATAGATAGATTCTTGATTGGTAATGGGATCAAACATTATGGGAAAAGGCAGGAGAATGGGATTGAGAAATGTATCAGCCATTATTGTGTTGGAGTAAAATTGTGACTGTTCAAGCCATTATTGTGACTTTAAAACTTTTTAAGCCATCATTGTGAATGTAAAACTTTTTAAGACAAAAAAAGTTGTCTATGTAACTTTTGCACTCTGTGATTAACCACAAACACTCGAGCCTTGACGCAGTGACAAGCTGGGGTGAGCCATGTCTCATTTTAGTGTAAAAATGCCGAGCAAGCAGGAATGGTCAGACAGCAAAGGACCAGAAATAATCAACTACCTCAGGGGCAGATGGCCTGAAAGGAGGAAGTGAAACTATGAGGTATGAGTTGTTTACAACGAAATGTGATTGGGAGTTATTGGTAACTGGCTATTGTCAAGGGGCCACAATTGGCCAAAGTATGTAACCGCGTACGGCTTGATGCAAAACAGCTGATGTTGCATGTTTTAACGTATATAAATGCACTTGCTGCCAAGCCAGATTGAGGAACTCTGCCCAGAGATACTACCGAAGCTTCGATTTAATAAACTGCAAGTTGAATCTCAAGTCTGATCTCCGAGTGGTGACTTTTCCCACAACAAATGACGTAGTCGGCTGGGTCTGTATTACTGGTACGTCCGATCGGTGGCCACGATCGGAAGCCGGAATAGAGATCATCGAATCTGTAGGAGTCAGACTGAGTCAACGGTGTAGTTTTCTGGGGTAAAATTTGGGGAATTTGTGATATAGTGATAAGGGATAGTGATAAGTATTAACTATTGATAGTGATAAGTAACTGTGACTTGTGCTGATCGACAAGGACAAGGTAGTGCCTGTCTCTGAGCTCACCTTAGATCGGACGTTAAGAGGGAAATGGTCAAGTATTGAAGAGGTAAAGAGACACCAAGGACACTTAGGTTTGTGAGGCACAAGTGGCAGAAGGCGGCTAACATCAATCTCTGTAGAGGTGAAGAGCGCAGAGTTTTGTCTTTGTGTATTTAAGGTTATGTAAGTTGGGTTGGTAGTCTACCGGTTCAGTTGTAATGTAGCATGCGAAGGAATTAATCACTTCCTACTTTGAGCCGGACTCCGGTGGAAGAAACACATTACAGAGAAGGTAATGGTGGCCGGGAGTACGTGCGTATAAAAACGGTGGGAAGAAACACGTTACTAAGAGAGTAATTGTGGCCGTATAGGGAAGCAAACCCGAGAGAGGGAACGTCGGAATCTTTAGGCTGACAGATGAGGAAATGAAGTGGGGAATCCCAGGCTCCCTTATCGAAACCACAGGCATTCGTTGATGAGAGAAATGCCAAAAGATGGCTGGGATGCTTCTCAGACCTTAGAAGAAAAAGAGTAAGATGAAAAAACGGGAGTGTTATTAGTCCACCAGTTAGATGGTGTAATTGGACAAGTGAAGGATTTGACCAAAAGGTGGAATAAAGACAAGGATAAAATTAAGGACTTAGAATCCAAAATTGGAGAAATAGAGAATGAGGACATGGCAAAAATTAAGAAACTAGACATCAGAATCAGGGAATTGGAAAAAAGAAATCAGGCATTAGAAAACAACCCACAGCCCTATAACCTCTGGGGACCCCCCCCCCCCCCCGCCCCGTACACGACCTCTCAGGAGATGTTACAACAAGGTTATCATTAGTGGAGACACCTGTGCCTGTATAGATATGCAAGGCAGAGGTGTCTGGAAACACTGGACCCAGTTGAAAGAATAAACTGGTACCAATCGGAAAACATGTACAACAGAACAGTTAAGAGGGGAGTAAAGGGTTAAAACTCCAGCAGTCTGTGAGTTTCAGTCTGTCTCTCGACAAGGGAAAGAGAGAGAGGGGGGTGAAAGTGTGCGATCGAGAGCCACATGTGGTGGAATAGGGTATAGCAGATCAATGTTTAATAAACTATTACATTTTACAATTGTGTATTACATTACAGCTGAAGAGTTGTAAGGAGAGTTAACCATTTAAGAGAAATAATTAATTATGCGCTCATCTTGCGCTTAAACCGGAGAGTCTGTGAGAAAGTGTAAACGTCGTAATTAGTAGAGATCTTTAATAGTGATGAACATAAATGGATTTTTTGGATCAGGCTTTTGTTGCAAAATGTATTTTTGATAGAATTGACAATGAAAAGATAAATGGAAAGAATTACTCCTGCGTATTTGAAGTGATGATTAATCACTTATTTATGTTCAGCTGAGTGAACTTACATCTCCGCCTCTCTGCTGAAACGCATAGATCTAATCCGCAACAGGAAATTTGTGTTATAAGACTTGCAGTAATCTTAAGATATAGAGTCAAAACTTAACAGAGAAGGGAGTTACAGAAGGGCCAAATGGGAGGCCGTCCTCCTACCCCCGCCCCCCCCCTCCCCCAGCAAATCAGTCATAATAGTAAGAGATACAGGAGATAACCCAGCAGAAGGAATTTTGGATACAGGGAAACCACATGACTGTGGGGACGTAGATGCGGATACAGAAGAACGTAGGATGAAGGACGTACCTTTAGCGATAGTTGAGGAGACCCTTTTTGTAGATGGCTCACGTAAATACGTGGAGGGATCACCCCGGACAGGGTGGGCAGTAGTAATTGACAAATTGGAAACGGTAAAGTCAGGAAGGATTGACGGAAGTTTATCTGCCCAAGTAGCAGAACTAGTGGCACTTACACAGGCCCTAGAATTATATGACGGCCTGGGGGTTTGTAACCACGGGAGGAACTCCTATTAAGCATCAACAAAGGATCGAGGCATTACTAAAAGCTAGCGAAAAACCCCTAGAAGCGGCAGTAATAAAAATTAAAGCGCACCAAAGGGAACCAGAGAGGGACAACCCCGACTGGTTAAAATACAAAGGGAACCAAGCCGCAGACAAGGCTGCGCAATTAGCGCTAGAACAAGAAGCAATTGGCGAGTGGCCAATAGCAGTTATGAGTCAAACAGCAGAATAAAAGCGACTGTTTAAGATGTTAAGTCTGAATAAATGTTGGAAGCTTCCAAGTGTATCTGTGTGTTTAACAACGTGATTGTGTGAATGTTTTGTTGGTGTTCGCTTTAATGTTTTAATGTTGAGCAAGGAGTTAAACCTTGGAAGGACCATGTGCTCTTTCCTTGTCTTGAAGTTAAAATAAGAGTATAGTTGAGATGTTAAAAAAAACTAAGTAATTTTGTGAAAACAAAGAGAAGCAGGAACAAAAGAATAAGATGAACATACTGTCTTTGAGTCAGTTTAAAGTGTATCAAATTGTGAAATGAAGTGTAGGTCTGATGACCCCAAGTTACAGCAGGAGATTAACCTCAGTTGTTAATACAAACAAATATGTTGTCCTTGAGTATTTTTAAACACCATGAATTGTTGGAACTTGTGTTACCAGTTAGCTATTTTTAAATAACACGATAATAATATGAAATTCAAGACTTGTGTGATGTTCCGATAACATGCAACAAATTACATCAGTTAAATCATCTCACATTGATGATAGTTCTGTAAAATTATATACTGCTGTTGGAATTGCATGTGCCATCTATTGTTCAAGGTTTTCCAGATGTAAAAACACTGCAAAGCTTAAAACCTAGCCAGCTAGGAATCAAACCAAAACATTTCTAATCAAGTAACAATTGTTATTGTTATATGTATTGTGCTTGTTATTGTTCTAAAATGCAGGAATTCCGATCTGGAGCAGTTTAAAAATAAAAACGACTTAAATTTAGAGGGGTTGGATATACCTGAGAGAATCGAATCCTGGAGAGCCTTAACCAATTTTATATTGATAAAACATAATTATGTGGGAGAAAAGGCTATTTATTCCATAATTTGTAATCACTTGCACAATTAACATTGACATGACAGGAAGTGAAACTGGATTACTAGAGAAAGAGAGAGAGAGAGAAAGAGTTGGTGACTGGCCTTACAACCAGACTCAAAAATCTTGCAGCATTCGACTGAACACAACAGATAGCTCATTTGGTTATCTGTGCTTTTAAAGAGCTGTGTCTGGCTCTGTGACCATGTAACACTGTTGTTTACCTTATGAGACAATCTGCCTATAGAGGGATCATTCCTGATCAAACAAATGATCAAATTAGATATAATGTAAGAATACATCATACAAAGATCGGAGCTGTGTGGTATGTGATTTAAATAAGGAAAGTGATAGAACATAGAACATTACAGCACAGAACAGGCCCTTCGGCCCACGATGTTGCACCGACCAGTTAAAAAAAAAAACTGTGACCCTCCAACCTAAACCAATTTCTTTTCGTCCATGAACCTATCTACGGATCTCTTAAACGCCCCCAAACTAGGCGCATTTACTACTGATGCTGGCAGGGCATTCCAATCCCTCACCACCCTCTGGGTAAAGAACCTACCCCTGACATCGGTTCTATAACTACCCCCCCTCAATTTAAAGCCATGCCCCCTCGTGCTGGATTTCTCCATCAGAGGAAAAAGGCTATCACTATCCACCCTATCTAAACCTCTAATCATCTTATATGTTTCAATAAGATCCCCTCTTAGCCGCCGCCTTTCCAGCGAAAACAATCCCAAATCCCTCAGCCTCTCCTCATAGGATCTCCCCTCCATACCAGGCAACATCCTGGTAAACCTCCTCTGCACCCTCTCCAAAGCCTCCACATCCTTCCTGTAATGTGGGGACCAGAACTGCACACAGTACTCCAAGTGCGGCCGCACCAGAGTTGTGTACAGTTGCAACATAACGCTACGACTCCTAAATTCAATCCCCCTACCAATAAACGCCAAGACACCATATGCCTTCTTAACAACCTTATCTACTTGATTCCCAACTTTCAGGGATCTATGCACACATACACCTAGATCCCTCTGCTCCTCCACACTATTCAAAGTCCTCCCGTTAGCCCTATACTCAACACATCTGTTATTCCTACCAAAGTGAATTACCTCACACTTCTCCGCATTAAACTCCATCCGCCACCTCTCGGCCCAACTTTGCAACCTGTCTAAGTCTTCCTGCAAACTACGACACCCTTCCTCACTGTCTACCACACCACCGACTTTGGTGTCATCAGCAAATTTGCTAATCCACCCAACTATACCCTCATCCAGATCATTAATAAATATTACAAACAGCAGTGGCCCCAAAACAGATCCCTGAGGTACACCACTTGTAACCGCACTCCATGATGAATATTTACTATCAACCACCACCCTCTGTTTCCTATCCGCTAGCCAATTCCTGATCCAATTTCCTAGATCACCCCCAATCCCATACATCTGCATTTTCTGCAGAAGCCTACCATGGTGAACCTTACTAAAATCCATATATACCACGTCCACTGCCTTGCCCCCATCCACCTCCTTGGTCACTTTCTCAAAAAACTCAATAAGGTTAGTAAGGCACGACCTACCTGCCACAAAACCATGCTGACTATCACCTATCAATTCATTACTCTCCAAATAACTATAAATCCTATCCCTTATAATTTTTTCCAACATCTTGCCGACAACAGAAGTGAGACTCACCGGTCTATAATTCCCGGGGAAGTCTCTGTTCCCCTTCTTAAACAATGGGACAACATTCGCTAACCTCCAATCTTCTGGTACTATACCAGAGGCCAACGACGACCTGAAGATCAGAGCCAGAGGCTCTGCAATCACTTCTCTTGCCTCCCAGAGAATCCTTGGATAAATCCCATCCGGACCAGGGGATTTATCTATTTTCAGACCCTCCAGAATATCCTGCACATCCTCCTTATCAACTGTAATACTGTCTATTCTACTCCCTTGCAACCCAGTGTCCTCCTCAGCTATATTCATGTCCCCTTGCGTGAACACCGAAGAGAAATATTGGTTCAATGCTTCACCAATCTCCTCCGGTTCCACACATAACTTCCCTCTGCCATCTATAACTGGCCCTAAACTTGCCCTAACCAACCTTCTGTTCTTGACATACCTATAGAACGCCTTAGGATTCTCTTTAACCCTATCCGCCAAAGTCTTCTCATGTCCCCTTTTAGCCCTTCTAAGCTCGCTCTTCAACTCCCTCTTAGCCAATCTAAAGCTTTCTAGTGCACTACCCGAGTGCTCACGTCTCATCCGAACATAAGCCTCCTTTTTCTTTTTAACCAACAAAGAAACTTTTTTGGTGCACCACGGTTCCCTAGCCCTACCAATTCCTCCTTGCCTGACAGGGACATACCTATCACAGACTCGCAGTAGCTGCTCCTTGAAAAAACTCCACATGTCGGACGTTCCCAGTCCCTGTAATCTCCTAGTCCAACCTATGTTTCCTAATTCTCTCCTAATAGCCTCATAATTACCCTTCCCCCAGCTAAAACCACTGGCCCGAGGTTCATGCCTATCCCTTTCCATCACTAAGGTGAACGTAACCGAATTGTGGTCACTATCACCAAAATGCACACCAACTTCCAAGTCTAGCACCTGGTCTGGCTCATTTCCCAGCACCAGATCCAATATAGCCTCACCTCTAGTTGGCCTGTCTACATACTGAGTCAAAAAACCTTCCTGCACGCTTTGAACAAAAACTGACCCCTCTAACGAGCTAGAGCTATAACAATTCCAGTCAATATTAGTCAAGTTAAAATCCCCCATAACAATTGCCCTATTACTTTCACTCCTAAGCAGGATTGACTCCGCAATCCTTTCCTCAACCTCTCTAGAACTTTTAGGAGGTCTATAAAAGACTCCCAACAGGGTGACCTCTCCTCTCCTATTTCTAATCTCCGCCCATACTACCTCAACAGATAAGTCCTCATCAAACCTCCTCTCTGACACTGTGATACAATCTCTGACCAATAATGCTACCCCTCCCCCTCTTCTACCTCCTTCCCTACTTCGACTAAAACATTTGAACCCCGGGACCTGCAGCATCCATTCCTGCCCCTGCTCTATCCATGTCTCTGAAATAGCCACAACATCGAAGTCCCAGGTACTGATCCACGCTGCAAGTTCACCCACTTTATTGCGAATACTCCTGGCATTGAAGTATACACATTTCAAACCCTGCTCCACCCCACCTCTGCAATGCCGTGCATTGCAGTCCCCATCCATGCATCCCTCACTTTCAGCCCCACTACTCAGGATCCCTCCCCCCCCCCCGAATCAGTTTAAACCTCCCTGCATGGCCTTAGCAAATTTACCCCCCAGGATATTGGTCCCCTTCTGATTAAGGTGTAGACCATCCTTCTCATAGAGGTCACACCTTCCCCAGTACGAGCCCCAATTGCTTAAGTACCTGAACCCCTCCCTCCTGCACCATCCCCTCAGCCATGAATTCAAACCTTCCCTCTCCCTATTCCTCTCTAAACTATCCCGTGGTACAGGCAAGAGTCCAGAGATAACCACTCTGTCAGTCTTGGCCTTTAGTTTCCACCCCAACTCCATAAATCCCTGCCTAATATCCCCTTCCCCTATCCTCCCTATGTCGTGTGTCCCCACATGTACAATAACTTGTGGTTTATCTCCCTCCCCCCTAAGAGTCCTGAATACCCTGTCAGACACATCCCGGACCCCAGCCCCTGGTAGGCAACACACCAACCCTGAGTCCCTACCTTTAGTTCCGACCCTCCTATCTGTCCCCTTAATTGTGGAGTCCCCAATCACAAGGCCCAGTCTTTTACAGCCCCTAACCACCTGAGCTTTCTCACTCGGCTCACCCCCAGAGATCTGCTCTCTATGCTCAGTTGATTCCTCCTCAACTGTAGCCTCCAGCACCGAAAACCTATTATGGAGGGGAACCGCCCCAGGGGATTGTCTTCCCGATTGCTTCTTACCCCTCCTCCTGGCATTGACCCAAGCCTCATTTCTAGGAGTTACTATTTCTCTATAACTCCTATCAACTTCCACCTCCGCCTCCCGAATTATGCGGAGTTCCTCTACCTCCCCCTCCAGCTCCTTTACACGCTCCTCCAGAAGCTGCAATCTAATGCACTTCTTACAACTAAAATCTCCTGAAACACTACTGGATTTCCTCACCACATACATCCCACAGGAGATGCAGCATACTGCCTGAACTGCCATCCCTGAAGCCATTACCAGCAAGAAAAAAAGAAAACAAAAAACTTCCCCACACTTCCCCAACTGTCACTCTCCACTGCAGCCCGAGCATGGCTTTTGGTAAGATTATATCCAAATGAATGGATATGCAAAGTGTTATTTGATTTACAAATTGCTCTTGTTGTAATCATAGTTGTTTGCTGTCTGATTATTGGCTGTCTTAATAACTGCTGTAAAATTGTGATGGCTCAAGTCGTGCCAGGAGTCAACATGGTCATCGAAGATGAACAGCTGGTGGGAATACCAGAGGAATCCGAAGGCAACAATCGTGGAGAGGAGAACCAGACGAATGGATATCTCCAGACATGTAGCCAGTGAGCTACGGGTCCAGCATATGCACAGAACATCATGGAGGACCGATACCCGAAAGGCTGTGTCTAAATTGCCGGACCAATGATACAGAGACTTTACTGTTGTTGGTCTATTGGATTATTAAATGATAATCCAGACCAAGAGAAGGGATTGTTGGAGTAAAATTGTGACTGTTCAAGCCATTATTGTGACTTTAAAACTTTTTAAGCCATCATTGTGAATGTAAAACTTTTTAAGACAAGAAAAGTTATCCATGTAACTTTTGCACTCTGTGGTTAACCACAAACACTCGAGCCTTGACTCAGTGACAAGCTGGGGTGAGCCATGTCTCATTTTAGTGTAAAAATGCAGAGCAAGCAGGAATGGTCAGACAGCAAAGGACCATAAATGGTCAAGTACCTCAGGAGCAGATGGCCTGAAAGGAGGAAGTGAAACTATGAGGTATGAGTTGTTTACAACAAAATGCGATTGGGAGTTATTGATAACTGGCTATTGTCAAGCGGCCACAATTGGCCAAAGTATGTAAGTGCATGCGGCTTGATGCAAAACTGCTGATGTCTGCGATGTTTTAACGGATATAAGTGCACTTGCTGCCAAGCCAGATTGAGGAACTCTGCCCAGAGATCCTCCCGAAGCTCCGATTTAATAAACTGCAAGTTGAATCTCAAGTCTGATCTCCGAGTGGTAACTTTTCCCACAACAATTGAATGGCGGAGCAGACTCGGTGGTCCAAGTGGCCTAATTCTGCTCCCATATCTTAAGGTTTTATGGTCTAACATTTTCCTTTCCAGCCTTAACGTGAAGAACTTGTTTGAATATTATCTGGTAATTTCAAAACCTAACCCCATTCACCACATTCTCAAATTCTATACTATCCATCTTTTGTTCAATGGTATATCATTCCCTTGGCCACAATGCAAGCATAAAATTCATTGAAGAAACATTTAAACCTAAATTTGCAAGTTTGCAAGGAATCCAAGTTATATCGCATTAAAACGTAACCTAATCACTCTTCTCTGTTCCCTTAATTCCTGCCATTCAATCTTTTTGCCTCTGCCATTGGTTCCAACATGAATGATATCCGAATTGCTGCAACCTGGCTGGTGGAAGGTGTTAACTTTGTCTGGAAGGGAATTAAAGGACAATCTAGAATAGTTCTGAGCCTTGAACACCCTGCACCTTCTAGGGATAGAAGACAACAGCAGTGGCTGGCAGAGGGCATTGGCAGAATTAAAGGCGCATTGGGGTGAACGCTGCCAACCTGAAACAGAGCATCAGGCTCTTCTTGTCAGAACCATGACCCCGAGGACACTTGAACATTCCAGTAATCTGTTGGAGGAAATGTTGCTATCTACCATGACAACTGCAGAGCCATTTGAACGTTGATGACAGCAGTCTGAGCTGGAGTGCTAAGAAGCTGAGCTTTCTAGCCAACATATGTATGGCACAAAGTTGACCTTGCACGTCCAGTGTGGAGATTCTATGTTTAAGAGAGACTGCTGCTGCCGGAATGGAAATGGAGGCATGATTCAGAAAGAATTGCATCATTGCTGGATGTCCAATTAGCATTTCATTTCTTTCATGCTGGAACATAAAAACATAAGAGCTAGGGTAGGCCATCTGGCCCCTCGAGCCTGAGCCACCATTCAATTAGATCAGAGCTGACTTTTTCATGGATTAAGCTACACTTGCCTTTCTGCTCACCATAATCCTTAATTCCTTTACTGTTCAATAATGTATCTATCCTTGCCTTAAAAACATTCAATGAGGTAGCCGCAACTGTTTCACTGGGCAGGGAATTCCACTGATTCACAGCCATTTGGGTGAAGCAGTTCCTCCTCAGCTCAATCATAAATCTGCTTCCCCTTATTTTGAGGCTATGCCCCCTAGTTCTAGTTTCACCTGCCAGTGGAAACAATCTCCCTGCTTCTATTTTATCTGTTCCCTTCACAATATTTTATGTTTCTATAAGATTTCCCCACATTCTTCTGAATTCCAATGAGTATAGATCCAGTCTACTCAGTCTCTCTTCATAAGCCAACCCTCTCAACTCAGGAATCAACCTAGTGAATCTCCCCTGCACACCCTCCAGTGCCAGTATATCCTTTCTCAAGTAAGGGGGGCAAAACTGTATACAGTTCTCCAGGTGTGGCCCCACCAGCACCTTATACAGCTGCAACATAACCTTGCTGTTTTTAAACTCCATCCCTCTAGCAATGAAGGACAACATTCCATTTACTTTCTAAATTACATGTTGCACTTGCAAACCAACTTTTTGTGATTCATGCACAAAGGCACCCAGGACCCTCTGCACGGCAGCATGCTGCACTTTTTTACCATTTAAATAATAGTCCATTTTGCTGTTATTCGGACCAAGATGGATGACCTCATATTTACCAACATTCTACTCCAACTGCCAGACTCTTGCCCACTCACTTAGACTATCTATAAACCTTTGCCGACTTTCATTGTCCTCTGGACACTTTACTTTGCCACCTATCTTAGTGTCATCTGCGAATTTGACACACTACACTTGGTCCCCAACTCCAAATCATCTATGTCAATTGTAAACAATTGCAATCCCACCATTGATCCCTGAGGCACACCACTAGTCACCAATCGCCAACGAGAAAAATATCCATTTACCCCCAGTCTTTGCTTTCTGATAGTTAACCAATTCTCTTTCTATGCTAATACATTACCTATAAGATCGTGCATCTTTATGTTATGCAGCAGCCTTTGGTGCGGCACCTTCTCTAATGCCTTCTGCAAATCCAGATACACCACATCCACAGGTTCCCCATTGTCCATCGTGTACGTAATGTTCTCAAAGAATTCCACCAAATTAGTCAAACATGACTTACCTTTCATGGACCCATGCTGCGTCTTCCCCACAGGACAATTTATATCCAGATGTCTCGCTATTTCTTCCTTGATGAAAGATTCAAGCAGTTTCCCCACTATGGAAGTTAAGCTAACCAGCATATAGTTACCCGCCTTTTGTCTACCTCCTTTTTTTAAACAGTGGCGTCATATTTTCTGTTTTCAAATCTGCGGGAACCACCCCAGAGTCCAGAGAATTTTGGTAAATTACCACTAGTGCATTTACTATTTCCTCTGCCATCTCTTTTAGTACCCTGGAATGCATTCCATCAGGCCAGGAGACTTGTCTATCTTTAGCCCCATTAGCCTGCCCAACACTACTTCTTTAGTGATAATGATAGTTTCTCGGTCCTCATCTGCCATAGCCTTCTTGTCATCAAAGTTTGGCATGTTATTCCACTGTGAAAACTGACACACAACATACCTGTCCAATGCCTCGGCCATTTCCTAATTTCCAGTTATTACATCCCCCTTCTCAACCTCTAAGGGGAGGCGATGGCCTAGTGGTATTATCACTGGATGATTAATCCAAAAACTCAGCTAATGTTCTGAGGACCTGCGTTCATAACCCGCCATGGCAGATGGTGAATTTGGAATTCAATTTTAAAAATCTGGAATTCAGAATCTACTGTTGACCGTGAAACAATTGTCGATTGTTGGAAAAAACCCATCTGGTTCACTAATGTACTTCAGGGAAGGAAATCTGCCGTCCTTACCTGGTGGGGCTTACATGTCACTCCAGAGCCACAGCAATGTGGTTGACTCTGAACTGCCCTCCAAGGGCTACCAGGGATGGGCAATAAATGTCCATGTCCCATGAACAAATAAAAAAGTACCAGTAATTACATTAGCCACTCTTTTTCGTTTTATATATTTGTAGAAACTTTTGCTATTTTTTAAAATATTCTCAGTTAGTTTACTCTCATAATCCATCTTACTTTTCTTTATAGCTTTTTTCGTAGCTTTCCGTTGGCCTTTAAAGAATTCCCAATTCTCTAGTTTCCCACTAATCTTTGCCACTTTGTATGCATTTTCTTTTAATTTGATACCTCCCTTATTTCCTTCGATATCCATGGCTGATTATCTCTTTTTCTACAGTTCTTTCTTATCACTGGTATATACTTTTATGGAATGGGTAAGCACCAAGCTCTAAACACAGCTCTGTGGCAAGTTGACACCAGAATCCTCCACAGTCCCTGAACTTGAATGTAGGCTTTCTACTTGATTTCCTCGTATATCAAGCATTTCGTTATGTAGACTTACTGGCCTGTTTCTGTAGCCTGAACAATCAAAGTCCTCATTTCACTCCCCTGCAACCAATCTTGGATGTTACATCAGCATTCAGTGGGGTGACGCTTGTGCTATCCTTGCTTCCTGCTCAGGTTGTAACCCATTCCATCCACAATGTCTCATCACAAGCACATTGTCTCTGACTAACCCCCGAAGAAAAACACAATGTCAATATCTAAGCTAATGGTTGCAAATGCAAAATCAAGCTGTGTGCTCATAATTACTTTCTTCTCGGCCTTCCTCCATTGCATTACCAGCTTGTACCTCCGAGATATCACAGGGGAAAGCAGTAAAGGTAAGGTCATGTTGCGAAAAAGGGAAAGGTAGGCGATACATGGGTACACCATCTGCAGCTTGTAAGTGAGAACAGATTGTGGGAAGAGGATAAAATAGCTGACAAAAGGTGGATCAATATGATGTATTTTCAATACGGTCAGTCCTGTTGCTCCCCACCGCCTTAGTGTGGTCTTTTCTGATAATGGCAAGCATAATCTGCACTGATTTTAGTGCACTATTCCACCATCTTTTCTTGCAGATGGCTATTGGAAGCATAGCACCGTTGAATCCCTGGAATGCAGAATATGTTACTTTCTTAGCAATGGATCCTGACAATTTTACAACAACAGATGTTAAACTAACATGTCTATAGTTTCTTACTTTCTACCTCCCTCTTTTTTTTGAATAAAGGCATTATTTTAGGATTTTTCCTATGTACTGGAACATTTCCTGCATGTAGGGAATTTTGGAATACTATAAACAATAGATCTACTACCACTTCCTTTAAGATGTAGGCTATCGGGCCCTGGGGACCTGTCTGCCTTCAAACTCAATGGTTTGCTCAGCACGTGTTCTATTAATTATAGTTGTTCTAAGTTTCTTCATTTCTAATACGCCAGCACTAACTGTTACTCTTGGATTGTACTAACGTCTTCTATCGTGAAAACTGGGGTAAAATACTGATATAGTGTCTCTCCAATTTCAGTGTTCTCCACTATTAACTCCCCAGTCTCATCCTGCAAGGGTCCAGCATTCACTTTGGCTACTCGTTTCCGTTTCATATACTTATAGAGGTTTTTGCTATATCTTTCATACTTTTATATACTTTTGCACTGATTTTCTTTTATAATTTACCTTTGCTCATTTCATTACTTTAATAGTAATTCTTTGTTGACCTTTAAAAGCATCCCCACTTTCCACTTGCCTCTGGACTTTGCAAAATGGTATGCCTGAATTTGTTCTTTATGTTGTCCTTGCTTGGCCATGGATGTTTCTCCCCACTCACACAATATTTCTTCCATTCTGGAATGTATTTTAGTCGGGAGAATTGACAATCTATTCAAAAATCAACCATTGATCATCAACTATCCTACCTTTCAGTCTTCCTGTCCAATTCACTCGGGCTGAATCTGTCATTATGCCTATGTAATTACATTTGTTTAACTCCAGTACCCTAGTGTGGGACTCCAGTTTTTGCCCTCAAACTGAATTTGAATTTCTCGCATGTTATGATCACTTTTGCTTAGGGGATCCTTAATTATGTGACCAATAATAAATCCCTCCGCATTACACAACAACAAATCCAGAAAATCCTGCTCCCTGGTTGGTTCCACAACATAATGCTCCAAGGAACGATCTCCAGTACATCCACTGAACTTCCCCTCGAGGTGACCCTTGCCGATTTGATTAATCCAGTCTATGGGTCCTTAATACTTCCACATTTATACTGTGCTGCTCTGTGGAACTACTGTTTAGGGACCCATATATTACTCCAACGAGGAATATTTTCCTTTGTTATTTCTTATTTCTACCCAGACTGTGTCTACATCTTGATATCATTTCTCATGGACTGATATCTTCAGTCACTAACAAAGCTCCACCACCTCCTTTTCATTTCTGTCTATCCTTCTGAAATACTGAGTATCCTTGGATATTCAATTCCAAAACTTGGCTTCCCTGCAACCACATCTCAGCAATTGCCACAAAATCGTACTCATTTGTCCCTATTTGGGCTGTTAATTCATTAATTTTACTCTGAATGCTTTGTTCATTCAGCCAATCAAGTTTGCACTGACTTTCCAGAAGAGCATCTTAGTCAGTAGTAACCACTTTGCCACAGTGCTGCCCCTGTCTGACATTGTGTGGCACTAAAATTATTTGCCACTTTACAGCCTAAGCCTGAATGTTGTTTAGGTTATGCTACTGTGGAAGTTAGGTTCCAAACAATTGTGAAAATTAACTCATAATCTTGTAAATCTCTATCAGGTCACCCCTCATCCTCCATCTTTTCAGTGAGAACAAACTGAGTTTATCTAATCCCTCCTCATAGCTAATACCCTCTAGACCAGGCAATATCCTTATAAACCTCTTCTGTCCCCTCTCCAAAGCATCCACATCTTCTGGTAATGTGGCGACTAGAACTGTATAACAATATTCCAAATTAAGTCTAACCAAGTTTCTGTACAGCTGCAGCATGACCTGTGAATTACTATGCTCAATGCCCCAACCGATGAAGGCAAGCATGCCATATGCCTCCTTGGCTAGCTTATCCACCTGCATTGCCACATTCAGTGATCAGCGAACATGTACACCCAGACCTCTCTGCCTGTTAATACTCCGAAGGGTTTGACAATTTACTATATAATTCCTACATGCATTTGAAGTGGGGAAAATTATAAAATAGGTACCTGACACACAAAATGGTTGCCTGACACGCAAAATGGTTACCTGAGAAGAGACACTAAGCTGGTATTTAGCACAGACAGCTACTTAAAGTTAAAACATGCAGCACAGACAGTCACTTAAAGTTAAAACATGCAATAACCAAATACTGCAGGAAGCTAGTCAGAGCTTGAGTCACTTTAAAGATAAGGAGAGACCGAGGACAATAAGGTCTGATAATAAGATCAGCCATAGATGGGAACATAAATACATAAATGCAGCAAAACCAATCACTGAGTGAATAGATCGAAACCAGTCATTGATAGTCATTGATAGAGGAAATGTATCCTAGAGGGATCTAGGTGTATGTGTGCATAGATCCCTGAAAGTTGGGAATCAAGTAGATAAGGTTGTTAAGAAGGCATATGGTGTCTTGGCGTTTATTGGTAGGGGGATTGAATTTAGGAGTCGTAGCGTTATGTTGCAACTGTACACAACTCTGGTGCGGCCGCACTTGGAGTACTGTGTGCAGTTCTGGTCCCCACATTACAGGAAGGATGTGGAGGCTTTGGAGAGGGTGCAGAGGAGGTTTACCAGGATGTTGCCTGGTATGGAGGGGAGATCCTATGAGGAGAGGCTGAGGGATTTGGGATTGTTTTTGCTGGAAAGGCGGCGGCTAAGAGGGGATCTTATTGAAACATATAAGATGATTAGAGGTTTAGATAGGGTGGATAGTGATAGCCTTTTTCCTCTGATGGAGAAATCCAGCACGAGGGGGCATGGCTTTAAATTGAGGGGGGGTAGTTATAGAACCGATGTCAGGGGTAGGTTCTTTACCCAGAGGGTGGTGAGGGATTGGAATGCCCTGCCAGCATCAGTAGTAAATGCGCCTAGTTTGGGGGCGTTTAAGAGATCCGTAGATAGGTTCATGGACGAAAAGAAATTGGTTTAGGTTGGAGGGTCACAGTTTTTTTTTTTAACTGGTCGGTGCAACATCGTGGGCCGAAGGGCCTGTTCTGCGCTGTAATGTTCTATGTTCTATGTTCTATTCTATGAACAATGCGATGTTAAATGCCCATGTCTGTACCTGTCTGATTTTAATGATGTGTTAACTATCGATCATCGTGATCTGTCTACTCAACTATAACGGTGTGTTAAATGGCTAATATCTGGACTATCCATTGTCTAAAAGGTATAAAAATGATCAACTGCTATTGTATGATTGAGAAGGTAGCTGCCAAGTACTGCGGAGTACCAGTGCTTTCTCCCTGAAGCTTCATGTCCGAAATAAAACTGTGTTGTTGAACCTCCAGTCTGACTCAGGTGGTAAATTTCCCGCAATACATTGGAACTCCCAAAATTCATTATCTCACAGTTGACTGGATTAAACTCCATCTGCCATTTCTCCAGTCAAGTCTCCAACCAATCTATATCTTGCTGCATCCTCTGACAATCCTTTTCACTATCTGCAACTCCACCAATTTTTGTGTCATCTGTGAACTTATAAATCAGACCAGCTACATTTTCCTCCAAATCATTTATATATACCACAAACAACAAAGGTCCCAGATCTGATCTGTGGAACACCGCGAGTCACAGCCTTCCATTCAGAAAAGCACCCATCTATTGCTACCCTCTGCCTTCTATGACCAAGACCGTTCTGTATCCATCTTGCCAGCTCTCCTCTGATCCCATGTGACTTTCATACTAGTCTACCATGAGGTGCCTTGTCAAAGGCTTTACTGAAGTCCATGCATACAACATCTACTGCCTTTCCCTCATCTATCATCTTCATCACTTCCTTGAAAAACTTGATCAAGTTCGTGAGGCACGACCTCCCCTTTACAAAACCTTGCTGTCTATCACTAATAAGTACATTCAGGACACCAATGAAGGATTGGCAGCAGACAGTTTTTTATTGGATAAGAAAGAGCAAAACGCTATGCTATGATTGGTGGATATGTATGCAAATGAAAAATTGGAAAGTTGCTCATTTCTCTTTTGCTGTAATTAACATAACTATTGAACTTTCCCTATGAATCAGCAGAACACCCTGCAATGCTGGGACTGTATTGTGTTCACACTTGTGCATAAAGCTATTAAAGCTTGAAAATTGGGTTTAAGTGTTGTCTGTATCCAAGTCGACTGCGGTTTAAATGTTGTTAGTACCCAAAGCCGATGACACTATCAGTGGACATTGATTGTTTCAGTAACAGAGACTCACGAATAGGACGAAATATTGTGCAATCACAAACAAACATCTGCACCTCTGAGCTCAGGTGGGAAACATTGATGAAGCAATTGAATCCGATTGAGCTTTAGGCACTATCAAAGAACTAAGAACAAAGAACATTACAGCCCAGGAACAGGCCCTTCAGCCCTCCAAGCCTGCATCGACCATGCTGCCTGACTTAACTAAAGCCCCCGACCTTTCCGGGGACCATATCCCTCTATTCCCATCCTATTCATGTACTTGTCAAGACACCCCTTAAAAGTCACTAATGTATCCGCTTCCAAAACTTCCCCCGGCAACGAGTTCCAGGCACTCACTATTCTCTGTGTAAACAATCTGCCTCGTACAGCTCCTTTAAACCTTGCCCCTTGCACCTTAAACCTATGCCCCCTAATAATTGACTCTTCTCCCCTGGGAAAAAGCTTCTGACTATCCACTCTGTCCATGCCTCTCATAATCTTGTAGACTTCTTTCAGGTCGCCCCTCAACCTCCGTCGCTCCAGTGAGAACAAACAAAGTTTCTCCAATCTCTCCTTATAGCTAATGTCCTCCATACCAGGCAACATCCTGGTCAATCCTTCCTGTACCCTCTCCAAAGCCTCCACATCCTTCTGGTAGTGTGGCGACCAGAATTGAACACTATATTCCAAGTGCGGCCCAACTAAAGTTCTATAAAGCTGCACCATGACTTGCCAATTTTTAAACTCAATACCCCGGAAGATGAAGGCAAGCATGCCATATGCCTTCTTGATTACCTTCTCCACCTGCATTGCCACTTTCAGTGACCTGTGTACCTGTACACCCAGATCCCTTTGCCTATCAATACTCTTAAGGGTTCTGCCATTTACTGTATATTTCCTATCTATATTAGACCTTCCAAAATGCATTACCTCACATTTGTCCGGATTAAACTCCATATGCCATCTCTCCGCCCAAGTCTCCAACCGATCTATATCCTGCTGTATCCTCTGGTGTTCCTCATAATTATTCGCAAATCCACCAACCTTTGTGTCATCCACAAACTTACTAATCAATCCAGTTACATTTTCCTCCAAATCATTTATATATATTACAAACAGCAAAGGTCCCAGCACTGATCCCTGAGGAACACCACTTGTCACAGCCCTCCATTCAGAAACGCACCCCTCCACTGCTACCGTCTGTCTTCTTTGACCGAGCCAGTTTTGTATCCACCTTGCCAGCTCACCTCTGATCCCATGAGACTTCACCTTCTACAACAGTCTGCCATGAGGGACCTTGTCAAATGCCTGAGGAACTCCTTCAGTGATGTCCTGGGACTGAGATGATTCAGCTGCAACAACCACAATCATTATATTTTGTGCTAAAAATACTCCACCAGCAAAATGTTCTGTGAATTTACAGACTATGCTTGAATGCAGTTATGTCCACAGTGCATCATGGATGGCCAGACTTGAGCTGCCAAATTTGGTTTGAATCTTTGCATTTTGCATGATGAAAGTGCCACATAACATGATGGCGGGTATCCTCAGTGTGAAGGTTAAACGTTATCTCCACAAGACAAAAATATTAAAAGTGCAATTAACACAGTTAATTATGCTCCAAATCCAACTTCTTAACTCAACCCTCCTTCTGCATCGGTTTTGGCATCGGTGCGATAAATCATTGACAGACTTGAGTCTTGGTCGACGTACTGTTTCAAAGACTATGGTAAGGATTGAGACTTCTTTGCCTTCCACTAAATTTTTCAGCCAAGGTTTTCTCTTCAAATATCCTCCAACTGCCTCCCCATTCAATACTGCCATCTTATGCATAACCACCTTGGGTTAGAACCCTGTTGGTTCTAACGACCTCCTGTGTCTTTGAACTATTTTTTGCTTCCAGTTTTGTTATCATAGAAATTAGGATCCTTTTGTTATCAAAGTTTTCTATTTAAAAAACTGTTAGCCAGTACACATTGATTTTCAATATGCTTAGCGAACTTGTTCTCAGCCAAATCCAAATTCATTAAACATAGAAACGTATCCAGGGCATTATGACTAATTCCTGGTTGACCATTTTATTTCTTATCTCTGAGGAAAATTGGTGAAATGATCCACTTATTGGGAACAAGGTAACTTACCAGAATTTTTTTTTTAATTAAAGGCACCATCATCCAAACACAAAACGTACTTATTTTTGCTCAAAAGCACATTGATCCTCATAATGTGCAAAAATGTGCCAAGTGTGGCCAATAGGGTTATTGAGCTAAAACCACAAATTGTAATGTAGGAATATACTATAGTTGTAATAACAGAAACGTGGCTTAATAATTGTGAAGACGGATGCTCAATATTTAAGGTGAAGTAATGATCAAATGGGATAGACGGGGAAAAAGAGGTGGGGGCAATACTTGTTATGCCATTGCAGTGGTGGAAATTGCGGAATTTACAAAGCGGACAACAATCAAATCTATTTAGTTTAAGTTGTTAAGCAGAAGAAAGAGAATTATAATTTTACAGTCGTCATTTCTTCAGTAAAAACAATGAGAGATGAAGAGCAGCAAATATGCAGAGCAATCACCGAGTTGACGAAAATCTATAGACTGAGGTTATTCATAGAAATCCTACAGTGCAGAAGGAGGCCATTCGGCCCATCGAGTCTGCACCGACCACAATCCCACCCAGGCCCTACCCCCACATATTTACCCACTAATCCCTCTAACCTACGCATCCCAGGACTCTAAGGGGCAATTTTTAACCTGGCCAATCAACCTAACCCACACATCTTTGGACTGTGGGAGGAAACCAGAGCACCCAGAGTAAACCCACGCAGACACGAGGAGAATGTGCAAACTCCACACAGACAGTGACCCGAGCCGGGAATCGACCCCGGGACCCTGGAGCTGTGAAGCAGCAGTGCTAACCACTGTTCTACCGTGCCGCCCAAATTGTTGTTGGACTTTAGTTAATAATAACGATTGGGATAATGTTACCATTACATATTTTAAATGTGCATTTGCTAGGCATACAAGGCAATGGATCAAGGGCTTAACAATGGGATTAGAATAGTTAGGTGGTTTATCTTTGACCGGCAGTGATGGACTGAAGGGCCTTTGCTGTGTTGCATGCCTTTCTGACTCTAATCTGAAGAGTGGGTGAAATTTCTGAAATGTGTTCAAAAGAAGTTCGTTGACCAGCATGTTCTCAATTCATCTGAAAAGGAGGCATTACAAGGTATGCTGCTGGAGAATGAGGCCAGGTAAGTGTGTTTTGTTTTGTGTAATAATGATCAAATTATCACGAGGTTTGGATTAGCAATCAAGAGGAACAGGGGCCAATCGAAAGTCAAACATCTAAAGTGAAATAGGGCTAAATTCAATTGATTGAGGGACAATCGAGTCAGAGTAAAATTGAACTAAAGTTTTATTGAAAAATCTGTAACAGAAACATAGGTGATAGTTAAAGAGCTATTTTACAGGCTGGACACCCTTCAAAAAACGTGGAAGTTGAGGGAACGAAAGGCAGGGGTCTTTGGACGACGAAGGTCATTGAGAAATTGATGAAACCAAAAAAAAGCTTATGATGCATGCCAGGTGAGTCCTACAAGCGAGAATTTGGATAAATACGAGGAATTAAGAGGGTAAGTGAAGAGCAAAATAATACAGGTAAAGGGAGAATATGAGAAGAACCTGATCGATAACATAAAGGGGATCCCATCAGGTTTCTACTATGCAAATCGCAAAGCACATAGAAAGAGTTCACGTGGAATTGATTAGGGACTAAGAAGGTGATAGATACTAATAATGACAAGGTAGTATCAAAATACATAATAATTACATTTCATTCGTGCTTATTGAGGAAGGGACTGCCGAAAAGTGTTGTTAGAAATGGAAATGGCAGAGGTAATGGATGATGCGAAGACTGAAAGGTAGGATGTACACGGAAGGTTGGCTTTGTTAACAATAGACACGTCCGGTTCCTGAGAGCTGACAACCCTTGGCTCATCAATTATCTTTGTCACCTCTTCAAAAAACTAAATTAAGTTGGTGAGGCATGACCTTCCCCCTACAAAACAATGCTGCCTCTCACTGACTAGTCCATTTTCTTCCAAATGTGCATATATCTTATTCCTCAATATCTTCTCCAAAAGCTTCCCCACCACTGACGTCAGACTCACGGGCCGATAATTTGCTGTATTATCCCTACATCCTTTCTTAAACAACGAAACAACATTCTCCAGTGCTCTGGAACCTCGCCTGTGGTCAACGAGGATGTGAAAATATCCGTTGAGGTCCCAGCTATTTCTGCCCTTGCCTCCCGCAGTAACTGGGGCAGATCCCATCCGGCTCCAGGGAATTGTCGACCTTAATACAATTTAGGACACCCAACACCTCCTGCTTCGAGACCAATTACTTCCTGAAAATACGGCATAAGCGAATTCAACAGAGAATTTGGAAAGGGAAACTTTTTGTAGATCGAAAGTACAAGAGCAAAGCAGTGCCAATAATTGGATAGCTTTTTTGGAAGTGATGACATTGGCCTGATGGGGCCGAATGGTGTTCTCGATTAATCTTCTGAGTTACCAACTGTAGAGAGTACCTTCTCTCTCTCACTCGTTCTCTCTGTCTCTCCTTCTAGTTCTAAGAGGTCCAATTAGATTGAAGTCTACCCTACAGCTACCCTTGCAAAACTTTCCTACCCACGCCAGATCCACGCTGGCAATAACGGAAGGTGGCTTGGCAAATCACTTCCACATAGATAATTGGTAGAAGTAAATCTGTTCACAGACATTTAGTAAAACTGAGGTTTTCTCAGGTAGGGAAGTGACTGCCGAACCGGGCCAAATTGAAATCCTAAAAAAAAGAGATTCTAATAATCTGTGTGTTATTACTTAGAACAGCATTTATTCCAAAGTATGAAAAGAATAAACTTGCATTCATATATTTTACCCCCTGAGAACGTCCCACAGCCTTTTATGGCTGGTTCAGTATTTCTGAAGTATGACAGCTGTTGAAATGTTGGGATGGCAAAGGGCAAGGTTTCCGCAAACGACAATCAAATTAATGGCCGGTTCATGTATGAGTTTATATTAAATAATCAAAATATCGGTGGAACTCTATTGCACTGCTGAGCATCTTTAAGATTTGTAGCCCACCCCCTGAGCGGGAAGACAGGGCCGCACCTCCGACAGTGCAACGCTGGTTTACCAGGAAAAGGTTTACCAGGATGTTGCCTGGTATGGAGGGTCTTAGCTATGAGGAGAGATTGGGTAAACTAGGGATGTTCTCCCTGGAAAGACGGAGGATGAGGGGCGACCTAATAGAGGTGTATAAAATTATGAAGGGCCTAGATAGGGTGAACAGTGGGAAACTTTTGCCCAGGTCGGAGGTTACGAACACAAGGGGTCACAGGTTCAAGGTGAGGGAGGCAAGGTTCAACACAGATGTCAGGGGGACGTATTTTACACAGAGGGTGATGGGGGCCTGGAATGCACTCCCAAGCAAGGTGATTGACGCGGACACGCTGGGATCGTTTAAGACTTATCTCGATAGCCACATGAACAGACTGGGAATAGAGGGATACAAACGAATGGTCGAGTTGGGCACATGAGCGGCGCAGGCTTGGAGGGTCCAAGAGCCTGTTCCTGTGCTATATTGTTCTTTGTTCTCCTCCAATAATGATCTGGAGTGTCAACACCGATGATGTAATGTCGCTGGAGTGTGTCTTGAACATCCAACCTTTAGCCAACCTCTAGCGGGAGTATTAGCAGCCACTCACGGTTGACACATCTTAGTGTGAAATAAAAAAATCAACCTGTGAGGCACATCCTGTAATTAACGTGACTTTGTCTTGTGTCCATGCATGTATATACACAATTAATGCATATATTTGTCGACGGGGATAGATAAACTAAGGTGGGATCAGGTCGGTGGGAGCGTAATAATCGTCCTTGACCAATTAGACCGAGAGGCCTATTACTATACTGTACATTCTGAGTAAAAGTGCTACTTGCAAGTGAAATCTAGGCCATTTTAATTGTTGGGTATCGAACAATGGAAGCACCCATACATTTATGTTCACGTAAACAGCATATGTTTTTTGATGGAATTGTTTGTCAAGTAACTAACACAAAATGATCATACAGAGGTACAATTCAGCACGTACACGTTCATGATCTATTACCATACAGTATTATACAAACAGTTTCCACGCTTCAATGGACACTGGGCAGCATATTGTACAGAGATTATTTATTAGGGCACATGCTCTTCAATAGCGGGCACGCTTAGTTTCTGATTTATATAATTGGTTGCAATGGAACTAAATTTATAATGGCAGGTGTAATACAGCGCGCTTAATTTAAAATGTCAATGGGCTTCACAAACATATATTGAAAATGAATTGAGAAGAACTCGATGGGCCAAATGGCCTCCTTCTGCACTGTAGGGTTTCTATGATTTCTATGACTCCACTGTCACTGCGGGCAGTCCATTCCGCACCCCGGCCGCTCTCTGCGTGGGGAGCCTACCTCTGGTGTCCTTCCTGTGTCTCCCACCACGAACCCTGTGGTTGTGCCTCCTTGTGGTGGCTCCATCCACCCAAGGAGGTGGTCTTTGAACGTTCACTCTATCTATCCCCTTCATCATTTTATGAACCTCTGTTAAGTCACCCCTCAGCCTCCTCCGGTTTCCTCCCACAGTCCAAAGATGTGCGGGTTAGGTTGATTGGCCATGCTAAAAAATTGCCCTTAGTGTCCTGAGATGCGGAGATTAGTGGGTAAATATGTAGGGATATGGGGGTAGGGCCTGGGTGGGATTGTGGTCGGTGCAGCCTCGATGGGCCGAATGGCCTCCTTCTGCACTGTAGGAATCTATGATTCTATGAAAGAACGGTGTGATGTAACGTTGACTCCGGGCGCTAGTATTAAATGGAAGATTCAGGGTCAACCATTCCTTTATACATTTCTCACATTGTTTTCATTTCCATTGAGCTCAACATTAACACCACTTCCGTCATTAAACTTTCCTTTCAGGGCATGACATCGCTCACTTCAATCACCTTTCCTGTGATAAACGACTGCACAGCTGCCGTCAAAGGTCCTGGCGATGTCGCTTTGGAGTATCCGTGGATAAATCTCAATTTCGTGTAATCACCATTTTTAAACTGTTGATTTGTGACCAGCATGTAAAGAAGCTGACTCCAACTTCTTATTATCAGATAGCATTTTCTATCACGAGTCACCTGTTCACAGGGTTTCGCTGTGACCTGGATTTGGAGGAACATGGATAGTATTCTGATGTAGAACGCATCGAATTTACATTGTGGAGCAATTCGTTCATTGGCTCTGTCATTTCAGGCGGAAGCCATCAGCTTGCAAGTTCTTGTCAAAGCTCTGTACTCCTCGCAATAAGCGGTGTTTGTTTTTAGTTAAACATGTTTATAGCGGATGTGCTTCAACCCATTTGGCTCCTCCGGATCATGTCCACAAGTATCTTCGGTTCCTTATTTTCCAACCTCCAGCCCCTTTCACCGTCTATTATTTAACTTTTGCACAGCTGCTTCATGTCATCCCTATAATTCTCAATCTGTTTCATGATAGCTGGTATTCGCGCTAATTTCCAAGTCTCCCAAGCTCTTGAAAACACGAACGCTCTCGGGCTCAAACGTCACCTTCTATTGTACATTCTCTATTTTTCAAGATATCTTTAATGTGGAAGTTTATTGGTGGAAACTAGGTGAAAACAAATTTCTGCAAAGAAGCTCAGACAGCAGGAAGATATTTCTCTGTTTTAAACAAGGGGTGCCCCCTTTCACCTCCTGAATATCAGTGCCCAGGATGCCGGTGTGTATTACTGCGGAGTCAAAACTCTGGAAAACAGGACTGCAAATGGAACCGGCTCAACGATCAAAGTATTTGGCGAGTGATACTGGGGGAGGATGGTAACCACAAATATTCGGATAATTATAGCTGCTGAGTATTTGCTCAGCTATCAGGACAACTCTTCAACTATCTGCGAAGTAGCGTTCCTTCCATTCCAAACTTTGCTATAATTCTTTCCATTAAACTTAAGGGAGGGGAAACTCGGTCGTGGAATGTCATGGGAATCTAATTTCAAAATCGTTAAAATAAATAATTACGATTAACTCTCACTGGGGAAACTTCCGTTCTGTGTGATCATAATCGGTCGCTCATTTCGGTAACATTTTAAAAAGTGCAACTTTTGACAAACCTTAAGAATGCTCCGATTAATATCCAGACTAGACTTTACCAGCTGATGATTATTTTTTTCTTCAACACTGAAATTATCTTTAGTTGCGTTTTATATTTTGTTAAAATTGTTTTATTTTGCGTTTCACACATCAAGGACACGGAGACTAAAAATTATAATTAATTCACGGGCGATCTGGTCCAACAAATGTACTGTGTAGAAACTAACAGTAGATTAAAGTCCTTTCCAATTTATTCTCCTCCACTGTTACTCTACGGTGACATTAGAGGTGAAGTTCATCTGACGTTAATTGATTTTGTTGATTGATTCAAACAGCGTGACTTTGTGCGGTCGGAAAGCAATTTCTTCTGGGACGAGATAGGAAACAATAATAATCTTCAACATATCTTCTGCTGAGCTCCTATTTAAACCACTTAACGTCTCAAAATGTATGACCGTTCCATCTTGTAAAAACTGATACTTCCATCCCTGCACCACCAATCTCTCGTCATCAGCATAAAAAACAAGTGAAACTGGCCAGCTTGAGATCAACTCCGGTGAGAAGACGCAAACGTTCAACCAAACTGCCAAACTGATCTGGGATAGGGATCACTGGCATGCGCAATTCAAGATTGGAGTTACAGTGATAGGTATATCCACCACATACGAGGTGTTGTCAATTTCCAAGTTTAAAAAAAGGCGAATCACTATGTAGCAGAGGCGCCGATTACTTTCACAATTGTTCAAAACTATCTGAATATTTTTGCGGTCACGTTGTATCTCCTTACATTACAAATTGTTTGGAATTGTATACAGCAACGTATTTCCTATGTTACAATATAATAATACGTCAAGTGTTTATGCTGTTCTCTATTTTGTAATATTTTCCATTTTAGACAATAAGGTACCTTATACTGCTAAATATTCGCTATTATATGCAATGACAAATGACGTTATGGAATATCGTATTGGCGAATGAGTCATACAATCCCGACAGCACAGAAGGAGGTTATTCGACCCATCGAGCCTGCACTGACAACAATCTCACCCAAGCCCTACCCCGTAATATCCCACTAATTTCCCTGACACTCAGGGACAATTTAGCATGGTCAATCTACCCAATCCGTACATTTTTGGAGTGTGGGTGGAAACCGTAGTACCGGAGGAAACTCACACAGTCACCGGAGGTTAGGATTGAACCGATGTACCTGGCGCTGTTATCCAGACTCGAAACGTTCACTCTGTTCTCTCTCCACAGATGCTGTCAGATCTGATGAGATTTTCCAATATTTCATGTTTTTGTAACATATTGGAGAAACTGCACTGAAAGCGATGCTATTTTATTCTGCTATATATTTATTATTCTGTAATGCATTATATTCGCTGGTTTACATAATAAAATGTTTTTTAAAAATTTATAATGCAGCACATTTTCTACTTAACCCAGCAATATATTTGCTATTTTATAAAGCAGCACATATAAACTAGATTTGCTGTTTTATTTTGAACTTGCTTGCTATTTAATGGTACACATTTTCATGTTTATTCTGCAATCATTTGCTTTTTGCATGATTAAAGTATTTATTATATAATTCTGACCATTTTAGACGAACATGTCCTTGTCCAATGCTATAACATAGTTAGTAATTCATGTTGAAGCACATTTACTGTTCTTTCTAAACCACATTTAGTGTTTAAGACGAGCAGACGTGCACTTTATATCATATTGCAATTATGAAAATATATGATCTATACTGTAACATGGATGGGTAACGTTAAGAACGTTAAAGTTGTTAAAGTGTAGGATATTTAACACGCCATAATATAAAATACCTTCTAATATAGTAACAGGTTTGTTACATCTTCAGATAACACAGAAGAGAAATGTGTAGAAACTTTGATTATTATTTTATAAATAAACTAAATTCCAATGTTGAAAGTTCTAACAGAACTGTTCCGATTCCGCCCAATTATGTTACTACAATATACAAGTGAAATCTGAACAGTCAATTATGTGAATTCATACAGGTATGATTTTATAATGTCTAGTTCAAGTTTTTCGAAGGTAAATTTCACAAAGTAAATTATCTTGCATTTTATGTAATGAATAATATATTGCGATAATTGATCAACACTAAGACATAGTAATTGTATCAAATTTGGAATAGAAAGTAAATAATTGATGCATTCAATAAAAAAATCCAAATGCACGATTTTACCTGTTTGTTTTTTCTTCTTACAGTTCCCCCAACTCCACTGCGGACTTTTTCCACAGCACCTGAATAAAACCCCTCTGTTCTGAATCTTGTGTGCAAAACGGATGAGCTTTACCTGGAGGCCCTCGCTTTAATTTGGTATAAAAATGGGATTGAGATTTTCACCGATATGGATACAATCCAAAAGTTGAACGTCGCCGGTCTGTATGAAGTTTCAAGTCTGTTGATGGAGAGACAGCCCGTCCAGAGGGAAACTGTTTATACTTGTCAAATGTCTCACGTTACCCTCCCGGTTCCAAGCTAATGTGACTCTTAAGATTTCCAATATACCAGCAATTCGAGGTAACGAAGTGGGTATTTATATTCCATGGGTAGCGACGCTGGAACGGCAATTAGTTCAGGTTTAGGTATCTGATTTGCATGTTCGGCCCATCAGCACAGAAATGAAAATGAGACAATCTGATCGTTCTGGTCCCAGCCGTTCTTCTGGTCTCAGCCTGATTGTTCAGTATCGGGCTGGAGTAGGACATTGTCCCAATAGCAGTGCTGACGGCTGGCGTGTCATATCTACTCTGTAAGGTACATTTAGAAATTAAGAAAATAACATCTCAAACATTTTGAACTAAACATCTTCACGTTTTTCTAAGACATTCCAAAATCTCACTACTGTGTTGTTCGAAATCAGAATTATGAATACAGTGGAAGAGGGGTATTTTGGAATACAACTCGCGATTCAGCTCGGTCGCCTGTAATATATTCACTCACTTTCATTTTTATTCATTTCTTTCCTAATTATTAACGGATCAATTGTGGTGATTCGATCTGTGTTGAGCATATTGATCCTTTTGATGCTAACGATGATCATTCTGGATTAGTTTTGGTTCGATTTGAAAGGTAAAACATTCATTTATCACTGAGGGCAGATACCGAACAGAATCAGAAAATAAGGATCAGAATTAGTTTTTATAATGCTCAGAGCAGAACCTCCGTTTCTGCGGACACGCTCACAATCCAGTTTGAGCTTGTGATGGTCTTCCTGGCTCTCTGGAATTCCTGGTGTGCAGACCAATTCTGGAGTAATATGGTATCGATTCTTTTGCCTTTTTGGACACATTGCCCTTTTCAAAAATGCGGTCACTTCGTCGTCGAAATTGGTCCAAGGACTTCATTATAAGGCTGTTACCTGCCCTGCAACGGCTAAAGACGGAAATGAAATTTGACCCGACTATTTATTCCGAGGGTGAACCCAGATCATTATTTTTACATTAAATTACTAACAATGCATATTATACAATTAGCCGATATAGAACATATAGGAACACAGATGCAGCTTGATCCATCACTCAGTAAGGTCATGGTTGATCTCGTTGTCGTCTCAACTTCACTTTCCAGTCTGCTCATCATAATTCTTGACTCCATTGACGATGAGAAATTTTATCCAATTCCAGCTTGTATAAATTCAATGCTCCAGCCTCCACTGGGGAAGAGCATTCCACATGTTAATAGCCTTCTGAGAATGAAAATCTGGTCTCTATCTGGAAAGGGAGACCTTATTCTTAAACGGTGCCCCTTATTTCCAGTCTTCCCCAAGATAAAACATTTCCCGGTATGCACCTTATCAAGTCCCCTAAGGATACAATGTATGCAATTTTAGAATGATGATGAACAGCTTTCACTCGGCCGTGCATACTTACAACGAAATAAAAATGTATCTCATTTTCAGCCATTGGATATCCTCATCATTTTCAGAATTTTAAAGCATTAAACAATACAAATGCTATGATTTACAGTGATCAGATGCGTGTGATTAATCTAAATTAATATTTAAGTTTTTGATCTGTATTTTCTGATCTACCGAAGTGGCTATGTTATCAATTCACTATTGTAAAATCTTACACGTTAGAGATCCGAACCTTTCTCTCACACTTTAGTGGCATCACTGTAATTCGAACAACAGATTTTATCACCTGAAATATTTCTTCAGCCAATTGTAATCAAGTTCCATCATGATGTTCACATAGTGCTGGCTGCATATTTCTCAGACATGAGGCGCGATTCTCCCAAAAAAGTTCTAAGTGCTGAATTCGTGGGAAAACTGCTGTAAATCATGCTTTTTCAGTGGGAGTTCGTACTAGAATCACCCACACTCTGCAATGCAGAGGCCACAACGGTGAATTCTATAAAATATTAGGGGGCGGGACCTATTCCCGCCGCCGGAGAGGCAGAAACCAGCGGGCCTCTGCGCATGCGTAGTGGCCCTGAACTGTCAGCCTCCCTTTTGCTGGCCAGCTCAATCGCTGGTCAGCCCAGGACCCCTGCAGTGCTGCCCGCCCCCCCCCCCCCCCCTCTCCCCAACCGCCCTCCCACGGCTCGATCATGACCCCTCATCCCCCTGTCCAGCTGCGGGCCAGCCGTAACACCCCCTGTCCCGAACACTCTGATCTCCAGCCCCTTCCCTTCCCCCTCAGCAGTGACAAGGCTCCCCCCCGCAAGCCCCTCCCAAGCAGAACCCTCCCCCCCCCCACAGACTTCCCCACCCCCCAGCTGCCCCCCCCCCCCAATGGGAGGCAGCCCCCCGACAGACCACTTCCCCCATCCTGCCCCGATCGCTGGCCACCATCCAGCCCCGACCCATCCCCATGCACAGTGGCAGTGGGACACCCCACCCCCACAGATCACCCCAAGGCCCCACCCCCAGCTGGCCCCGCCTGCTATGTTCCACCCCCTCCGCATTGCCCATGTCCAATGCGCAGTGCCAAGGTGCCCCCTGGGCCTGAGCACTTTGCCCCTTGGGCAGTGCCAGAGGCACAGGCATTACTGCCAGAGTGCCCATGTCGAGGGGGCATCACAATCCCCTGCCTAACCCCCTGGGGGGCCCTGATTGCCCCCCTTCACTCTGCAGGGTCTCCTGCTATTTCCCCAAAAGTGGAGAAAGAGTGTGAACCCCGTCGGAGTGAAATTATACTGGCAGGGTGGGAGATGCTAGCGGGCCTGTAGATTTCAATCCCGTGCCCACTAATCACATTTAAATAACATTAAAATAAGATTTAAATTACTTACCTATTGCTCCCACCGATTTCCAGCGTGGTCCCAACCATGCCAGATATCTGGAGCTTGGAGATGTGTGCGTAGCAGGAATGCATGCACGAATCCCGCAAATCAGCCCACACGCGATTCTCCCGGCCCGCCGTGCTAAAAGATTAGCGCGGTGCGATGCGAGAATCACCCCCCATATTTTTTCCTTTTTGAAAATATTTAAAACTAATGTGAAAACATGTGACGTAACTTAATAAGTGAAGCTGCACAGATTAACTCAAGTACGATAAGTAATATTTGTTTGTGAAATGTTCTTAGTTTCACCCTTAACTCACATTGGTGTACTTGGTTGATTTGGTTTTGTGACCACACATCATTGCCAAAAGATTAGATTCTTGCAAAGTTTGGAATTGCTTACATTTGCATAATACAAATGTTCAAATGATGCTTAAATATTGAACTCATAGAACTGGATTGCCAGAATTAATGGTTCTAAATGAGACTCTATCATTCTATCATAAAGCGACCGTAAAAGAGTCTTGGCGGTGCAAAGTGATACCCTTTAGAAGTAGTCCATGATCACAAGGACTGTCAGAGACATACAAATTGCGTTGATCTGAATTTCATTTCACGGATGCATTGATTATTGGGGCACCGACTGATCTGTGGAGATTGAGTTGTTATGGTTGGACCTAAATAGCAAAATCTTAAGGAGAAGTAATGAGTAATGCTGAAAATGAGTAAACTATCAAGACCCTGAATGGAATCAAGGCATCCGCTTGACCACAGATGTATGTTATCTGGGAAAGATTTTGGAGTTATCCAAGAAAATTGAGATATTTTGTGCCCTTAATTATGCATTGCATTGAGATGTCATCCTTTCATTGTTACATGTGCTCCATTAGAAAAGAAAGACACTGGAAATGAAAATAAGGCAAACATTTCAATTGTCAACATGATGTGAATTGCACCGCTTCAATGTACTCCTTATGTGATTCCTCATTGTTCCACTGGAGCAAGCTGAGAGAGAGTGATTGGAGGCAGCAGTGCTGGTGAGAGATTAATTGAATTGTTTATTTATTTAATTAGTCAGCAAGTGTGTGTTTTTTTTTGGCCTTCACTTTTGCAGTAGTATTTTAAGTTCAAAGTGAAAACTGGAAGTGGGCTGCTAAGGAGTCTGGGAAGGGTTTTTATTTTAACTTTAAAAGTCAGTTACCTGGGAGGTTCCCCCTCATTAGAATCATAGAATAGAAACCCTACAGTGCAGAAGGAGGCCATTCGGCCCATCGAGTCTGCACCGACCACAATCCCACCCAGGCCCGACCCCCACATATTTACCCGCTAATCCCTCTAATCTACGCATCCCAGGACTCTAAGGGGCATTTTTTAACCTGGCCAATCAACCTAACCCGCACATCTTTGGACTGTGGGAGGAAACCGGAGCACCTGGAGGAAATCCACGTAGACACGAGGAGAATGTGCAAACTCCACACAGACAGTGACCCGAGCCGGGAATCGAACCTGGGACCCTGGAGCTGTGAAGCAGCAGTGCTAACCACTGTGCTACCGTGCCGCCCATTGTTCCACTGGAGCAAGCTGAGAGGGAGTGATTGGAGGCAGCAGTGCTGGTGAGAGATTAATTGAATTGTTTATTTATTTAATTAGTCAGCTAGTGTGTGTTTTTTTTGTGGCCTTTACTTTTGCAGTAGTATTTTAAGTTTAAAGTGAAAACTGGAAGTGGGCTGCTAAGGAGTCTGGGAAGGGTTTTTATTTTAACTTTAAAAGTCAGTTACCTGGGAGGTTCCCCCTCATTGTTCCACTGGAGCAAGCTGAGAGGGAGTGATTGGAGGCAGCAGTGCTGGTGAGAGATTAATTGAATTGTTTATTTATTTAATTAGTCAGCTAGTGTGTGTTTTTTTTGTGGCCTTTACTTTTGCAGTAGTATTTTAAGTTTAAAGTGAAAACTGGAAGTGGGCTGCTAAGGAGTCTGGGAAGGGTTTTTTAAGCGCGTGAAGTATAAAAGGTAGGCTGCAGTATACAGCGGGCAGTGTCGGGAGCGGGCAGTGGAGTGAGTGGGAAGCAGAGTGTGAGCTATAAGGCTTTGGCTCACAGGGGTTAGGCAGAAAGGGCGAGCAGGGGTGAGTTTAATTCATTTTTGCTGTTTCTACCTGGCACTGGCAAGGTATCTAGAGGCGATGGGTGTGCAGGCAGTGGTATGTTCCTCTTGCACTATGTTTGAGGTGAGGGACGACAACAGTGTCCCTGCTGATTACATTTGTGGGAAGTGCACCCATCTACAGCTCCTCCAAAACCATGTTATGGAACTGGAGCTGGAGTTGGATGAACTTAGGATCATTAGGGACGCAGAGGTGGCCATAGACAGAAGCTTTAGGAATACAGTTACTCCGAGGAATGAAAACAGATGGGTGACGGTGAGAGGGGCTGGGAGGAAGCAGTCCATGCAGGGACCCCCGGTGGTCGTTCCCCTTAGCAACAAGTATTCCGCTTTGGATACGGTTGAGGGGGATGACATACCAGTGGTGAGCCGCAGTGAGAGGATCTCCAGCACAGTGTCCGTCTCTGTGGCTCAGGAGGGGAAGGGGCAGAGCGGGAAGGCAATAGTTATTGGGGACTCGTTAGTTAGAGGGATAGATAGGAGGTTCTGTGGCAGCAAAAGAGACTCACGGATGGTATGTTGCCTACCGGATGCCAAGGTCTGTGACGTCTCAGATCGTGTTTTCTGGATTCTGAAGGGGGAGGGGAAACAGTCACAAGTCGTGGTACACATTGGTACCAATGACATAGGTAAGAGAAGGGACGGGGATTTAAAGCAGGAATTTCTGGAGCTGGGCAGGAAGCTGAGAGCCAAGACAAAACATGTGGTCATCTCTGGTACGTTGCCGGTGCCATGTGATAGCGAGTTGAGGAACAGGGAGAGAGTGCAGTTAAACATGTGGTTGCAGGGATGGTGTAGGAGGGAGGGTTTCAGATACGTGGATAATTGGAACACATTCTGGGGAAGGTGGGACCTGTACAAACAGGACGGGGTGCACCTGAACCAGGGGGCACCAATATCCTAGGAGGGAAATTTGTTAAGGCTCTTCAGGGGGGTTTAAACTAATTTGTCAGGGGAGTGGGAAAAGGAGTTGTAGTCCAGAAGTCAGTGAGGGTGGTGAGGTATTGGGGAAGGTATCAGGGTCAAGGGTGGGTACCGGTAGACAGGAAGGTGGGTTGAAGTGTGTCTATTTCAATGCAAGGAGCATCCGGAACAAGGTAGATGAACTTGGGGCGTGGATTGGTACTTGGGACTATGATGTTGTGGCCATTACGGAGACGTGGGTAGAACAAGGACAGGAATGGTTGTTGGACGTTCCGGGGTATAGATGTTTCACGAAGTGTAGGGAAACTGGTAAAATAGGTGGAGGAGTGGCATTGTTAATCAAGGATAGTTTAATGGCTGCGGAAAGGCACTTCGAGGGGGATCTGCACACTGAGGTAATATGGGCTGAAGTTAGAAATAGGAAAGGAGCGGTCACGTTGTTAGGAGTTTACTATAGGCCCCCAAATAGTAATAGAGATGTGGAGGAAGAAATTGCTAAGCAGATTATGGATATGTGTGGGGGTCACAGGGTAGTTGTCATGGGAGACTTTAACTTTCCTAATATTGATTGGAACCTTTGTAGGTCAAATAGTTCGGATGGGGCAGTTTTTGTGCAGTGTGTGCAGGAGGGTTTCCTGACACAATATGTGGATGGGCCGACAAGAGGTGAGGCCACATTGGATTTGGTACTGGGAAATGAACTGGGCCAAGTGTTAGATTTGGTTGTGGGAGAGCACTTTGGAGATAGTGACCACAATTTGGTGTCTTTTGTTATTGCAATGGAGAGGGATAGGGCCATACGGCAGGGCAAGGATTACAATTGGGGGAGAGGTAATTATGATGTGATTAGGCAAGAATTAGGGGGCATAAGTTGGGAACAGAAACTGTCAGGGAAAAGAACTAATGAAAAGTGGAACTTTTTCAAGGAACAAATACTGGGTGTCCTTGATAGGTATGTCCCTGTCAGGTAGGGAGGAAATGGCCGAGTGAGGGAACCATGGTTCACGAAAGAGGTGGAATGTCTTGTGAAAAGGACGAGGGAAGCTTATGTAGGGATGAGGAAACAAGGTTCAGATGGCTCGATTGAGGGTTACAGGTTAGCAAGGAATGAGCTGACAAAGGGGCTTAGGAGAGCTAGGAGGGGACACGAGAAGTCCTTGGCGGGTCGGATCAAGGAAAACCCCAAGGCTTTTTACTCTTATGTGAGGAATAAAAGAATGACCAGGGTGAGGTTAGGGCCGGTCAAGGACAGTAGTGGGAACTTGTGTATGGAGTCAGTAGAGATAGGCGAGGTGATGAATGAATACTTTTCTTCAGTGTTCACCAAGGAGAGGGGCCATGTTTTTGAGGAAGAGAAGGTGTTACAGGCTAATAGGCTGGAGGAAATAGATGTTCGGAGGGAGGATGTCCTGGCAGTTTTGAATAAACTGAAGGTCGATAAGTCCCCTGGGCCTGATGAAATGTATCCTAGGATTCTGTGGGAGGCAAGGGATGAGATTGCAGAGCCTTTGGCTTTGATCTTTGGGTCCTCGCTGTCCACGGGGATGGTGCCAGAGGACTGGAGAATGGCGAATGTTGTTCCGCTGTTTAAGAAAGGGAATAGAAATGACCCTGGTAATTATAGACCGGTTAGTCTTACTTCGGTGGTTGGTAAATTGATGGAAAAGGTCCTTAGGGATGGGATTTACGCCCATTTAGAAAGATGTGGATTAATCCGGGATAGTCAGCACGGATTTGTGAAGGGCAAGTCGTGCCTCACAAATTTGATAGAATTTTTTGAGGAGGTAACTAAGTGTGTTGATGAAGGTAGGGCAGTTGATGTCATATACATGGATTTTAGTAAGGCGTTTGATAAGGTCCCCCATGGTCGGCTTATGATGAAAGTGAGGAGGTGTGGGATAGAGGGAAAGTTGGCCAATTGGATAGGTAACTGGCTGTCTGATCGAAGACAGAGGGTGGTGGTGGATGGAAAATATTTGGATTGGAGGCACGTTGCTAGCGGAGTGCCACAGGGATCAGTGCTTGGTCCTCTGCTCTTTGTGATTTTTATTAATGACTTAGAGGAGGGGGCTGAAGGGTGGATCAGTAAATTTGCTGATGACACCAAGATTGGTGGAGTCGTGGATGAGGTGGAGGGCTGTTGTAGGCTGCAAAGAGACATAGATAGGATGCAAAGCTGGGCTGAAAAATGGCAAATGGAATTTAACCCTGAGAAATGTGAGGTGATTCATTTTGGTGGGACTAATTTAAATGTGGATTACAGGGTCAAAGGTAGGGTTCTGAAGACTGTGGAGGAACAGAGAGATCTTGGGGTCCATATCCACAGATCTCTAAAGGTTGCCAGTCAAGTGGATAGAGCTGTGAAGAAGGCCTATAGTGTGTTAGCTTTTATTAACGGGGGTTGGAGATTAAGAGCCGTGGGGTTATGCTGCAACTGTACAGGACCTTGGTGAGACCACATTTGGAATATTGTGTGCTGTTCTGGTCACCTCACCATAAGAAGGACGTGGAAGCGCTGGAAAGAGTGCAGAGGGGATTTACCAGGATGCTGCCTGGTTTGGAGGGTAGGTCTTATGAGGAAAGGTTGAGGGAGCTAGGGCTGTTCTCTCTGGAGCAGAGGAGGCTGAGGGGAGACTTAATAGAAGTTTATAAAATGATGAAGGGGATAGATAGAGTGAACGTTAAAAGACTATTTCCTCGGGTGGATTGAGCTATTACAAGGGGGCATAACTATAGGGTTCGTGGTGGGAGATACAGGAAGGATATCAGAGGTAGGTTCTTTATGCAGAGAGTGGTTGGGGTGTGGAATGGACTGCCTGCAGTGATAGTGGAGTCAGACACTTTAGGAACATTTAAGCGGTTATTGGAGAGGCACATGGAGCACACCAGGATGATAGGGAGTGGGATCGCTTGATCTTGGTTTCAGATAAAGCTCGGCACAACATTGTGGGCCGAAGGGCCTGTTCTGTGCTGTACTGTTCTATGTTCTATGTGATATATGCAATTCCAATTTTAGCATACCAGAGCACAAAACCCAAGGTATGTTATGAAGCACGACTATACCCCAACATTTTTTTTTCATTTTAGCATTGGTGGTGCATTCGATAAGGTGTTTCATTCCACATGTGATTATATAGACACAATAGGAAGCTGTTACCAAAACAAACTTTACTTAACGGTGCTGTTTAACTATAATGAATGAATTAACTTAACTTTTACCAATTGAAATACATGATGCAATTCTTAACTGCTAGTCTATCTCTATTAGTGACAGTTTAAGCAATATTCCTCTTATAGACTTAAATTTCTCTTCAAAATTAGTTAACAAACAACACAGGCTTACATAGAACATAGAACAGTACAGCACAGAACAGGCCCTTCGGCCCACGATGTTGTGCCGAGCTTTATCTGAAACCAAGATCAAGCTATCCCACTCCCTATCATCCTGGTGTGCTCCATGTGCCTATCCAATAACCGCTTAAATGTTTCTAAAGTGTCTGACTCCACTATCACTGCAGGCAGTCCATTCCACACCCCAACCACTCTCTGCGTAAAGAACCTACCTCTGATATCCGTCCTGTATCTCCCACCACGAACCCTATAGTTATGCCCCCTTGTAATAGCTCCATCCACCCGAGGAAATATTCTTTGAACGTTCACTCTATCTATCCCCTTCATCATTTTATACACCTCTATTAAGTCTCCCCTCAGCCTCCTCCGCTCCAGAGAGAACAGCCCTAGCTCCCTCAACCTTTCCTCATATGACCTACCCTCCAAACCAGGCAGCATCCTGGTAAACCTCCTCTGCACTCTTTCCAGCGCTTCCACATCCTTCTTATAGTGAGGTGACCAGAACTGCACACAATATTCCAAATGTGGTCTCACCAAGGTCCTGTACAGTTGCAGCATAACCCCACGGCTCTTAAACTTCAACCCCCTGTTAATAAAAGCTAACACACTATAGGCCTTCTTCACAGCTCTATCCACTTGACTGGCAACCTTTAGAGATCTGTGGATATGGACCCCAAGATCTCTCTGTTCCTCCACAGTCTTCAGAACACTACCTTTGACCCTGTAATCCACATTTAAATTTGTCCTACCAAAATGAATCACCTCACATTTATCAGGGTTAAACTCCATTTGCCATTTTTCAGCCCAGCTTTGCATCCTATCTATGTCTCTTTGCAGCCTACAACAGCCCTCCACCTCATCCACTACTCCACCAATCTTGGTGTCATCAGCAAATTTACTGATCCACCCTTCAGCCCCCTCCTCTAAGTCATTAATAAAAATCACAAAGAGCAGAGGACCAAGCACTGATCCCTGCGGCACACCGCTAGCAACCTGCCTCCAATCCGAAAATTTTCCATCGACCACCACCCTCTGTCTTCGGTCAGACAGCCAGTTACCTATCCAATCGGCCAACTTTCCCTCTATCCCACACCTCCTCACTTTCATCATAAGCCGACCATGGGGGACCTTATCAAACGCCTTACTAAAATCCATGTATATGACATCAACTGCCCTACCTTCATCAACACACTTAGTTACCTCCTCAAAAAATTCAATCAAATTTGTGAGGCACGACTTGCCCTTCACGAATCCGTGCTGACTATCTCGGATTAATCCGCATCTTTCTAAATGGTCGTAAATCCCATCCCTAAGGACCCTTTCCATCAATTTACCAACCACCGAAGTAAGACTAACCGGTCTATAATTACCAGGGTCATTTCTATTCCCTTTCTTAAACAGAGGAACAACATTCGCCATTCTCCAGTCCTCTGGCACCATCCCCGTGGACAGCGAGGACCCAAAGATCAAAGCCAAAGGCTCTGCAATCTCATCCCTTGCCTCCCACAGAATCCTAGGATACATTTCATCAGGCCCAGGGGACTTATCGACCTTCAGTTTATTCAAAACTGCCAAGACATCCTCCCTCCGAACATCTATTTCCTCCAGCCTATTAGCCTGTAACACCTTCTCTTCCTCAAAAACATGGCCCCTCTCCTTGGTGAACACTGAAGAAAAGTATTCATTCATCACCTCGCCTATCTCTACTGACTCCATACACAAGTTCCCACTACTGTCCTTGACCGGCCCTAACCTCACCCTGGTCATTCTTTTATTCCTCACATAAGAGTAAAAAGCCTTGGGGTTTTCCTTGATCCGACCCGCCAAGGACTTCTCATGTCCCCTCCTAGCTCTCCTAAGCCCCTTTTTCAGCTCATTCCTTGCTAACTTGTAACCCTCAATCGAGCCATCTGAACCTTGTTTCCTCATCCCGACATAAGCTTCCCTCTTCCTTTTCACAAGACATTCCACCTCTTTTGTGAACCATGGTTCCCTCACTCGGCCATTTCCTCCCTGCCTGACAGGAACATACCTATCAAGGACATCCAGTATTTGTTCCTTGAAAAAGTTCCACTTTTCATTAGTTCCTTTCTCTGACAGTTTCTGTTCCCAACTTATGCCCCCTAATTCTTGCCTAATCGCATCATAATTACCCCTCCCCCAATTGTAAACCTTGCCCTGCCGTATGGCCCTATCCCTCTCCATTGCAATACCAAAAGACACCGAATTGTGGTCACTATCTCCAAATTGCTCTCCCACAACCAAATCTAACACTTGGCCCGGTTCATTTCCCAGTACCAAATCCAATGTGGCCTCACCTCTAGTCGGCCCATCCACATATTGTGTCAGGAAACCCTCCCGCACACACTGCACAAAAACTGCCCCATCAAACTATTTGACCTACAAAGGTTCCAATCAATATTAGGAAAGTTAAAGTCCCCCATGACAACTACCCTGTGACCCCCACACATATCCATAATCTGCTTAGCAATTTCTTCCTCCACATCTCTATTACTATTTGGGGGCCTATAGTAAACTCCTAGCAATGTGACCGCTCCTTTCCTATTTCTAACTTCAGCCCATATTACCTCAGTGTGCAGATCCCCCACGAAGTGCCTTTCCGCAGCCGTTAAACTATCCTTGATTAACAATGCCACTCCTCCACCTCTTTTACCAGCTTCCATACACTTAGTGAAACATCTATACCCCGGAACGACCATTCCTGTCCTTGTTCTACCCACGTCTCCGTAATGGCCACAACATCGTAGTCCCAAGTACCAATCCACGCCCCAAGTTCATCTACCTTGTTCCGGATGCTCCTTGCATTGAAGTAGACACACTTCAACCCACCTTCCTGTCTACCAGTACCCACCCTTGACCCTGATACCTTCCCCAATACCTCACCACCCTCACTGACTTCTGGACGACAACTCCCTTTCCCACTCCCCTGACAAATTAGTTTAAACCCCCCTGAAGAGCCGTAACAAATTTTCCTCCGAGGATATTGGTGCCCCTCTGGTTCAGGTGCACCCCGTCCTGTTTGTACAGGTCCCACCTTCCCCAGAACGTGTTCCAATTATCCACGTATCTGAAACCCTCCCTCCTACACCATCCCTGCAACCACATATTTAACTGCACTCTCTCCCTGTTCCTCAACTCGCTATCACGTGGTACCGGCAACGTACCAGAGATGACCACATGTTTTGTCTTGGCTCTCAGCTTCCAGCCCAGCTCCAGAAATTCCTGCTTTAAATCCCCGTCCCTTCTCTTACCTATGTCATTGGTACCAATGTGCACCACGACTTGTGACTGTTTCCCCTCCCCCTTCAGAATCTGGAAAACACGGTCTGAGACATCACGGACCTTGGCATCCGATAGGCAACATACCATCCGTGAGTCTCTTTTGCTGCCACAGAACCTCCTATCTATCCCTCTAACTAACGAGTCCCCAATAACTATCGCCTTCCTGCTCTCCCCCTTTCCCTCCCGAGCCACAGAGACGGACACAGTGCTGGAGATCCTCTCACTGCGGCTCACCACTGGTATGTCATCCCCCTCAACCGTATCCAAAGCGGAATACTTGTTGCTAAGGGGAACGACCACCGGGGGTCCCTGCACGGACTGCTTCCTCCCAGCCCCTCTCACCGTCACCCATCTGTTTTCAATCCTCGGAGTAACTGTATTCCTAAAGCTTGTGTCTATGGCCATCTCTGCGTCCCTGATGATCCTAAGTTCATCCAACTCCAGCTCCAGTTCCCTAACACGGTTTTGGAGGAGCTGCAGATGGGTGCACTTCCCACTTACATAGTTTTACTTATTATCAGCCCTAGAGCCTTTGAACACTCCAGAGAGAAAAAGTGAGACAGAGAGACACCTCATGCTTCTTTCAGGGGCAGGCAGAAACTGCCTTTTTAAAAATTAAAGAACATTCCCTGCAAATGTAGCTCTGCCCATTCACATGACTCTGCCTTTGTCAATCAACCTAATCAAAACCCTACCCAGAAACCCCAGGAGAAAACCAAATAAACAGAAAAACATTCACTCAGATTAAAACAAACACATCCCAAACCAAATCAATCATTAGCCTGCATTCTCAGCATGGGAGCTGACTCGTGCAGACATGTCAGCAAAATATAAAACAAAGCTGAATTTTAAACATATCCTGTGGAAGGGGATTTGAGGACAGCTAGAATAGTAACAGTTAGGAAGGAAAAAGTTAAGATGATTTTTTACCCAACATGAAAATGTTAACAGTTTGATCATATGTGGATGCAATTAACTGAAATGAAAATGAATTATGATTCTGAATGTGAAATGCTACATGTTTAAATTAAAAGGAATTTAATTAGTGTATTTTAACATTAAAAAAATGAATCCGAATTTCAGTCAAAATACAGATGCTGCAGGAAATAGTGATATGTTAACAAAGCATCATTTAGTTAGTGGAGAAAATACAATGTTTCAAATTGCGATCAGTTGATGAAACAAATTATATTAAGAACAATGAAAATTATGTTAAAAAGCATAGAGTGATATCGAGCTTTGGGCCCAAGCTTGGTGTTATCTATGCTTTAGCAATTTGCTGATGATAAGGTGGACAAGGAATTTAGGAAATGAGTTATGCCAAATAGGTGGTAATCTGGAACTGGAATAGGCCACTAGAATATCACGAAATGGGTTGAATAATGCAATTGGTTGAAGTAATCTGTCATAATAAGATTGACACATCAATAATGAAATGGTATTAAGCTAATTAGTAGGAAAAACTTAGATAAGAAAAAGGTATAATTGCATTGAATTTTAGCAGAAAATTTGAGATCTTCAGAAAGGCTTTGTGGCACTCTGTTCCGCTTGGCAATCTGAAGGCCCCCCTTCAGCTGTAGGTGAATGTTTTGTCTCTTGTATGTTTTTAATAAATTTTAGGACGCTTTAAGCTGAGAATTCGCCTTTGCGAGATTTGGTTTTGAAGAATACTTAGTTTTTCTAAGAAATCAGGCCACCATTCGAAAATTCCCCACTTCGTACCCCTTGTGGGAAGCATGATATGAATACATATGTTAAAAACACAGTGGGCGGTACTTTACCACTTTTTGTCCTTTTTTGGCGGGCATGGAACTGGGAGAGTCCCAGATCCATTTTTCAGGCGCATTTACAGGCCACCCCATACGCACTCTGGCTGCAAAATTTTGAGCGAGTCTGTTGTTCGCTGCCGAAGCTCGTGGGCGGGGCTCCTTGTGCCCGAAAACTTGCAGCTCTGATCGGAGCCTCCAACTGCTTATGTGCAGCAAAAAAATAAAATTCCATAGCTCCCCTGTCAAATCCCTCCCAGGCCAGATAATGCCTCCCCCTGGCCCCCACGGAAATTGGACCCCCCCAACATTATTGACCCCTTACCCCCCATCCCCCAGCACCCAGACCAACCGTGGCCCCACCGCCCACACCAATCATGCACCCCTCCCCCGCCAATCGCAGGCAGAGTGGCAGCGCCCCCGTCCTCGACACCACCTGCACATGGTCCCCATCTCCCCCAGCTCCAAAAGCTGTCTGACACCTCCCTCTCTCTCCCCTGCCCGCAGTCATCATAGAGGCACAGATCCCCACCCTCCATCAGGACACCTGCAAGTGCTCACTTGGCTTCCCCTCAATGGTAACAAGCAAACTGCATTTAACTTGCTGAGATGATCTCCCAAGCTGCCTGCAGCTGATCTGCCCTATCAAGGGGCAGCTCCATAAAAACCCCAAGGACAGGCAGGCAGGCAGTGCAGGAAAAAATGTCATCAAAGAAGGCAGCCCCCAGGTTTCTGGAATCAGACCTGACCAGGTTGCTGGACACAGTGGAGGCAAGGCGGGGAAACCCTTACCCCAACAGGACATCGTCCCAGGGGATGTGATGGGAAAGTGGCTTGGGAGGCAGTGGCTGCCTCTGTAAGTGCTATGGAATTGGCCAAGAGAATCGGGACGCAGTGCCGAAAAAAGGTCAATGACCTCATCCGGGCAGCAAAGGTGAGTCATTAACCCCATCTAGCGTCTTCCCCCAAATTACCCCCAGATCCCCCCAGCCCCAGCACCCCCGTGTGCTTCCAGCCCCTGACCTCCTAGCATCTCCTTCTTCCCTCCACCCCCACAAGAAGTGCCCTCTGAAGGCCACCCCCTGATATTCTGCAGGAATCATGCCATAATTTTTATCATGGCTCCTTCTGTCCCCAAAGGAGAACAATGTCCATAACTGCCAATAGAGGGAAAAGACAGGGGGTGCTGAGCCTGACCTGCGAGTCCTCACCCCCTTTGAGGCGGGCGCTGGAGCTTGAGAGAGAGGAGGACATCCGGGCCATCAGCGACAGCATGGTTAGGCTGGAGTTGAGAAATGAGTCAATTACTAGGGGGCATAGGCTTAAGGTGCGAGGGGCAATGTTTGAAGGAGATGTACGAGGCAACTTTTGTTTTGCACAGAGGGTAGTGGGTGCTTGGAACTTGCTGCTGGGGGAGGTAGTGGAAGCAGATATGATAGTGACTCTTAAGGGGCATTTTGACAAATACATGAATGGGATAAGAATAGATGGATATGGTCCCCAGAAGGGTTTTAATTCAGCTGGGCAGCATGGTCAGTGCAGGCTTGAAGGGCTGAAGGGTTTGTTCCTGTGCTGTAATTTTCTTTGTTCTTTCTTCTATGTTCAATGGAGAAGTGTCAAATAAGTTTTTTGCATCCCAAATTCCTCTCCCTCCCATGCCCTTAACCTTGTGTCTTGTGTTGCAGGAAGAACCCGGATGCAGCGGGGCCATCTGGCATCAAGGCCCCCACTGCTGTTCCCGCACATCCAGCCTCTGACAGCTCTGAAGACTCCTCGAAGGAAGCAGATGAAGGGACCTTGGAGGGCGGCACCTGTTTGGCGTCAGCTTCCACCTTACAACTCACCATCCCAGAGACCCTCACATCGGTGGGTCAAGTGTGTTGTGAGGCATCTGGGTTACTCTCTGGTGAACACAACACATCTGCTGATGCACAGTGGGTGGAGGAGGGAACGTCCGAGGCATGTGGCATGAGCGGGCCTGCCGGAGGTGAGGAATCAGCTGGCTCCAGGCCTCTGCGATCACTTCACCCTCAGCTGCTGGACATGGAGCAACAGAGCTGGGGAATGCAGGGAGGGGCTGACGGCAATTCTGGACCAACTGCAAGGCTGTTTTGTGGAGTCCCCAAGCTTTCAGGTGGACCAGCTATTGCCTGTCGTGCATGGTTCCCAGCCCAACACTGCAAGGGTGGCGTCTGTGCTGGAAAGCCTGGGGCAGGAAATCCTCACCATAAGTGGCAGGGTCCAAGTAATGCCCAAGTCACAGCAGGCCACAGCAGAGTTCCAGAGTGCCACAGCTGAAGAAGTCAACAGGCTCCTCAAGATTCTGTTGCCCATGGCTGAGAGTCTCCAGAACTTGCAGGAGACCCAGTGGGACAGCACAGAGACACAGCAGGCTATGGCAGCAGCCCTTTAGAATGTGGCCTATTCACAGAGGGCCATGGCTGAGGGGCTTCCAAGCATAATGCAGTTTCAGATGACACTTGCTGCTGCCATTGACAGGCGGCCCCCGACTCAGATGGCCATTGCAGAGGGCTCAACCACCATGGCTAGAACGCAGGTGGTCGTCCAGAGCTGGCAGGGCCAGGTGATGCTGGAGCTTCAGGAGCACACTGCAGAAGCACTGCTGACCCAGAGGTCCATGGAAAGCCTGAAGGAGGAGGAAAGGTTCAAGCCCATGCCGGGGCCTTCCAGTCAGGAGACGATGACTGTGATGACCTTCTGACTCCCCACTTTTCTATGCCAGGGCAGCTCAGGGATAGCAGGAAGAAGAGAGGGTCATGGATACGTTCCAGACACCTGGAAACCAGCCAGAGTCCTCAAGATTCAGGCCCTCCAGAGGATGCCCTCCAAGGGAATCACAGGCAACACCGTGCGGTTGGCCTCCTCCACCTCCAATGTACATTTTGGGGAGACACCAAGATGTAGTGGGAGACGACATAAGGTTAAGGAGTTGTAGCAGCACTAAGGTGGCACGTTGACATTTCCTGTTCACATGTTTTTATGTTAGCACTTATCAATAAGACACTTTTATTGTCAGCATTAAATGTTTTTTCACCACCCCCACCTGTGACTCAGATTTGCCTCTAACAGGAATGTTCTTACCCTGATGGTCGCCAGAGGGACCTTTCATGTTGGTGTCAGTGGGGGAGGCCCCTCAACGCTGTGTCGCTGAGAAAATGAAGGCATGGCACCCCCAGAAAGCACAAGAGATTCTCTCCCCTCCCCCACCCCATGTGCCCCGGGGCCCTGTATGACCCAGGCATGGGCCAAAATGCATGCAGAGCTCAGTTAGCAGTCAGACTAGTTTGCACCAGGGCATCATCATAATGATGGTTATTGAGTCAACATCATCCTCTTGCCTGCCAAAGAAACTTACTAACACATCGTACCCAGGCTCACCACTCTGATTTTACATTGTTACAGAAGGTAGTAGGATTTGGGGGGGCGGGTGGGGAATGGAACCCATGTGCAGCAACACAGGCCCTTAGTGAGCAAAGCATCTGGTGATCAGGGCCTCCTTCGCCACCCTCGCATGCCTGATCCTTTCTGCCAGCCCTCCAGTGCCTGGGTGGTGTTGCTCGGTGTTGTCCTCTTCCTCTTCCTCCTCCTCCTCCTGCTGGGTTGCCTCCTCCACAATGATGCCCAGCCGGTTGGCCTCCACGTCTTCCTCCACCAGAAGGTCTCCTTGCTGCTGTGCCAGGTTGTGAAGGGCACAACACACCCACCGCGGGCTTGTGGTGGACTGAAAAGATTGAGTATGTGGACTTTAACAAAGAGGTTGTGCTGGAATCTTTGAATGGCATCAAGATAGAGAAGTCGCCGGGTCCGAATGGGATGTACCCCAGGTTACTGTGGGAGGTGAGGGAAGAGACTGCAGAGCCTCTGGTGATGATCTTTGCATCGTCGATGGAGATGGGAGAGGTGCCGGAGGATGGGAGGATGGGAGAGGTGTCAGGCGGCACGGTAGCACAGTGGTTAGTACTGCTGCTTCACAGCTCCAGGGACCTGGGTTCGATTCCCGGCTTGGGTCACTGTCTGTGTGGAGTTTGCACATTCTCCTCGTGTCTGCGTGGGTTTCCTCCAGGTGCTCTGGTTTCCTCCCACAGTCCAAAGATGTGCGGGTTAGGTTGATTGGCCATGCTAAAAATTGCCCTTAGTGTCCTGAGATGCGTAGGTTAGAGGGATTAGTGGGTAAAAATATGTAGGGGTATGGGGGTAGGGCCTGGGTGGGATTGTGGTCGGTGCAGACTCGATGGGCCGAATGGCCTCTTTCTGTGCTGCAGGGATTCTATGATTCTATGATTGGAGGATTGCGGATGTGGTTCCTATTTTCAAAAAGGGAAATAGGGAAAGCCCAGGAAATTACCGACCGGTGAGTCTAACCTCAGTGGTTGGTAAGCTGATGGAGAAGATCCTGAGGGACAAGATTTATGAGCATTTACAGAGGTTTAGTATGCTCAAGAATACTCAGCATGGCTTTGTCAAAGGCAGATCATGCCTCACGAGCCTGGTGGAGTTCTTTGAAAATGTGACTAAACACATTGACGAAGGGAAAGCGGGAGATGTGGTTTACATGGATTTTAGCAAGGCGTTCGATAAGGTCCCCCATGCAAGGCTTCGAGAAAAAGTGAGAGGGCATGGGATCCAAGGGGCTGCTGCCCTGTGGATCCAGAACTGGCTTGCCCAAAGCAGGCAGAGAGTGGGTATAGATGAGTCTTTTTCTAAATGGAGGTCGGTCACCAGTGGTGTGCCCCAGGGATCTGTTCTGGGACCCTTGCTGTTTGTCATTTTCATAAATGACCTAGATGAGGAAGTGGAGGGATGGGTTGGTAAGTTTGCCGACAACACGAAGGTTGGTGGGGTTGTGGATGTCAGAAGTTACAGAGGGACGTAGATAGGATGCAAGACTGGGCGGAGAAGTGGCAGATAAATGCGTAGTGGTCCATTTTGGCAGGTCAAATGGTATGAAGGAGTACAATATAAAGGGAAAGACTCTTAGTACTGTAGAGGATCAGAAGGACCTTGGGGTCCGGGTCCATAGGACTCTAAAATCGGCCCCGCAGGTGGAGGAGGTGGTTAAGAAGGCATATGGTGTGCTGGCCTTTATCAATCGAGGGATTGAGTTTAGGAGTCCGGGGATAATGATGCAGCTATATAAGACCCTCGTCAGACCCCACTTGGAGTACTGTGCTCAGTTCTGGTCGCCTCATTGCAGGATGGATGTGGAAAAGATTGAAAGGGTGCAGAAGAGATTTACAAGGATGTTGCCTGGATTGAGTGGCATGCCTTATGAGGATAGACTGAGGGAGCTCGGTCGTTTCTCCTTGGAGAGACGTAGGATAATAGGAGACCTAATAGAGGCATATAAGATGTTGAGAGGCATAGATCGGGTGGACTCTCAGAGACTTTTTCCCAGGGTGGAAATGGCTGCTACGAGAGGACACAGGTTGAAGGTGCTGGGGGGTAGGTACAGGGGAAATGTTCGATGGAAGTTTTTCACATAGAGGGTGGTGGGCGAGTGGAATCGGCTGCCATCAGTGGTGGTGGAGGCAAACTCAATAGGGTCTTTTAAGAGACTCCTGGATGAGTACATGGGACTTAATAGGATGGAGGGTTATAGGTAGGCTGAGAAGGTAGGGATATCTTCGGCACAACTTGTGGGGCCGAAGGGCCTGTTTCGTGCTGTAGTTTTTCTATGTTTCTATGTTTCTAATGCGGGAAGAAATCAGGGGGCTATATTGTAGGACCCTGCCAGAGAGGACCAAGCACCTGAATTGCATTTTGAGGAACCCTATGCACCGCTCCACTCTTGAATAGGCGGCAACTTGGGCCTCAATATACCGGGTCTCTGCATCAGTCTCAGGTCTCCGCACAGGCATCATCAGCCATGTCCAAAGCAGGTCCCCCATGTTCCCGATGAGCCATCTCTGCATCTTGAGCTCTTCCTCAAAGACTTCCGGGATATCTGAGTTCCTCAAGATGAACCTGTCATGCACTCTGCTGGGGTGTCTGGTGCAGACATACATGATAGTCATCTAATGGTCACACGCCAATTGCACACTGAGAGAATGGAAGCCCTTTTTATTCATGAATAGTTGTGAATTCTGAACCAGAGCCTTGAGTGTGATGTGGGTTCAGTCTATGACCCCTGCACATTTAGCATCGTGCTGTGGATCCTGCAGCCCGGGCTTCCTGCTGGTTGTGTTCCAAGTCAAATTTCAGATACTGGCTGGCCCAGGCTTACAGGCATCCATGACCTCCTTTGCACAGTTGTGGATGGCTGACTGTGAAATGCCACATAGATATCCACTTGAGGTCTAGAAGGACCCAGTGACATAAAAATTTAAAGCAGCTGTCAATTTCACAGCCACGAGAGTGGGTGCCCACCCCCCCTCCCCGCCAACCTCTCCCACCACCCTGAGGTGCCAGGTCCTGCAACTAATGGCACAGTCCTTTCGGAGCCAGAGTTTTCGGCGACACACGATGTCCAACCGTTGTTCAAAGGACCCCGGAACTGCCAGGATCTCCGCTCCCTCCTTCGCCTGCGCCCTCCTTCTGAATGAATGGCGGCCACATCCTGCCTCCGGTGGCCATCTCCCTCTACTCCTGCAAGTGGAAAGGCCTGGGCCTCCTCTGCCCGCAATTCATCCTTCTGCTCCTTCTCCGCAGCTCCAGCAGCAACCAATCGGTTGCATCGCAAAAGCCATCTCGTCAATTTGAACGGGGGTGGGGGGGGGGGGGGGGGGGGGTGGTGGAAGGGGGTGGGCGCTGGAATTTGGAGAAAAGAGACAGATGGAGCGGTTAAGGGACTCTGCTTGCCCCTCGCCCAGCAACACACACTGCCCATTCTGCCCATGCTCCCACAGCACCCCCAGCATCACAGCCCCCCCATCACCCACCACAGCCCTCAGCAATACAGCCTCCAGCAACACAGCCCCCCATCCCTCCCACAGCTCCCCCAGCAACACAGCCCCCATCTCCTCATAGATCCCCAGCAACACAGTCCCCCCATCTCCCCCACAGCCTCCCAGCAACACAGCCTCCCCATCCCCCTCACAGTCCCCCAGAAATGCAGCACTCCCATCCTCCCCCGAGTAACACATGCCCAGAACCCATTGACCACAGGCAGTGCTGTTTGAAAAGTCCTGATGCTGCAGCACTGCCACTTTAAAGGATTTCCAGCACATCCCCCACCTGCAACAGTGCTGCATGCACTAGGGCTCAGCAGCATCCTGAGAATCCGAGGTCAGACCCGGGTCCATGCTGAAAACCCATCCTTGCTCATTGTGGACCACGTATCTGTAATGCCAACTATATCATACCCCTTACGTCTATCTGTGCTATTAATTCATCCATTTTGTTTTGAATGCTCCGAGCACTCCACTGTGCCACCACTCTGGAGCAGCATTGTGGCAAAGTGGTTAGCACTGCTGCCTCACAGCGCCAGGGACCCAGGTTCCATTCTGGCCTCAGGTCACTGTCTGTGTGGAGTTTGCACATTCTCCCTGTGTCTGCGTGGGTTTCCTCTGGGTGCTCCGGTTTCCTCCCACAGTCCAAAGATGTGCAGGTCAGGTTGATTGACCATGCTAAATTGACCCGAGTGTCAAGGGGATTAGCAGGGTAAATTAGTGGGGTTACAGGAGTAGGACCAGGGTGGGATTGTGGTCAGTAAAGACTATATGGGCCAAATGGCCTCCTTCTGCACTGAGGGATTCTATGATTCCCTGATTCATTCAGGTACAAGACCTTAAGGTGGGCACTTTGAACATTTCTTTTCCCTTTCCTATTATGTTTAACTCGATCCTTATCTGACTCTGGCCCTTGATTACTCTGCCTATCGCTTTCCTTATTCTCCTTACTTTACTTTCCTCTTGTTCTTAATCTCCCCTGCTCTGAATCCTTGCAAAGGTTCTCATCCCCCTGCCATATGAATGATGATAAAAAAAGAAGATGCTCCTGTTTACTCTGGGAAGTAGTTTGTTTTCCAACCTTTCAACATAATGGGCCGAAGGGCCTTATTCTGTGCAGTATACCTCTATGACACTTTGACTATAAAAAAAGTGGGAGTAGGAGGGAAACAGTTTCCACTACTACAGACCGAAGTACAGGCAAACATTACGAACACTCAGGGAAATTGGCCGGACCCTTGGACGTGGTCTAACAGGATCCAATGAATCCCACTGCATTGGCAGACCGATTGTGAGAAGCTTACCAGGCAGTTAGTCCCACGATTCCCATGGTCTAGAAATCAACTTGCAAGGGCATCTCTAACCACTGGTTGAGAACCCTGATAGCTTGCTTGCTTATCCCCTTACTTACAGGCAGATTCTAAGGACTTTGACCCTGATGTGCTCAATAATGCCAAGGCCGGTATATTGAGGGATTGACCTTGCGTTTTGAAAGAAGGCAATGGGATAAGGAGATGGGTTCAGAATCAAAGCAAAAGGGCAAGATGTGTGAGGCAAAAAGTGTTGCCCCCCCCAAGTCTGGGAAACAGGAGGGGAAGAAAAGGCTACAGGGATAGGCGGAGAATGCTACAATTTTTGCAAGAAGGGACACTTTATTTCCAAAAAAGCCATCTGTAATGGGACATTTTTTTAAAAACAGGTTGTTCTAAGGACCATAGTGAGGTAGGGAATTACTCCATGGTGGAACTCAAGGCGCAGATGGGTAAGGTAAATAACCAGATTGGGAAGGGCATCTTTTCCTCACATGAAGGGGCCGTACCCATGTGAGTACCTCTGCCTGATAAAGTGATGAATGGGGAAGACCCTGCATCAAAATGTGTGCGGGTGGAAGGTGGGAACGTTCAAGGTAGACACAGGGGCGTCCCATATGTTGATTCATTTGTCCACTGGGGTCACGTGTTTCCAGTGGTGAACCATACCAGCTGGATGGCTTTATGGCAGCTTGGCTTTGGGGCGGTATCACACTTTGAATTCAAGTGTTGGGCTCAATGGAAAAATAGACTGCACATTAGCAAGGGGGGAACAATTTCTCACTATTTACCCCTCATTCTCTTGAATACCTCAGTCAAGTCACCACTGAGCCTTCTTCTCTCCAAGGTAAACAAACCCAATCTCTCCAATCTCTCCTCAGAGCTACAGTAGTTTGTCCCTGGAATCATTTTTGTGAATCTCCTATGTACTATCTCCATTGTCTTCAAATCCTTCCTCTAGCTTGGTGCCCAGAACTGGAGACAGTCCTCCAATTGAGGCCAATTGCATGTCTTATGCAAGTTCAACATAACCTCCTTACTCTCGTAATCAATGCTTCTATTAATACAACCTCGGATACCATACGCTTTATTAACTGTTTTGTCAACATGCCCTCCCATCTTCAGTGTCTTATGTGCATATACACTGAAGGCATTTTGTTTCTGCACCTCCTTTCGAGTTTCTCCCTTTGTTTTACACTGTCTCTGCAAATTCTTCCAGCCAAAATGAATAATGTCACACTTGAATTGAACTTCATCTGCCATTTGTCTGTCCAATCCATCAATATGTCCCTGTCCTTTTGAAGTTCTATCCTTGCCTCATCAAAGTTAACTATGCTTCCAATGTTCATATCATTTCCAAACATTGAAATCATGCCCTGCACACCACCATCTAGGACATTAATATATATATATATATATATATCAGGAAGAACATGGTTCCCAACACTGACCCCTGGGGAACTCCACTAAAACCTCCTCCAATCTGAAAAGCAACAAATGATCAATACTCTCTGTTCCTGTCTGTCAGCCAATTTCTTATCCATCTGCCTTCTTCCCCTTCTGTTCCAAGAATTTTGCTCAAAAGTCTGTTGTGTGGCTTTTGAAAAATTATATAAACCACATAAAGAAGATAGGAAGATGGTTGTGGTTGTGGAGGGTCAGTCATCTCAGCTCCAGGATATCTCTGCAAGAATCCCTTAGGGTATTGGCCTGAGCCCAATCATCTTCAGCTGCTTCATTAATGAACTTCTCTCTGTCATAAAATCAGAAGTGGGGATGTTTGCCAGTGATTGCACAATGTTCAGCACTATTTGCGACTCCTTAGATACTGAATCAGTCCATGTTCAAATGCAACAATATCTGGACAATATCAGGCTTAGGCTGAGAAGTGGCAAGTAACGTTAGTGCCACAATGCCAGGCAATGACTATCACCAATAAGTCACACTCTAACCACTGCCCCTTGACATTCAATGGTGTTACCATCGCTGAATTCCCCCATTCCCCCACTGTCAACATTCTTGAGGTTACCATTGATCAGAAATTTAACTAAGACTCACCCCATAAACACAATGGCCACAAGAGCAGGTCAGAGGCAAGGAATACACCGGCGACTACCTCACCTCCTGACTCCCCAAATTTTGTCCACTATCTACAAGACACAAGTCAGGACTGTGATGGAATACTCCCCATTTGTCCGGATGGGTGCAGCTTCAACAACACTCAAGAAGCTAGACACCATCCAGGACAAAACAGCCAGCTTGATTGACACCACTTCCACAAATATCCACTGCTTTCACCACCGACACTCAGTAGCAGCAGTGTGTACTATCTACAAAAGGCCGCTGTATTCCTAGCCTCTGACGTGCTTTTGTAGCCACTGTGTTTGGTGGTGAGTCAAATTGAATTTCTGGTCAATGATAACCCCAAGGATGTTGACGTAGGGGAATTCAGTGATGGTAACACAATTGAATGCCAAGAGGCAGTGGTTAGAATGTCTCTTATTGGTGATGGTCATTGCAATTTCCCAAAGATCCTTTGACAGCACCTTCCAAACCCATGACCACTTCCATCTCAAAGGGCAAAGGCAGCAGATTCATGGGACTCCACCACCTGCAAGTTGTCCTCCAAGCCACTCACCATCCTGTATTGGAAATTTATTGTCATTCCTTCACAGTTGCTGGGTCAAAATCCTGGAATTCCCTCCCTTCTGGTATTGTGCATCAATTCACAGCACATGAACTATAGCGTTTCAAGAAGGCAGCTCACCACCACCTTCTCAAGAGCAATAGATGCTGGCCAGCCAGCAAAGCCATATTCCAGGAATGCATTAAAAAAAAAGCATTGCTCTTATCAACCTTCTCTACCCCAGCCAAGAATCTCTCTGCCTCTACCCTGTCGAGCCCCTTCATTATCTTATATGTCTCTAGAAGATCTCCCCTCAGCCTTCTAAACTCCAACGAGTACAGGCCCAATCTACTCAATCTCTCCTCATAAGCTAACCCCCTCATCTCCGGTATCAACCTGGTGAACCTTCTCTGTACTCCCTCCAAGGCCAATATATCCTTCCGCAAATAAGGGGACCAAAATTGCACACAGTACTCTAGTTGCGGCCTCACCAGTACCTTGTATAATTGCAGCAAGACCTCCCTGCTTTTATACTCCATCCCCTTTGCGATAAAGGCCAACATTCCATTTACCTTCTTGATCACCTGCTGCACCTGCAAACTGAGTTTTTGCGATTCATGCACAGGGACCCCCAGGTCCCTCTGCACAGTAGCATGTTGTAATTTTTCACCATTTAAATAATAGTCCATTTTACTATTATTCTTTCCAAAGTGGACAACCTCACACTTATCAATGTTATACTCCATTTGCCAGATCCTCTCTGCTTGGGTTAAAATAGGTAATGGGTTAAAATAGTTTGCTTGAAACTATCCATTTACTTCTCAGATGAAAGAGAGTTGGTCTCTTTCCAGGTTGAATGTTTTGTAACTTGCCATGGAAAAGGGCAGAGGAAGCCACTTTTGAGATCAGGCTACAAATCAATGAAGATATCAGGTAGACAGGAGCACTGTGCGGTAGCAGAGAGAAGAGACTGCTTGGTTTTGCCACAGTAAGGTGCAAGAGGGAGATGGTCTCCAGTTGAAGAGGTGAATCCTGCAGCTATCTAAGATTCTTTAAGCATTGACCTGGCATGGCCGTGGGGCAGCAGAATGATTAGAAAAGGATTTACTGCCACTGGAAGATTGAAGAAACTCTGTGAAGACTGACAAAAATGCCTGGAAATGGTTATTCAAAATTATGACTCGGTGTATTGCGGCTAGGGGAACCCATTGGAAGCTGAGCGTAACTCTGGACTGTATGCTACAGGGTCTGTAATTTTGTGAAGAGTGCAATGTGTGATAAGCATAAAAGGGGAATGTTCCTTTCTGTCCCTTAAAGTATAAGTTGCCAGTAAAATTATAACAGTATTTAGTCAACAGTGCTTTTAGTCACTTGTGATGTAAAATAAACCTTGCTGGTCACTCAGCTTTCAATTAGAAGCTCCAATCTCTTTTTAAAAGTCATATGTCTCTATGATGATTGGCACAGAATGCTTTATTGTCAGGCGTTACAAATAAGCACAAGGTTTGTCTGTTGTTGTTATCCTTATACATCTATACCTGTGTGGCCAAATTCCCCTCCAACTCGATTTTCAAGTTTGCTTACGACACTGCCGTAGTGGGTCAGATCTCAAACATGATGAGACGGAGTACAGGAAAGAGATAGAGAATCTGGTGAACTAGTGCGAAAACAATAATCTCTCCCTCAATGTCAACAAAATGAAGGAGATAGTCAGCAGCTTCAGAAAGCTTAGTGGAGGACATGCCCTTGTCTACACCAATGGCGATGAAGTAGAAATGGTCGAGAGCTTCACGTTTCTTGGTGTCCAGATCACCAACAACCTGTCCTGTTCCCTCCACACCAATGTTATAGTTAAGAAAGCCCATCAACTTTCTTAGGAGGCTAAGGAAATTTGGCATGTCCACTATTGCTCTCACCAAATTTACAGATGCACCATAGAAAGCGTTCTTCACAGCTTGGCATGGCTTCTGCTCTGTCTACGACCCGCAAAATTACGACAAAGGGTCATGAACGAAGCTCAGTCCATCACGCAAACCAGCCTCCCATCCAATGATTCTGTCTACACATCCCGCTGCCTCAGAAAAGCAACCAGCATAATCAAGGACTCTACGCACCCCGGGCATACTCTCTTCCACCTTCTTCCATCGGGAAAAAGATACAAAAGTCTGAAATCACGTACCAAACAACTCAAAAACACCTTTTTCCCTGCTGCTATCAGACTTTTGAATGGACCTACCTCGCATTAAGTTGATCTTTCTCTGCACCCTAGCTATGGCTATTACATTACATTCTGCACCCTCTCCTTTCCTTCTCTATGTACGGTATATTTTGTCTGTATAGCGCACAAGAAACAATACTTTTCACTGTATAGTAATACATGTGACAAAAATAAATCAAATCACATCAAATCAACTTAAATCAAAGCAGAAGTGTTCACCCCATTATATCCCTTTTTTATGACTGGATTCTCAACCCTGCTATACTTACCCTCATTCACATACTTCTGGAATTTACATTTGCAAAGGAGGTCTGGTAAAAAAGATGCAGTGAATTTTGTTGAGGTTCATCACAAGCAACTCCAGAATGCAGGACTCTTTACGGGCTGTTAGCAGGGAGCACACCAAGATCAACATCAACAGCTGCTGGAGGACACTAAATTCAGTGACAGACACTCTTTGGTCTGGTTAATATTTGTGATCACCCAGTGCAAAGAGCTGTCAATGAATGAGTATTGCAGACTGACACATTGTAAGATCCAAGACTTTGTGCCAAGTAATGTACTAAGGTTTAGGACAGCTGCCGCATGGACTCAATGGTGAAATCCAATGTCTAAGGCCTTTCCATCATAATATATCAACGAGCTGGAAACTGTTGTTTAACTATTTGCTCATGGCATGTGGGCACCCTTGACAGGACCAGAATTTGCTTCCCATTCCTTATTGCTTTGGAGAAGGAGGAGGTGAGCTACACTCTTTGAACGGCTGCAGTCCATGTGGCATATAGAACAAAGAACGAACAAAAGTACAGCACAGGAACAGGCAGGGAGGAAATGGCCGACTGAGGGAACCATGGTTCACGAAAGAGATGGAATGTCTTGTGAAAAGGAAGAGGGAAGCTTATGTAGGGATGAGGAAACAAGGTTTAGATGGCTCGATTGAGGGTTCCAAGTTAGCAAGGAACGAGCTGAAAAAGGGGCTTAGGGGAGTTAGGAGGGGACATGAGAAGTCCTTGGCGGGTCGGATCAAGGAAAACCCCAAGGCTTTTTACTCTTATGTGAGGAATAAAAGAATGACCAGGGTGAGGTTAGGGCCGGTCAAGGACAGTAGTGGGAACTTGTGTATGGAGTCAGTAGAGAGAGGCGAGGTGATGAATGAATACTTTTCTTCAGTGTTCACCAAGGAGAGGGGCCATGTTTTTGAGGAAGAGAAGGTGTGACAGGCTAATAGGCTGGAGGAAATAGATGTTCGGAGGGAGGATGTCCTGGCAGTTTTGAATAAACTGAAGGTCAATAAGTCCCCTGGGCCTGATGAAATATATCCTAGGATTCTTTGGGAGGCAAGGGATGAGATTGCAGAGCCTTTGGCTTTGATCTTTGGGTCCTCACTGTCCACGGGGATGGTGCCAGAGGACTGGAGAATGGCGAATGTTGTTCCTCTGTTGAAGAAAGGGAATAGAAATGACCCTGGTAATTATAGACCAGTTAGTCTTACTTCGGTGGTTGGTAAATTGATGGAAAAGGTCCTTAGGGATGGGATTTACGCCCATTTAGAAAGATGCGGATTAATCCGGGATAGTCAGCACGGATTTGTGAAGGGCAAGTCGTGCCTCACAAATTTGATAGAATTTTTTGAGGAGGTAACTAAGTATGTTGATGAAGGTAGGGCAGTTGATGTCATATACATGGATTTTAGTAAGGCGTTTGATAAGGTCCCCCATGGTCGGCTTATGATGAAAGTGAGGAGGTGTGGGATAGAGGGAAAGTTGGCCGATTGGATAGGTAACTGGCTATCTGATCGAAGACAGAGGGTGGTGGTGGATGGAAAATTTTTGGATTGCAGGCAGGTTGCTAGCGGAGTGCCGCAGGGATCAGTGCTTGGTCCTCTGCTCTTTGTGATTTTTATTAATGACTTAGAGGAGGGGGCTGAAGGGTGGATCAGTAAATTTGCTGATGACACCAAGATTGGTGGAGTCATGGATGAGGTGGAGGGCTGTTGTAGGATGCAAAGCTGGGCTGAAAAATGGCAAATGGAGTTTAACCCTGATAAATGTGAGGTGATTCATTTTGGTAGGACTAATTTAAATGTGGATTACAGGGTCAAAGGTAGGGTTCTGAAGACTGTGGAGGATCAGAGAGATCTTGGGGTCCATATCCACAGATCTCTAAAGGTTGCCAGTCAAGTGGATAGAGCTGTGAAGAAGGCCTATAGTGTGTTAGCTTTTATTAACAGGGGGTTGGAGTTTAAGAGCCGTGGGGTTATGCTGCAACTGTACAGGACCTTGGTGAGACCACATTTGGAATATTGTGTGCAGTTCTGGTCACCTCACTATAAGAAGGATGTGGAAGCGCTGGAAAGAGTGCAGAGGAGGTTTACCAGGATGCTGCCTGGTTTGGAGGGTAGGTCTTATGAGAAAAGGTTGAGGGAGCCAGGGCTGTTCTCTCTGGAGCGGAGGAGGCTGAGGGGAGACTTAATAGAGGTTTATAAAATGATGAAGGGGATAGATAGAGTGAACGTTCAACGACTATTTCCTCGGGTGGATGGAGCTATTACAAGGGGGCATAACGTTAGGGTTCGTGGTGGGAGATATAGGAAGGATATCAGAGGTAGGTTCTTTACGCAGAGAGTGGTTGGGGTGTGGAATGGACTGCCTGCAGTGATAGTGGAGTCAGACACTTTAGGAACATTTAAGCGGTTATTGGATAGGCACATGGAGCACACCAAGATGATAGGGAGTGGGATAGCTTGATCTTGGTTTCAGATAAAGCTCGGCACAACATCGTGGGCCGAAAGATCTGTTCTGTGCTGTACTGTTCTATGTTCTATGTTCTAGGAACAGGTCCTTCAGCCCTCCAAGCCTGGGCCGATCATGATGCTCTAACAAAAAAAAACTTTCTGCCCTTACTTGGTCCATATTCCTTTATTTTCTCCCTATTCATGTACCCATCCAGATGCCTCTTAAGTGTTGCTAATGTGCCTATTTCCACTGCATTCCAGGCAACCACCACTCTCTGCATGAAATAATTTCCTTGCACATCTCCCTTAAACTTTCCCCCACACACCTTGAACCTGTGCCTCCTTTTATTTGACACTTTCACCCTTGGAAAAAGCCTCTCATAATTTTGTAGACCTCTGTCAGGTCTCCCCTCTGCCTCCATCTTTCCAGTGAAAACAATCCTAGTTTATTCAACCTCTCCTCGTAGCCAACACGCTCGAGACCAGGCAACATCCTGGTGAAGCTTCTTTGCACTCTCTCCAAAACTTCCACGTCCTTGTGATAATATGATGACCAGAACTGCACGCTGTACTCCAAATGCGGCCTAACCAAGGTTTTATATCGCTGCAACATGATTTCCCAATTCCTTTACTGAATGCCCTGGCTGATGAAGGCAAGCATGCCATATGCCTTCTTAATCACCTGGGCCAACAGTGTTGCCACTTTTAGGGAACTGTGGACCTGCATGCCCAGATCCCCCTGTATGTTAATGTTCCTAACCGTTCTGCAATTTACACTATAAATCGAACTTAAATTTGATCCTCCAAAATGCATCACCTCACATTTGTCCAGTTTAAAATCCATCTGCCATATCTGTGCCCAAGTCTCCAATCTATCTTTATCCTGTTGTATCCCCTGACAATCCTCGGCACGATCAGCAATCCGCCAAACTCCTTGTCATCCGCAAACTTACTAATCAAACCACCCACTTTTTCCTCCAGATCATTTATATATACGAAAAAAAACAGAGTTCCCAGCACTGATCCCTGCATGACATCCCTAGCTACAGATCTCCATTCTGAAAAACAGCCTTCCACCGCTACTCTCTGTCTTCCATAACCAAGGCAGTTCTGTATCCTTCTAGCCAGCCCACCTCGAATCCCATGTGATTTTAATTTTTGCACCAGTCTGCCATGTGGGACCTTTTCAAATGCCTTACTGAAGTTCATATAAACTACATCCACAGCATTCAATTTTCTTTGTCACTTCTTCAAAAAACTCAATCAAGTTGGTGAGACATGATCTTCCCATACAAATCTATGCTGCCTGTCACTAACTAGTCTATTTTCCTCCAAATGTGCACATATCCAGTATTTTCTCCAAAATCTTCCCCATAACTGATGTCAGGCTCACTGGCCTATAATTTGCTGGATTATCCCTGCTTCCTTTCTCAGACAAGGGAACAACATTGACTATTCTCCAGTCCTCTGGAATCTTGCTGATGGTCAAAGAGGATGTGAAGATATCTGTTAAGGCCCCAGTCATTTCTCCCCTTTCCTCCCACAATAATCTGGGATAGATCCCATCCAGCCCTGGGGACTTGTCTACCTTAACACAATTTAGGATACACAACACTTCCTCCTTTGATATATTGACATTCTCAAGAAAGTTCACACACCTATCCCTGACCTTAACATCCATCATGTCCTTTTCTTTGGTGATTACCGATACAAAGTACGCATTAAGGATCTCACCCATTTCCTGTGGTTCCACGCATAATGTCCCTCCACTGTTGTTGAGTTGGCCTACTCTTTCTCTTGCTACCCTTTTGCTCTTAATATATGCATTAAAAGCCTTGGGGTTCTCCTTGACCCTGTAAGCGAAAGACATTTCACGGCCTCTTTTAGCCCTCCTAATTCCACGTTTAAGTTCCTTCCTACTTTCATGGCATTCCTCAAGACCTATGTCAATTTTTAGATGCCTCGACCTATGGTTCCTTTTTCCTTTTGGCTAAGCTTACAATTTATTTTGTCATCCATGGTTCCTGAATCCTGCCATTTCTATCTTTCATTTTTGCACTTCAATCAACTGGCCTTTAAAAGCCTCCCACATGTCAGACGTGGATTTGCCCTCAAGTAGCCGCTCCCAAACCACATTCTCCTGTTCCTATCTAATTTGGGTGTAATTGGCCCTCGCCAATTAAGCACCCTCACCTGGGGCCACTCTTGTCCTGATCTATGACGACCTGAAATCTTATGGAATTATGGTCACTAAACCCAAAACGCTCCCCCACAATATGTTTATTCATAGGATGGGAGTTTCAGAATTTTGATCTAGTGACAGTGAAAGAACCACAATATAGTTGCAAGTTAAGGTGGTCTGTAGTTTGGAAAGAAACTTGTTGGTGATGGTGTTTCCATGTGTTGACTCTCTTTGTCCTTCTAGGTGGTAAAGTTCATGGGTTTGGAAGATGTTGTTGCAGTAGCCTTGGTGAATTTTTGCAAAAAACCTTATACATTGTACACAGTGCTGTGACTGTGTGTTCGTTATGAAGGGAGTTTTAAAAAATTCATTCATGGGATGTGGGCATCGCTGACGGGGCAGACATTTATTGCCCATCTCTAACTGAATATTCAAGAGGTAGGATGGGGTGCCAATTAAGTGGGCTGCTTTGGCTTGCATGGTATCAAACTTTTTGAGTGATGTTGGAGCCATCCAGAGAAATTTAGTGTATTTCAATTGCAGTCCTAATTTATATCTTGCAGTCAGAATGTGAGAAATCCTGCCCCTCAGCTGCTTTTGTAGCAACATCATTGATGTGGCTCATCCAGTTGAGTTTCTGTTCAATGATAGCATCCAGAAGGTTGATGATTGGGAATTCAGCAAAGGTAATGCCTTTGATTGTTAACGGGAGATAGATTTGTTCTTATTTGAATCAGGGTGACCAATCATCCTGAATTTTCTGTGATTGTCCTGGGACTTGTCCTCCTCTCCAAAGTTGCAGATGTGAGCTTCCCAGAATGCCATTTGTCCCAGATTTATATCCTCTTGATTCTAGCGACTGATCACGGTTGGTGTTCGAAGTCCAGAACTGGCGCAGTGCACGTGGACAGAGACAGCCATGAAGAAGCAGTGCTGTAGCAGATGCTGGCACTAGAGCTACTCCCTTTCCAGCTTTGATTGTTTGAGGTTGGGGAAGCAAAATGCAAGTCTGACTCTTTCTGCGGGGAGGACACTGTGGGGGAGACTAGAGGCCCTGTTAGGTTGGTACTCGGGCAGGCCAAGGAACATTTCTGGCAGAGTTGAAGGAGAGAGCTCTGTCCGAGCAAGCCTGACAATTTGGGGGAGTCTGGGCAGAACTGGGAAAGTGTTGGCCAGGCAGATGGTAATAAAAACAAAAAATCTGCAAAACCTCAGCAAACCTTGCAGCATCTGTGGAGGGAGAAACCAAATTAATGTTTTGAGTCTGTGTGATTCTCCTTCAGAGTTGAAGAGAGGAAGAAATGTGATGGACTGTATAAGAATGGGTGGAGTGAGTGGAACTAAGTAGAAGGTCACCGATAGGTGACAGATTGGAACAAAGATGTGTTGGGCATAAGCAAAGGAAGTGCATTGGGACAAAAAGATTTTAAAAAGTGGTCAAGATAGAGGAGAAAGATCACAGTCTAAAATTGCTGAACTCAATGCTCCATTATGCTTTTTGTAATTTTCTTTTTTCTTTCTGGGAGAGTAGGGGGTTTTAGTTCCATCGGGCAGCATGGCCAGTGCAGGCTTGGAGGGCCGAAGGGCCTGTTCCTGTGCTGTGATTTTCTTTGTTCTTTATTCTTTGTTTGTGATGTTGAATCCCATGGGCTGTAACGTCTCTAATGAGAAGATGGGCTGCTGCGCCTTCAATTTATGTTGAGCTTCATTGAAACATTGCAGCAGACCAAAGACAGACATCTGAGCATTAATGCAAGATAGAGTCATAGACTCATAGAGTCATAGAGGTTTACAGCATGGAAACAGGCCCTTCAACCAACTTGTCCATGCCGCCCTTTTTTAAAAATCCCAAATCTAGTCCCAGTTGCCTGCATTTGACCCATATCCCTCCATTCCCATCTTACCCATGTACTGTCTAAATGCGTCATAAAAGACAAAATTGTACCCGCCTCTACTACTACCTCTGGCAGCTTGTTCCAGACACTCACCACCCTCTGTGTGAAACATTTGTCTGTCTGGACACCTTTTGTATCTCTTCCCTCTCACCTTAAACCTATGCCCTCTAGTTTTAGACTCCCCTATCTTTGGGAACAAATATTGACTATCTAGCTGATCTATGCCCCTCACTATTTTATAGACCTCTATAAGATCACCCCTCAGCCATCTACGCTCCAGAGAAAAAAGTCCCAGTCGATCCAGCTTCTCCTTATAACTCAAACCATCAAATCCCGTTAGCATCCTAGTAAATCTTTTGTGCACTCTTTCTAGTTTAATAATATCCTTTCTATAATAGGGTGACCAGTATTCCAAGTGTGGCCTTACCATTGTCTTATACAACTTCAACAAGACGTCCCAACTCCTGTATTCAATGTTCTGACCAATGAAACCAAGCATGCTGAATGCCTTCTTCACCACTCTGTCCACCTGTGACTCCATTTTCAAGGAGCTATGAACATGTACCCCTAGATCTCATGGTCTGTAACACTCCCCAATACCCTACTATTAACTGAGTAAGTCCTGCCCTGGTTCAATCTACCAAAATGCATCACCTCACATTTATCTAAATTAAACTCCATCTGCCAGCCGTCAACCCACTGGTCCAATTGATCAAGATCCCCGTTGCAATCCAAGATAAGTTGAGTTAGTCCACTATGCCACCAATCTTGGTGTCATCTGCAAATTTACTAACCATGCCTCCTATATTCTCATCCAAATCATGAATATAAATGATAAATAACATGCTGAGTTGCAATGACAATCAACAGGAATACTGGAGTTTTGCTCGTGGACTGAGCAAAGATGTTCATCTGCATTATTTTGTCTTTATTATCGACAAATTCCCAGGACATGCTGTCACTACCTGCCACACCCACCCTGCATCCTATTCCTCAGGTTTTTCCAACCTGCCTCCCCTCAGGTTTCACCAGTGCCCCTCAGCCATTGCTCCTCAGGGAAAATGTCCCTGATTCCATCCCCACACTCACCCCTCCCAGCGCTAGTCACCCTGGTTGGAGTTGGGCACAACCGTTTACATGTGTGGTGTGAGTGTCAGTTACTGTTAAACTGTATGCTTGACTGCAAATGAATATTGTAGATATGAAATGTAATTGCAAATACAGTGTAAATACAAATACATACAAACATACGAATGAGGAACAGGAGTGGGCCACTCGACTCCTTGAGCTTGTTCCACCATTCAATAAGATCATGGCTGATTTCATTGCAGCGTCAACCCCACATTCATCCCTATCCATGATAACCTTTCACCCCCATGTAAATGATGAGTCTATCTCGTTCTGCCTTAAAAATATTCCACTGCCTTTTCATAGAATCTCTACAGTGCAGAAGGAGGCCATACAGTCCATCAAGCCTGCACCAACAACAATCCCACCTAGGCCCTATCCCCGTAACCAAAAGAGAGAATCCTGGAAAATCTCAGCAGGTTTTGAGTCCACATGACTCTTTGTCAAAGCTTTGACAAAGCTGCTGAGATTTTCCAGCATTTTCTCTTTTGGTTTCAGATTCCAGCATCTGCAGTAATTTGCTCCTATCCCCATAATCCCACGTATTTATTCTGCTAATCCCCCTGACGCTAAGGGGAAATTTAGTATGGCCAATCCACCCTAACTTGCATATCATTGGACTGTGTGAGCAAACTGGAGGATACAGAGGAACCCACACAGACACCCGGAGAATGTGCAAACTCCACACAGACAGTCACCCAAGCCTGCAATTGAACCTGGGTCCTGGAATTGTGAGGCAGCTGTGCAACCACTGTGCTACCATGCCACCCTCTTTGAGGAAGAGAATTCCAGAGACTCACGACCTTCTCAGAGAAAAACGTTTTCCTCATCTCTGTCTTACAGGAGTGACCATTTATTTTTAAACAGTTCTGGACTGTCCAAGAGGAAACATCCTCTCTACATCTACCCTATCAATACCCCTCAAGATCTTAAAGATTTCTATCAAAATTGTTGCGCAGTGGATACAAACCAACTTCTCCAACCACTCCTCATAAGACAACCCATTCATTCCTGCTGTTAGTCTAGTAAACCTTCTCTGAACTGCTTCTAATGCTTCTCCATCTTTCCATAAATAGGAGACCAATCCGGGTGTACTCATATCAATGATTTGTACTACCGAAGTATAACTCTATACTTTTGTAATAAATTGCCCTCGCAATAAACAATAACATTCTATTAGTTTTCTGAATTAGTTGCTGTACCTGTATACTCGCCTTTTCTGATTTAGGCATTAGGATACCAAGATCCCTCTGCACCTCAGAGCTCTGCAATCTCTCATCATTTAGGTAATAAGCTTATTTTTTATTCTTCCTGTCAAAATGGACAATTTCACTTTTGTCAACTTTATATTCCTTTTGCCAGATTTTCGCCCACTCACTTAACCGTCTATGTCTCTTTGTAGGCTTCTTACATCCTATTCACAATTTACTCTCTTACCCATCTTTGTGTCATAAGCAAATTTACTCATCATACCTTCAGTCTCTCCAACAGGTCATTCATACAAATTGTAAAATGTTGAAGACCCAGCACTGAAACCTGTGGCATGACACTCATCACATCATGTCAACCAGAAAAAGACTTATATATGCCAACATTTTGTTTCCTGTTAGCGAGCCAATTTCTATCCACGCCAGTATGTTACCACCTACACCATGAGCTTTTATTCTCTGCACTATTCTTCGATGTAGCAACTTACCAAATGTCTTTTGGTAATCTAAGTACTGTACATCTATCAATTCCTCTTTTTCCACAACGCACATGACTCCGTTTCCAAAGAGAACTGAGGGACTGCTGTGTGCTCTGTTTCATGGAGACATGGCTCACTCCTGCTTCACCAGTGCCCTACAACCAGAGGGCTTCTCAATTCATCGAATAGACCACTCAGCGGCCTCAGGTAAGACTAGGGGAGGTGGGGTCTGCCCTCTAATCAACAACTCGTGGTGCCTAGACAGAGCTACACTGGCGATTTTCTGTTCCCTGGACCTAGAATACCTGATGCTAAAATGCTGTCCCTACTACCTTCTGTGGGAGTTCACCTCTGTTGTCCTGACAGTAGTTTACATCCCACCCAAGTGGACATGAAAACTGTGCTGGACGAAATATATAACACCACAACATGCCTCGAGATGAAACATTCCGAGGTTTTGTTCATTGTGGCTAGGGACTTCAATCAGGCCAAGCCCAAGAGTGTACTACCAAGATACCACCAACACATCTCCTGTTCCACCAGAGGCGCAAACATCTCAGCCCACTGCTACACAAATATCAAAAATGCCTACCACTCTATTACCCGCCTACACTTTGATAAATCAGCCCACAAGGGAGCTCCTGCTCCTGGCTTACAAGAAAAAACTGAAACGGGAGAATCTGTCAAAGAAAGTCATGCAGTGTTGGTCTGAGGAATAGGATGATCTCCTACGGGACTGCTGAGAGTCAGTAGACTGGTCAGTATTTAAAAACTCTGACCAACCTGAACGAGTACGCCACTGCAGTAACTGACCTCAGTAGTAAGTGCATAGAAGACTGTGTGCCAAAGAAACAAACCTGCATGTTTCCCAACTGGAAACCATAAGTGTACAGGGATATCCACTGCCTGCTGAAGTCCAGGTCTGAGGCGTTCAAGTCAGGCAACCCTTACCTATACAGGAAAACCAGATGTGATCTACAGAGATCGATCAAAGATGCAAAAGTACCGGTCCAAGCTAGAGTCCCAGGCTAGCCACACGGACTCCCACCGACAATGACGAGGTCTGCAAGGCATAACAGGCTACTGGATGAAGGCAAGTAAAGTCATCAACTCGAATGCACCCTTCTCCAATGAGCTCAATGCACTCTATGCCCGTTTTGAGCAAGAGGTCAGTGAGAGCATGCCCTCCATCCTGGAAGCCTTGGATGAACATGTATCTGAGGTCACCATTGCTGACATCAGAGCAGCCTTCCCAAAAGTCAACCCATGGACAATCGGCCCAGATGGGGTACCCGAATGAGCTCTCAGGTCCAGCTGGCGGGGGTACTTGCAGACATCTTCAACCTCTCTTTACACCAATCTGAGGCCCCTACCTGCTTCAAGAAGATGACCATCATCTCTTTACCAAAGAAAAACCAGCCAGCGTGTCTTAATGACTATCGTCTGCTGACTCTGACCTCCATCATTATGAAGTGCTTCAAAAGGTTAGTCATGGCACGAATCAATCACTGACTCCCAGATTGCCTGGATCCATTACAATTCACCTATCGCCACAACAGGTCCACAGCAGATGCCATCACCCTGGTCCTAATCTCAACTCTGGAACACCTAGATAATAAAGACACCTCTGACAGACTCCTATGCATAGACAACAGCTCAGCCTTCAACACCATTATTCCTACGAGACTGTTCTCCAAACTTTGTGGCCTGGGGCTTGGCTCCTCCCTCTGCAACTGGATCCTAGACTTCCTAACCCACAGACCGCAGTCAGTAAGGATAGGCAGTAACACCTCCTCCACGAGAATTCTCAACACTGGTACTCCACAAAGCTGTGTTCTCAGCCCCCTACTATACTCCTCATGCACCTTTGACTGTATGGCCAAATTCCCTTCCAACTCAATTTTCAAGTTTGCTGATGACACCACCATTGTGGGTCAGATCTCAAACAATGATGAGACAGAGTACAGGGAAGAGAGAGAGAATCTGGTGAATTGGTGCAATGACAATAATCTCTTTCTCAATATCAGCAAAAGCATAGTGGAGGGCATGCCCCTGTCCATATTAATGGGGACGAAGTGGAAATGGTCAAGATCTTGAAGTTTCTTGGTGTCCAGATCATCAACAACCTGTCTTGGTCCGTCCATTCCAACGTTATTGTTAAGAAAGCCCACCAACTTTCTCAGGAGGCTAAGGAAATTTGGCTTGTCCTCTACAATCCTCACCAACTTCTACAGATGCACCATAGAAAGCATTCTTTCCAGTTGTTTCACAGCTTGGTCTGGCTCTTGCTCTGTCCAGGACTGGAATAAACTTCAAAGGGTTGTGAACAAAGCCAAGTCCATCACTCAAACCAGCCTCCTATTCCATTGACACTGCCTACACTTCCCGCTTCTCGGAAAAACAGCCAGCATAATCAAGGATTCCACGTACCCCTGACATACTCTCTTCCACCTTCTTCTATTGGGAAAAAGATACAAAAGTCTGAGGACACGTACAAACCGACTCAAAAACAGCTTCTTCCCCGCTGCCATCAGACTTTGAATGGACCTACCTCTGTTGAAGTGTAACATTTTTCCTGCTAATTACTTGTAAAAGACAGACTCTACAAATTTGTTCTCGTCAAAATAACAAGCATTTAATAACAAAGCTCTGCATGCAGAAGATGGCTAAGATTTGATGTCAGAGAGCCGTTGGTACAGCTGCTAATTCCTCCACCAGGTCCGCACCTAGCCCGAGAAACAGTCCACAATTTATACAAAATCAGTATCAGGTTTTGTGACAAAGGCTTACGCGGGAAAATGAGCAATAAAACAATTTGTAGCAATGTCAATATAAGGGCACCTCAGGGTGACTTCCGAGGCCCCTCGGTCTTATCAATAATAACATTATCTTGTCCATTGAAGGAACAAAATGGTTCGGTGACTCCCTCACCTCCGACCTTATCTTGTTTATGTACATAGTTCTAAAGTATTTCTCAAAACACCCTGAGATCAGGCCAGTTGGCCTTGTTTTATGTATGTAGTTCTTGGGCGTCAAAACACCCTGAGATCAGGCCAGTTGGCCTTGTATTGTTTTATTACTTCATTTCCCTAAGATAAGCAGAGTCAGCCTTAGTTTAACCTTACTAGTTTGGGCGAGGGTCAAATGGTTTAGCAGCTGCTTTGTTCTGTCGTTTTTTGTTAGTATCACCTCGAGCAAGTAGCCACTTTTCCCATCATGCCATTATTAGTTTGTACCATATTACATTCCCTCCTGTTGTCATATCATGACAACTATCTAAATAGATATATCCATAACTCGATTGACAATGCATTTGCACAAACAGCCAAGCAATCCTATCCCCAGTAGCAGTAGGAGCAAGATTAAGAAGGCCTTAAAAATCCAATCAAACAACCCATGTCCCAGCCATCCTAGCCAACCTTGCGGGTTATAATCATGAAACTCTCGGCCAACCTCTTGAAGCTGATCTGCCTGCTTTTTAATGTGGTCAGCCAGGGTAGTGATATTTTCAGAGGCATCTGGCATATAAGTACAGCACTCCTGACCTATAATTGCACACGTTCCTCCCTGCGAGGCTAACAGATAGTCCAAAGCCATTCGATTTCATAAGGCCACAGTCCGGACAGCCACTAGCTCAGCCAAGACCTTGGCCATTGCTTCTGCTGTTATGTTTTCCAGTTGTTCCAATGCCGAGGCCATAAGAATCAGTTCGTTTGCGGCCTTGGCTCTTCCATAGAGTGGATAGGCTATCATAAAGAACCATTCGGTTCCGCAGATGGCCCTTCTGATTCGCCAGGGGTGGTGCTGAAGGGAGGGCAGGTAGTGCATGTAAGGGCCGACATATCCCAGGTAACAGGATCCAATCCAATTGGCAGGGAGCCACGCATAGGCTCTTGTGCCACAAATGAAATATGTTCCATTATAGGCCGTAAAATCATCAGCCAATGTCATCCAGGGTATAGGGGTGGTATGTGCCCAAGAGCTATTAGAGGTGAGGTTCCATACACGGGAGAAATCAAGGACAAATATACCCTTATCAGATAGGCCTGCTACTGGTCCCTGCCATTCAGTTGTAAGGTTACATTTTCTTTGCCCCACCTTCTTTCCTCTTCCTGATTTACTAAAACATAGGGACCCTTGCACATCACTCAAGAAGATGGTAAGGGAGGGAGAGGGCAAGACATGATTATATACGGGCTGGTACCAGGCCGAAAACCTAGTCATTTCATAGTCAGCCGATTCCCATTCTATCATATCCCCACCTATCCCTGATTGGTTTTGTCATAAAATCCATTCCACGGTCTCTGCTAAATGGAATGGGAGGGATTGGAGAGGTATCCCTTCTTTGGAATGGATGGGGATGTGAGTACAAACCCAACATTTACTTACATTCACACTTTCAGCATAAATATATGACATATGCAGATAAGTATCAGCATGCAGTCTCTGGTTAGCTTGTCTTTTTACTACTATGTGTCCATCAAGTCCAAATAGTCCACAAAGTCCAAAACATATGATGAAGATCTTCATCTGGTATTCGTCTCTGAGTCGGATGTTATCTTCTTACAATCTGTCAGATGTACCCAACTTGAACGTCCTTCAAGCTTGACGGCAGTCGGTGTTGTGAGTAGCACTTGGAAGGGCCCGATCCAGCGCTGTCCCAGCTTCTGTCTTTCCCAGTTCTTCATTAGTACGAAGTCGCCAGGTTTGATAACGGGATATCGAGAGATGTCTCTGTGGTTACTGGGATATGTGCTTGTCTCACCTGTGAGTGAAGAAACTTCAGAGAAAGTGTTAATTGCTTCAAATAATTCTGCATCTGTTCCCCCATCACATGGAGGTCTACTCCATCCAGGGGGTTTTCATGGGCATCCCAGGGCGTCCTCATTGGCCAACCGTAGACTATCTCTGCAGCTGACAGTCCGGTCCGCGAATGGGGAGTCACTCGCATGTGAAACAATGCCAAGGATAATACCTTTAGCCAATTTAACCCAGTTCCTTCAGTCAATTTAGATAATTTTTCTTTTAAAGTCCCGTTGGCTCTTTCCACAATTCCTGCTGCCTGCGAATGAAATGCACAGTGCAGTTGTTGTTTAATTACGAGCGCTTCGCACAATTCAGTATTGATCCAAGCCACAAAATGAGGTCCATTATCTGAACTCACCATTTTGGGTACCCCGAAACGGGGAATAACTTCTGTCAATAATAACTTTACCACCGTATGTGCAGTACAATTTGTGGTGGGGGAGGCTTCAATCCATTTACTAAACACATCAATTATTACCAGGCAATATTTATAGCATTGTACTTTTGGTAATTCAATAAAATCAAGCTGTATACAGGCAAAAGGTCCATCTGGCAAGCGAGTGGTTCCGGGAGGGCATTTAGTGCCTTTACCCTTATTATTTGTCATGCAAATGAGGCATCGATCCAGCCGCTTTGTGCTGCTGTATTCAAATCTGGGTGCCGCCGAGTTTTTAGAAGTAACTGAACCATTCCCTCCTTGCCTAGATGGGTACAAGGATGCAAATAGTCAATAAGGACTGGCAATAAAAGAATCCGGAATACAAACTTGACCAACTGGAGTAAGCCAAAGATCTTGTGCCAAGGAGTGCAAACACCCCATTGACTTCCAGTGTGCGCTCAGAATCAGAGGCATCCCTCTGCAATTTTTGTACCTCAGTTATTTCTGGCATGCCCTTCGCTTCCAACACGGGTACCTGATTTAGAGCCTGAGTACCCCCAGTGGGACCAATGACAGAGGCCGATTCGGCTGCCGCCTTAGCAGCCGAATCAGCACGGGCATTCCCTAATTGCAGTAAGAAGTTTAACAACATCAGGTTAAAGTCCAACAGGTTTATTTGGTAGCAAAAGCCACTTTTGCTACCAAATAAACCTGTTGGACTTTAACCTGGTGTTGTTAAACTTCTTACTGTGTTTACCCCAGTCCAACGCCGGCATCTCCACATCATTCCCTAATTGTACAGGAGCGTCCCCTTTTGTGTGCGCAGCACATTTAATAATAGCCAATTGACGAGAAAGCTGAACAGCATCGAGGAGATTTTTAACCCAAAGCTCGGGGTCAACTCCTCCAGTTCCCCCGTATCACCTGAATAGGGAAACAGCGGCATGCCAGAGAAACTGGGAGGATCCTCCTGTTGTTTAATCTGATGGGCTAGCCCAACTTGTTTATCACCCGATGGTTTCCTATCCTCACACTGCCTTTTCGCCTTATCGTGGTTACTCTCCCAAAGTTCACATTCCAATTTCAACGTTTCCCAATCCTTTGATTTCCCGTTTACACATACATCAATCCCTCTTCTGCGTGCATTATCCCTCCAACTCATTAATAATAAATGTTCATGGCGCCTATCCGGCTCTTTTTTCCATTCAGAAATTATTTTTTTCTATTTGGAACCTGCATTTTTGGTCCAAATAGCTTTTTCTGCGGCAGTGCAATTGTCTTGGTTCCACGTGCCGCCTAGTGGCCAAATATCATTACCCAATTTACTGTTCAAAGCCTGCGGACAGACGATGTAAGCTACGTTTTTGAGAAGGTGTTGTGGAACACATAAAAAAAACCAAAGGAGAATTGCCGGCTGTTTTGTCTAAACCTTGTCCCATACTTACAGTATACTGTGCCCCTGGCAAAAAAAAAAGTCTCAATAAAAAGAAATACTGGTACCAAAATAAAAACCGCAGGGTCCCTGACCCAAACTTAAGCCTATATAACCCTGATCCGGATCCAACACGAGATCAAGGGGTCCCTGACCTTAGGCTAACAGCAATCGGGTCCCTGACCCAAACTAAGCCTATGTTACCCTGACCCGGTTTCGCACACGAGATCAAGGGGTCCCAGACCTTAGGCTAGATACAACTGAGTCCCTGACTCTAAACACCACTTACAGTCTAATCTAGGTTCGAGCACCGTCACCTGTCAGCGTCCTCCGTCGGGGACGAGGGGTTGTAGCACCGATCCGAGAGAGAGAGAGACCAAGGTGAATCTTACCTTGTGCCGGCGTCCGGCTCTGCCCTCCGGGTCGTGGCTTGACCGCTTCTTCGGTCCCCCACGGAATTCACCCAGGGTATTGGTATCTGCTCAGCAGCGCCAAATGTTGAAGTGTAACTTTTTTTCTGCTAATTACTTGTAAAAGACAGACTACAAATTCGTTCTCGTCAAAATAACAAGCATTTAATAACAAAGCTCTGCATGCAGAAGATGGCTAAGATTTGATGTCAGAGAGCCGTTGGTACAGCTGCTAATTCCTCCACCAAGTCTGCGCCAAGCCCCAGAAACAGTCCACAATTTATACAAAATCAGGATCAGATTTTGTGACAAAGGCTTACTCGGGAAAATGAGCAATAAAACAATTCGTAGCAACATCAATACAAGTAGCATCTCATGGTGACTTCCGAGGCCCCTCGGTCTTATCAATAATAACAAAGGTCCTGCGGCCCTCCAAGCCTGTGCCGCTCCTTGGTCCAACTAGACCAATCGTTTGTATCCCTCCATTCCCAGGCTGCTCATGTGACTATCCAGGTAAGTCTTAAACGATGTCAGCGTGCCTGCCTCCACCACCCGACTTGGCAGCGCATTCCAGGCCCCCACCACCCTCTGTGTAAAATATGTTCCTCTGATGTCTGAGTTATACTTCGCCCCTCTCAGCTTGAGCCCGTGACCCCTCGTGATCGTCACCTCCGACCTGGGAAAAAGCTTCCCACTGTTCACCCTATCTATACCCTTCATAATCTTGTATACCTCTATTAGATCTCCCCTCATTCTCCGTCTTTCCAAGGAGAACAACCCCAGTCTACCCAATCTCTCCTCACAGCTAAGACCCTCCATACCAGGCAACATCCTGGTAAACCTTCTCTGCATTCTCTCCAATGCCTCCACGTCCTTCTGGTAGTGCGGCGACCAGAACTGGATGCAGTACTCCAAATGTGGCCTAACCAGCGTTCTATACAGCTGCATCATCAGACTCCAGCTTTTATACTCTATACCCTGTCCTATAAAGGCAAGCATACCATATGCCTTCTTCACCACCTTCTCCACCTGTGTTGCCACCTTCAAGGATTTGTGGACTTGCACACCTAGGTCCCTCTGTGTTTCTATACTCCTGATGACTCTGCCATTTATTGTATAACTCCTCCCTACATTATTTCTTCCAAAATGCATCACTTTGCATTTATCCGGATTAAACTCCATCTGCCACCTCTCCGCCCAATTTTCCAGCCTATCTATATCCTGCTGTATTGCCCGACAATGCTCTTCGCTATTCCAGCCATCTTCGTGTCATCTGCAAACTTGCTGATTACACCAGTTACACCTTCTTCCAAATCATTTATATATATCACAAATAGCAGAGGTCCCAGTACAGAGCCCTGCGGAACACCACTGGTCATGATGTGGAGATGCCAGCGTTGGACTGGGGTAACCACAGTAAGAAGTCTCACAACACCAGGTTAAAGTCCAACAGGTTTATTTGGTAGCAAATACCATTAGCTTTCGGAGCTTGCCATCTGACGAAGGAGCAGCAAGCTCCGAAAGCTAATGGTATTTGCTACCAAATAAACCTGTTGGACTTTAACCTGGTGTTGTGAGACTTCTTACTGTGAACACCACTGGTCACAGACCTCCAGCCGGAAAAAGACCCTTCGACCACTACCCTCTGTCTCCTATGGCCAAGCCAGTTCTCCACCCATCTAGCCACTTCCCCTTGTATCCCATGAGCCTTAACCTTCTTAACCAACCTGCCATGTGGGACTTTGTCAAATGCCTTACTGAAATCCATATAGACGACATCCACGGCCCTTCCTTCATCAACCGTTTTTGTCACTTCCTCAAAAAACTCCACCAAATTTGTAAGGCACGATCTCCCTCTTACAAAACCATGCTGTCTGTCACTAATGAGATTGTTCCATTCTAAATGCACATACATCCTGTCTCTAAGAATCCTCTCCAACAACTTCCCTACCACGGACGTCAAGCTCACCGGCCTATAATTTCCTGGGTTATCCCTGCTACCCTTCTTAAACAACGGGACCACATTCGCTATCCTCCAATCCTCAGGGACCTCACCCATGTCCAAAGAAGCGACAAAGATTTCCGTCAGAGGCCCAGCAATTTCATCTCTCGTCTCCCTGAGCAGTCGAAGATAGATGCCATCAGGCCCTGGGGCTTTGTCAGTTTTAATGTTCCCTAAAAAACCTAACACTTCCTCTCTTGTAATGGAGATTTTCTCTAACGGGTCAACACCTCCCTCCGAGACACTCCCGGTTAACACGCCCCTCTCCTTTGTGAATACCGATGCAAAGTATTCATTTAGGATCTCCCCTATTCCCTTGGGTTCTAAGCATAATTCCCCTCCTTTGTCCCCGAGAGGTCCGATTTTCTTCCTGACAACTCTTTTGTTCCTAACGTATGAATAGAATGCCTTAGGATTCTCCTTAATCCTGCCTGCCAAGAACATCTCGTGACCTCTTTTTGCCCTTCTAACTCCCCGTTTGAGTTCTTTCCTACTCTCTCTGGATTCCTCCAGAGCTCCATCTGTTTTCAGTTGCCTGGACTTAACGTACGCCTCCCTTTTCATTTTAATCAGATCCTCAATTTCCCTGGTTATCCACGGCTCTCGAATCCTACCTTTCCTATCTTTCCTTTTTACAGGCACATGCCTATCCTGCAGCCTTATCAATAGTTCCTTAAAAGACTCCCACATGCCAGACGCGGACTTACCCTCGAACATCCTCTCCCAATCAACATCCACCAATTTCTGCCTAATCCGGCTAGAGTCAGCCTTCCCCCAATTTAGCACCCTGCCCGTAGGACAGCACTCATCCTTGTCCATTACTATCCTAAAGTTAACAGAGTTGTGGTCACTATTTGCCACATGTTCCCCTACCGAAACTTTGACGACCTGACCAGGCTCATTTCCCAGAACTAGGTCCAGTATAGCCCCCTCTCTAGTCGGGCTATCTACATACTGTTCCAAAGAACCTTCCAGTACGCATTTTACAAATTCCTCCCCGTCCGGACCCCCAGCTCTAAGCACTTTCCAGTCTGTGCCAGGGAAATTAAAGTCCCCCACTACAACAACCCTATGTTTTCTGCACCTATCCAGAATCTCCTGACATATCCTTTCCTCCACTTCCCGTGGGCTGTTGGGTGGTCTGTAGTACACCCCCAGCATAGTGACTGCACCCTTCCTGTTTCTGAGTTCCACCCACAGCGACTCAGTACATGACCCCTCTAAGTTGTCTACCCTCTGCACCGCGGTAATATGCTCCTTAACTAATATCGCTACTCCCCCACCTTTTTTAGCCCCTCCTCTGTCTCGCCTAAAAGTGTCAGGCAGTGCATTCCAGATCCTAACCACTGGCTGCACAAGAATGTTCTCACGGCTTTTTTCACTTCCATTAAATCTGTGCCCTCTGGCTCTTGTTCCTTCAACCAATGGGGATAGTTTCGCCGTATTTGTCCTGTCTACAGCCCTCGTGATTTTGAATACTTTTATCAAATCTTTTCTCAATCTTCCCTTCTCCAAGGAGAGCAGACCCAGGTTCTCCAATCTTTCTGCATAACTGAAGTTCCTAATCGCTGGAAACATTTTTGTGAATCTTTTCTGATCCCTCTCTAATGCCTTCACATCCTTCCCAAAGTGTGCCATCTAAAATTCGATGCAGCATTCCAGTTGAGGCTGAACATGTTTTATACGGGTTTAACTTAAGTTTATTGTCCTAACACAGATTACACTCAAGCATTGATCCTTGCAGTACACCACTATTTATACCTGCCAATCCAAAAATGTCTTTTATTGTTACATTCTGTTTTTTGTCCATTAACAATCCTCAATCCATCCCCATTATTACCTGTGACCCCGCAAGCCCTAATTTTTGTATGAACCTATTTTCGTACCTTATCAAATACTTCTTGAAAATCCAAATCCCCTTCATCCACTGTTTCCCCCTTATTTACCCCTCTAGTTGCAAACTAAAAAACACAGATTTTCTTTTCATAAACCGATGTTGACACTGCCCAATCAAGTTCTGATTTTAAAACGCCCTGTTGCGAATTCTCAAATACTACCTGTTCTCTAATGGAATCTGTGTTTGTTGGGGGAGGTGTATCCGGGACAGCAAGCTGTTTGGAATGGTTTCACAAAAAATGCATTGGCTTTTGTTATATTTTAATGGTAATATGTGTTCTATGGAACACATTGGTTGAAAGTTGAATGTGTCTTTGACGGTGTTTGGGATTGGTATTATCCTTTGGATCCTGAGTCCAAATTCAAGCCAGTGTGGTGGGTTGGCAATCTCTGTTCACTTGTTATTTGAAATGCGTTTAAGTGATCCCAGTGTTTATGTTTTCACAATTCAAAGTTAGGTGACTTTGATTTGATTTATTGTGACATGTATTAGTATACAGTGAGAAGTATTGTGACAGTATTGATTTTACACAATTAGAGACAGAGAATCATAGAATCCGTACAGTGCAGAAGAGACCATTCAGCCCATCGAGTCTGCACCGACACATTAGAAACACCTGAACTCCCACCTAATCCCAAGTGCCAGCACTTGGCCCATAGCCCTGAATGTTATGATGTGCCATTTGCTCATCCAGATACTTTTTAAAGGATGTGAGGAAACCCGCCTCTACCACCCTTCCGGGCAGCGCATTCCAGACCATCACCTCCCTCTGGATAAAAACGTGTTTCCTTACATCCCCCTAAACCTCCTGCCCCTCACCATGAACCCATGTCTCCTTGTAAATGACCCTTCAACTAAGGGGAAAAGCTCCTTCTTATCTACTCTGTCCATGTCTCTCATAATCTTGTACACCTCGATCAGGTCACCCCTCAGTCTTTCCTGCTCCAACGAAAACAACCCATGCCTACTCAACCTCTCTTCATAACTTAAATGTTCCATCTCAGGCAGCATCCTGGTGTATTACCAGGAAGTAAAGCTCTTGCATCGTCCCAAGTGTAGTTGTTTTCAATAATTGTAACAGATACTAGTTTGAGCCTGGTCTCAACAATGTTGGGGTTTTGTTGTATCCTAGAACCAGAAAAGTGATTAATGATTTCCATGTTTTGTGTGTTCATGATGTGAAGATGCTGGTGTTGGACTGGGGTGGACAAGATGAGAGGTCACATGACACCAGGTTATAGTCCAACAGGTTTATTTGTAATCGCAAGCCTTTGGAGCGCTGCTCCTTCGTTTGGTGAAGGAGCAGCACTCGGAAAGGCTGTGATTTCAAATAAACCTGTTAGACTACAACCTAGTGTTGTATGACCTCTCATCCTGTGTGTTCAGGTTTCTGAAACGGGAATTGCTCAGATACTCTGGACTAAGAGCCAAAATGAAAATAGTGAAAGAAATTGAAAAGTTAGTACATGATCAGCCTGGATCAGCAGGGACTCGTGGACTTGGATCAGCTGAGAGATGTGGGACCTACTCAGCAAGGGGCAGTCTCTCTGGAGGGGGGAGGTTTTCAGTGTTTTGTCCGTGGGAAAAGCTTCAAGTGGCGTCATCTTTTGAAAATGCACCTGCACTTCACATAGGAGGGAAACTATCTGAATGATGAAAAACAATTTAGTAAAGCCAGGTACTTAACATTTCAAGAAGTGGTTTTGTACATCTCATGACCTAAAATGCATCAGTAATCTCACACTGGGAAGAGAAGCCATTTGAGTGCTCAGTGTGTAAGAAATCGTTTGGACAATCTGCTAATTTAAAGCATCATCAGCGAACTCACACAGGCGAGAAACCCTTTGAATGTTCAGTGTGTAAAAACTGTTATACCAAATCCAACATGTTAATCCAACATCAGTGATTTCACATTGGAGAGAAGCCATTCATAGAATCACAGAATCCCTACAGTGCAGAAGGAGGCCATTCAGCCCATCACGACTGCACCGACAAGAATCCCACCCAGGTCCTGTAACCCTATCCCTGTAACCTCACATACTTACCCTGACACTAAGGACAATTTAGCATGGCCGATCAACCTCACCCGCACATATTTGGACTGTGGGAGGGAACTCACAGACACGGGGAGAATGTGTAAACTCCACACAGACAATGACCCCGAGGCCAAAATTGAATCCGGGTCCCTGGCGCTGTGAGGCAGCAGTGCTAACCGCTGTGCTACTGTGCCGCCCCGAGTGTATTGCATGTAACAGAATTTTATTCATCTGGCCAGTTAACACCACATTACCAAACTCACGCCAGAGAGAAACCAGAGAATGTGGGAAGCACTTTTATACATCTGACTGCTTGAACAGACATCAATGAATTCACACTCGCCAGAAATTACCATAATGTACATTGTATGCTTTGGACAGTGACTTGGTCAGAGATATTGAATGTATTGGATTAGGTTGGAAGTTCTGGAATCTCCTGCATGAATTATTCTTTTAGCTCGGGTGTTGGTGTTTGGATGTCTAGAATCAATTGCTTTCCTGCTGTGACCACTACAAGACCCAGCACAAATATTTCCCTGGTGTTAACTGTATATATTAATGTTACATATATATCGGTGGAGGGCATTCATTAAATAATTACTAGGACACAGATAAAGAGGTACTATTGATTTTGCTGTTGGGTTTGTAGATTGAGAAGTTATACAGTTGTAATATTTTGTTTTGTGACTAAATGTATAACAAGTAAAGATAACTTCTGGTCTCCTCCTTCACCAATCGGCTGTAGGAGTTCAGCACCTTCTCTGTGCTCCTGTCAATCACTCTGCCCAGGATGAGTTCCAGAATTTATCGTTAACTGAAATCTCCAGGTTTTGTCTGTAAGTCAGAAAGGCAAAGACAGAATCCATTTGGTTAGAGTTCGGAAGCAGGAATGGTATGAGCACATTGCTGAGGACGCGCAGTGCCTCACACCGCCAAGGACCTGGATTCGATTGCAGCCTTTGGTGACTGTCTGTGAGGAGTTTGCACATTCTCCCCGTCTGCGCGGATTTCTTCCGGGTGGTCTGGTTTCCTCAGAAAATGTGCAGGTTAGGTAAATTGGAAATGTAAGTTGTCCCTTAGTGTCCAAAGGTGTGTAGGTTAGGTAGATTAGCCATGGTAAACTCTTGGGGTTACTGGGACAGGGCGGAGGGGTGGGATGCTCTTTCGGAGAGTCAATGCAGACCATGAGCTGGATGACTTCTTTCTGCAGAGTCAGAATTCTATGCTTCCATGAGTGTATAGGTCTCCAAAATATGAGAGATGGAGGAGCAAAGATGCAGGGAGTGCAAGAAAAATAAATTGGTGATATTGGGGGACTTTAATTCCCTAAATCTCAATGGGGATAATTTTAGGGTAAATGGGAAGGGGGGGGGGGGGCGGATGAATTTCTAAAATGTATTCAGGAGAACTTTGACCAATGGTACAACTAGAAAGGAAGCATTTCTGGGTCTTCTGCTGTGAAATGAGGTGGGCGAAGTGAGTCAAATATCTGTGGGAAACTTTTGGGTGAGAGTGATAATAGTATCCTACAGTTTAGATTAGTAATTGACAAGATCAAGGAACAATTCAAAATAGACTATAAAACCTGGGGTTGCCAGGTTCCGCACACATGAGGACGGCCTCAACCGGGATATTGGGTTCATGTCACACTATCTGTAACTCCCACAAGCTGTCCTGACTGGAGACAATACACATCTCTTTAAACTGTGCTTAATGCTCCCTCCACTCACATTGTCTGTATCTTTAAGACTTGATTAGTTGTAAAGACTCACATTCCAATCATTATTCATGTAAATTGAGTTTGTGTCTTTGTGCCCTGTTTGTGATCAGAACTCCCACCCACCTGACGAAGGAACAGCCTGTTCCAAAAGCTAGTGGCTTTTGCTACCAAATAAACCTGTTGGACTTTAACCTGATGTTGTTAGACTTCTTACTGTGTTTACCCCAATGCAATGTCGGCATCTCCACATCGTTATTCTTTTTGGCAGGGAAGGCTAAGAGAAGATTTAACGGAAGTGCTTTAAACCATGAATGCTTTAGATTGAGTAAATAACGATCAGGTACTTCCAATGGTGAGGAACATAACCAATGGGCACAGATTTAAGAATACTTGCAAAAGAATCATAGACAGCCTGTGCCATTAGGATTTGGAAAAAGATGCCCGAAAGGATGGTGAATGCCTTCAAAGGTAAGACTATTACCAACTGAGCCACAGCTGACCAAGATCTCACTTTTAACTGCCCATGTCTAATTCTAAATCCTTTGATTGCACTGCATTGGGGAGATAGTGTTGTACTGGTAATGTCATTGTACGAACAATCCAAAGGCCCAGGCCTGAGAACATGGGTTTAGATCACACCATTGCATCTAGTGGGATTTGAATTTCAATCAATAAAAAATTCAATTGATTAATGAAACATCTGGAATTGAAAGTTACTCTCAGTAATGGTGCCATGAAACTACCATTGATTGTCTTAAAAATCCATCTGGTTCAACAATATTCTTATTGGGAAGGAAATCTGCGATTCTTACCTGGTCTGGCCTACATGTGACTCCAGACCCTCAATAATGGAGTTGAATTTTAAGGGCAATTTGTTAAGGGCAACAGATACTGGCCTTGCCAATGATGCCTACATCCCATGAAATAATAAAAAGAAAGGTTGGCTGTGATGATTGATCAAAAACATCACAAAGTCTAGCCAGTGTCTTGTTAATCAGCTGCCAGGGAGTCAAATAAAAAATGCTGAGTATGAAATGCAACTTCTGGATTTATACTGGGTCCCCTTTAAAAGCCCTATTTAAGTTCAGATCACCCAGATCCTGCTTCACTATCTCACTAAGGGACACATTAAAAAGGCTTGAGCATATTTCTTTAGTTTGCAGAGAATGGACTGCTGTGTTTGAATGTATGCAACTTCAAGCTTTTCTTTTGAGTAGAAGGGTAAGCCGTGAGTTCCCCATTGCTTTTTCCATGACAATACCTCAGCCAATTAGAGTCAAATTTCCTAATAATTAGCAGCTTTTTCTCGTGGTATAAATTAAGATTGTTTATTTAAAACTTGACATTCTTGCATACAAAATAGCTCTCTCGCTCTATTCATATATATATATATATATATATACTCCTTATACTCAGAACAGAGAGGTGGCTTCTGTCCTTAAAGTCTTGCTTTTAGCCCCAACTTTCACCATCTGCCTGGATTTTAATTTTCTCTCACTTTGACTCACCACTTTCCAAGCTGGTCGAGAAACAATTGGCGAAACACGGATGGTAGATCCATCAAATATTCAACTATGTTTAAACAAATTGTGCAATATCTTCTCTTCCCTGAGATGCACGCAGTGAAGAAGGAAGTACATTCCAACCCAGAGCCTAATCAGCAATGAAATGTAGGGCTGATTTCAGCAGCAAAACACAGGCACTGATCTGGGGTCCTTATGTTGCTCTAATTCCCCTTATTTCCAATGTCACAACTGGAGACTGCTGGAGTCTTTCTGACCTATAAGCTCCTTACATTCTGAAGTGGCAACACATTACTGTGCAACATCTTCATTTCACTTCTCAAAATTACATCACAGTCTAGCTGGGCTACCACAATCTCCCAATTTGATCCTCTCTGGATCCACAACACCAACTGCCTGCCTGGCCCCAGAACCCACTGCTTGAATCTTGACCGTTCGCAAAACCTCCTTCAGAACTTATTGTTTCCAGTTGTAAAATACCTCAGATCATTGATCGTGACAATAGTACATTATTTACATGACAGCAATATGCACATGTTTGGAAAAGAACAGAAATTGTACCTTTCATATCACCTGTAAAAGCTAAGACTCACGAAGAGCAAATAGAAAGTTAATATATACTGGTATTAAGATATTCCTCATAGAAATAATTTAATTTGCTTTAAAAACAAACACTAATATAATCAAAAAATTAAAGTTGGCAAGGCCACATAAATATCCTTTACTGAAAATAACACGGAAATGTTAGAATATTGATGCTTTTACATTGCCTTTGTTTCTAATGCAGGGTACAGAAAACAAACTAATTTAGAAACAACCGGTTTAAATTGTGTTCTTTGAAAAGTCACGCTGTTGCTGAGAAAAACTATTGAAACACCGGCTTGCCATTCCAGTGGGAATTGCGTAAGGTCAGGAAATATTTTTTAAAAAGACTAAATGGCCTTCTTTTCTGTTGTCATCATTCTATGTTTCTGATCCTACTTTTAGTTTTCTAACTCTTGTGGAATCTCTATGTTGTGAACTGTGGTTGGGAATATTTAACAATTCCTGTGTACATTTGGAATTCACTTATTTCGGGTCAGTGTTTTCGGTCTTCTTCAGGTTCATTTATGCAAATCTTTGGTAACTAGACAGATTAAAAATTAACCCTGCGATATGAAAGAAGTTGACTGGGATTCTTCAAAAAAAAACCTAAGTGCCCAACGTATGCGAAAATGGGAGTATTTCCCGCCTATTTTCTGAACGTATTTACCAGAATGAATCTCCGACACTTTAATCATTGCATCGTGCCCCAGTGGGATTCACTCTGGTAGGTGGTGGGCGGGGTCTATTCCCATCAGAGGCCGGCAGCAAAGCGCTGAGTGTACCAATGCGCATGCGCTGATCTGTCAGAGCGGAGATTGGTGCACGCGCAGTATCCCGCATTGCCGGCCTCCCGATCGCTGGCCAGCCCCGCAACCATCCCCCCCCCCCCCCCCTCTCCCCCATTGCTGGTCTTCTGACACCACCCCCAGTTGCTGGCCTACTGGATCTCCCCAGATAGCGCCTCCCCCCTCCCCCCCGCCCACCCTGATGACCAGCCCCTCCCCCCTCCCTTTCCCAGTGATCCCGATTGCAGTGTGGCAGCGGGCTCCCCCCCCCCCAGTTGGTTGCCCCCTATAGGCCCCGCCCGCAGTATGTCCCACCCCCTTGGCACTGCCCCATACCTGGTGGTCAGTGCCAGTATGCCCCTTGGGGCACCCCTTCTTATCCCTGAGCTCCAGAGGGGCCTCAGTGGCCTCTCTTCCCTCCAGCGGGGTCAGTTCCCTGTTGGTGGGGAGCAATCGTTAACACTGCTGGAGGGAACCACTCCTGGCGCAGGGGCGGGGGTGGGGGGAGCGCTGGCAGGCCCGGAGAATACCGTCCCGGGTCCACATATCAGATAGAAATTCTCATTTCAATGTGATAATGAGCTCCACGCCGACTTCGAGCAGCGCAGCGGGCCGGGAGAACCCCGGCCGCTACATTTGAGTGCTGGTAGGTTTACAAAAGAGATACTGAGGACAAATGCTTTCAGTATTATAACAGAACACAAATATCCAGGATTACACCAACTCAGCAAACACAGCAAATCCATTACCACTGCTGCTGACCCAGGGGCCCTGAGTCACTGAGAACCAATCCTGTCTGTAAGAGCACATTCAATCATTCCTTCCCATTTAGCAGGAATATTTAAATAAAACCTAAAAACAAATAGAACAATATCAATTTTATTTACAGCTTTTTTCGTAATTTGGAGTTAAATGTACGCACAATAAAGAACCGACTAGTGAAATAAAACACTGGGCCATTGTTGTAATGTTAGATTTGTTGATCAATTGCTGTTGTAATTTGTCGGAAGCCAAGCTGGCACAGGTGATCAGGCGTAGGCTCTCCTCATCTGTGATGGCCTTTGGAAAGAGCTGACTGCCAAGTTATATGGAGCACTCAACATATTCCAGTGTCTCTTCTTCAAATATAGGGAAGATTGAATGCTTTGCTAACCAGGTGTTGGTCAAATGTGTTTTGTTTTGGCAACATTCAAGAACTTGCTGGGTCTCTTGTAAGCAGAATTTAAGAGATTGAGAGTGGCTAGTATTAGGTACTGTGGGCAATGACACTGCAGTATGTTTATGAAGGTCGGTTTTGCTTTGGCACAGAGACAACTGAGGTTAGTCAGTATTTAATACAGCAGAGGTGAAGACCTCCAAAAGTCAACAAAAGTCTTCGGGTACAGAGCAGCTGTTATTACCACAGTCCTTGAAGCAAGCTCCACAAGCATTGAGGCAAAATCCATGCAAAGGTAACTACTTTGAATTCCGAGACATTGACCAAAAAGAATCTCCCTCCCACCAGGTCTTGTTTTCTCAACTCTCAAATGGCCCGCATTCTCAGGAAGGATAAAGAAACACTACAAAGACACTTTGAAGTTATCCTTGAGAAATGCAGCAGAATTGACATTAATGACAACTCCACACCCATAATCAACTTCAACCTTGCCCCTTACCACTGATCTTGACTTTACACCTGCTGTAGAAGGACACTGAATCTCAGATGCACCATAATAATCTGCAACTCAGGTTAGACAATGGTGAAGATGATCTGTTAAGTTGCAGCAAAACCTTCACATCTTATGTGCAGACTGAAATCTCTGGTGCCCAGGAAAAGAGCTGAACACAAATCCAACAAACACGGGACGCGGTGAACAGAGTACCCTTCGTCGTCCAGTACTTCCCCGGAGTGGAGAAGCTACGACATCTCCTCCAGAGCCTTCAACATGTCATTGATGAAGACGAACATCTCGCCAAGGCCATCCCCACACCCCCACTTCTTGCCTTCAAACAACCGCACAACCTCAAACAGACCATTGTCCGCAGCAAACTACCTAGCTTTCAGGAGAACAGTGACCACGACACCACACAACCCTGCCACAGCAACCTCTGCAAGACGTGCCGGATCATCGACACGGATATTATCATCTCATGTGAGAACACCATCCACCAGGTACATACTCTTGCAACTCGGCCAACATTGTCTACCTGATACGCTGCAGGAAAGGATGTCCCGAGGCATGGTACATTGGGGAAACCATGCAGACGCTACGACAATGGATGAATGAACACCGCTCGATAATCACCAGGCAAGACTGTTCTCTTCCTGTTGGGGAGCAACTTCAGCGGTCACGGGCATTCGGCCTCTGATCTTCAGGTAAACATTCTCCAAGGAGGCCTTCATGACACACAACAGCACAGAGTCGCTGAGCAGAGACTTATAGCCATGTTCCGCACACATGAGGACGGCCTCAACCGGGATATTGGGTTCATGTCACACTATCTGTAACCCCTACAACTTGCCTGGACTTGCAAAATCTCACTAGCTGTCCTGTCTGGAGACAATACACATCTCTTTATCCTGTGCATAATGCTCTCTCCACTCACATTGTATGTACCTTTAAGACTTGATTAGCTGTAAAGACTTGCATTCCAATCATTATTCTGTAAATTGAGTTTGTGTCTCTGTATGCCCTGTTTGTGAGCAGATCTCCCACTCCACCTGACAAAGGAGCAGCACGCTCCGAAATCTAGTGGCGTTTGCTACCAAATAAACCGTGTTGGACTTTAACCTGGTGTTGTTAGACTTCTTATTCTGTCAAGAAGCCAATTTTGTATCCATTTAGATATCTCACCCTGCATCCCATGAGATTTTACCTTATGCAACAACCTACCATGTGGTACCTTGTCAAAGGCCTTGCTAAAGTCCATGTAGACAACATCAACTGCACTGCCCTCATCTACCTTCTTGATTACTCCTTCAAAAAATCAGTCAAATTTGTGAGACATGATTCACAAATCTGCTTACATATTTGTTTCACAATGTCCCGGTGGCTGTTACAGGGGACCTACAGTATAATCCCATCAGTGCGATTGCACCCTTCTTATTTTTGAGCTCTACCCATATTGCCTCAGTGGATGAGCCCTCCAGTATGTCCTCTCTGAGTGCAGATGTGACATTCTCCCTGATTAATAATGCAACTCCTCCATCCCTTTCACCTCCCTCTCTATCTTGTCTGAAATGTTGAAACCTTGGAACATTGAGCAGCCAGTCCTGTCTCTCTCTCAACCAAGTCTCTGCAATGGCCACAACATCATAGTCCCATGTACTGATCCAGGCTCTAAGCTCATCTGCCTTAACCATAATATTCCTTGCTTTGAGATAAACATACTTCAGCCCATCAGCCCCAAATTGTTTATTAACCTACCCCTGCCTGTCCTTCCTTTCACACTTACTGGTGCAAACATTTACCTTCCCCTCGATCCCTCTACTTGCTGACCTGCTACTCTGGTTCACAGCCCCCTGCCATTCTAGTTTAAACCTTCCTGAGTAACACGAGTGAACCCCCCTGCAATGATATTGGTTCCCCTCGTATTTAGGTGCAAACCATCTCTCGTGTACAGGTCACCCCTACCCCAGAAGAGGTCCCAATGATCCAAGAACCTAAAACCTTGCTCCCTGCACTAGCTCCTTAGCCAGGCAGTCATCTGTCCTATCTTACTATTCCTTGGCTCACTTGCACGTGGCACAGGTAGAAATCAAGAGATTACTACCCTCAAGGTCCTGCTTTTCAGCCTCTTTCCTAATTCCCTATACTCTCTTTCCAGAACCTTATCCCTCTTTCTACCTATGTCATTAGTACTAATGTGCACAACAACCTCCGCCTGCTCGCCCTTAAGAATTTTTTACAACCATTCAGAGGTGTCCTTGACCCTGGCACCAGCGAGGCAACACACCACCCTGGAGTCTCGAATGGGGCCACAGAAACTCCCTCACCGACCTACTCCCTCACTGACCCATTGTCTCACTGATCCACTCCCTCACCGATCCTCTCCCCCATCCACCCACTTCCTCACTCACTTACTCTCTCCATCACCCACTCACTCCTTCACCCACTCACTCCTTCACCCACTCACTCCTTCACCCACTCACTCCCTCACCCACCCACTCCCTCAAGCATGCCACTCAATTTCTCACTCACCCACTCACTCCTTCAGCCACGAAGTCCACTGAAATTCTTTCAACATTTACGCAAAGATGGAAGTTGATGTTGTGAGAAAGTTCTGTGTTTTGTGTGCTGTGTCTTCACCATTCCTCCCTGTGGATGGTTGCACTGAGCTATCACTGCTGCAGCCAGGAGAGAAAGACCCAACTCCAATGGTGTAGAAAATTGAGGTAAGTTCAGAAAGCAATATCCAGCATTGCTGCTGACTGGAAGATCTGGTTTAAAACTGTTTTTGAGAATCTTCTACAGACATAAAAATAGTACCTACAATCATTCAACAACAATATTTGTCAATAAGGAGGGCATCAATAATTTGGTCCCAATCTGATTCCCCGAGGAGATGTCCACAACAGAAAAGCATTGAGATTTCACAACCCGCTCACAGATTGAGAGTGAGGCTGAATTTGACTCAGAAATTGTGTCTCTCCCAATCAGACAATGAGCTTCGGCATGTCTACATATCACTGAAGGTGACAGGTCAAGTTGACAAACTGGTTAGGAAGACATATTCATATTATACCATTGCTAAGAACACTTATTTCCACCTCCACAATATTGCTCGACTGTCTCAGCTCATCTGATGCTGAAACCCTCATTCATGCTGTTGTTACCTCTTCACTTTATTATTTCAACATATATTTTATCACATTTTACCTTTGTAAACTTGGGATCATCCAAAACTCAGCTGCCAGTACCTTAACTTGCACCAAGCCCGATTCATCTCACACCCCTGTGCTTGCTGACCATGTCTTGATTAAGACTGTCATGTCTTAATCAAGACCAATGTCTTGATTATAAAAAATCATTCTTGTTTTCAAGTCTCTCCAAAGCCTCAGCCCATCCTTCGCCCCATTACAGGAATCACCTCCAGTCCTATGACCCTACGAGATATGTCTGCTGCTCTAGCACCACTGCTTTCAATCATTAAAACGTTGTCAACTGTGCCTTTGGTTGCCTGGGCCTTGAATTCCAGAATTCCTGCCCTGAACCTCTCTGCTTCACTTTCCTCCTTTAAAACATTCCTTAAAAACTACCTAATTGACCAAGCTTTGGTTGTCTGACTTAATATTGCCTTATGTGTCTCGCTTTGTTTATAATGCTTCTGTGTAATGCATTTTATTGCATTAAAGATACTATGAAAATATAGGTTTTTGCTGTATTGGAAACTTGCCTTGGCCAGTAGGGACGCTGAATACAAAAACAAGGAAATTATGCTAAATCTTTACAAATTTCTGGTGAGGCATCAGCTGCATTATTGTGTTAGAATTATATTACAATTCTGAACAGCAGACATTGGGAAGGTTGTCAAGGAGCTGGAGTGGATAGAGAGGAAGTTTATTAGTATTATAGAAAAGATGAGAGATTTCAATTATATGGGAAGTTTACAGAAACTGTATTGTTCTGATGTAAGAAGTATGGTGTCAGCTGGGGCTGAGTCCTGACAAGGGAGAATCTTACTTGTGAATCAGAGGAGGCTGTCTTGAAGAGGGAAGGATTCACAGTGTGCAGAACTGTGTGTAAAGTTAGGCTTAAGGAAAAGCTAGTTATTTAGTTCTTTTTTTTCTGTTTTGATGAGTGTCTGAAGACCTGTAAGTAAACATTCTCCTTTGTATTGCACCTAGACAACTGAGTTGAATTGAGAGAACTCCAACCCACCTAACACAATCTCCAGCCCCTGCTGATGTCACATTGGGATGGGTTAAGTTCTGGGTAATCATGGAGGATTAGGAGGCACTGAAGAAAGAGTTCCTAGTGCGGTTAGGAGTGATGACTGCTAAACGGGCTCAATGCTTCCATGCCAGGGTAAATATACCAAGAAGACAAAGCACCCTAGTCCCAGATGGTTGATGTCATACACTTGATATTAAGTAGCTACAGCCAGAGGAGTTAAACCCTGGACAAGTGTTGAAAAGATTTGTCTTGGATTGTTGCTCAGGACTTTGCAACTGGATATAAAGAGATCCATGTGCCAAGTGAATCCTCAGTGGATTCATGCAACAGTGATACTAATGAAGGCAGGAAGAATGGAGAAACCTACTGTTGGAAGTAGGACCCATACTGAAAGGTGCTACTCTACAGTGGCAACATCCAGAGCCATTGCCGAGGAGGTGGTTGGGAAGCCATGGCTCAGGGAACGGAGTCCAACACAGGCCACACCATCACTGCTACTGCGATGGCAGAATGCAATGGCAGAGACAGAGTGGAGACGATTCTATGTTTGCAGTGAAGTGGGTCACCTGGCTGGCCAACGTCACTACCAGAATGACCCCAAGGATATAGACTGTGACTTCATTGCAGCCAATAGGACCACCAACCCTGCACCCCAAGAACCGGTTTACTGCATGTGGAAGAGAGAACTGTAGAAGCCCTCTTGGACTTGGAAAGCATGGTAAGTTTTGTGGAACAGAGCGTGGTCTTTGAAGGAAGGAGCAGATGCCTTGGCAATGTACATTGAGATACTCAGTCATATCCCACAGAGCAACTCCATTTGTAAACACCCCAAAGGGTTACCAAGCCAAGGTTTGTGTGATAGAATACTCACCATATCAAGTATTGATTGGTCGAGATTGTCCTTTGTTCCAGGCACTATGGCAGCAGCCAGTCAGTAGGTTGTGGATGGTGACCCTTCTGAGGATTAGCATAAAGATGGCCTCCCAATAATGTAACTGCCTGGACTGGAGGTGTGGGGAAAAGAGAGCAAGAGAAAGGAGATGTATTTACGTTGGCAGACTCAGCTACCAGGCACAGGAGCGGGATGTGGAGTACTTCTTCAAGGACTATTGCATTGAGACTGAGGAAATAAGGAAATATATAATAAAAAGGTTTAAACTTAAAAAAATGTAAAACCCAAATTAAAAACTAATTAAATAAAATAGAGATGGAGGGTCAGGTGATGTGTTGTTCATGCATAATGTGGGAGCTGGTGGACCCCACTGTGGTTCCCAGTGAGCACGTCTGTAGTAAGTGTTGGTTGCTTGAGGAACTCCGACTCAGAGTGGATGAGCTGGATTCTGAGCTTCGGACGTTGCGACACATCAGGGAGGGGGAGAGATACCTGGACACTGTGTTCCAAGAGGCAGTCACATCTCTTAGATTAAATATTTTGAATTCGGTCAGTGGTCAGGGACAGGAAGGTGTGGCTGCGAGTGAGGCAGGTAGAGGGATTCAGGAGATAGGGTTGCAGGAGCTTCAGTCCCTGAACTTGTCCAACAGGTTGGAGATTCTTGCTCCCTGTGTGGACGGGAATGGGTACTGCAGGGAGGATAAGCAAACTGACCACGACACTGTGGTACAACGAGCCATTCAAGTGGGGAGGGGAAAAAAAATGTAGTTGTAATTGGAGATAGTATGGTCAACGGCATTGACGCTGTTCTCTGTGACCAGGATCGAGAATCCTGAAGGTTATGTTGCCTGCCTGGTGGTTGGGTTCAGGATATCTCATCTGGGCTGCAGAGGAATTTGGAGTGGCAGGGTAAAGATCCAGTTGTCATCGTCCACGTAGGCACCAATGACATAGGTAGAACAGGAAAAAAGATTCTGCGAAGGGAGTATGAACAGCTAGGAGCTAAATTAAAAAGCAGAACGAAAAAGGTAATAATCTCTGGATTACTACCTGAGCCACAAGCTAATTGGCACAGGGTCAATAAGATTAAGGAGGTAAATACATGGCTCAAAGATTGGTGTGGGAGGAATGGGTTTGAATTCATGGGACATTGGCACCAGTACTGGGGAAGAGGGGACCTGTTCCGATGGGACGGTTTTCATCTGAATCATGCTGGGGCCAGAGTCCTGGCGAATCGTATAACTAGGACTGTAGATAGGGCTTTAAAGTAAATAGTGGAGGGGAGGGTTCAGTTGTATGGAGAATTAGAAAATTAACTTTAAAGAAGAGGGTAGAAGAGCAGGTTAATGTTGAGGACTTTCAACTAGTTAAAGGAGCCGAGGGCTCAGGAGAGGTTAGTAAAGTTTCCAGACCATGCAATAGAGCAGAGAGTATAGAAGGTGGCAGGAATCTAACCTCAGGCAGAACAAAAAAGGTGACAAGTATGAGATGGGAGGTGGTCAGTGCAGGACTGAGGGTGTTGTACTTAAATGCGCACAGTATATGGAACAAGATAAATGAGCTTGTTGCGCACGTTGAAATTGGCCAGTACGATGTTGTGGGCATCACAGAGACGTGGCTGCAAGGTAATCAGTACTGGGATCTAAATATCCAAGGATATGTGTCCTATAGAAAGGACAGGCAGATGGGCAAAGGGGGTGGGGTTGCATTGCTAGTAAGGAATGAATCGATAGCAAGAAGTGATTTGCATCTACCATCTCTGTGGTAGAGTTGAGGAATCGCAAAGGTAAAAAGACCCTGATGGGAGTTGTGTACAGGCCCCCAAGCAGTAGTCAGAATATGGGGCAGAAAATAAATCAGGAGATTGAAAAGACATATAAAAAAGGCAATATTACAATAATCACAGGGGACTTCAATATGCAGGTAGACTGGGAAAATCAGGCAGGTAGTGGATGCCAAGAAAAGGAATTTGTGAAATGTCTAAGAGATGGTTATTTGGAGCAGCTTGTGACAGAGCCTACTCGGGAACAGGCAATTCTAGATTTGGTGATTTGTAATGAGGCAGACTTGATTACGGAACTTAAGATGAAGGAACCCTTAGGGAGCAGTGACCACAATATGATGGAATTTACCCTGCAGTTTGAGAGGGAGAAGCTGGAATCAGATGTAACAGTATTACAATTAAATAAAGGTAACTACAAAGACACGAGGGAGGAGCTGGCCAGAGTTGATTGGAAAGGGAGCCTGGCAGGGAAGACAGTGGAACAGCAATGGCAGGAGTTTTTGGGGGGTTTTCGGGAGGCACAATAGAAATTCATCCCAAGGAGGAGGAAACATGCTAAGGGGAGGACGAGGCACCCATGGCTGATGAGGGAAGTCAAGGACAGCATAAAAGCAAAAGAAAAACCATATAAAGTGGCGACGATTAGTGGGAAGCCAGAGGATTGGGAAGCCATTAAAAGCAAGCAGAGGCCAAATAAAAAAGCAATAAAGGGGAGAAGATGAAATATGAGTGTAAGCTAGCGAGTAAAATAAAAGAAGATAGGAGAAGTTTTCTTAGAACATAGAACATAGAACATTACAGCGCAGAACAGGCCCTTCGGCCCACGATGTTGCACCGACCAGTTAAAAAAAAAAAAAAAAAACTGTGACCCTCCAACCTAAACCAATTTCTTTTCGTCCATGAACCTATCTACGGATCTCTTAAACGCCCCCAAACTAGGCGCATTTACTACTGATGCTGGCAGGGCATTCCAATCCCTCACCACCCTCTGGGTAAAGAACCTACCCCTGACATCGGTTCTATAACTACCCCCCCTCAATTTAAAGCCATGTCCCCTCGTGCTGGATTTCTCCATCAGAGGAAAAAGGCTATTCACTATATAAAAGATAAGATAGATGCAGAAATAATCATTGGACTGCTGGAAAATGAGGCTGGAGAAGTAATAATAGAAAACAAAGAAATGGCAGAGGAACTGAATAGTTACTTCGCATCAGTCTTAAAGGTGGAAGACATCAGTGGGATGCCAGAGCTCCAGGAGGATCAGAGGGTACAGGTGAGTGTCGTGGCCATCACTAAGGAGAAGGTTCTGGGAAAACTGAAAGGTCTGAAAGTGGATAAGCCACCTGGGCCGGATGGAATACACCCCAGGCTTCTAAAAGAGATAGCTTGGGAAATTGTGGAGGCATTGGTGGTGATCTTTCAGCAATCACTGGATGCAGGGAGGCTCCCAGAAGACTGGAAAGTAGCTAATGTAACACGACCACTAAGAAGGGGGGGAGGCAGCAGACAGGAAATTATAGGCTAGTTAGCCTGACTTCAATCATTGGCAAGATTTTAGAGTCCATTATTAAAGATGAGATTGTGGAGTACTTGGAAGTGCATGATAAAATAGAACTGAGTCAGCACGGCTTCATCATGGGGAGGTCATGTCTGACAAATCTGTTAGAGTTCTTTGAGGAGGTAACAAGGAAGTTAGATAATGGAGAACCAGTGGACATGATTTATTTAGATTTCCAAAAGGCCTTTGTGCCGCATAGGAGACTGTTAAATAATTTAAGAGCCCATGGTGTTAAGGGTAAGATCCTGGCATGGATAGAGGATTGGTTGACTGACAGAGGGCAGAGAGTGGGGATAAAGGGATCTTTTTCAGGATGGCAGCAGGTGATTAGTGGTGTGCCTCAGGGGTCGGTGCTGGGACCACAACTTTTCACAATATATATTAACGATTTGGAAGAAAGAACTGAAGGCATTGTTGCTAAGTTTGCAGGTGAGACAAAGATATGTAGAGAGACAGGTAGTATTGAGGAAGCAGGGGGGCTGCAGAAGGACTTGGACAGGTTCGGAGAGTGGGCAGATGGAATACAATGTGGAATAGTGTGACGTTATACACTTTGGAAGGAGGAATGGAGGCATAGACTATTTTCTAAATGGGGAAATGCTTAGGAAATCAGAAACACAAAGGGACTTGGGAGTCCTTGTTCAAGGTGCTCTTAAGGTTAACTTACAGGCAGTTAGGAAGGCAAATGCAATGTTAGCATTCATGTCGAGAGGGCTAGAATCCAAGAGCAGGGATGTACTTCTGCGGCTGTATAAGGCCCCATTTGGAGTAATGTGAGCAGTTTTGAAAGGATCTACTGGTCTTGGAAAGGGTCCAGAGGAGGTTCACAAGAATGGTCCCTGGAATGAAAAGCTTGTCATGTCAGGAACGGTTGAGGACTCTAGGTCTGTACTCGTTGGAGTTTAGAAGGATGAGGGGGTGATCTTATTGAAACTTACAGGATACTGTGAGGCCTGGATAGAGAGGACGTGGAGAGGATTTTCCATTGGTAAGAAAAGCAAGAACCAGAGGGCACAACCTCAGACTAAAGAGATGATCCTTTAAAACAGAGATGAGGAGGAATTTCTTCAGCCAGAGAGTGGTGAATCTGTGGAACTCTTTGCTGCAGAAGGCAGTGGAGGCCAGGTCATTGAGTGTCTTTAAGACAGAGGTAGATAGGTTCTTGATTAAGAAGGGGATCGGGGTTATGGGGAAAAGGCAGGAGAATGGGGATGAGAAAAATATCAGCCATGATTGAATAGTGGAGCAGACTCAATGGGCCGAGTGGCCTAATTCTGCTCCTATGTCTTACGGAAAAATCTTGGATGTGGACATAAAGAATGGGTATAGCTTTGTTGAATTTAATAATCAAGAGATGAAGATGATGCTGTTTATGAGCTGAATGGTAAAAAAAACTTTGTGGGAAATGAGAAGAGGGTGCCTTGAAAAGGGAAGGACTGCATGTGTGTGGAACTTTGTGTAGAGTTAGGCTCAAGGAAGAGTTAAGTGTTTATTTCCTTTGTTTTTCTGTTTTGGTGAGTGTCTGAAGACCTGAAAATAAACTTTCACCTTTAAATTGTATTTGAACAATTGTAAGTTATTGAGCAGAGAGAACCCCAACCCACCTATTGCAGTCCACAGCCCCTGGTGACATCAGAGAATGTAATAGGAAGAACTTCATTCAAAATTTTGAGTAGTAGTGATAAGGTGAGAAACATAGGCCTGAATTTTTGTCCATCAGGCTCACATGCTCAGTGGGCCCAGAAGTGGGAATGAAATGTGCTTGAGACCGGGGTCAGCCATGTTACGTGATATTGTGCTGGCTGGCCAATTAACTGGCAACCTGTGTGAAATGTTTTAGGAAAAGCTCAGTCGTGCTGAGGAGGGGATTGGAAGAGAATGGGCTCTGAGAAAAGGGAGGGTGCAGACTGCCACTCTATTGTGTTTCCCTCCAGAGCACAGGCACTGTGGAAATGACCGAGGAAGCGACAGACCTGTTTTGAAAAAAAACCCATTGTGATGGAAAAACTGTGCAGTGTAAAGACAGCACTTTCAAACACAGACCTCTGACACCTTTTTAAAATTTTATTTCAGCTTGGACAGTTCATCCAGCCCTAGATCAAGTTGCAGCTAAAATCTGAAGGTTGCCTGGACAATCGCCCACCTGCCAACAATAGAAGCAGATGCGCCTCAAAATTGTGTTCAATTGATCCCTTAATGGGCTAAATTGCCAGCTTGATTTTGGGTGTCTGACTCTCATACGTGCTCCTAGGCCTAGCCAAACAAGCTATTAACAGGTCCAGGCAGCGGGCGACTGAGGGGGTCATCCGACCTGACTGTCTTCCCCTCTACCGCGGCTACATTTGCAGCTAGGTGTCCCCGGAGAGGCAGCATGTGGTGTCCAAGGGCACTGTCGAGGTCTTCCGTGCTAGTTGGGCAGCGCAGGGCCTGTGTATCAACCCCTTTAATCACATTTTAGTTTGATGTTTTAAGTTTCCTTTCCACTATGTTTTTTGTTTTGGGTGGTTCCCTTCTTTTTGGGGGCTGCCCCTTTTAATTTATCCCTCAGTTAATTTGATTTAGTTTATTGGTTTGGTCAAAAAGATTGACTCTCTCAAATGCCTGCCAACTGAAATATCACGTGAGTGCATGATGCCATTTGGACACGTGTAAGATGCCTTCTCAATCCAAGCCAATATATTACTCCCAATCCCACGCACTTTAATCGTTCACACAATCCTGTAATGTGGGGCTTTATCAAGAACTTTCTAAAAATCCAAATCCAACACATTCATTGTTCTCCCTCCCCCTGCTAGTTATGTCCACAAAAAATTCCAGCAGGTTTGTCAAATATGATTTCCCTTTCATAAATCCATGTTGACTTTGTCTAATCCTGTTGATATTTTCTAAGTGTCCTGTTATCACATTCTTCATAATAAAGTCGAGCATTTTCCCTACTACTGATGTTAGGTTCACCAGTCTGTAATTCCCCCTCTCTTCTTTTTTAAAAAGCAGGGTTATATTTGTCACCCTCCACTGTGCTGGGACTGTTCCAGAATTTACAGATTTTTGGAAGATGACAACTAAATCATTCCCTATTTCTATGGCCACTTTTAGTACCTAGGGATGTAGATTATCAGACCTTTCAGTACCACTAATTTCTCCAGCACTATTTCCTTCGTTAAACAAATTTCCTTCAATTCATCCTCCTCACTAGACCCTTGGTTCACTCACGTTTCTGGGAAGTTAATTGTGTCTTCACCCAGGAAGACCGAACTAAAGTTGTTGTTTAGTTACGCTACCATTTCCTTGTTCTCTATTATAAACTCTCACATTTTTCACTATAAAGACTCTACATTTACCTTCTCTAATCTTTTTCTTTTTATATACTTTTACCGTTTGCTTTTATGTTACTTGCAAGTTTACTCTTGTACTCCACTTTAACCACGTAATCAATCTTTTTGTCTTCCTCTGCTGAATTCTAAACTGCTCCCAATCCTCAGGATACTTTTTCCAGCAACATTATATGACTCCTCTTTGTATCTAATATTATCCTTAATTTATTTTGTTAGCCATGGTTGAGCCACTTTTCTTATGTTTTTGCACCAGAAAGGAATGTATTACTGCTGCAAAGGATACATTTGTTCTTTAAAGATTAGCCATTGCCTATCCACTGTCACACCTTTTAACAAAGTTCCCTAATCTACCTTTGCCTTACACCTCATACCTTTGTTTAGGTTTTGAACCCCCTTTTGGATCATACTACTTTAGTTTCTGCCCCAATAAAGAATTCTGTCATATAATCGTCAATGTTCCCTAAAGAACCTTGCACAACACGATTATTAATTGACCCTTACTGCACAATACTAAATCTGGGACAGAATGTTCCCTCGTTGTTTTCTTGATGTATTGGTCTAAAACATTTCATACACACTCCAGGAATTCATCCACCACAGATTCATTGCTAATTTGGTTTGTCCAATCTACGTGAACATTCAAGTTACTCCTGATTTCTGGAGCACCCTTGTTAAATGCATCTTGGACTTCCTGTTTACTGCCATGCCCTATCTTACCACTGCTGTTTGAAGGCCTTTAAACAACTCCCATCTATGTTTTCCACTTTTGTTTCTTCTTAGTTCCACCCAGACTCATTCCACATCTAGATCCTCTAAGCCATTATCTTCTCTCACTATTGCACTGTTTTCACCCTGAACTAACAACACCACCCCACCTCCTTTCCCTGTCCTTTCTAAATATTGAATACCCTTGGATATTCAATTCCCAGCCTTGATCACTCTGCAGCCATGTCTCCACAATCACAATCATATTGTACCTGTGTATAATAATTTGCTCTGTTAATTCATCTGCCTTATCACGAATGCTCAGTTACAGTGCCTTTCGACTTGCTTTTAAACATTTTTACATTTTCATTTGTACTATGGTCCTATTTGCTGCCAGCCCTCATTTCATCTGTCTTCCACTTTTGCTTTCTACTTTACTGCCTGTCATTTCTATATTTGTTTCCCTACCGTGTCTCCCCACTTTTGTTCCCATCCACCAGCCATTCTAGTTTAAACCTTTCCCCACAATACAAGCAAATTTGTGAGGATATTGGTCTCGCTCCTGCTCAGGTGCAACCTTTCCAGTTTGTACAGGTGCCGTCTTCCCCAGAATCTGTCCCAGTGCCTCAGGAATCCAAATCCCTCCCTCCTATGCCATCTGGCCAGCTACGTATTCATCTGGTATATTCTCCTATTCCTGATCTCGCTAGCATGTGGCATTGAAGTAATCCTGAAATTGCTACCTTTGAGGTCTTTCTTTTTAATGTATTACTTAGCTCTCTAGTTTCTGCCTTCGGGACCTCATCTCTCTTTGTTTCATCTACATCGTGGGCATTGATATGGACCCTGGCCTCTGGCTGTTCACTCTCCCATTTCAGAATGTTCTGCAGCCAATCACTGACAACCTTGATCCTGGCACCAGGGAGACAACATACCATCCTGGGGTCACATCCGCAGCGACAGAAACGTCTATCAGTATCCCCTTACGATAGAATCCCCTGTCACTATTGGTCTCCTTTCCCTCCGTACAGCTGAGCCACTCATGGTGCATCAAACTTGGCTTTCGCTGCATTCTCCTGAGAAACCATCTCCTCCAACAGTTTCCAAACAGAAAACCTGTTAGAGAGGGAGATGGACTCGGGGACTCCTATACTACCTGCCTCATGCTTTTGATCTGTCTGGCAGTCACCCATTCCCCTTCTGCCTGTTCACTCCTTACCTGCAAAAATAATAAATCATTTCCTCTGGCAAGTAGTTTGGCAATCAAAGGTTGTAGATTAAAAATAATTGGCAAAAGAACTGAGCAATGAGGAAAGATTTCTTCATGTTGAGGGTGATTGCACCAGCTAAAAGTCTGGTGCAATTAGATTCCATTAGAGTTTTTAAAAAGTAATTGATCATGTATTCAAAGAGAGCTGGTTTGAATCCTTGTGGGGAAAAAGCTGGAGCGTGGGATTAGAATCTCTGGCATTTTCAAAATGTGCGACGACCCCAATGGCCCCTTCTGTGCAGTAAGATTGTACAATTCAATGACGAAAGGGAATGTGAGGAATTGAACGGGTGTAGCAGCAGAGAGGGATTGAGAAGAATTATGGACTGAAGGGAATAAAAATTTAACATGGAATGTGTGATGGACAGGGAGTAAGGAACTGAATGAGAAAGTGTATTTGCAGGAGCAACATGTGCAGCAGCCAGTTTATAGAACCTGAATTGATTAGAATGGACCAGCCTGCAAGGAGTGGTGGTGTCCCTTTAAATAGTGAAATGCAGTAACTATGGAAACTGGCAGTGTGATGGGCACAATTCCCAGTTTCATTTGAAGAATTCAGGTGATTGGAGATGTTTTCACAATGTGTAAATGTAAATATAATTGTCGTGGCACTGAGAGCCAATCAGGGAAAGTGAGTAACAGGCAGTGTGCTGACTGTAGGGAGCATTGTTGCCCCATGTTAGAAACCTGCCAGTCCTCATTGGCCAGAGAGCCACCAATGAACAGGCAGCTTCATACTGAGGCTAAGTAAATAACTCTGACTGAGAAGCACACGGGCCTGTCAGCGTCAAATTTCTGACCAAACTCTGTGATATAGGCGGTGCTTTAATTTCCTACACGGTTTCCTGTTTTAAAATATTGTCATGATGTGGAGATGCCGGCGTTGGACTGGGGTAAACACAGTAAGAAGTTTAACAACACCAGGTTAAAGTCCAACAGGTTTATTTGGTAGCAAAAGCCACACAAGCTTTCGAGGCTCTAAGCCCCTTCTTCAGGTGAGTGGGAATTCTGTTCACAAACAGAGCTTATAAAGACACAGACTCAATTTACATGAATAATGGTTGGAATGCGAATACTTACAACTAATCAAGTCTTTAAGAAACAAAACAATGGGAGTGGAGAGAGCATCAAGACAGGCTAAAAAGATGTGTATTGTCTCCAGACAAGACAGCCAGTGAAACTCTGCAGGTCCACGCAACTGTGGGAGTTACAAATAGTGGGTTCATGTCACGGAGATACACACAGATATACAGACAAACATAGATAGAGCTGTCAGACGGACATACAGGGACATGCAATAGAACACAGGCCGTCATACAGTTTAAAGTTTAATTATTAGTGTTGCAAGTAGGCTTACATTAACACTGCAATGAAGTTACTGTGAAAATCTCCTAGTCACTACACCCTGGTGCCTGTTCAGGTACAGGGCGGCACGGTAGCACAGTGGTTAGCACTGCTGCTTCACAGCTCCACGGTCCCGGGTTCGATTCCCAGCTCGGGTCACTGTCTGTGTGGAGTTTGCACATTCTCCTTGTGTCTGCGTGGGTTTCCTCCGGGTGCTCTGGTTTCCTCCCACAGTCCAAAGATGTGCAGGTTAGGTTGATTGGCCAGATTTTTAAAAAAATTGCCCCTTAAGAGTCCTGGGATGTGTAGGTTAGAGGGATTAGCGGGTAAATATGTGGGGGTAGGGCCTGGGTGGGATTGTGGTCGGTGCAGACTCGATGGGCCGAATGGCCTCCTTCGGCACTGTATGGTTTCTATGATTCTATGACTTAGCATAGCCAATGCATCAAACCAGCACATCTTTCAGACTGTGGGAGGAAACCAGAGCATCCGGAAGAAACCCACGCAGACTTGGGGAGAATGTGCAGATTCCACACAAACAGTGATCCAAGCGGGTAATGGACCCCAGGTCCCTGGTGCTGTGAGGCAGCAATACTAATCACTGTGCCACTGAGCCTGACACACAGGCTGACACACACTTTTCTGTAGGAGCTGCAGCATAAGAATCAGAAACAGAAATCCTACCTGAATATAACTCATCCTGGGGCATTATAATGTTGAGTTTAAGACGAGTCTTGACAAGTACAATTACTTGAAGGTTGGGGGAAGAAGGAGGACTGGAGGATTGTGAGGGGGTGAGTGTGTATTTACCTGAAAGTTGTCTTCGGCCTTGCACAATAAACCCTGGCCTCTCCCAATGCCTGGTCCAGGACAGCTGGAGGTGCCTGATAACATTTAATTTAAGCCCACCATGATGAACAACTGTAACTGAATGGTTCTGACCTCTCCCGGGTAAAGAAAACATATTGCGCGTCCCCACTACAAAGAATGTCACTGCCAGAGACATTGGTAATCACTGGAAATTGCACCCCTGCAGCACAACAACCACCCCCTCTCCCCTGACTTCACCCCAGCACCCCCAACTTGACTTTGAATGGTGACCATGCTCCCTTTCAGTAAGCTTCTTTACAGATGAAGGTTGTTATTAGTAACATCAGGCCTGAGATTTTGGGGTGTTTGTTGTTCACAATGTTTCATGATGGTGGGGTCTATGATGACCTACACAGGAGTGGCTGCCTCTGCTACTCCTGCTGCCCCATCACCAAACACGATAATCACAAAAACACCATGGAGTGAAGATCGATACTCACCCCAACCGAACGATTAAGGTGTGTGTCGAAGCCGTGGCCGTGTCAGCCCTTCAGGAATGGAGGGATACAAACGATTGGTCTAGTTGGACCAAGGAGCAGCACAGGCTTGGAGGGCCGAAGGGCCTGTTTCCTGTGCTGTACTGTTCTTTGTTCTTAGCTGCTTTGAAAACGTATGAGGTGGCTGTGTTCCTCCTGAACTTCGAGCCTGGCCCTCAACACCAGGTTCACAGTGAGCTGGAGCCACCTGCTGCTGGACTCTCCTGAGACCAAACCGAGTGGTTTGTTATCTCCAATGTTCCACCTTTCATCCTGTGTGATCTCCTCTTCCTCTCCTTTGCTAACCGGGGAAAGATCATAGAGAGTGCCAATCCTCCTCGGCTTCAGGAAGAACAGCTTCCAATGCAGGATCCTTGGAGAGATGGTGGTCCAGGTGAGCTACCCCACCATCCAACTCTCACACTGCTCAGTGCACCAGACCCAGGACCACACCCTCACTCAGGACTGAGCTAAGATGGAACTGAACTCCTTCACAATCCTGACCAGTGACTGAAGGCTATCACTGCACCAAATATCTCTGTGTGTTCATCTATGTTTATCTATAAACTGCTGCAGTGAGGTGCTGATCTGAATAGCCTTCAGGCCAACTAGTCTGACTCTTCACTGTCCAGGGAGGTAACACATGGGCTGATCCTGTCCTGGCTGCAGCCCAATAGTTCCCAGTGACTCACCCGGAATTGATACCGGCTTCTGAAATGCACATTGTGCTAGTATCTATGCTGGTGGTTAGGTGGCTAAATGGCGGAACTAATTCTTCAAAGCTATCTCCTGCATCTTGTCACTTGATGTGCTACTGTAGGGCTGATCAGCTTGCATGTTTGAAATGCATTTGGGTGGGAATGGGTGAGTGAATAGAGTTTGGGGGAAATCGAGAGGTACATAGTCACTCATCTACAGTTTCCATTTCAAAGCACATTTCAGGATGAGGGTAAGGAGTGTGTGGAGAGAGTGCATAAGGCAATAAGTGACTATCTTCCTTGAAGGCCTTGAGGTGCAGGGTCCCACTGACTCTGTACTACTGCTGCCTTGATCCACAGGATCATCTACTCTACGGCACACCAGGCAACCCGGTCCTCCTTTAGCTTTCCCTCCTGGTCTGTGCCAGCTTTTCCAGCAAGAGACAGGGCAGAATGTCATTGATGATGAGTCATTGTTCTTGAGTGATGCCTCTATAGCTGAAGAGTTGTAGGTATGTGCAGGCACTGGTAGATATGTGTCATTTTGGTATGTGACAAGAGTGTGCGTGGATTAGGTGTAGTGTTGGGATGTTAGGGGCGAATCCTGTGTGAGGACGTGGTTGAATGAGGGGCTTATGGTGCACTGAGAAGTGTGAAGTGGATGATGCGGTGGAACTGAAATGTGATATATAGATGCTTCACTGACTTTGACTACCTGGGTGAGATCATTAAACTTTTTGTGGCTCTTCTGCCATGCCCTGGGTGTGGCAGTCTGGGTATTGAACGCCCTCACTATATGCACCCACTCAGGTTCACTATGGTGCCCACCTTCACCAGAAACATGATCACCCGCTTTGCTTCAACCTCTCAGTGGAATGAATTCCAGGGCAGTGTTAGGAAATCTTGGAGACCTGGGGCTCGGCTCCTCCCGCTGTGACTGGATCCTGAACTTCCTAACCCACAGACCACAATCAGTAACGATAGGCAACAACACCTCCTCCCTGATCATCCTCAACTCCGGTGCCCAATAAGGCTGTGTTCTCAGCACCCTACTATACTCCTTATTCACCTATGACTGTGTGGCCAAATTCCCCTCCAACTCGATTTTCAAGTTGGCTGACGACACCACCATAGTGGGTCGGATCTCAAATAATGATAAGACAGAGTACAGGAATGAGATAGAGAATCTGGTGAACTGGTGCATCGACAATAATCTCTCCTTCAATGTCAACAAAATGAAGGAGATTGTCATCGACTTCAGGAAGCATAGAGGAGAACATGCCCCTGTCTACATCAACGAGACAAAGTAGAAAGGGTCGAGAGCTTCAAGTTTTTAGGTGTCCAGATCACCAACAACCTGTTCTGGTCCCCCCATGCCGACACTATAGTTAAGAAAGTCCACCAATGCCTCTACTGTCTCAGAAGTCCAAGGAAATTCCACCAACTTTTACAGGTGCACCACAGAAAGCACTCTTGCTGGTTGTATCACAGCTTGGTATGGCTCCTGCTCTGCCCAAGACCGCAAGAAGCTACAAAAGTTCGTAAATGTAGCCCAATCCATCACGCAAACCAGCCTCCCATCCATTGACTCTGTCTAACTTCTTGCTGCCTCAGCAAAGCAGCCAGCATAATGAAGGACCCCACACACCCCGGACATTCTCTCTTCCACCTTCTTCCATTGGAAAAAAGATACAAAAGTCTGAGGTCACGTACCAACTGACACAAGAACAGCTTCTGCCCTGCTGCCATCAGTCTTTTGAATGGACCTACCCTGCATTAGGTTGATCTTTCTCTACACCCCAGCCAAAACTGTTAACAGTACATTCTGCACTTTCTCGTTTCCTTCTCGATGAATGGTATGCTTTGTCTGTATAGCACACAAGAAACAATATTTTTCACTGTATGCTAATACATGTGACAATAAATCAAATGAAATCAAATAAAAGACCTCTCCTTCTCTTGCTGTGACAAGGCTTCTCTGCCTTGGCCAATAACAATTATCCAGCAATATAGGGGCGGCACGGTAGCACAGTGGTTAGCACTGCTGCTTCACAGCTCCAGGGTCCTGGGTTTGATTCCCGGCTTGGGTCACTATCTGTGTGGAGTTTGCACATTCTCCTCGTGTCTGCGTGGGTTTCCTCCGGGTGCTCTGGTTTCCTCCCACAGTCCAAAGATGTGTGGGTTAGGTTGATTGGCCAGGTTAAAAATTGCCCCTTAGAGTCCTGATGCATAGGTTACAGGGATTAGTGGGTAAATATTTGGGGGTAGGACCTGGGTGGGATTGTGGTCGGTGCAGACTCGATGGGCCGAATGGCCTCCTTCTGCACTGTAGGGTTTCTATAAATGCAGCTTTTTGCTGAAACCCAGCTCTTTTGGGAACTGTGCCTTTAAATAGGATGGCCTACCTGGAACAATTACTTTTTAATTCCTCAGAGGTCAGCTGCAAAGAAATGGAGATCAGGCTACACAACATATGTTACAAAGGCTCAATGATGGAAATGAGTGAGTAGACTGAAGTTTGGTATCATAGAACCATAGAAAATTACAGCTCAGAAACAGGCCTTTTGGCCCTTCTTGTCTGTGCTGAACCATTTTTTGCCTAGTCCCACTGACCTGCACTTGGACCATATCCCTCCACACCCCTCTCATCCATGAACCCGTCCAAGTTTTTCTTAAATGTTAAAAGTGACCCCGCATTTACCACTTTATCCAGCAGCTCATTCCATACCCCCCCACTCTCTGCGTGAAGAAGCCCCTCCTAATATTCCCTTTAAACTTTTTTCCTTTCACCCTTAACCCATGCCCTCTGGTCTTTTTCTCCCCGAGCCTCAGTGGAAAAAGCCTGCTTGCATTCACTCTATCTATACCCATCAAAATCTTATACACCGCTATCAAATCTCCCCTCAATCTTCTACGCTCCAGGGAATAAAGTCCCAACCAAGAGTGTTGCTCGGGCTGCAGTGGAGAGTGACAGTTGGTGTCTCACTGAGGGAGTGTTGCTCGGGCTGCAGTGGAGAGTGACAGTTGGTGTCTCACTGAGGGAGTGTTGCTCGGGCTGCAGTGGAGAGTGACAGTTGGGGAAGTGTGGGGAAGTTTTTTGTTTTCTTTTTTTCTTGCTGGTAATGGCTTCAGGGATGGCAGTTCAGGCAGTATGCTGCATCTCCTGTGGGATGTATGTGGTGAGGAAATCCAGTAGTGTTTCAGGAGATTTTAGTTGTAAGAAGTGCATTAGATTGCAGCTTCTGGAGGAGCGTGTAAAGGAGCTGGAGGGGGAGGTAGAGGAACTCCGCATAATTCGGGAGGCGGAGGTGGAAGTTGATAGGAGTTATAGAGAAATAGTAACTCCTAGAAATGAGGCTTGGGTCAATGCCAGGAGGAGGGGTAAGAAGCAATCGGGAAGACAATCCCCTGGGGCGGTTCCCCTCCATAATAGGTTTTCGGTGCTGGAGGCTACAGTTGAGGAGGAATCAACTGAGCATAGAGAGCAGATCTCTGGGGGTGAGCCGAGTGAGAAAGCTCAGGTGGTTAGGGGCTGTAAAAGACTGGGCCTTGTGATTGGGGACTCCACAATTAAGGAGACAGATAGGAGGGTCGGAACTAAAGGTAGGGACTCAGGGTTGGTGTGTTGCCTACCAGGGGCTGGGGTCCGGGATGTGTCTGACAGGGTATTCAGGACTCTTAGGGGGGAGGGAGATAAACCACAAGTTATTGTACATGTGGGGACACACGACATAGGGAGGATAGGGGAAGGGGATATTAGGCAGGGATTTATGGAGTTGGGGTGGAAACTAAAGGCCAAGACTGACAGAGTGGTTATCTCTGGACTCTTGCCTGTACCACGGGATAGTTTAGAGAGGAATAGGGAGAGGGAAGGTTTGAATTCATGGCTGAGGGGATGGTGCAGGAGGGAGGGGTTCAGGTACTTAAGCAATTGGGGCTCGTACTGGGGAAGGTGTGACCTCTATGAGAAGGATGGTCTACACCTTAATCAGAAGGGGACCAATATCCTGGGGGGTAAATTTGCTAAGGCCATGCAGGGAGGTTTAAACTGATTCGGGGGGGGGGAGGGATCCTGAGTAGTGGGGCTGAAAGTGAGGGATGCATGGATGGGGACTGCAATGCACGGCATTGCAGAGGTGGGGTGGAGCAGGGTTTGAAATGTGTATACTTCAATGCCAGGAGTATTCGCAATAAAGTGGGTGAACTTGCAGCGTGGATCAGTACCTGGGACTTCGATGTTGTGGCTATTTCAGAGACATGGATAGAGCAGGGGCAGGAATGGATGCTGCAGGTCCCGGGGTTCAAATGTTTTAGTCGAAGTAGGGAAGGAGGTAGAAGAGGGGGAGGGGTAGCATTATTGGTCAGAGATTGTATCACAGTGTCAGAGAGGAGGTTTGATGAGGACTTATCTGTTGAGGTAGTATGGGCGGAGATTAGAAATAGGAGAGGAGAGGTCACCCTGTTGGGAGTCTTTTATAGACCTCCTAAAAGTTCTAGAGAGGTTGAGGAAAGGATTGCGGAGTCAATCCTGCTTAGGAGTGAAAGTAATAGGGCAATTGTTATGGGGGATTTTAACTTGACTAATATTGACTGGAATTGTTATAGCTCTAGCTCGTTAGAGGGGTCAGTTTTTGTTCAAAGCGTGCAGGAAGGTTTTTTGACTCAGTATGTAGACAGGCCAACTAGAGGTGAGGCTATATTGGATCTGGTGCTGGGAAATGAGCCAGACCAGGTGCTAGACTTGGAAGTTGGTGTGCATTTTGGTGATAGTGACCACAATTCGGTTACGTTCACCTTAGTGATGGAAAGGGATAGGCATGAACCTCGGGCCAGTGGTTTTAGCTGGGGGAAGGGTAATTATGAGGCTATTAGGAGAGAATTAGGAAACATAGGTTGGACTAGGAGATTACAGGGACTGGGAACGTCCGACATGTGGAGTTTTTTCAAGGAGCAGCTACTGCGAGTCTGTGATAGGTATGTCCCTGTCAGGCAAGGAGGAATTGGTAGGGCTAGGGAACCGTGGTGCACCAAAAAAGTTTCTTTGTTGGTTAAAAAGAAAAAGGAGGCTTATGTTCGGATGAGACGTGAGCACTCGGGTAGTGCACTAGAAAGCTTTAGATTGGCTAAGAGGGAGTTGAAGAGCGAGCTTAGAAGGGCTAAAAGGGGACATGAGAAGACTTTGGCGGATAGGGTTAAAGAGAATCCTAAGGCGTTCTATAGGTATGTCAAGAACAGAAGGTTGGTTAGGGCAAGTTTGGGGCCAGTTATAGATGGCAGAGGGAAGTTATGTGTGGAACCGGAGGAGATTGGTGAAGCATTGAACCAATATTTCTCTTCGGTGTTCACGCAAGGGGACATGAATATAGCTGAGGAGGACACTGGGTTGCAAGGGAGTAGAATAGACAGTATTACAGTTGATAAGGAGGATGTGCAGGATATTCTGGAGGGTCTGAAAATAGATAAATCCCCTGGTCCGGATGGGATTTATCCAAGGATTCTCTGGGAGGCAAGAGAAGTGATTGCAGAGCCTCTGGCTCTGATCTTCAGGTCGTCGTTGGCCTCTGGTATAGTACCAGAAGATTGGAGGTTAGCGACTGTTGTCCCATTGTTTAAGAAGGGGAACAGAGACTTCCCCGGGAATTATAGACCGGTGAGTCTCACTTCTGTTGTCGGCAAGATGTTGGAAAAAATTATAAGGGATAGGATTTATAGTTATTTGGAGAGTAATGAATTGATAGGTGATAGTCAGCATGGTTTTGTGGCAGGTAGGTCGTGCCTTACTAACCTTATTGAGTTTTTTGAGAAAGTGACCAAGGAGGTGGATGGGGGCAAGGCAGTGGACGTGGTATATATGGATTTTAGTAAGGCGTTTGATAAGGTTCACCATGGTAGGCTTCTGCAGAAAATGCAGATGTATGGGATTGGGGGTGATCTAGGAAATTGGATCAGGAATTGGCTAGCGGATAGGAAACAGAGGGTGGTGGTTGATAGTAAATATTCATCATGGAGTGCGGTTACAAGTGGTGTACCTCAGGGATCTGTTTTGGGGCCACTGCTGTTTGTAATATTTATTAATGATCTGGATGAGGGTATAGTTGGGTGGATTAGCAAATTTGCTGATGACACCAAAGTCGGTGGTGTGGTAGACAGTGAGGAAGGGTGTCGTAGTTTGCAGGAAGACTTAGACAGGTTGCAAAGTTGGGCCGAGAGGTGGCGGATGGAGTTTAATGCGGAGAAGTGTGAGGTAATTCACTTTGGTAGGAATAACAGATGTGTTGAGTATAGGGCTAACGGGAGGACTTTGAATAGTGTGGAGGAGCAGAGGGATCTAGGTGTATGTGTGCATAGATCCCTGAAAGTTGGGAATCAAGTAGATAAGGTTGTTAAGAAGGCATATGGTGTCTTGGCGTTTATTGGTAGGGGGATTGAATTTAGGAGTCGTAGCGTTATGTTGCAACTGTACACAACTCTGGTGCGGCCGCACTTGGAGTACTGTGTGCAGTTCTGGTCCCCACATTACAGGAAGGATGTGGAGGCTTTGGAGAGGGTGCAGAGGAGGTTTACCAGGATGTTGCCTGGTATGGAGGGGAGATCCTATGAGGAGAGGCTGAGGGATTTGGGATTGTTTTCGCTGGAAAGGCGGCGGCTAAGAGGGGATCTTATTGAAACATATAAGATGATTAGAGGTTTAGATAGGGTGGATAGTGATAGCCTTTTTCCTCTGATGGAGAAATCCAGCACGAGGGGGCATGGCTTTAAATTGAGGGGGGGTAGTTATAGAACCGATGTCAGGGGTAGGTTCTTTACCCAGAGGGTGGTGAGGGATTGGAATGCCCTGCCAGCATCAGTAGTAAATGCGCCTAGTTTGGGGGCGTTTAAGAGATCCGTAGATAGGTTCATGGACGAAAAGAAATTGGTTTAGGTTGGAGGGTCACAGTTTTTTTTTTTTTTTTTTAACTGGTCGGTGCAACATCGTGGGCCGAAGGGCCTGTTCTGCGCTGTAGTGTTCTATGTTCTATGTTCTATTCAATCTCTCTTTGTAACTCAGCTTCTCAAGTCCCGGCAACATCCTTGTGAACCTTCTCTGCACTCTTTCAACCTTATTTACATCCTTTCTGTAACTAGGTGACCAAAACTGTACACAATACTCCAAATTCGGCCTCACCAATGCCTTATATAACCTTACCATAACATTCCAACTTTTATACTCGATACTCCGATTTATAAAGGCCAATGTACCAAAGGTACTCTTTACAACCCTATCCACCTGTGACATCACTTTTAGGGAATTCTGTACCTGTATTCCCAGATCCCTCTGCTCAATTGCACTCTTCAGAGTCCTACCATTTACCCTGTACGTTCTACTTTGGTTTGTCCTTCCAGTGTGCAATATCTCACACTTGTCTGCGTTAAATTCCATTTGCTATTTTTCAGCCCATTTTTCTAGTTGGTCCAAATCCCTCTGCAAGCTTTGAAAACCTTCCTCACTGTCCACTACACCTCCAATCTTTGTATCATCAGCAAACTTGCTGATCCAATTTACCACATTATCATCCACATCATTGATATAGATGACAAACAACAATGGACCCAACACTGATCCCTGTGGCAGACCACTCGTCACAGGCCTCCACTCAGAGAAGCAATCCTCCACAACCACTCTCTGGCTTCTTCCATTGAGCCAGTGTCTAATCCAATTTACTACCTCCCCATGTATACCCAGTGACTGAACCTTCCTAACTAACCTCCCATGAGGGACCTTGTCAAAGGCCTTGCTGAAATCCAGGTAGACAACATCCACCGCCTTCCCTTCATCCACTTTCCTGGTAACCTCCTCGAAAAACTCTAATAGATTGGTCAAACATGACCTACCACGCACAAAGCCATGTTGACTCTCCCTAATAAGTCCCTGTCTATCCAAATATTTGTAGATCCTATCCCTCATCACACCTTCCAATAACTTGCCCTCCACCGATGTCAAACTTACTGGCCTATAATTTCCCGGAATTCTTTTGGAACCTTTTTTAAACAACGGAACAACATGATTCCGCAGCATGATTCCACAACATCATTCGCAGCCTATTTACAACAAGCATGGGGTGAATTAATTTTGTATGATCTCTATCTCTATCTCATTTGTTCGTGATTTAGAAAGAAGTTTTGGCTACATTTTACTGGCATTCTTTGTCTCTCTACCACATCCATCACTGAAACCTTGCACCTATTTGTGTTACTAGCTGGATTCCATGTAATGGGAGACAGATATTCCAGCTGTTATTCATTCAGATTCTTTTTTTTTTGAGTTTGAGGAAATGATCAGACTCCCTTATACTACCCTACCTTGCTAATAGCTGATGAAACCTCAGTACCTTGAGTTACTCAAAGATTAAATGTCTCCCTCCTGAAGGAGGGGTGATGTCCCTCACATAATGTTAATGCACATATGAAAATGGCAAGTGGGCGATTGTTTGCTGTGGTGTCTCACCATGGCCAATGATTCAGAGCAACTGGTCTGCCAAAAACATGGCATCTGATGAAGTTCTGGGTGGTAGGTCGAGAGGGGGATATCAATGGGAGAGGATGGAAGGGTTGGCAGCTGATGTTTCCCATTTAGTGGGGGGCAAGGGAGCAGCAACCATGCTGAGTTCTAACTGTGTCTGCTTCTTGAATAGCTATTGCTGCAGGAATGAGCCTGTTGTCTCCTCGTCATTTTTCTTGTCTCTGAATCAGAGGGTTCAGGGTTCAAACCTCACTCCAGAGAGTCCTGGAAAATTGCAATTGGAGAATGGGGTTAACATTGTGCAGGATGCCTGAATTCAGTGGGTGTATATCTCAGAGGGCTTGAGGAAGACAAGCAAACCCTCTTGTGTTAGAGGACTAACCATCTTATTGACTGATTATAAAGATGGTTCCTCCTGTGGAAGGAGTAACTCCTCCAGGCCTGTCAGACTGTTACTGGCCTTGTGAATCCTTCCACAGTTTAACAGTCAGGAGAGAGTTAACACATGACAACATTGACACAGTCTCAAAGCACCTCACCTCACAGTCTTCTTTATCATAGGCCTGCTTATCTGCAGGAAGTGTCAGCTTCCTGTTTCTGAGAGGATGTGGTTTCTTTACCTGTGTTTGATGGCAGATGATCCAGAACTGTGAGCTCGGGGCACTTTCTGGTAATTTTGCACAGGGGATCTGCTGACTGCTATGTGGATTGTGTAAAAGTGTTCCATCTCAGGCTGTCCTCTAATCATTCCTGCCTTTCTGTTAATCTGCACCCCAACTCGCTGTGAGATAATTACACAGTAGATTCCCGGCTTGGGTCACTGTGTGGAGTTTGCACATTCTCCTCGTGTTTGCGTGGGTTTCCTCCGGGTGCTCCGGTTTCCTCCCACAGTCCAAAGATGTGCGGGTTAGGTTGATTGGCCAGGTTAAAATTGCCCCTGAGATGCGTAGGTTAGAGGGATTAGCGGGTAAATATGTGGGGGTAGGGCCTGGGTGGGATTGCGGTCGGTGCAGACTCGATGGGCCGAATGGCCTCCTTCTGCACTGTAGGGTTTCTATGATTCTATGATACACTTCTGACAGTAACAAGAACAAATAGTTTACTTCAAGCTTCTGTTTGTTATTCAAAAGAGTAATGGCCCATCCAGCACTGTAGTAGGTGCAGTGTGATAAAGGAGTGGCTCTGTAAGCTCAGTGTCTGCAATCTGCAGAATACAAATTTGAGAATTTAAATTCAGTTTCAAAGCTCCAGGAAAAAAAAACTTGTCTAGGCAAAAGCAAACATATCGCAGAATCATAGAATAGTTGCAGTGCACAAGGAGACTAATAGGCCCATCATGCCTGCACCAGCTCTTCAAACAAGCATCATGACTTGGTGCCATTCTCCTGCCATTTCCCCATAACCTTGCATATTGTTCCCAATCAAATAATCATCTAAGGCCCTCTTGAATGTCTCAATTGAACCTGCCTCCACCACACTTCCAGACCCAAATCACTCAGTGTGAAGAAGTGTTTTCTCTTGCATCACATTTGTTTCTTTTGGAATTCACTTCAACTCTGTACTCTCTTTCTTGATCCTTTTATGAGTGGGAACAGTTTCTCTCTATCTACTCTGTCCAGCCCCCTCATGATCTTAAACATCGCTATCAAATCTCCTCTTAGCTTCTTCTCTCCAATCTATTATCATAACTGAAGGCTCTCATCCCTAGAATCATTCTGGCAAATCCCTTCGGAATTCTCTCCAATGTTTTCACATCCTTTTTATAGTATGGTACCCAGAACTGTTCATGATATTCCAGTTGAGGTTTAACTAATATCTTGTATAAATTCAGCACAACCTCTTGTTCTTGTACTCTATGCCCATATAGATAATTCCCAGAGTACTACATGTTTTGTTAACTGCTCTCTCTGCCTTCCTGCCATTTTCACTGAATTATGCACATCTACACCCAGGTTCTTCTGCTCTGGCAACTCCTTAACAATTATTTTAGATTGTCTGTTCATGTTCTTCCTACCATAATGCATCATCTCACACTGCTCTTATTGAAATTTATCAGTCATTTATCTGCCTAATCCACCAACTTGTCAACATACATTTGAAGATGTACACTGTCCTTCACATCCTTCACACAGCTTGCAATACTTTCAAGCTTGCTTTCATCCACAACCTTGAATTTGTCTCCTCACATCAAGATCTAGATCATTAATATATATCAGAAAAAGCAAGTGTCACAATACCAAACCCTCGGGACCTCCACCATAAACCCTCCTCCAGCCTGACAAATATCCATGAGCCATTACTCTCTCTTTCCTGTGACTCAGCCAATTTTGTTTCCATATTGCTACTGTCCCTTTCATTATATGAGCTATAACTTTTCTCACAAGTCTGTTGTGTGGCACCGTGTGCTTTCTGAAAGTCTATTTACACCATATCAATTCTCTCTGTTACCTCTTCACAAAGCTCCAGCAAGTAGGTTAAACATAATTTCCTGCTTGGAACTCAACCTGATCATAGGGCGCCCCTACAATTTCCATTCTTCTTTCCTTTAATATCTTTGGATGCATCTCACCCGGTCTCAGTGCCCTTTTAACTTTCAGTACTGGATAGTCTGTTCAACACTTCCTGCTTATCAATTTTGAAACTTCTAGGGACAGAGGTTCCTTGTCTGTCACCATGGCCTGGTAAACATAGATGCAAAGTATTCATTTAGTATCTCAGCCACACTTCCAGTCTCCATGTATAAATTCTCTTTTAGGTGTTTAATTGGCCCCACTCAACATTTTACACTTTTTCACTATTTATCTGCCTGTCTATTCTTCTATTATGTCTATTATTCCGGGTTATGTCGGCTGCCAATCTTTTCTCATAATCTCTCTTTGCTTCTTTAATGTGGTTTTTCACCTCCCCTCTGAACCTTCTGGATTCCTCTTGGTTCTCGGTTGTATTTTCTACCTGGCATCTGTCATAAGCACACATTTTCTTCTTTATCTTATTTTTGATCTTCCAGGGAACTCTGGATTTGTTTGCCCTACATTCCCTTCTCAGGGAATATATCTTGATTGTATCTGAACCATTTCTGTTTTGAAGTTAGTCCATTGTTCAGCTAAAGTTTTTCCCACCAATCTTCCATTCCAGTCTATCTAGCCTAGCTCCACACTTGCCCCATCAAAGTTAGCTCTCTCCAGTCACTAATTCTTACTCCGGGTTGCCTTTTTTCCTTTTCTACCATAATTTTCAACCTTGCAATTCAATGACTGCTGTCTCCTATATTCTCCCCCACTGACACTTGATCTACTTGGCCAACCTCATTTCCAAGAACCAGGTCCAACGGTGCATAATTTCCTGTTGCACTGGACACACACTGCTGTAGAAAATTCTCCTGAGCATAATCCAAAGGCATTTGCCCCTCTCTGTCCTTTACACCCACTGTCCCACTCTACATTCAGGTAATTAAAGCATCCCTTATAATTGCACTATAATGTTTGCATCTCCTTGTAATTTCCCTGTAGATTTGTTCCTCATGAAGCTGTTGGGTTGGAATTGAAACTGAAGGGACTAAAATCCAACAAATCCCCAGCCCTGGTGGCCAATTACACATGAGTATTTTAAAAGAAGTAGGTACAGAGGATGTAACTAGTCAGGTAGATAAGAGGGAACTAGTAAATAGAGTCTGCTTCCAAAAGACATTTGACAAAAGGTTAATCCACCTGTAACTCACAGCTTTTCATGTTCTTTATGTCAAGAAGAGGTGAAGGTCAGAAGCCATGGTGCAGAACAGCACTCAGAGTGAAAAGAGTAGGAGTGACTATGAGATCAGCAAGCCACAGTTCAGAAAGCTGGAGCTTGAGTTTGAAAAGCAGATTGAGCGGGAAGTTGGGGTAGGAGTGGAGTACCGGATTTTAGATGTCTTATGGAAAGGTGAATGAATGGCAGATTGTGCAATGTGTTTTAATTTTAACAGTAAACAGGGAGATGGAGGAACAGGAGTATGTCAGATAGTTCAGGTGGACATTAGGAAGAACAAATGTTTTGCTGATGAGAACAGCAATCAAAGTGGCATTACTAAAATGGAGATTAGACAGTGGAAATATGGTAATGTCATTGGACTAATCATCCAGAGGCCTCGGCTAATGCTCTGGGGACCAGGGGTTAAAATCCCACCATGACAGCCGGTGGAATTTAAATTGAATTCATAAAGTCTGGAACATAAAAGTTAGTCTCAGTAATGGTGACCACAAAAATGATATTGATCGTCATGAAAAAAAACACTTGGTTCACTACTGTCCTGTATCAAAGGAAATCTGCCATGTTTACCTGGTCTGGCCTACATGTGACTCCAGTCCTCGAGCAAGGTGCTTGGTTCTTAAAAGCCCTCTGAAATAGCCTACACAGCTCAAGGGTAATTAGGGATGGACAACAAATGCTGGCCTTTCCAGTGATGCCCACATCCCATGGAAGATTAAATTAATTAGAGAGAGAGGAAAAGGTTGGCAGATTGAAGGGAATGTAATTCCTCAAATAATTCAGGATTACAGCTCAGAAATAAGCCAATCAGCTCAAGAAATCTATGCTGGTGTTAATGCTTCACATTCTATTTCATCCGAGCTAATGTGCAGATCCTTCTATTCTTGACTCCATTGTGTACCGATTGAACATCCCCTTTAAAGGCTAATTCTCTCCAAAATCAGAATATTGAGCCAGGTTTTTGAGTAATGTTTTCCACTCAGTGACTGCACAATGAAAAGGTGTTTTTTACTCATTGTGTGAGAGGTGTTTTTGCACACCAGCATAAACTGGGTCAAGGGACTGGAAAGTTTTTCATTAGAAATGACAGACTTTATCAATAAAACAGTTCTAACTGCAATTAGCAAGCTGACTAATAAATAACTTGCTTCTATTAAATCCACGACACTGTGGCTGCCCACAGCTCAGAATTGTGTTGCAGTTGCCTTTGAACTGATCTGTGCAAGATAACAGCAGTCAGAGCGTCATGGCATAGATTTGCAAGAACCTTCTTGGACTCTAATGCAACAAGTGTCCAGTTCAATGGAAACATTTGTGGTTTGAAGAAATGATTGCATCATGTGGTTATGACACAATTGATGCCCAAGCTATTAACAAACTGTATTCAAGTGACCAAATGAAATGTGGCCAGGTTCTCTAATGATTCAAAGCATGGTAATAATGTAGGCCTGTGAGCAAGACACAGAGTCTGGAATGGTCTGCAGACAGACAGGTTAAATGAGTGGACAAGATTCTGGCAGATGGGATATAATGTGGAGAAATGTGAGATTATTCATTTTGGAAGAAAGAATAGGAAAAACACTTACTTGTTCTGAAAAATAAATGAACTATTAAATGTTGATGTTCAGGAGGATTTGGATATCTTTGTACAAGAAGCACAGGAAGTTGATATGCAGGTCCAGCAATTAGGAGAGCAAATGATACATTTTTTTCTTGTTTGCAAGGGGGTGGGAGTACCAAAGTAATAGCATTTGCTGCAACCATTCAGGGCTTTTGAAACCACAAATGTTTCCATTGAACTGGACACTTGTTGTATTAGAGTCTGAGAAGGCTCTTGCAAGCCGATGCCATGATGCCCTGAGCACTGTTATCTTGCACCGATCAGTTCCAATACAACTGCAACATAACACCCCTGAGCTCTGGGCAACCACAGTGTTGTAAATTTAATAGAAGCAAGTTATTTATTAGTGGGCTTGCTAATTGCAGTTAGATCTTTTTTACTGATGAAACATGTGCATCTTTGTGTAGATTGAATAGATTAATGGACCCTAAAGAAATCGAAGGATTTGACGGTTAGGAGGAAGTTTGGAGTTGATGTTGTAGAATAGCCATTATCCTGGCAAATGGTGAATAAGGCTCAAGTAGCTTATTCGTATAATTAGATGTGATAACAACCAGGACTTGCATGGGGAATTCCTGATGGACCTCCCTGTATGACTTGTAGAATACGTGCTCCCTGGTGATGGGTAATTGCCTTACGAGGTGGAACCCCTTTAGAAAGAAGGCTCCTGAGGGGGTCCATTATTGAATTGTCCTGGTTAGGGCCTGCTTGTGTTCACCACACGCTTGTGGTTTTGCATTACTTTATTTTGTGCAATAAAGCACTGTTCCTTTACAACAAATTCTGGAGTTATTATATCGGACTACTACTTTTCTTCGTTCTTATGATTGTCAGGAAGTCTGTGGTTAACTAGTTCAATACCTCTTGGCACTTTTGCATCATATTCTGTAGGATGCAGATATAATGTATTGACAGACCCAAAGAAGCTGTTATTTCCGGAATATTATGAGAAAAAATTAAGTATTAATTGATCTAGAAATCATAGAAATCATAGAAACCCTACAGTGCAGAAAGAGGCCATTTGGCCCATCGAGTCTGCACCGACCACAATCCCACCCAGACCCCTACATATTAACCCGCTAATCCCTCAAACCTACACATCTCAGTACACTAAAGGGCAATTTTAGCATGGCCAATCAACCTAACCCGCACATCTTTGGACTGTGGGAGGAAACCGGAGCACCCGGAGGAAACCCACGCAGACACGAGGAGAATGTGCAAACTCCACACAGACATTGTCCCAAGCCGGGAAAATCGAACCCAGGTCCCTGGAGCTGTGAAGCAGCAGTGCTAACCACTGTGCTACCGTGCTGCCCTTTTATGTTGAATAAAACTTCGAAATCATTCTCTTTCATAAAAAAGATGTCCAGGCACAATTACTCCCAGGCAGTGGGATATTTTAAAAAATGCATTCCTGGGATGTGAGCATTGCTGGCTAAGTCAGCATTTATTGCCCATTCCTAATTGCTCTAGAGGAGTTGGTGGTGGGCTAACTTCTTGAACTGCTTCAGCCCTTGTGGTGTAGATAAACTCACAGTGATGTTAGGCAGGGAGTTCTAGAGTGTTGATCCAGTGACAGTGAAGAAGCAATACATTTCAAAGTCAGGTAGTGGTATTTCCATGTGTCTGATGTCTTTGCCCTTCATTGTTAGCTATAATGGATTTGAAAGGTGCTGTCTGAAGGAGCCTTGGTGAGTTTGTGCAGTGCATCTTGGAGATAGTACACACTGCTGCCACTATCAGAGCCAGTGAATACTTGTGGATAGGATGCCTTTCAAACAGACTGCTTTGTCCTGGATCGTGTTAAGTTTCCTGAGTGTTATTGGAACTGCAGTCATAGAAACATACATAGAAAATAGGAGCAGGAGTACGACATTTGGCCCTTGAAGCCTACTTTGCCATTCGTTATGCTCAAGGCTGATCATCAAATTCAATATCCTGATCCTGCCTTCCCCCCATATCCTTTGATCTCTTTAACCCCAACAGTTATATCTAATTCCTTCTTGAAGTCATGTGACGTTTTGGCCTTAACTACTTTCGGTGGTAGTGACTTGGACAGATTCACCACTCGCTGGGTGAAGAAATTTCTCCTCACCTCAGTCCTAAAATGTTTACCTCTTATCCTCAAACTTATGACCAGTTCTGGACTCTCCCACCATTGGGAACATTCTTTCTGAATCTACCCTCTGTAACCCTGTTAGAATTATATATGTTTCTATGAGATCCCCTCTCACTCTTCTGAACTCCAATTAATATAATCCTAACCTATTTGATCTCTCCTCATGTGACAGTCCTGCCATCCCAGGAATCAACCTGGTAAACCTTTACTGCACTCCCTCTATATTAAAAACATTCTTCCTCAGATAAGGACACCAGAACTCATAGAATCCCTACAGTACAGAAAGAGGCCATTCGGCCCATCGAGTCTGCACCAACCACAATCCCACCCAGGCCCTACCCCCATATCCTTACATATTTTACCCACTAATCGCTCTAATCTATGCATCCCAGGACACTAAGGGGCAATTTTAGCATGGCCAATCAACCTAACCCGCACATCTTTGGACTGTAGGAGGAAACCGGAGCACCCGGTGGAAACCCACGCAGACACGAGGAGAATGTGCAAACTCCACACAGACAGTGACCCACGAACCCAGGTCCCTGGAGCTGCGAAGCAGCAGTGCTAACCACTGTGCTACCGTGCCGCCCACAATAGTCTGCACAATAACTGCACACATTAGCCCACCAACTCCCTACACAAATGCAGCAAAACATCCTTATTCCTCTACTCAAATCCTCTCATTGTGAAGGCCAACCATTTGCCTTCTTTACTGCCTGCTGTACCTGCATGCTTACTTTCAGTGACTGATGCATGAGAACACAAAGATCTCATTGAGTATCCACCTCTCTCAATTTACACCTATTCAAATAATAATCTGCCTTCCTATTTTTGCCACAGAAATGGATAATCTCATACTTATCCATGTTTTACTGCATCTGCCATGCATATGCCCACTCATTCAGTCTAGCCAAATCACGCTAAAGCATCTCTGCATCCTCCTCACAGCTCACACACCCACCCAACTTTGCATCATCTGCAAATTGGGAGATAATATATTTAGTTCCCCTGTCCAAATCATTAATATATAATGTGAATAGTTGGGGTCCTAGCACAGATCCTTATGGTACCCCACTAGTTACTGCCTGCCAATCGGAAAAGACCCATTTATTCCAACCCTTTGCTTCCTGTCTGTTAACCAGCTTTCTGTCCATCTCAAGACACAACTCGCAATCCCATGCGCTTTAACTTTACAGAGTAGTCTGCTATGTGAGAGCTTGTCGGAAGCCTTTTGAACATCAAAATAAACCACATCCACCAGCTCTCCCTGGTGAACTCTGCTAGCTACATCCTCAAAGCATTCCAACAGATTTGGCAAGCATAATTTCCCTTCTGCAAATCTATGCTGACTTTAACTGATTATACCACTGCCTTCCAAATGCTATGCTATGAAATTCTTGATAATGGACTCCAGTAACTTCCCTACTACCCACATTAGGATCACTGATCTATAGTTCCCTGTTTTCTCCCGACCTCCATTTTTGAATAACAGGCTTACATTAGCTACCTTTCAATCTGTAGGAACCATTGCAGAGTCCAAAGAATTTTGGAAATGATCACCAATGGATATACTATTTCTAGAGCCACTTCCTTAAGTACTCTGGAATGAAGATTACCTCGAGATTTATCCACCTTCAATCCTATTAATTTCCCTAAAACCATTTATCTACAAATCTACTTTCCTTCAGCTCCTCACTAAACCATGTGTTTCTCAGAACTTCTGATACATTATTTATATCTTCCTTTGTAAAGGCAGCAACAAAATACTGATTTAGTTCCTCAGATATTTCTTTGTTCCCCATTAGAAGTTTCTGACTTTAAGGGACTACATTGATTTTCGTCAATCTTTTTCTCTTTACATACTGATGCAAACTTTTTCAGTCAGTTATTTTACCTTTACATCCATACAAGTGGAGTTTATTCCACCACACTCCTTATTTGTGCCTTTTAGATGGAAATAATCCTGTGTTGTAGCTTCACCAGGTTGACACCTCATTTTTGGATATGTCTGGTGTTGCTCCTGGCATGTGCTCCTGCACTCTTCATTGAACCAGGATTGATCCCCTAGCCTGGTGGTAATGGTAGAGTGGGGATACGCTGGGTAATGAAGTTATAGATTGTGATTGTATACACTTCTGCTGCTGCTGATGGCCCACAGTGCCTCATGGATGCCGTCTTTAGCTGCTAGACCTTTTCAAAATCTATCCCATTTAACATGGTGGTAATGCCACACAACAAAATGGAGGATACTGTCAATGTGAAGACGGGACCCCGACTTCACAAGGACTGTGTGGTGGTTACTGCTACCAATACCATCATGGACAGATGGATCTGTGGCAGGCATTTTGATGAGGATGAGGTTAAGAATGTTTTTCCATCTTGGTGGTTTCCTTATCATCTGCCACAGTCCCAGTCCTTCAGGACCAAGCCAGCTTCCTATGTAATGGTATTACCAAACCACTCTTGGTGATGGAAAATAAAGTCTCCCACCCAAAGTACATTCACAGCCTTGCCACACAGTGCTCCAGTTGATGCACAACAGGGATGAGTTCCGATTCATATACTGAGGGAGCGGGGTGGTAGGGCAGGAGATTGGGGTATCATGGTAGTATGTGCTAATGAGTAGGAGGTTTCCTTGTCTGTATTTGGTATGATGCCATGGGATAGATGCTATGGGGTCCAGTGCAAACTTTGGGAACTTCCGGGGCACTTTCCTGTCACTTGGATATCACTGTGCTGCAATCTCTGTTGGGTCAGACCTGCCAGTGGGATAGAACCTACACAGGTAGTGGTGGTGTCTGGGAAATTTTAAGGTATGATTCTGTGAGTATGGCTATGTCAGCTTGTTGCTTGACTGGTCTGTGAGACAACTCTTCCAAAATTAGCCCCACGTTGACAAGAACTTTTCAGTGTTGACAGGACTGAATTTGCCATTGCCATTTTAGTGAGCTGAGAGTGTGTCGGTCAGTGAGCAGAGAGTGTGTCGGTCAGTGAGCAGAGAGTGTGTCGGTCAGTGAGCAGAGAGTGTGTCGGTCACTGGGCTGAGACTGTGTCGGTCACTGAGCTGAGAGTGTGTCGGTCATTGAGCTGAGAGTGTGTCGGTCACTGAGCTGAGTGTGTGCCGGTCACTGAGCTGAGAGGGTGCCGGTCACTGAGCTGAGAGTGTGTTGTCAGTGAGTCAAGAGCGTGCTGGTCAGTGAGCAGAGAGCATGTCGGTCAGTGATCTGAAAATGTATCGGTCAGTGAGCCGAGGCTTTGTTGATTAGTGAGCTGAAAGCATGTCAATCAGCGAGCCGAGTGTTTTGGTCAGGGTGGAAGCATTAAACTTATGGGAATATAGACCAAAGACAGGCTGAAATAATAAAGCTTACTGCAAGGTGAGAAACTGTGAGTAACCACCAACCACACCTCCTCCACCCCCCAGGCTCCCACTCCCCACTCCCAGATAGGACCAGACAGCTACACACCAGGTGACGTGTACCAGAGATCATAACAACAATGGACATCCAAACCACTGTTTACCATGACTCTACCATGTCTGGGAAGAATGCATAACGTCTTTGTCCCCCCAGAAAATCTAATCAAAAACCTAGGAAATGGTCAAAGAGGTGATAATTTTGTAATAATTAATACATTTACATGTTAGAAGGTGCTTATAATAATTTCATATCACACAGAAGTAAAAACAATCAAACACAGGAGATAAAGGGGGAGACAGTACAAAATAACATCACCAGGGCAATTGAAGCAGCATTGTGTGAGATCACCAAAATCAGGAAAATCCATCATCATCAATCATAGAATCATAGGATCCCTACAGCGCAGAAGTAGGCCATATGGCCCATTGAATCTGCACCGACTCCCCAACAGAGCATTTTACCCAGGACCTATCCCCATAATCCCACGTATTTACCTCATTAATCCCCCTTACCGACACAACTTTGGACACCAAGGGGCAATCTAACATAGCCAATCCACCTAACCCACATATTTTTGGAGTGTGGGAGCAAACCAGAGCCCCGGAGGAAACCCACACAGACACAGTGAGAAGATACAAACTCCACACAGTCACCCGAGTCCAGAATTGAACCCGGGTCCCTGGCACTGTGAGGCAGCAATGCTAATCACTGTGCCACCATGTCGCCCTGAAATTCTGAAATGACAAAAGCTGAATTAAGAGATAATGGCCCAATCGGAACATTGAACATACACATTGCAATATGAAATGGTACAAGAATGCTGTTTGAGTCCACCTGAGCAGGAGTCACTCAGAAGAATAGCCCTTAGTTGATTCTCTGGGTGCTTTCCTGTATATGCAGTACAAACCTCTTGTTGAAACTCCTTACAGTCTCAAAGACTCCACTTGTTTGATCCCTCCAATAATTGGCGCTGCAAGCAGGGTACTGCACTATACGACCAATGACTACATGAGTACATTTAATTGAGTGGTGAGTCACACCATGCCAGTTTGAACAAGACCAAAGCCATGCTGGGGTGTACTGCACTGGAGTCCTGTGCCAGATAAAACCACAAAGAAGGGAAAGGTTGAAGAGTGTCGCTCGCTGCATGGAGGAGTAGCCTAGAGGAATAATTCCATGTGAGAGTAGAACCGCGAAGGAGAATACCAAAGAACAGAGGGCATAAGGATGGCTGGGAGTGATAAGACTGGCGCCAATATGGAGAACTTCAAATGGGAACCCAAGGGATCCATAGTCAATCATAACAAGAAATTGATTTAAGAGGATGATGGAGAAGGTTTACAATTCAGAAGCCCTTCGTCATCAAGCAAAAAGCTTGGTAGATAGGTCAAACCAAAGTGAAATATGAAAAAGAAGCGCTGATCACTACAGCCATATTAAAAAATCAAAGTGTAAAAGAACAACACATAGTGAGATTTGCATCTGTAATACACTGTAATATGATGGGGAATCATTCCCCATGATGGGGAATCAAACTGGACTAAAATGAGCCCCATTTTCTTGGAGGGAGAAATGCATTCTGACTATTTGATGGAAGCTGCAAAAGGCTCCATTGATTTTGAGAAATTCTCATTCAGATGCAACAGCAGGATTTTTCAGTTGAGTCACAAGTTACCTGGTATGTCCCAATTGTTCCATAAGGCTTCACATGTACAGTGTAAAACGCTGGAAGGTGGGGAGATGAAATGGCCAAATTCAGCTTCATTATTTTGAACCACACTCTCTTTATATAAAATAACACCTCCAAACGCATTGTTTTAGAATAACCCAGCTTTGCCTTTTTTATAGCTTGTGGAGTCTAAACCTGTCGAAAATATTGGAAAATTGTCACACTTAATCAAATGTTTCTCTGATTCTTTACAAAAAACACTTTGCCCCTTTAATTAATAGTTTGACTCACAGAGTCCGATTTTACCATCAAGTTGCACCCATTTTCGGGTGCCAAAACGTGGTAAATTCGGACGTGAGGCGAGTAGCGCGATTTGCGCCTACCTCTGTGCCGGTTCCCCCTTTACCAAGGCTGGATACTGGCCGCGATTGGGACCACGCCTGAAACGGGCGCGATGGCCATTTAAATGCAGTTGAATGCATTTAAATTGAATTAATGGGCGGCACACCCAACTTTACCGGCACTTCCCCCTTTACCACTGCGTTCGCCAATCTGGAATCGGTGCGAAACAGACATCGTAGAATCATAGAATAGAATCATAGAATCCAGAAGGAGGCCATTTGGCCAATCGAGCCTGCACTGGCAACAATCCCACCGAGGCCCAACAGACTGTGGAAGGAAACCAGAGCACCCGGAGGAAACCAACGCAGAGACGGGAGAATGTGCAAACTCCACACAGATCGTCACCCAAGCCAGGAACCGAACCCAACATGCTCCATAGAAGTCCAATTCGGATGTTCCATCAGTGATGGTTAGTGAGGAGGTAAGTGTATAGCGACCAACAGCTCTCTGCTACTCATGGGTGTCCTTTTGTTGAGGGCATTTTCTATCTCGGGTCGGTGGTGGCTCCGTGAGTGTGTGGGGAGATGGGGGCTGTTGATCAGCAGGGTCTCTGACTTGCAGCACGGACCCGGGCCTCAGCACTGACCTCGGTTCTTGTGGTGCTGCTGGGTCCTAGTGCACTCAGCTCACTTTTAGCTGAAGGATGTGTATGAAGCCCTTGCAAATTGCACTGCTGCGTCTCAACTTTGCAAGGAGCTGTGATTGTGGGGAGCATGTGGCTGGGGGAGTTGGGGGGCTCTGATTGTGGGGAACATGTGGCTGCGGTATTGGGGGGGCTGTGATTGTCGGGAGCATGTGGCATGTCAGGAGCTTGGACATTCCAGAGGCATTTGAGGAGGAGCGCAGGCTACGGGGATGGCTCGTGGGTGATATGGGTTACCCACTTTGGACATGGCTGATGACACTTGTGTGGAGGCCTGTGTATGAGGCAGAGACCTGCTATAATGAGGCCCATGTAGCCACCTTTGTGATAGTGGTGAGGTGCATTGGGCTCCTCAAAATGCAATTCCGGTGCATGGACCGATCTGGCAGGTCACTCCAATAAAACCCAGTGATCTCTTACCGCATAGTGGTCGTGTGCTGTGCCTTGTACAATCTGGCTCGACAGAGAGATGACATATTGGAGGAGGAGGAGGAGGACGTAGAGACTGACCAGCCGGGCGTCGCTGGGGTGGATGACCAGCAGGAGGAGGAGAAAGAGGAGGAGGGGGAAGATGAGGAAGAGCATGCCGAGGAACACCAACCAGGCGCTGGAGGGCTGGCAGTCCAAATGAGGCCTGTGAGGGTGGCAAGGGAGGCCCTGATCAATCGCTAGGAGTCTGTGTCTGTGGGTGCCATCCCCCCACCCCCCAAAATTATTTCTATATCATGCAACATTGTCACACCAGAGTGGTGGACCTGGATACTCTGTGTTAGCGAGATTTTTGGTAGGCAGGAGGGTGATGACGACTCGCTAAGCACCATTATAATGATGCCCTGGTGCAAACGAGTCTGACTCCTACCTGAGCTCTGCATGCATGCTGGCACCTGAACCCATGTCTATGTGGTGGGTAAGGGATCTGAAACCCCATACAGGCCCCTGGGGCGGGTGGGCTGGAGGACGGGATTGAATCACTGGTGGGGTCTGGGGAGACAATGTCTTCTTTTTCTCAGTGGCACAGCATTGAGGGGCCTCCCCAACTGACATCAACATGAAGCATCCCTCCGGCGATCATCAATGGAAGAGGATTCCTATTCGAGACAAATTAGTCACAGGTGGGTGGTGAGAAAACATTTAACCGCAATGAAGGTGTTAAATAAGACGTTCTAACATAAAAACTTGTGAACAGGAAATGGTAAGGTGCTTAAATAACTTTCTAACTGGTGCAGCCCTTCACCTGTGCCATCTCAGTGCAACTACAATTTCCTAACCTTACGTGGCCTACCACTATATCTCAGTGACTCCTCAGTGGTCGGGCCTTCTGTGATGGCCGCTTGAGTCAGGGGCCACCTCTCAATGGGCGCAGCAAGTGCCCTCTGACACTGGGACATGCTCTGCAACCCCTCAGCCATGACCCTCTGCGACTGGGCCACATTCTCAAGATCTGCTGCCATAGCCCGCTGTGTCTCAGAGCTGCTCCGCTGGGTCTCCTGCAAACTCTCGAGCCTCTCAGGCATGGCTCCAGAATCTCAAGAAGCTTGTTTTGTCCCTCAGCTGTGGCCTGCTGTGGCTCAGCCATCTCTTGGAGCCACTCATGGTGAGGATCCCCTGCCCCAGACTTTCCACTGCAGACGCCACCCTTGCAGTGTTGGCCTGGGAAGATGCAAGACAGGCAATAGCTGGTCCGCTTGAAAGCTTTGAGACTCCTCCCAACAGCCTCGTAATTAGTCCAGTCAGCCCCTCCTACATTCTCTGGCTCTGTTGCTGCATCTCCAGCAGCTGAGGGAGAAGTGATCTTAGAAGCCCAGCATGTAGCTTGGGACCAGCTGAGCCCTCACCTCCGGCAGACCCCCACATGCCAGAGGTCTTGGACGTTCCTTCCTCCACCTGATGTACATTATCAGATGTGTCGTGCTCACCAGAGAGTGACCCAGAAACCTCACCACTAACTGGACATGCCGACGTGTCAGTATCTGGGGTGGTGAGTTGTGAGGTGAAAGCTGATGCCAAAACTGTGCCACCTTCGGAGTTCCCTTCACCATATCCTCCAAGGACTCATCCGAGCTGTCTTGACCAAGATGGGTGGGAGCTGCAGTAGGGTCCTGGAGTCCAGAAGGCCACAAGGCGTCTAGATCTGTCCCTGCTACACAGGACACGCAGGGGAAGGAGAGGAATCTGGGTTGCCAAACACATGATTCACATTTCTCCATTGAACAGAGAACAAAGCACCAAAAAAATTATATCACTGGAACAGGCCCATCGGCCCTCCAAGCAACCAGGCTGCCCATCTGATTTGTTACCCCCGACTCTTCCGGGGACCACATGCCCCTATTCCCATCCCATTCACATAGTTGTAGAGATGCCCCTTAAAGATCACTATCGTATCTGCAGGCATGAACTCCACCTGGCAGTGAGTTCCAGGCACCCACTACCCTCTCTATGCAAATAAACATGCCTCGTACATTTCCTTTAAACCTTGCCCCTCGCACGCGAAACCCGTGCCCCCGAGAAGTTGCCTCAAAGTGAGTGGAGGAATGACAGGTGCTCATGTCTTGACGGCAGCCCGACTATGCTGTCACTGGCAGCCTGCATCTCCCCTTCCCTTGACAGCTCCAGCGTCCGCTCCTCAAAGAGGGTGAGCCACCCAAAGGTCTGGCTCACCACCCCCTGTCTTTGCCCTCTCACGGGAGTTATGGTCGGTCTTCTCATGTGGAGACAGAAGGAGCCATGAAATAAATGATAGTGTGACTCCTGCAGAGTATCAAATGGTAGCCCTTAGAGGGCAAGCGCAGTGGGGTCTTGGGGGATAGGAAGGAGGTGCTTGGGGGTCAGGAGCTGGATGCATGCAGGGTTCTGGGTTTGGGAGAATCTGGGGGAAATTCGGGGGAAGATGCAAGATGGGGTTCAGCACTCACCCTTGCTGCACGGATGAGGTCATTGACTTTTTCCCGGCACTGCTTGATGGTTTGGGGGGCCAGTGCCCTGGCACTGCCCGAGGTGGTGACTTCCTCCCAGGTCACATTTTCATCAGCCCACCTGGCTCTGCGTCCTCCTGGGAGAGGAGGGTATCTTGCCTCGCCTCTGCTGCACCAGTAGCCTCCCCAGGTCACCCTCAAAAAATCAGGAGGCTGGTCGTATGCACATTTTGTGCAGGAATGTCTGCCTGCCTATCCATTCTTGTCTTTTTAATGAAGCTGCCCCTCGTTAGGGCAGAACAGCTGCAGGCAGTTTTGCAGAGCATTCCAGCAAGTTACATGCAGTTTGCTTGTGAAGCACTGAGGGGAAGGTAAGTGACCACTTGCAGGTGTGCTGATGGGGAGAGGACGGTGATGGATCAGTGCCTCAATGATTGGGGACAGGGGAGAGAAAGGGAGGTGTCACATAGCCATCGGAGTCCGGAGGAGATGGTGGCCTTGTGCAGGAGGGTCCGGAGTGGGAGTGAGGGGGATCAGCTGCCTGATATCTGTAGGATGGAGGGGGAAGGGTCGATCTCTTTGCCTGTGATCGGTGTGGGGGAAGGGGGGTCTGCTGCCACTCTGCCTGAGATCATTGGGGGAGGGAAGGGGGGGTCCGCTGCCACTCTGTCTGAGATCACTGGGGGGGGGGGGGGGGGGGGGGAGGTGGGTCCACTGCCACTCTGCCTGGGATCGTTGGGGGGAAGGGGGGTGGGGCTCGGGATCATTCTGGGTGGTGGGTGGATGGGGAATAAGGGGGTCAGTAATGTTGTGGGGGGTGAGGCAAAGTCTGTGGGGGCCAGGGGGAGACATTATCCAGCCCAGGAGGGCCGTGTTAGGGGAGCCCCATTCTATCAATTTTTTTCTGCGCGTGTGCAGTTGGAGGCACCGATCGGAGCTGCAGTGTTTCGGGCGCGTTAAGCCCTATCCACAGGTTTGTGCAGCACATTTCGGACTTGCTGATATTTTTGCAGGCAGAGGGCGTATGGGGGCGCCGGAGAATGGGTCTAAAAGTGAAGCACTCCCAGATTCAAATCCACCCAGCACTGAGAATCAAAATGGAAAAATAGACCCCACACACCCTAACATCACATGAAGTTTCTTTAACTTCAAGGAAGCCAAGAATCAGCTTGATGCAGTCTTAAGCTTTGTCATATATTCTTATTGTTTTGGATGAGGTAGATAAACCCCAAATAGTCATGGTATAGTTTTCTCTGCTGTGCTAATTTACCAAACTAACATGCAGACCAACCTTGTGGGATTTGATCTATTTAATGGAATAGAAAGCTTCAAAGTAGTAACTTAGTTCATCGAATATGAGGTGGCAACCTGCACAGCAGAGGAACATTTGCTCTTTTTCCCCTTGCACCTGTGATACATTTTGTCCACTACATTATGAATGTAGGGCGGCACGGTAGCACAGTGGTTAGCACTGCTGCTTCACAGCTCCAGGGTCCCGGGTTAGATTCCTGGCTCGGGTCACTGTCTGTGTGGAGTTTGCACATTCTCCTCGTGTTTGCGTGGGTTTCCTCCGGGTGCTCCGGTTTCCTCCCACAGTCCAAAGATGTGCGGGTTAGGTTGATTGGCCAGGTTAAAAATTGCCCCTTAGAGTCCTGAGATGCGTAGGTTAGAGGGATTAGCGGGTAAATATGTGAGGGTAGGACCTGGGTGGGATTGTGGTTGGTGCAGACTCGATGGGCTGAATGGCCTCCTTCTGCACTGTAGTGATTGTATGATTGTATAGATAAATTATATCCTATTTCTTTGTTTTAATATGTACATTCCTCTGGTATATTAATAGTCTAATGATTGGGCTTTGGATTTTTTATTCCATACTTGATAGTTATTTTTCCTTTGCACAGCACTTGTGCCTCTATTGGTTACAGTAACTATGAAGTCACATTCAGCTTCTCATTCTCAAAGAGAGTTGTATTGAGAGAGGGCAGGATCAGGGATAAGGTTGGGGCATCAACCCAGACCACAGGGGCGATTGGAACAACTACAGACAGACTTTACTGAACCACTCCCACAGTTGCAGAAAAGAAGTATTGCTTAGTGCTAATAGATAAATTTACCGAGTGGGTGGAAGCATTCCCCTGCAAGGACTGCTCAGCTGGAACAGTGGCGAGAATACTAGCAGAGGAAGAGATACTGCGGTGGGGGTTCCACCGCAGTTAGATTTAGACCAAGGCACTCACTTTACAGGGAAAATAATGAAATACACCTGTGCCTTGCTGGGAATCAAACAGTAATTCCACATTCTGTACAATTCGCAAAGTTCAGAAATGATAGAAAGGACAAACAGAACCCTTAAGATAAGCTTGGCAAAAGCCCTAAAAAAACTGGGGAGAATTAGATGAAGATCTCACCTGTTATATTGATGAAGATGTGAGCCACCCTTACATGAGGAATGGGATTGACATCCTTTTAGATAATGACAGGAAGAGTCATGACACTTCCAGAAAGTAAGAGTTTTAACAACACCAGGTTAAAGTCCAACAGGTTTATTTGGTACCAAATAAACCTGTTGGACTTTAACCTGGTGTTGTTAAAACTCTTACTGTGTTTACCCCAGTCCAACGCCGGCATCTCCACATCATGACTTCCAGAAAGCTCAGGGACCGGGGGCTCAGAGATTTGCAATGCAAGAGAAAGAGTGTTTAATTTTATCAGATGCCGAGCTGAGCAACTGCATATCTTGAAGGGGGAGGTGATAGATATACAGAGGATTAAAGATTGAGAAAGAGAAAAGGAATACACCTGAGCCCAAAACCCCAAGTTTGGGTATAAGGTAATGGTCAAGGTACTTCCCGAAAGGATAGGTTTGCAGTCCTGATGGATAAGGCCCTATGAGTTAATTTTAGTAGGAGACACTTGCGCTTTGGTAGATATGAAAGGTTTGCTGAAATGGAAACATGATACATGGTTAAAATTGTGTATAAGAGACTTAACGACCACCCGACTGGTGGGGATCGGTATTAATGTTTTTACAGATTCCTACTTTCTCTGGTGACCCTCATGAAACCATGGGAGGAGCCAACCAGATACATAGATGGGAATACCTGTTTACCTGGGACAATACGTACAACTACCAATAAGGGGAAGGAGATAATGGATTAAAAAGCCATTCAGACTGAATGGCCCCTGACGGTCATCAAAACCAGATAGTCATGTCATCATGAGGAAGAACCTTTACAGAGAGCATGACTTACGTGCCCTTTCAGAGACCTGGAGCATCAATTAGTTTCAAAGACACAGGTTGCAATTGGGAGAAATATGCTTGGGACCCTGATAGTGTAAAATCACCCACAGGCTGGCACTTCCTGAGAAAACAACCTGTAACACCCTCTGAGTTGAGACTGAAAACAGACAAAGACTCGGAGGGACATTTGATTATTTGAGGAATATACGACGAGCACACAGGATTGGGAGTGTGGGGCTACACATTTAATATCACAGAATGAAACAAGAAGGTGCACGAGTTTGGTCCATATTTAAATCTCAACAGTTGGGTGGGCCAATCTTCCTCATTTTTTTGTGGGAACCCAGACATGGGGGACAATATTGACAAGTCCATTGTACACATGTGATAGATAAGCTAGGTTGTCGGGATATTAGATGTTACAATCTTAGTAGTTGTGGATATCAAAGACCTACCCAATGTCCCAAATTGGTGGAACTTCCCCAGGATGGACTAGTCAAGATTGAGAAACCCAAAACTTTGCTAAACAACGTAACCAGAGTGTCATTCGATGTAACATACCATATTTTGGGATCATTAGAAGTATTACATTCTAAGTGTCACGATCATCCCACTGCTATTGAATTTGCCAAGATCCTACCACAGGTAACCATTGATAATTATGATTATAGAATAGTCCCTGAGCCGCGGACGACACAAAGATTGCTGGAGTTGCGGATAGTGATGAAAATTGTCAGAGAATACAGCAGGATATAGATAGGCTGGAACATTGGGCGGAGAAATGGCAGATGGAACTTAATCCAGATAAATACGAAGTGATGTATTTCGGTAGATCTAATGTAAGGGGGAGCTATACAATAAATGGCAGAACCATCAGGAGTATAGACACACAGAGGGACCTGGGTGTACAAGTCCACAGATCCTTAAAGGTGGCAGCACAGGTGGAGAGGGTGGTCAAGAAGGCATATGGCATGCCTACCTTTATTGGGCGTGGCATAGAATATAAAAGTTGGCATATGATGTTGCAGCTGTATAGAACGATGGTTCGGCCACATTTGGAATACTGCATCCAGTTCTGGTGGCCACACTACCAGAAGGACGTGGAGGCTCTGGAGAGAGTACAGAGAAGGTTTACCAGGATGTTGCCTGCTTTGGAGGGTCCTGGCTATGAGGAGAGATTAGGTAAACTGGGGTTGTTCTCCCCGGAAAGACGGAGGATGAGGGGCAACCTAATAGAGGTGTATAAAACTATGAAGGGCATAGACAGAGTGAACAGTGGGAAGCTTTTTCCCAGGTCGGAGGTGACGAACACAACGGGTCATGGGTTCAAAGTGAGGGGGGCAAGGTTCAACACAGATGTCAGGGGGACGTATTTTACACAGAGGGTGGTGGGGGCCTGGAATGCACTGCCAAGCAAGGTGATTGAGGCGGACACGCTGGGATCGTTTAAGACTTATCTAGATAACCACATGAACAGACTGGGAATAGAGGGGTACAAAAGAATAGTCGAGTGGGCACATGAGCGGCGCAGGCTTGGCGGGCCGAAGGGCCTGTTCCTGTCCTGTATTGTTCTTTGCTCTTTGTTCCGTGAAAGGGTGCCGGTCAATGGGCCGAGGGTTTGTCTGTCAGTGAGCCGAGAGTGTGTCGGTCAGTGAGCCAAGACTGTGTCGGTCAGTGAGCCAATAGTGTCTCTGTCAGCAAGCTGAGAGTGTGTCTGTTAGTGAGTCGAGAGTGTGTCCGTCAATGACCTGAGAGTGCGTCGGTCAGTGAACCGGGAGTGTGTTGGTCAGTGAGCCGAGAGCGCGTCGTTCAGTGAGCCCATGCTGTATCGGTCAGTGAGCCCAGGCCATGCCGGTCAGTGAGCAAGAGTGTGTCGGTCAGTGAGCCGAGAGTGTGTCTGTCACCGAGTAAAGAGTGTGTCGGTCAGTGAGCCGAGAATGTGTCGGTCAGTGAGCAGAGAATGTGTCGGTCAGTGAGCAGAGAATGTGTCGGTCAGTGAGCTGAGAGTGTGGCGGTCAGTGAGTCGAGAGTGTATCGATCAGTGAGCCGGGTATACTTTGGTAGGTGAGCCGAGAGTGTGTCTGTCAGTGAGCCGAGCATGTGCTGGTCAATGAGACGAGAATGTGTCCATCTATGAGCTGAGACTGTGTTGGTCAGTGAGCCGAGAGTGTGTCTGTCAGTGAGCCGAGAGTGTGTCGGTCAGTGAGCTGAGAGTGTGTTGGTCAGTGAGCCGAGAGTGTGTCGGTCAGTGAGCCGAGAGTGTGTCGGTCAGTGAGCTGAGAGTGTGTTGGTCAGTGAGCCGGGTGTGTGTCTGTCAGTGAGCCGAGAGTGTGTCGGTCAGTGAGCTGAGAGTGTGTTGGTCAGTGAGCCGGGTGTGTGTTGGTCAGTGAGCTGAGAGTGTGTTGGTCAGTGAGCTGAGAGTGTGTCTGTCAGTGAGCCGAGAGTGTGTCTGTCAGTGAGCCGAGAGTGTGTCGGTCAGTGAGCTGAGAGTGTGTTGGTCAGTGAGCCGAGAGTGTGTCGGTCAGTGAGCCGAGAGTGTGTCGGTCAGTGAGCTGAGAGTGTGTTGGTCAGTGAGCCGGGTGTGTGTCTGTCAGTGAGCCGAGAGTGTGTCGGTCAGTGAGCTGAGAGTGTGTTGCTCAGTGAGCCGGGTGTGTGTCTGTCAGTGAGCCGAGAGTGTGTCGGTCAGTGAGCTGAGAGTGTGTTGCTCAGTGAGCCGAGAGTGTGTCTGTCAGTGAGGCGAGAGTATGTCGGTCAGTGAGCCGAGAGTGTGTCTGTCAATGAGCCGAGAGTGTGTCGGTCAGTAGGCCAAGAGTGTGTCGGTCAGTGAGCATAGAGTGTGTCTGTCAGTGAGCCGAGAGTCTGTAGGTCAGTGAGCCGAGAGTGTGTCTGTCAGTGAGCCGAGAGTGTGTCTGTCAGTGAGCCGAGAGACTATAGGTCAGTGAGCTGAGAGTGTGTCTGTCAGTGAGCCGAGAGTGTGTCTGTCAGTGAGCCGAGAGTGTGTGTGTCAGTGAGCCGAGAGTGTGTCTGTCAGTGAGCCGAGAGTTTGTCGGTTAGTGAGACGAGATTGTGTATGTCAGTGAGCCGAGAGTGTGTCTGTCAGTGAGCCGAGAGTGTGTCTGTCAGTGAGCCGAGAGTGTGTCTGTCAGTGAGCCGAGAGTGTGTCGGTCAGTGAGCCAAGAGCGTGTCATTCAGTGAGCCCATGCTGTATCGGTCAGTGAGCCCAGGCCATGCCGGTCAGTGAGCAAGAGTGTGTTGGTCAGTGAGCCGAGAGAGTGTCTGTCAGTGAACCGGGAGTGTGTCTGTCACCGAGTAAAGAGTGTGTCGGTCAGTGAGCCGAGAGTGTGTCGGTCAGTGAGCAGAGAATGTGTCGGTCAGTGAGCTGAGAGTGTTGCGGTCAGTGAGTCGAGAGTATATCCATCAGTGAGCCGGGTATACGTTAGTAGGTGAGCCGAGAGTGTGTCTGTCAATGAGCCGAGCATGTGCTGGTCAATGAGGCGAGAATGTGTCCATCTATGAGCTGAGACTGTGTTGGTCAGTGAGCCGAGAGTGTGTCAGTCAGTGAGCCGAGAGTGTGTCAGTCAGTGAGCCGAGAGTGTGTCAGTCAGTGAGCCGACATTGTGTTGGTCAGTGAGCGAATAGTGTGTCTGTCAAAGAGGCAAGAGTGTGTCGGTCAGTGAGCCGAGAGTGTGTCTGTCAGCGAGTCGAGAGTGTGTCTGTCAGCGGGCCGAGAGTGTGTCGGTCAATGGGCTGAAAATGTGTCCGTCAGTAAACTAAGTTTGTGTCGGTCAGTGTGCCGAGAGTGTGGCGGTCAGTGAGCCGAGAGTGTGTCTGTCAGTGAGCCGAGAGTGTGTCTGTCAGTGCGCCGAGAGTGTGTCGGTCAGTGAGCCGATAGTGTGTCTGTCAGTGAGCCGAGAGTCTGTAGGTCAGTGAGCTGAGAGTGTGTCTGTCAGTAGGCCAAGAGTGTGTCGGTCAGTGAGCTGAGAGTGTGTCTGTCAGTGAGCCGAGAGTCTGTAGGTCAGTGAGCTGAGAGTGTGTCTGTCAGTGAGCCGAGAGTGTGTCTGTCAGTGAGCCGAGAGTGTGTCGGTCAGTGAGCCGAGAGTGTGTCTGTCAGTGAGCCGAGAGTGTGTCTGTCAGTGAGCCGAGAGTGTGTCGGTCAGTGAGCCGAGAGTGTGTCTGTCAGTGAGCCGAGAGTCTGCAGGTCAGTGAGCTGAGAGTGTGTCTGTCAGTAGGCCAAGAGTGTGTCGGTCAGTGAGCCGAGAGTACGTCGGTCAGTGAGACGAGAGTGTGTGTGTCAGTGAGCCGAGAGTGTGTCTGTCAGTGAGCCGAGAGTGTGTCTGTCAGTGAGCCGAGAGTGTGTCGGTCAGTGAGCCAAGAGCGTGTCATTCAGTGAGCCCATGCTGTATCGGTCAGTGAGCCCAGGCCATGCCGGTCAGTGAGCAAGAGTGTGTTGGTCAGTGAGCCGAGAGAGTGTCTGTCAGTGAACCGGGAGTGTGTCTGTCACCGAGTAAAGAGTGTGTCGGTCAGTGAGCCGAGAGTGTGTCGGTCAGTGAGCAGAGAATGTGTCGGTCAGTGAGCTGAGAGTGTTGCGGTCAGTGAGTCGAGAGTATATCCATCAGTGAGCCGGGTATACGTTAGTAGGTGAGCCGAGAGTGTGTCTGTCAATGAGCCGAGCATGTGCTGGTCAATGAGGCGAGAATGTGTCCATCTATGAGCTGAGACTGTGTTGGTCAGTGAGCCGAGAGTGTGTCCGTCAGTGAGCCGAGAGTGTGTCAGTCAGTGAGCCGAGAGTGTGTCAGTCAGTGAGCCGACATTGTGTTGGTCAGTGAGCGAATAGTGTGTCTGTCAAAGAGGCAAGAGTGTGTCGGTCAGTGAGCCGAGAGTGTGTCTGTCAGCGAGTCGAGAGTGTGTCTGTCAGCGGGCCGAGAGTGTGTCGGTCAATGGGCTGAAAATGTGTCCGTCAGTAAACTAAGTTTGTGTCGGTCAGTGTGCCGAGAGTGTGGCGGTCAGTGAGCCGAGAGTGTGTCTGTCAGTGAGCCGAGAGTGTGTCTGTCAGTGCGCCGAGAGTGTGTCGGTCAGTGAGCCGATAGTGTGTCTGTCAGTGAGCCGAGAGTCTGTAGGTCAGTGAGCTGAGAGTGTGTCTGTCAGTAGGCCAAGAGTGTGTCGGTCAGTGAGCTGAGAGTGTGTCTGTCAGTGAGCCGAGAGTCTGTAGGTCAGTGAGCTGAGAGTGTGTCTGTCAGTGAGCCGAGAGTGTGTCTGTCAGTGAGCCGAGAGTGTGTCGGTCAGTGAGCCGAGAGTGTGTCTGTCAGTGAGCCGAGAGTGTGTCTGTCAGTGAGCCGAGAGTGTGTCGGTCAGTGAGCCGAGAGTGTGTCTGTCAGTGAGCCGAGAGTCTGCAGGTCAGTGAGCTGAGAGTGTGTCTGTCAGTAGGCCAAGAGTGTGTCGGTCAGTGAGCCGAGAGTACGTCGGTCAGTGAGACGAGAGTGTGTGTGTCAGTGAGCCGAGAGTGTGTCTGTCAGTGAGCCGAGAGTGTGTCTGTCAGTGAGCCGAGAGTGTGTCGGTCAGTGAGCCAAGAGCGTGTCATTCAGTGAGCCCATGCTGTATCGGTCAGTGAGCCCAGGCCATGCCGGTCAGTGAGCAAGAGTGTGTTGGTCAGTGAGCCGAGAGAGTGTCTGTCAGTGAACCGGGAGTGTGTCTGTCACCGAGTAAAGAGTGTGTCGGTCAGTGAGCCGAGAGTGTGTCGGTCAGTGAGCAGAGAATGTGTCGGTCAGTGAGCTGAGAGTGTTGCGGTCAGTGAGTCGAGAGTATATCCATCAGTGAGCCGGGTATACGTTAGTAGGTGAGCCGAGAGTGTGTCTGTCAATGAGCCGAGCATGTGCTGGTCAATGAGGCGAGAATGTGTCCATCTATGAGCTGAGACTGTGTTGGTCAGTGAGCCGAGAGTGTGTCAGTCAGTGAGCCGAGAGTGTGTCAGTCAGTGAGCCGAGAGTGTGTCAGTCAGTGAGCCGACATTGTGTTGGTCAGTGAGCGAATAGTGTGTCTGTCAAAGAGGCAAGAGTGTGTCGGTCAGTGAGCCGAGAGTGTGTCTGTCAGCGAGTCGAGAGTGTGTCTGTCAGCGGGCCGAGAGTGTGTCGGTCAATGGGCTGAAAATGTGTCCGTCAGTAAACTAAGTTTGTGTCGGTCAGTGTGCCGAGAGTGTGGCGGTCAGTGAGCCGAGAGTGTGTCTGTCAGTGAGCCGAGAGTGTGTCTGTCAGTGCGCCGAGAGTGTGTCGGTCAGTGAGCCGATAGTGTGTCTGTCAGTGAGCCGAGAGTCTGTAGGTCAGTGAGCTGAGAGTGTGTCTGTCAGTAGGCCAAGAGTGTGTCGGTCAGTGAGCTGAGAGTGTGTCTGTCAGTGAGCCGAGAGTCTGTAGGTCAGTGAGCTGAGAGTGTGTCTGTCAGTGAGCCGAGAGTGTGTCTGTCAGTGAGCCGAGAGTGTGTCGGTCAGTGAGCCGAGAGTGTGTCTGTCAGTGAGCCGAGAGTGTGTCTGTCAGTGAGCCGAGAGTGTGTCGGTCAGTGAGCCGAGAGTGTGTCTGTCAGTGAGCCGAGAGTCTGCAGGTCAGTGAGCTGAGAGTGTGTCTGTCAGTAGGCCAAGAGTGTGTCGGTCAGTGAGCCGAGAGTACGTCGGTCAGTGAGACGAGAGTGTGTGTGTCAGTGAGCCGAGAGTGTGTCTGTCAGTGAGCCGAGAGTTTGTCGGTTAGTGAGACGAGAGTGTGTATGTCAGTGAGCCGAGAGTGTGTCTGTCAGTGAGCCGAGAGGGTGTCTGTCAGTGAGCCGAGAGGGTGTATGTCAGTGAGCCGAGAGGGTGTCTGTCAGTGAGCCGAGAGTGTGTCGGTCAGTGAGCCGAGAGTTTGTCGGTCAGTGAGCCGAGAGTGTGTATGTCAGTGAGCCGAGAGGGTGTCTGTCAGTGAGCCGAGAGTGTGTCGGTCAGTGAGCCGAGAGGATGTCTGTCAGTGAGCCGAGAGTGTGTCGGTTAGTGAGCCGACACTTTGTCGGTCAGTGAGCCAAGAGTGTGTCGGTCAGTCCGCCGTGGCAGTGTTGGTCAGTCAGCCGAGGCTGTGTAGTTCAGTGAGCTGAGAGTGTGTCGGTCAGTGAGCCGAGAGTGTGTCTGTCAGTGAGCCGGGAGTGCGTCGGTCAGTGAGCCAGGAGCGTGTCATTCAGTGAGCCCATGCTGTATCGGTCAGTGAGCCCAGGCCATGCCGGTCAGTGAGCAAGAGTGTGTTGGTCAGTGAGCCGAGAGAGTGTCTGTCAGTGAACCGGGAGTGTGTCTGTCACCGAGTAAAGAGTGTGTCGGTAAGTGAGCCGAGAGTGTGTCGGTCAGTGAGCAGAGAATGTGTCGGTCAGTGAGCTGAGAGTGTTGCGGTCGGTGAGTCGAGAGTGTAACGATCAGTGAGCCGAGAGTGTGTCTGTCAGTGAGCCGAGAGTGTGTCTGTCAGTGAGCCGAGAGTGTGTCTGTCAGTGAGCCGAGAGTGTGTCGGTCAGTGAGCCGAGAGTGTGTCTGTCAGTGAGCCGAGAGTCTGTAGGTCAGTGAGCTGAGAGTGTGTCTGTCAGTGAGCCGAGAGTGTGTCTGTCAGTGAGCCGAGAGTGTGTCGGTCAGTGAGCCGAGAGTGTGTCTGTCAGTGAGCCGAGAGTGTGTCTGTCAGTGAGCCGAGAGTGTGTCGGTCAGTGAGCCGAGAGTGTGTCTGTCAGTGAGCCGAGAGTCTGCAGGTCAGTGAGCTGAGAGTGTGTCTGTCAGTAGGCCAAGAGTGTGTCGGTCAGTGAGCCGAGAGTACGTCGGTCAGTGAGACGAGAGTGTGTGTGTCAGTGAGCCGAGAGTGTGTCTGTCAGTGAGCCGAGAGTGTGTCTGTCAGTGAGCCGAGAGTGTGTCGGTCAGTGAGCCAAGAGCGTGTCATTCAGTGAGCCCATGCTGTATCGGTCAGTGAGCCCAGGCCATGCCGGTCAGTGAGCAAGAGTGTGTTGGTCAGTGAGCCGAGAGAGTGTCTGTCAGTGAACCGGGAGTGTGTCTGTCACCGAGTAAAGAGTGTGTCGGTCAGTGAGCCGAGAGTGTGTCGGTCAGTGAGCAGAGAATGTGTCGGTCAGTGAGCTGAGAGTGTTGCGGTCAGTGAGTCGAGAGTATATCCATCAGTGAGCCGGGTATACGTTAGTAGGTGAGCCGAGAGTGTGTCTGTCAATGAGCCGAGCATGTGCTGGTCAATGAGGCGAGAATGTGTCCATCTATGAGCTGAGACTGTGTTGGTCAGTGAGCCGAGAGTGTGTCCGTCAGTGAGCCGAGAGTGTGTCAGTCAGTGAGCCGAGAGTGTGTCAGTCAGTGAGCCGACATTGTGTTGGTCAGTGAGCGAATAGTGTGTCTGTCAAAGAGGCAAGAGTGTGTCGGTCAGTGAGCCGAGAGTGTGTCTGTCAGCGAGTCGAGAGTGTGTCTGTCAGCGGGCCGAGAGTGTGTCGGTCAATGGGCTGAAAATGTGTCCGTCAGTAAACTAAGTTTGTGTCGGTCAGTGTGCCGAGAGTGTGGCGGTCAGTGAGCCGAGAGTGTGTCTGTCAGTGAGCCGAGAGTGTGTCTGTCAGTGCGCCGAGAGTGTGTCGGTCAGTGAGCCGATAGTGTGTCTGTCAGTGAGCCGAGAGTCTGTAGGTCAGTGAGCTGAGAGTGTGTCTGTCAGTAGGCCAAGAGTGTGTCGGTCAGTGAGCTGAGAGTGTGTCTGTCAGTGAGCCGAGAGTCTGTAGGTCAGTGAGCTGAGAGTGTGTCTGTCAGTGAGCCGAGAATGTGTCTGTCAGTGAGCCGAGAGTGTGTCGGTCAGTGAGCCGAGAGTGTGTCTGTCAGTGAGCCGAGAGTGTGTCTGTCAGTGAGCCGAGAGTGTGTCGGTCAGTGAGCCGAGAGTGTGTCTGTCAGTGAGCCGAGAGTCTGCAGGTCAGTGAGCTGAGAGTGTGTCTGTCAGTAGGCCAAGAGTGTGTCGGTCAGTGAGCCGAGAGTACGTCGGTCAGTGAGACGAGAGTGTGTGTGTCAGTGAGCCGAGAGTGTGTCTGTCAGTGAGCCGAGAGTGTGTCTGTCAGTGAGCCGAGAGTGTGTCGGTCAGTGAGCCAAGAGCGTGTCATTCAGTGAGCCCATGCTGTATCGGTCAGTGAGCCCAGGCCATGCCGGTCAGTGAGCAAGAGTGTGTTGGTCAGTGAGCCGAGAGAGTGTCTGTCAGTGAACCGGGAGTGTGTCTGTCACCGAGTAAAGAGTGTGTCGGTCAGTGAGCCGAGAGTGTGTCGGTCAGTGAGCAGAGAATGTGTCGGTCAGTGAGCTGAGAGTGTTGCGGTCAGTGAGTCGAGAGTATATCCATCAGTGAGCCGGGTATACGTTAGTAGGTGAGCCGAGAGTGTGTCTGTCAATGAGCCGAGCATGTGCTGGTCAATGAGGCGAGAATGTGTCCATCTATGAGCTGAGACTGTGTTGGTCAGTGAGCCGAGAGTGTGTCAGTCAGTGAGCCGAGAGTGTGTCAGTCAGTGAGCCGAGAGTGTGTCAGTCAGTGAGCCGACATTGTGTTGGTCAGTGAGCGAATAGTGTGTCTGTCAAAGAGGCAAGAGTGTGTCGGTCAGTGAGCCGAGAGTGTGTCTGTCAGCGAGTCGAGAGTGTGTCTGTCAGCGGGCCGAGAGTGTGTCGGTCAATGGGCTGAAAATGTGTCCGTCAGTAAACTAAGTTTGTGTCGGTCAGTGTGCCGAGAGTGTGGCGGTCAGTGAGCCGAGAGTGTGTCTGTCAGTGAGCCGAGAGTGTGTCTGTCAGTGCGCCGAGAGTGTGTCGGTCAGTGAGCCGATAGTGTGTCTGTCAGTGAGCCGAGAGTCTGTAGGTCAGTGAGCTGAGAGTGTGTCTGTCAGTAGGCCAAGAGTGTGTCGGTCAGTGAGCTGAGAGTGTGTCTGTCAGTGAGCCGAGAGTCTGTAGGTCAGTGAGCTGAGAGTGTGTCTGTCAGTGAGCCGAGAGTGTGTCTGTCAGTGAGCCGAGAGTGTGTCGGTCAGTGAGCCGAGAGTGTGTCTGTCAGTGAGCCGAGAGTGTGTCTGTCAGTGAGCCGAGAGTGTGTCGGTCAGTGAGCCGAGAGTGTGTCTGTCAGTGAGCCGAGAGTCTGCAGGTCAGTGAGCTGAGAGTGTGTCTGTCAGTAGGCCAAGAGTGTGTCGGTCAGTGAGCCGAGAGTACGTCGGTCAGTGAGACGAGAGTGTGTGTGTCAGTGAGCCGAGAGTGTGTCTGTCAGTGAGCCGAGAGTTTGTCGGTTAGTGAGACGAGAGTGTGTATGTCAGTGAGCCGAGAGTGTGTCTGTCAGTGAGCCGAGAGGGTGTCTGTCAGTGAGCCGAGAGGGTGTATGTCAGTGAGCCGAGAGGGTGTCTGTCAGTGAGCCGAGAGTGTGTCGGTCAGTGAGCCGAGAGTTTGTCGGTCAGTGAGCCGAGAGTGTGTATGTCAGTGAGCCGAGAGGGTGTCTGTCAGTGAGCCGAGAGTGTGTCGGTCAGTGAGCCGAGAGGATGTCTGTCAGTGAGCCGAGAGTGTGTCGGTTAGTGAGCCGACACTTTGTCGGTCAGTGAGCCAAGAGTGTGTCGGTCAGTCCGCCGTGGCAGTGTTGGTCAGTCAGCCGAGGCTGTGTAGTTCAGTGAGCTGAGAGTGTGTCGGTCAGTGAGCCGAGAGTGTGTCTGTCAGTGAGCCGGGAGTGCGTCGGTCAGTGAGCCAGGAGCGTGTCATTCAGTGAGCCCATGCTGTATCGGTCAGTGAGCCCAGGCCATGCCGGTCAGTGAGCAAGAGTGTGTTGGTCAGTGAGCCGAGAGAGTGTCTGTCAGTGAACCGGGAGTGTGTCTGTCACCGAGTAAAGAGTGTGTCGGTAAGTGAGCCGAGAGTGTGTCGGTCAGTGAGCAGAGAATGTGTCGGTCAGTGAGCTGAGAGTGTTGCGGTCGGTGAGTCGAGAGTGTAACGATCAGTGAGCCGAGAGTGTGTCTGTCAGTGAGCCGAGAGTGTGTCTGTCAGTGAGCCGAGAGTGTGTCTGTCAGTGAGCCGAGAGTGTGTCGGTCAGTGAGCCGAGAGTGTGTCTGTCAGTGAGCCGAGAGTCTGTAGGTCAGTGAGCTGAGAGTGTGTCTGTCAGTGAGCCGAGAGTGTGTCTGTCAGTGAGCCGAGAGTGTGTCTGTCAGTGAGCCGAGAGGGTGTCTGTCAGTGAGCCGAGAGTGTGTCGGTTAGTGAGCCGAGAGTTTGTCTGTCAGTGAGCCGAGAGTCTGTAGGTCAGTGAGCCGAGAGGATGTCTGTCAGTGAGCCGAGAGGGTGTATGTCAGTGAGCCGAGAGGGTGTCTGTCAGTGAGCCGAGAGTGTGTCGGTCAGTGAGCCGAGAGTTTGTCGGTCAGTGAGCCGAGAGTGTGTATGTCAGTGAGCCGAGAGGGTGTCTGTCAGGGAGCCGAGAGTGTGTCGGTCAGTGAGCCGAGAGGATGTCTGTCAGTGAGCCGAGAGTGTGTCGGTTAGTGAGCCGACACTTTGTCGGTCAGTGAGCCAAGAGTGTGTCGGTCAGTCCGCCGTGGCAGTGTTGGTCAGTCAGCCGAGGCTGTGTAGTTCAGTGAGCTGAGAGTGTGTCGGTCAGTGAGCCGAGAGTGTGTCTGTCAGTGAGCCGGGAGTGCGTCGGTCAGTGAGCCAGGAGCGTGTCATTCAGTGAGCCCATGCTGTATCGGTCAGTGAGCCCAGGCCATGCCGGTCAGTGAGCAAGAGTGTGTTGGTCAGTGAGCCGAGAGAGTGTCTGTCAGTGAACCGGGAGTGTGTCTGTCACCGAGTAAAGAGTGTGTCGGTAAGTGAGCCGAGAGTGTGTCGGTCAGTGAGCAGAGAATGTGTCGGTCAGTGAGCTGAGAGTGTTGCGGTCGGTGAGTCGAGAGTGTAACGATCAGTGAGCCGAGAGTGTGTCTGTCAGTGAGCCGAGAGTGTGTCTGTCAGTGAGCCGAGAGTGTGTCTGTCAGTGAGCCGAGAGTGTGTCGGTCAGTGAGCCGAGAGTGTGTCTGTCAGTGAGCCGAGAGTCTGTAGGTCAGTGAGCTGAGAGTGTGTCTGTCAGTGAGCCGAGAGTGTGTCTGTCAGTGAGCCGAGAGTGTGTCTGTCAGTGAGCCGAGAGGGTGTCTGTCAGTGAGCCGAGAGTGTGTCGGTTAGTGAGCCGAGAGTGTGTCTGTCAGTGAGCCGAGAGTCTGTAGGTCAGTGAGCCGAGAGGATGTCTGTCAGTGAGCCGAGAGGGTGTATGTCAGTGAGCCGAGAGGGTGTCTGTCAGTGAGCCGAGAGTGTGTCGGTCAGTGAGCCGAGAGTTTGTCGGTCAGTGAGCCGAGAGTGTGTATGTCAGTGAGCCGAGAGGGTGTCTGTCAGGGAGCCGAGAGTGTGTCGGTCAGTGAGCCGAGAGGATGTCTGTCAGTGAGCCGAGAGTGTGTCAGTTAGTGAGCCGACACTTTGTCGGTCAGTGAGCCAAGAGTGTGTCGGTCAGTCCGCCGTGGCAGTGTTGCTCAGTCAGCCGAGGCTGTGTAGTTCAGTGAGCTGAGAGTGTGTCGGTCAGTGAGCCGAGAGTGTGTCTGTCAGTGAGCCGGGAGTGCGTCGGTCAGTGAGCCAGGAGCGTGTCATTCAGTGAGCCCATGCTGTATCGGTCAGTGAGCCCAGGCCATGCCGGTCAGTGAGCAAGAGTGTGTTGGTCAGTGAGCCGAGAGAGTGTCTGTCAGTGAACCGGGAGTGTGTCTGTCACCGAGTAAAGAGTGTGTCGGTAAGTGAGCCGAGAGTGTGTCGGTCAGTGAGCAGAGAATGTGTCGGTCAGTGAGCTGAGAGTGTTGCGGTCGGTGAGTCGAGAGTGTAACGATCAGTGAGCCGAGAGTGTGTCTGTCAGTGAGCCGAGAGTGTGTCTGTCAGTGAGCCGAGAGTGTGTCTGTCAGTGAGCCGAGAGTGTGTCGGTCAGTGAGCCGAGAGTGTGTCTGTCAGTGAGCCGAGAGTCTGTAGGTCAGTGAGCTGAGAGTGTGTCTGTCAGTAGGCCAAGAGTGTGTCGGTCAGTGAGCCGAGAGTACATCGGTCAGTGAGACGAGAGTGTGTGTGTCAGTGAGCCGAGAGTGTGTCTGTCAGTGAGCCGAGAGTTTGTCGGTTAGTGAGACGAGAGTGTGTGTGTCAGTGAGCCGAGAGTGTGTCAGTCAGTGAGCCGAGAGTGTGTCTGTCAGTGAGCCGAGAGTGTGTCTGTCAGTGAGCCGAGAGTGTGTCTGTCAGTGAGCCGAGAGTGTGTCGGTCAGTGAGCCGAGAGGATGTCTGTCAGTGAGCCGAGAGTGTGTCGGTTAGTGAGCCGACACTTTGTCGGTCAGTGAGCCAAGAGTGTGTCGGTCAGTCCGCCGAGGCAGTGTTGGTCAGTCAGCCGAGGCTGTGTAGTTCAGTGAGCTGAGAGTGTGTCGGTCAGTGAGCCGAGAGTGTGTATGTCAGTGAGCCGAGAGGGTGTCTGTCAGTGAGCCGAGAGTGTGTCGGTCAGTGAGCCGAGAGGATGTCTGTCAGTGAGCCGAGAGTGTGTCGGTTACTGAGCCGACACTTTGTCGGTCAGTGAGCCAAGAGTGTGTCGGTCAGTCCGCCGTGGCAGTGTTGGTCAGTCAGCCGAGGCTGTGTAGTTCAGTGAGCTGAGAGTGTGTCGGTCAGTGAGCCGAGAGTGTGTCTGTCAGTGAGCCGGGAGTGCGTCGGTCAGTGAGCCAGGAGCGTGTCATTCAGTGAGCCCATGCTGTATCGGTCAGTGAGCCCAGGCCATGCCGGTCAGTGAGCAAGAGTGTGTTGGTCAGTGAGCCGAGAGAGTGTCTGTCAGTGAACCGGGAGTGTGTCTGTCACCGAGTAAAGAGTGTGTCGGTAAGTGAGCCGAGAGTGTGTCGGTCAGTGAGCAGAGAATGTGTCGGTCAGTGAGCTGAGAGTGTTGCGGTCGGTGAGTCGAGAGTGTAACGATCAGTGAGCCGAGAGTGTGTCTGTCAGTGAGCCGAGAGTGTGTCTGTCAGTGAGCCGAGAGTGTGTCTGTCAGTGAGCCGAGAGTGTGTCGGTCAGTGAGCCGAGAGTGTGTCTGTCAGTGAGCCGAGAGTCTGTAGGTCAGTGAGCTGAGAGTGTGTCTGTCAGTGAGCCGAGAGTGTGTCTGTCAGTGAGCCGAGAGTGTGTCTGTCAGTGAGCCGAGAGGGTGTCTGTCAGTGAGCCGAGAGTGTGTCGGTTAGTGAGCCGAGAGTGTGTCTGTCAGTGAGCCGAGAGTCTGTAGGTCAGTGAGCCGAGAGGATGTCTGTCAGTGAGCCGAGAGGGTGTATGTCAGTGAGCCGAGAGGGTGTCTGTCAGTGAGCCGAGAGTGTGTCGGTCAGTGAGCCGAGAGTTTGTCGGTCAGTGAGCCGAGAGTGTGTATGTCAGTGAGCCGAGAGGGTGTCTGTCAGGGAGCCGAGAGTGTGTCGGTCAGTGAGCCGAGAGGATGTCTGTCAGTGAGCCGAGAGTGTGTCGGTTAGTGAGCCGACACTTTGTCGGTCAGTGAGCCAAGAGTGTGTCGGTCAGTCCGCCGTGGCAGTGTTGGTCAGTCAGCCGAGGCTGTGTAGTTCAGTGAGCTGAGAGTGTGTCGGTCAGTGAGCCGAGAGTGTGTCTGTCAGTGAGCCGGGAGTGCGTCGGTCAGTGAGCCAGGAGCGTGTCATTCAGTGAGCCCATGCTGTATCGGTCAGTGAGCCCAGGCCATGCCGGTCAGTGAGCAAGAGTGTGTTGGTCAGTGAGCCGAGAGAGTGTCTGTCAGTGAACCGGGAGTGTGTCTGTCACCGAGTAAAGAGTGTGTCGGTAAGTGAGCCGAGAGTGTGTCGGTCAGTGAGCAGAGAATGTGTCGGTCAGTGAGCTGAGAGTGTTGCGGTCGGTGAGTCGAGAGTGTAACGATCAGTGAGCCGAGAGTGTGTCTGTCAGTGAGCCGAGAGTGTGTCTGTCAGTGAGCCGAGAGTGTGTCGGTCAGTGAGCCGAGAGTGTGTCTGTCAGTGAGCCGAGAGTCTGTAGGTCAGTGAGCTGAGAGTGTGTCTGTCAGTGAGCCGAGAGTGTGTCTGTCAGTGAGCCGAGAGTGTGTCTGTCAGTGAGCCGAGAGGGTGTCTGTCAGTGAGCCGAGAGTGTGTCGGTTAGTGAGCCGAGACTGTGTCTGTCAGTGAGCCGAGAGTCTGTAGGTCAGTGAGCCGAGAGGATGTCTGTCAGTGAGCCGAGAGGGTGTATGTCAGTGAGCCGAGAGGGTGTCTGTCAGTGAGCCGAGAGTGTGTCGGTCAGTGAGCCGAGAGTTTGTCGGTCAGTGAGCCGAGAGTGTGTATGTCAGTGAGCCGAGAGGGTGTCTGTCAGGGAGCCGAGAGTGTGTCGGTCAGTGAGCCGAGAGGATGTCTGTCAGTGAGCCGAGAGTGTGTCGGTTAGTGAGCCGACACTTTGTCGGTCAGTGAGCCAAGAGTGTGTCGGTCAGTCCGCCGTGGCAGTGTTGGTCAGTCAGCCGAGGCTGTGTAGTTCAGTGAGCTGAGAGTGTGTCGGTCAGTGAGCCGAGAGTGTGTCTGTCAGTGAGCCGGGAGTGCGTCGGTCAGTGATCCAGGAGCGTGTCATTCAGTGAGCCCATGCTGTATCGGTCAGTGAGCCCAGGCCATGCCGGTCAGTGAGCAAGAGTGTGTTGGTCAGTGAGCCGAGTGAGTGTCTGTCAGTGAACCGGGAGTGTGTCTGTCACCGAGTAAAGAGTGTGTCGGTAAGTGAGCCGAGAGTGTGTCGGTCAGTGAGCAGAGAATGTGTCGGTCAGTGAGCTGAGAGTGTTGCGGTCGGTGAGTCGAGAGTGTAACGATCAGTGAGCCGAGAGTGTGTCTGTCAGTGAGCCGAGAGTGTGTCTGTCAGTGAGCCGAGAGTGTGTCTGTCAGTGAGCCGAGAGTGTGTCGGTCAGTGAGCCGAGAGTGTGTCTGTCAGTGAGCCGAGAGTCTGTAGGTCAGTGAGCTGAGAGTGTGTCTGTCAGTAGGCCAAGAGTGTGTCGGTCAGTGAGCCGAGAGTACATCGGTCAGTGAGACGAGAGTGTGTGTGTCAGTGAGCCGAGAGTGTGTCTGTCAGTGAGCCGAGAGTTTGTCGGTTAGTGAGACGAGAGTGTGTGTGTCAGTGAGCCGAGAGTGTGTCAGTCAGTGAGCCGAGAGTGTGTCTGTCAGTGAGCCGAGAGTGTGTCTGTCAGTGAGCCGAGAGTGTGTCTGTCAGTGAGCCGAGAGTGTGTCGGTCAGTGAGCCGAGAGGATGTCTGTCAGTGAGCCGAGAGTGTGTCGGTCAGTGAGCCGAGAGGATGTCTGTCAGTGAGCCGAGAGTGTCGGTTAGTGAGCCGACACTTTGTCGGTCAGTGAGCCAAGAGTGTGTCGGTCAGTCCGCCGAGGCAGTGTTGGTCAGTCAGCCGAGGCTGTGTAGTTCAGTGAGCTGAGAGTGTGTCGGTCAGTGAGCCGAGAGTGTGTCTGTCAGTGAGCCGGGAGTGCGTCGGTCAGTGAGCCAAGAGCGTGTCATTCAGTGAGCCCATGCTGTATCGGTCAGTGAGCCCAGGCCATGCCGGTGAGTGAGCAAGAGTGTGTTGGTCAGTGAGCCGAGAGAGTGTCTGTCAGTGAACCGGGAGTGTGTCTGTCACCGAGTAAAGAGTGTGTCGGTCAGTGAGCCGAGAGTGTGTCGGTCAGTGAGCAGAGAATGTGTCGGTCAGTGAGCTGAGAGTGTTGCGGTCGGTGAGTCGAGAGTGTATCGATCAGTGAGCCGGGTATACGTTAGTAGGTGAGCCGAGAGTGTGTCTGTCAGTGAGCCGAGCATGTGCTGGTCAATGAGGCGAGAATGTGTCCATCTATGAGCTGAGACTGTGTTGGTCAGTGAGCCGAGAGTGTGTCAGTCAGTGAGCCGAGAGTGTGTCAGTCAGTGAGCCGAGAGTGTGTCAGTCAGTGAGCCGAGAATGTGTCGGTCAGTGAGCCGACATTGTGTTGGTCAGTGAGCGAATAGTGTGTCTGTCAAAGAGGCAAGAGTGTGTCTGTCAGCGAGTCGAGAGTGTGTCTGTCAGTGAGTCGAGAGTGTGTCTGTCAGCGGGCCGAGACTCTGCCTGTCACTGAGCCGAGAGTGTGTCGGTCAATGGGCTGAAAATGTGTCCGTCAGTGAACTAAGTTTGTGTCGGTCAGTGTGCCGAGAGTGTGTCTGTCAGCGAGTCGAGACTGTGCCTGTCAGTGAGTCAAGAGTGTGTCTGTCAGCGAGTCGAGACTGTGCCTGTCAGTGAGCCAAGAGTGTGTCGGTCAATGGGCTGAAAATGTGTCCGTCAGTGAATTAAGTTTGTGTTGGTCAGTGTGCCGAGAGTGTGGCGGTCAGTGAGCCAAGAGTGTGTCTGTCAGTGAGCCGAGAGTATGTCTGTCAGTGAGCCGAGAGTGTGTCAGTCAGCGAGCCGAGAGTGTGTCGGTCAGTGAGCCGATAGTGTGTCTGTCAGTGAGCCGAGAGTCTGTAGGTCAGTGAGCTGAGAGTGTGTCTGTCAGTAGGCCAAGAGTGTGTCGGTCAGTGAGCTGAGAGTGTGTCTGTCAGTAGGCCAAGAGTGTGTCGGTCAGTGAGCCGAGAGTCTGTAGGTCAGTGAGCTGAGAGTGTGTCTGTCAGTGAGCCGAGAGTGTGTCTGTCAGTGAACCGAGAGTATGTCGGTCAGTGAGCTGAGAGTGTGTCTGTCAGTAGGCCAAGAGTGTGTCGGTCAGTGAGCATAGAGTGTGTCTGTCAGTGAGCCGAGAGTCTGTAGGTCAGTGAGCTGAGAGTGTTTCTGTCAGTGAGCCGAGAGTGTGTCGGTCAGTGAGCAGAGAGTGTGTCGGTCAATGAGCAGAGAGTGTGTCAGTCAGTGAGCTGAGAGTGTGTCGGTCAGTGAGCCGAGAGTGTGTCGGTCAGTGAGCAGAGAATGTGTCGGTCAGTGAGCCGAGAGTATGTCGGTCAGTGAGGCGAGAGTGTGTCTGTCAGTGAGCCGAGAGTGTGTCTGTCAGTGAGCCGAGAGTCTGTAGGTCAGTGAGCTGAGAGTGTTTCTGTCAGTGAGCCGAGAGTGTGTCTGTCAGTGAGCCGAGAGGGTGTCTGTCAGTGAGCCGAGAGTGTGTCGGTTAGTGAGCCGAGAGGGTGTCTGTCAGTGAGCCGAGAGTGTGTCGGTTAGTGAGCCGAGAGTGTGTCTGTCAGTGAGCCGAGAGTCTGTAGGTTAGTGAGCCGAGAGGATGTCTGTCAGTGAGCCGAGAGGGTGTATGTCAGTGAGCCGAGAGGGTGTCTGTCAGTGAGCCGAGAGTGTGTCGGTCAGTGAGCCGAGAGTTTGTCGGTCAGTGAGCCGAGAGTGTGTATGTCAGTGAGCCGAGAGGGTGTCTGTCAGGGAGCCGAGAGTGTGTCGGTCAGTGAGCCGAGAGTACGTCGGTCAGTGAGACGAGAGTGTGTGTGTCAGTGAGCCGAGAGTGTGTCTGTCAGTGAGCCGAGAGTTTGTCGGTTAGTGAGACGAGAGTGTGTATGTCAGTGAGCCGAGAGTGTGTCTGTCAGTGAGCCGAGAGGGTGTCTGTCAGTGAGCCGAGAGGGTGTATGTCAGTGAGCCGAGAGGGTGTCTGTCAGTGAGCCGAGAGTGTGTCGGTCAGTGAGCCGAGAGTTTGTCGGTCAGTGAGCCGAGAGTGTGTATGTCAGTGAGCCGAGAGGGTGTCTGTCAGTGAGCCGAGAGTGTGTCGGTCAGTGAGCCGAGAGGATGTCTGTCAGTGAGCCGAGAGTGTGTCGGTTAGTGAGCCGACACTTTGTCGGTCAGTGAGCCAAGAGTGTGTCGGTCAGTCCGCCGTGGCAGTGTTGGTCAGTCAGCCGAGGCTGTGTAGTTCAGTGAGCTGAGAGTGTGTCGGTCAGTGAGCCGAGAGTGTGTCTGTCAGTGAGCCGGGAGTGCGTCGGTCAGTGAGCCAGGAGCGTGTCATTCAGTGAGCCCATGCTGTATCGGTCAGTGAGCCCAGGCCATGCCGGTCAGTGAGCAAGAGTGTGTTGGTCAGTGAGCCGAGAGAGTGTCTGTCAGTGAACCGGGAGTGTGTCTGTCACCGAGTAAAGAGTGTGTCGGTAAGTGAGCCGAGAGTGTGTCGGTCAGTGAGCAGAGAATGTGTCGGTCAGTGAGCTGAGAGTGTTGCGGTCGGTGAGTCGAGAGTGTAACGATCAGTGAGCCGAGAGTGTGTCTGTCAGTGAGCCGAGAGTGTGTCTGTCAGTGAGCCGAGAGTGTGTCTGTCAGTGAGCCGAGAGTGTGTCGGTCAGTGAGCCGAGAGTGTGTCTGTCAGTGAGCCGAGAGTCTGTAGGTCAGTGAGCTGAGAGTGTGTCTGTCAGTAGGCCAAGAGTGTGTCGGTCAGTGAGCCGAGAGTACATCGGTCAGTGAGACGAGAGTGTGTGTGTCAGTGAGCCGAGAGTGTGTCTGTCAGTGAGCCGAGAGTTTGTCGGTTAGTGAGACGAGAGTGTGTGTGTCAGTGAGCCGAGAGTGTGTGTGTCAGTGAGCCGAGAGTTTGTCGGTTAGTGAGACGAGAGTGTGTGTGTCAGTGAGACGAGAGTGTGTGTGTCAGTGAGCCGAGAGTGTGTCAGTCAGTGAGCCGAGAGTGTGTCGGTCAGTGAGCCGAGAGGATGTCTGTCAGTGAGCCGAGAGTGTCGGTTAGTGAGCCGACACTTTGTCGGTCAGTGAGCCAAGAGTGTGTCGGTCAGTCCGCCGAGGCAGTGTTGGTCAGTCAGCCGAGGCTGTGTAGTTCAGTGAGCTGAGAGTGTGTCGGTCAGTGAGCCGAGAGTGTGTCTGTCAGTGAGCCGGGAGTGCGTCGGTCAGTGAGCCAAGAGCGTGTCATTCAGTGAGCCCATGCTGTATCGGTCAGTGAGCCCAGGCCATGCCGGTGAGTGAGCAAGAGTGTGTTGGTCAGTGAGCCGAGAGAGTGTCTGTCAGTGAACCGGGAGTGTGTCTGTCACCGAGTAAAGAGTGTGTCGGTCAGTGAGCCGAGAGTGTGTCGGTCAGTGAGCAGAGAATGTGTCGGTCAGTGAGCTGAGAGTGTTGCGGTCGGTGAGTCGAGAGTGTATCGATCAGTGAGCCGGGTATACGTTAGTAGGTGAGCCGAGAGTGTGTCTGTCAGTGAGCCGAGCATGTGCTGGTCAATGAGGCGAGAATGTGTCCATCTATGAGCTGAGACTGTGTTGGTCAGTGAGCCGAGAGTGTGTCAGTCAGTGAGCCGAGAGTGTGTCAGTCAGTGAGCCGAGAGTGTGTCAGTCAGTGAGCCGAGAATGTGTCGGTCAGTGAGCCGACATTGTGTTGGTCAGTGAGCGAATAGTGTGTCTGTCAAAGAGGCAAGAGTGTGTCTGTCAGCGAGTCGAGAGTGTGTCTGTCAGTGAGTCGAGAGTGTGTCTGTCAGCGGGCCGAGACTCTGCCTGTCACTGAGCCGAGAGTGTGTCGGTCAATGGGCTGAAAATGTGTCCGTCAGTGAACTAAGTTTGTGTCGGTCAGTGTGCCGAGAGTGTGTCTGTCAGCGAGTCGAGACTGTGCCTGTCAGTGAGTCAAGAGTGTGTCTGTCAGCGAGTCGAGACTGTGCCTGTCAGTGAGCCAAGAGTGTGTCGGTCAATGGGCTGAAAATGTGTCCGTCAGTGAATTAAGTTTGTGTTGGTCAGTGTGCCGAGAGTGTGGCGGTCAGTGAGCCAAGAGTGTGTCTGTCAGTGAGCCGAGAGTATGTCTGTCAGTGAGCCGAGAGTGTGTCAGTCAGCGAGCCGAGAGTGTGTCGGTCAGTGAGCCGATAGTGTGTCTGTCAGTGAGCCGAGAGTCTGTAGGTCAGTGAGCTGAGAGTGTGTCTGTCAGTAGGCCAAGAGTGTGTCGGTCAGTGAGCTGAGAGTGTGTCTGTCAGTAGGCCAAGAGTGTGTCGGTCAGTGAGCCGAGAGTCTGTAGGTCAGTGAGCTGAGAGTGTGTCTGTCAGTGAGCCGAGAGTGTGTCTGTCAGTGAACCGAGAGTATGTCGGTCAGTGAGGCGAGAGTGTGTCTGTCAGTGAGCCGAGAGTGTGTCGTTCAGTGAGCATAGAGTGTGTCTGTCAGTGAGCCGAGAGTCTGTAGGTCAGTGAGCTGAGAGTGTTTCTGTCAGTGAGCCGAGAGTGTGTCTGTCAGTGAGCCGAGAGTATGTCGGTCAGTGAGCTGAGAGTGTGTCTGTCAGTAGGCCAAGAGTGTGTCGGTCAGTGAGCATAGAGTGTGTCTGTCAGTGAGCCGAGAGTCTGTAGGTCAGTGAGCTGAGAGTGTTTCTGTCAGTGAGCCGAGAGTGTGTCGGTCAGTGAGCAGAGAGTGTGTCGGTCAATGAGCAGAGAGTGTGTCAGTCAGTGAGCTGAGAGTGTGTCGGTCAGTGAGCCGAGAGTGTGTCGGTCAGTGAGCAGAGAATGTGTCGGTCAGTGAGCCGAGAGTATGTCGGTCAGTGAGGCGAGAGTGTGTCTGTCAGTGAGCCGAGAGTGTGTCTGTCAGTGAGCCGAGAGTCTGTAGGTCAGTGAGCTGAGAGTGTTTCTGTCAGTGAGCCGAGAGTGTGTCTGTCAGTGAGGCGAGAGTATGTCGGTCAGTGAGCCGAGAGTGTGTCTGTCAATGAGCCGAGAGTATGTCGGTCAGTGAGCCGAGAGTGTGTCTGTCAGTGAGCCGAGAGTTAGTCGGTCAGTGAGCAGAGAGTGTGTCAGTCAGTGAGCAGAGAGTGTGTCGGTCAATGAGCAGAGAGTGTGTCGGTCAGTGAGCTGAGAGTGTGTCGGTCAGTGAGCCGAGAGTGTGTCGGTCAGTGAGCAGAGAATGTGTCGGTCAGTGAGCAGAGAATGTGTCGGTCAGTGAGCTGAGAATGTTGTGGTCAGTGAGTCGAGAGTGTATCGATCAGTGAGCCGGTTATACGTTGGTAGATGAGCCGAGAGTGTGTCTGTCAGTGAGACGAGCATGTGCCGGTCAAGAGGCGAGAATGTGTCCATCTATGAGCTGAGACTGTGTTGGTATGTGAGCTGTGATTGTGTCAGCCAGTGAGCTCAAGCCGTGTCGGTCAGTGAGCCGAGATTGTGTCGGTAAGTGTGCCAAGAGTGTGTTGGTCAATGAGCTGAGAGTGTGTTGGTCAGTGAGTCGGGTGTGTGTCTTCAGTGAGTCAAGAGCTGGTCGGTCAGTGAGCCGAGAGTCTGTCGGTCAGTGAGCCGACATTGTGTCAGTCAGCGAGCCGAGACTGTGCCTGTCAGTGAGCCGAGAGCGTGTCGGTCAATGGGCTGAAAATGTGTCCGTCAGTGAACTAAGTTTGTGTCGGTCAGTGAGCCGAGAGTGTGGCGGTCAGTGAGCCAAGAGTGTGTCTGTCAGTGAGCCAAGAGTGTGTCTGTATGTGAGCCGAGAGTGTGTCGGTCAGTGAGCTGAGAGGATGTCTGTCAGTGAGCCGAGAGTGTGTCGGTCAGTGAGCCGACACTTTGTTGGTCAGTGAGCCAAGAGTGTGTTGGTCAGTCAGTCGAGGCAGTGTTGGTCAGTCAGCCGAGGCTGTGTAGTTCAGTGAGCTGAGAGTCTGTAGGTCAGTGAGCCGAGAGTGTGTCTGTCAGTGAGCCGAGAGTGTGTCTGTCAATGGGATGGAAATGTGTCCGTCAGTGAACTAAGTTTGTGTCGGTCAGTGCGCCGAGAGTGTGGCAGTCAGTGAGCCGAGAGTGTGTCTGTCAGTGTGCCGAGAGTTTGTCGGTCAGTGAGCCGAGAGTGTGTCTGTCAGTGTGCCGACAGTTTGTCGGTCAATGGGTTGAAAATGTGTCCGTCAGTGAACTAAGTTTGTGTCGCTCAGTGTGCCGAGAGTGTGTCTGTCAGCGAGTCGAGAGTGTGTCTGTCAGCGAGTCGAGACTGTGCCTGTCAGTGAGCCGAGAGTGTGTCTGTCAGCGAGTCGAGACTGTGCCTGTCAGCGGGCCGAGACTGTGCCTGTCAGTGAGCCAAGAGTGTGTCGGTCAATGGGCTGAAAATGTGTCCGTCAGTGAACTAAGTTTGTGTCGGTCAGTGTGCCGAGAGTGTGGCAGTCAGTGAGCCGAGAGTGTGTCTGTCAGTGAGCCGAGAGTGTGTCTGTCAGTGAGCCGAGAGTGTGTCTGTCAGTGAGCCGAGAGTGTGTCTGTCAGTAGGCCAAGAGTGTGTCGGTCAGTGAGCTGAGAGTCTGTAGGTCAGTGAGCTGAGAGTGTGTCTGTCAGTGAGCCGAGAGTGTGTCTGTCAGTGAGCCGAGAGTATGTCGGTCAGTGAGGCGAGAGTATGTCGGTCAGTGAGCCGAGAGTGTGTCTGTCAGTGAGCCGAGAGTGTGTCTGTCAGTGAGCCGAGAGTGTGTCGGTCCGTCAGGCGAGAGTGTGTCGGTCAGTGAGCCGAGAGTGTGTCGGTCAGTGAGCCGAGAGTGTGTCTGTCAGTGAGCCGAGAGTCTGTAGGTCAGTGAGCTGAGAGTGTGTCTGTCAGTAGGCCAAGAGTGTGTCGGTCAGTGAGCATAGAGTGTGTCTGTCAGTGAGCCGAGAGTCTGTAGGTCAGTGAGCTGAGAGTGTTTCTGTCAGTGAGCCGAGAGTGTGTCGGTCAGTGAGCAGAGAGTGTGTCGGTCAATGAGCAGAGAGTGTGTCAGTCAGTGAGCTGAGAGTGTGTCGGTCAGTGAGCCGAGAGTGTGTCGGTCAGTGAGCAGAGAATGTGTCGGTCAGTGAGCCGAGAGTATGTCGGTCAGTGAGGCGAGAGTGTGTCTGTCAGTGAGCCGAGAGTGTGTCTGTCAGTGAGCCGAGAGTCTGTAGGTCAGTGAGCTGAGAGTGTTTCTGTCAGTGAGCCGAGAGTGTGTCTGTCAGTGAGGCGAGAGTATGTCGGTCAGTGAGCCGAGAGTGTGTCTGTCAATGAGCCGAGAGTATGTCGGTCAGTGAGCCGAGAGTGTGTCTGTCAGTGAGCCGAGAGTTAGTCGGTCAGTGAGCAGAGAGTGTGTCAGTCAGTGAGCAGAGAGTGTGTCGGTCAATGAGCAGAGAGTGTGTCGGTCAGTGAGCCGACATTGTGTTGGTCAGTGAGCGAATAGTGTGTCTGTCAAAGAGGCAAGAGTGTGTCTGTCAGCGAGTCGAGAGTGTGTCTGTCAGTGAGTCGAGAGTGTGTCTGTCAGCGGGCCGAGACTCTGCCTGTCACTGAGCCGAGAGTGTGTCGGTCAATGGGCTGAAAATGTGTCCGTCAGTGAACTAAGTTTGTGTCGGTCAGTGTGCCGAGAGTGTGTCTGTCAGCGAGTCGAGACTGTGCCTGTCAGTGAGTCAAGAGTGTGTCTGTCAGCGAGTCGAGACTGTGCCTGTCAGTGAGCCAAGAGTGTGTCGGTCAATGGGCTGAAAATGTGTCCGTCAGTGAATTAAGTTTGTGTTGGTCAGTGTGCCGAGAGTGTGGCGGTCAGTGAGCCAAGAGTGTGTCTGTCAGTGAGCCGAGAGTATGTCTGTCAGTGAGCCGAGAGTGTGTCAGTCAGCGAGCCGAGAGTGTGTCGGTCAGTGAGCCGATAGTGTGTCTGTCAGTGAGCCGAGAGTCTGTAGGTCAGTGAGCTGAGAGTGTGTCTGTCAGTAGGCCAAGAGTGTGTCGGTCAGTGAGCTGAGAGTGTGTCTGTCAGTAGGCCAAGAGTGTGTCGGTCAGTGAGCCGAGAGTCTGTAGGTCAGTGAGCTGAGAGTGTGTCTGTCAGTGAGCCGAGAGTGTGTCTGTCAGTGAACCGAGAGTATGTCGGTCAGTGAGCTGAGAGTGTGTCTGTCAGTAGGCCAAGAGTGTGTCGGTCAGTGAGCATAGAGTGTGTCTGTCAGTGAGCCGAGAGTCTGTAGGTCAGTGAGCTGAGAGTGTTTCTGTCAGTGAGCCGAGAGTGTGTCGGTCAGTGAGCAGAGAGTGTGTCGGTCAATGAGCAGAGAGTGTGTCAGTCAGTGAGCTGAGAGTGTGTCGGTCAGTGAGCCGAGAGTGTGTCGGTCAGTGAGCAGAGAATGTGTCGGTCAGTGAGCCGAGAGTATGTCGGTCAGTGAGGCGAGAGTGTGTCTGTCAGTGAGCCGAGAGTGTGTCTGTCAGTGAGCCGAGAGTCTGTAGGTCAGTGAGCTGAGAGTGTTTCTGTCAGTGAGCCGAGAGTGTGTCTGTCAGTGAGCCGAGAGGGTGTCTGTCAGTGAGCCGAGAGTGTGTCGGTTAGTGAGCCGAGAGGGTGTCTGTCAGTGAGCCGAGAGTGTGTCGGTTAGTGAGCCGAGAGTGTGTCTGTCAGTGAGCCGAGAGTCTGTAGGTTAGTGAGCCGAGAGGATGTCTGTCAGTGAGCCGAGAGGGTGTATGTCAGTGAGCCGAGAGGGTGTCTGTCAGTGAGCCGAGAGTGTGTCGGTCAGTGAGCCGAGAGTTTGTCGGTCAGTGAGCCGAGAGTGTGTATGTCAGTGAGCCGAGAGGGTGTCTGTCAGGGAGCCGAGAGTGTGTCGGTCAGTGAGCCGAGAGTACGTCGGTCAGTGAGACGAGAGTGTGTGTGTCAGTGAGCCGAGAGTGTGTCTGTCAGTGAGCCGAGAGTTTGTCGGTTAGTGAGACGAGAGTGTGTATGTCAGTGAGCCGAGAGTGTGTCTGTCAGTGAGCCGAGAGGGTGTCTGTCAGTGAGCCGAGAGGGTGTATGTCAGTGAGCCGAGAGGGTGTCTGTCAGTGAGCCGAGAGTGTGTCGGTCAGTGAGCCGAGAGTTTGTCGGTCAGTGAGCCGAGAGTGTGTATGTCAGTGAGCCGAGAGGGTGTCTGTCAGTGAGCCGAGAGTGTGTCGGTCAGTGAGCCGAGAGGATGTCTGTCAGTGAGCCGAGAGTGTGTCGGTTAGTGAGCCGACACTTTGTCGGTCAGTGAGCCAAGAGTGTGTCGGTCAGTCCGCCGTGGCAGTGTTGGTCAGTCAGCCGAGGCTGTGTAGTTCAGTGAGCTGAGAGTGTGTCGGTCAGTGAGCCGAGAGTGTGTCTGTCAGTGAGCCGGGAGTGCGTCGGTCAGTGAGCCAGGAGCGTGTCATTCAGTGAGCCCATGCTGTATCGGTCAGTGAGCCCAGGCCATGCCGGTCAGTGAGCAAGAGTGTGTTGGTCAGTGAGCCGAGAGAGTGTCTGTCAGTGAACCGGGAGTGTGTCTGTCACCGAGTAAAGAGTGTGTCGGTAAGTGAGCCGAGAGTGTGTCGGTCAGTGAGCAGAGAATGTGTCGGTCAGTGAGCTGAGAGTGTTGCGGTCGGTGAGTCGAGAGTGTAACGATCAGTGAGCCGAGAGTGTGTCTGTCAGTGAGCCGAGAGTGTGTCTGTCAGTGAGCCGAGAGTGTGTCTGTCAGTGAGCCGAGAGTGTGTCGGTCAGTGAGCCGAGAGTGTGTCTGTCAGTGAGCCGAGAGTCTGTAGGTCAGTGAGCTGAGAGTGTGTCTGTCAGTAGGCCAAGAGTGTGTCGGTCAGTGAGCCGAGAGTACATCGGTCAGTGAGACGAGAGTGTGTGTGTCAGTGAGCCGAGAGTGTGTCTGTCAGTGAGCCGAGAGTTTGTCGGTTAGTGAGACGAGAGTGTGTGTGTCAGTGAGCCGAGAGTGTGTGTGTCAGTGAGCCGAGAGTTTGTCGGTTAGTGAGACGAGAGTGTGTGTGTCAGTGAGACGAGAGTGTGTGTGTCAGTGAGCCGAGAGTGTGTCAGTCAGTGAGCCGAGAGTGTGTCGGTCAGTGAGCCGAGAGGATGTCTGTCAGTGAGCCGAGAGTGTCGGTTAGTGAGCCGACACTTTGTCGGTCAGTGAGCCAAGAGTGTGTCGGTCAGTCCGCCGAGGCAGTGTTGGTCAGTCAGCCGAGGCTGTGTAGTTCAGTGAGCTGAGAGTGTGTCGGTCAGTGAGCCGAGAGTGTGTCTGTCAGTGAGCCGGGAGTGCGTCGGTCAGTGAGCCAAGAGCGTGTCATTCAGTGAGCCCATGCTGTATCGGTCAGTGAGCCCAGGCCATGCCGGTGAGTGAGCAAGAGTGTGTTGGTCAGTGAGCCGAGAGAGTGTCTGTCAGTGAACCGGGAGTGTGTCTGTCACCGAGTAAAGAGTGTGTCGGTCAGTGAGCCGAGAGTGTGTCGGTCAGTGAGCAGAGAATGTGTCGGTCAGTGAGCTGAGAGTGTTGCGGTCGGTGAGTCGAGAGTGTATCGATCAGTGAGCCGGGTATACGTTAGTAGGTGAGCCGAGAGTGTGTCTGTCAGTGAGCCGAGCATGTGCTGGTCAATGAGGCGAGAATGTGTCCATCTATGAGCTGAGACTGTGTTGGTCAGTGAGCCGAGAGTGTGTCAGTCAGTGAGCCGAGAGTGTGTCAGTCAGTGAGCCGAGAGTGTGTCAGTCAGTGAGCCGAGAATGTGTCGGTCAGTGAGCCGACATTGTGTTGGTCAGTGAGCGAATAGTGTGTCTGTCAAAGAGGCAAGAGTGTGTCTGTCAGCGAGTCGAGAGTGTGTCTGTCAGTGAGTCGAGAGTGTGTCTGTCAGCGGGCCGAGACTCTGCCTGTCACTGAGCCGAGAGTGTGTCGGTCAATGGGCTGAAAATGTGTCCGTCAGTGAACTAAGTTTGTGTCGGTCAGTGTGCCGAGAGTGTGTCTGTCAGCGAGTCGAGACTGTGCCTGTCAGTGAGTCAAGAGTGTGTCTGTCAGCGAGTCGAGACTGTGCCTGTCAGTGAGCCAAGAGTGTGTCGGTCAATGGGCTGAAAATGTGTCCGTCAGTGAATTAAGTTTGTGTTGGTCAGTGTGCCGAGAGTGTGGCGGTCAGTGAGCCAAGAGTGTGTCTGTCAGTGAGCCGAGAGTATGTCTGTCAGTGAGCCGAGAGTGTGTCAGTCAGCGAGCCGAGAGTGTGTCGGTCAGTGAGCCGATAGTGTGTCTGTCAGTGAGCCGAGAGTCTGTAGGTCAGTGAGCTGAGAGTGTGTCTGTCAGTAGGCCAAGAGTGTGTCGGTCAGTGAGCTGAGAGTGTGTCTGTCAGTAGGCCAAGAGTGTGTCGGTCAGTGAGCCGAGAGTCTGTAGGTCAGTGAGCTGAGAGTGTGTCTGTCAGTGAGCCGAGAGTGTGTCTGTCAGTGAACCGAGAGTATGTCGGTCAGTGAGGCGAGAGTGTGTCTGTCAGTGAGCCGAGAGTGTGTCGTTCAGTGAGCATAGAGTGTGTCTGTCAGTGAGCCGAGAGTCTGTAGGTCAGTGAGCTGAGAGTGTTTCTGTCAGTGAGCCGAGAGTGTGTCTGTCAGTGAGCCGAGAGTATGTCGGTCAGTGAGCTGAGAGTGTGTCTGTCAGTAGGCCAAGAGTGTGTCGGTCAGTGAGCATAGAGTGTGTCTGTCAGTGAGCCGAGAGTCTGTAGGTCAGTGAGCTGAGAGTGTTTCTGTCAGTGAGCCGAGAGTGTGTCGGTCAGTGAGCAGAGAGTGTGTCGGTCAATGAGCAGAGAGTGTGTCAGTCAGTGAGCTGAGAGTGTGTCGGTCAGTGAGCCGAGAGTGTGTCGGTCAGTGAGCAGAGAATGTGTCGGTCAGTGAGCCGAGAGTATGTCGGTCAGTGAGGCGAGAGTGTGTCTGTCAGTGAGCCGAGAGTGTGTCTGTCAGTGAGCCGAGAGTCTGTAGGTCAGTGAGCTGAGAGTGTTTCTGTCAGTGAGCCGAGAGTGTGTCTGTCAGTGAGGCGAGAGTATGTCGGTCAGTGAGCCGAGAGTGTGTCTGTCAATGAGCCGAGAGTATGTCGGTCAGTGAGCCGAGAGTGTGTCTGTCAGTGAGCCGAGAGTTAGTCGGTCAGTGAGCAGAGAGTGTGTCAGTCAGTGAGCAGAGAGTGTGTCGGTCAATGAGCAGAGAGTGTGTCGGTCAGTGAGCTGAGAGTGTGTCGGTCAGTGAGCCGAGAGTGTGTCGGTCAGTGAGCAGAGAATGTGTCGGTCAGTGAGCAGAGAATGTGTCGGTCAGTGAGCTGAGAATGTTGTGGTCAGTGAGTCGAGAGTGTATCGATCAGTGAGCCGGTTATACGTTGGTAGATGAGCCGAGAGTGTGTCTGTCAGTGAGACGAGCATGTGCCGGTCAAGAGGCGAGAATGTGTCCATCTATGAGCTGAGACTGTGTTGGTATGTGAGCTGTGATTGTGTCAGCCAGTGAGCTCAAGCCGTGTCGGTCAGTGAGCCGAGATTGTGTCGGTCAGTTTGCCAAGAGTGTGTTGGTCAATGAGCTGAGAGTGTGTTGGTCAGTGAGTCGGGTGTGTGTCTTCAGTGAGTCAAGAGCTGGTCGGTCAGTGAGCCGAGAGTCTGTCGGTCAGTGAGCCGACATTGTGTCAGTCAGCGAGCCGAGACTGTGCCTGTCAGTGAGCCGAGAGCGTGTCGGTCAATGGGCTGAAAATGTGTCCGTCAGTGAACTAAGTTTGTGTCGGTCAGTGAGCCGAGAGTGTGGCGGTCAGTGAGCCAAGAGTGTGTCTGTCAGTGAGCCAAGAGTGTGTCTGTATGTGAGCCGAGAGTGTGTCGGTCAGTGAGCTGAGAGGATGTCTGTCAGTGAGCCGAGAGTGTGTCGGTCAGTGAGCCGACACTTTGTTGGTCAGTGAGCCAAGAGTGTGTTGGTCAGTCAGTCGAGGCAGTGTTGGTCAGTCAGCCGAGGCTGTGTAGTTCAGTGAGCTGAGAGTCTGTAGGTCAGTGAGCCGAGAGTGTGTCTGTCAGTGAGCCGAGAGTGTGTCTGTCAATGGGATGGAAATGTGTCCGTCAGTGAACTAAGTTTGTGTCGGTCAGTGCGCCGAGAGTGTGGCAGTCAGTGAGCCGAGAGTGTGTCTGTCAGTGTGCCGAGAGTTTGTCGGTCAGTGAGCCGAGAGTGTGTCTGTCAGTGTGCCGACAGTTTGTCGGTCAATGGGTTGAAAATGTGTCCGTCAGTGAACTAAGTTTGTGTCGCTCAGTGTGCCGAGAGTGTGTCTGTCAGCGAGTCGAGAGTGTGTCTGTCAGCGAGTCGAGACTGTGCCTGTCAGTGAGCCGAGAGTGTGTCTGTCAGCGAGTCGAGACTGTGCCTGTCAGCGGGCCGAGACTGTGCCTGTCAGTGAGCCAAGAGTGTGTCGGTCAATGGGCTGAAAATGTGTCCGTCAGTGAACTAAGTTTGTGTCGGTCAGTGTGCCGAGAGTGTGGCAGTCAGTGAGCCGAGAGTGTGTCTGTCAGTGAGCCGAGAGTGTGTCTGTCAGTGAGCCGAGAGTGTGTCTGTCAGTGAGCCGAGAGTGTGTCTGTCAGTAGGCCAAGAGTGTGTCGGTCAGTGAGCTGAGAGTCTGTAGGTCAGTGAGCTGAGAGTGTGTCTGTCAGTGAGCCGAGAGTGTGTCTGTCAGTGAGCCGAGAGTATGTCGGTCAGTGAGGCGAGAGTATGTCGGTCAGTGAGCCGAGAGTGTGTCTGTCAGTGAGCCGAGAGTGTGTCTGTCAGTGAGCCGAGAGTGTGTCTGTCAGTGAGCCGAGAGTGTGTCGGTCCGTCAGGCGAGAGTGTGTCGGTCAGTGAGCCGAGAGTGTGTCGGTCAGTGAGCCGAGAGTGTGTCTGTCAGTGAGCCGAGAGTCTGTAGGTCAGTGAGCTGAGAGTGTGTCTGTCAGTAGGCCAAGAGTGTGTCGGTCAGTGAGCATAGAGTGTGTCTGTCAGTGAGCCGAGAGTCTGTAGGTCAGTGAGCTGAGAGTGTTTCTGTCAGTGAGCCGAGAGTGTGTCGGTCAGTGAGCAGAGAGTGTGTCGGTCAATGAGCAGAGAGTGTGTCAGTCAGTGAGCTGAGAGTGTGTCGGTCAGTGAGCCGAGAGTGTGTTGGTCAGTGAGCAGAGAATGTGTCGGTCAGTGAGCCGAGAGTATGTCGGTCAGTGAGGCGAGAGTGTGTCTGTCAGTGAGCCGAGAGTGTGTCTGTCAGTGAGCCGAGAGTCTGTAGGTCAGTGAGCTGAGAGTGTTTCTGTCAGTGAGCCGAGAGTGTGTCTGTCAGTGAGGCGAGAGTATGTCGGTCAGTGAGCCGAGAGTGTGTCTGTCAATGAGCCGAGAGTATGTCGGTCAGTGAGCCGAGAGTGTGTCTGTCAGTGAGCCGAGAGTTAGTCGGTCAGTGAGCAGAGAGTGTGTCAGTCAGTGAGCAGAGAGTGTGTCGGTCAATGAGCAGAGAGTGTGTCGGTCAGTGAGCTGAGAGTGTGTCGGTCAGTGAGCCGAGAGTGTGTCGGTCAGTGAGCAGAGAATGTGTCGGTCAGTGAGCTGAGAATGTTGTGGTCAGTGAGTCGAGAGTGTATCGATCAGTGAGCCGGTTATACGTTGGTAGATGAGCCGAGAGTGTGTCTGTCAGTGAGACGAGCATGTGCCGGTCAAGAGGCGAGAATGTGTCCATCTATGAGCTGAGACTGTGTTGGTATGTGAGCTGTGATTGTGTCAGCCAGTGAGCTCAAGCCGTGTCGGTCAGTGAGCCGAGATTGTGTCGGTCAGTGTGCCAAGAGTGTGTTGGTCAATGAGCTGAGAGTGTGTTGGTCAGTGAGTCGGGTGTGTGTCTTCAGTGAGTCAAGAGCTGGTCGGTCAGTGAGCCGAGAGTCTGTCGGTCAGTGAGCCGACATTGTGTCAGTCAGCGAGCCGAGACTGTGCCTGTCAGTGAGCCGAGAGCGTGTCGGTCAATGGGCTGAAAATGTGTCCGTCAGTGAACTAAGTTTGTGTCGGTCAGTGAGCCGAGAGTGTGGCGGTCAGTGAGCCAAGAGTGTGTCTGTCAGTGAGCCAAGAGTGTGTCTGTATGTGAGCCGAGAGTGTGTCGGTCAGTGAGCTGAGAGGATGTCTGTCAGTGAGCCGAGAGTGTGTCGGTCAGTGAGCCGACACTTTGTTGGTCAGTGAGCCAAGAGTGTGTTGGTCAGTCAGTCGAGGCAGTGTTGGTCAGTCAGCCGAGGCTGTTTAGTTCAGTGAGCTGAGAGTCTGTAGGTCAGTGAGCCGAGAGTGTGTCTGTCAGTGAGCCGAGAGTGTGTCTGTCAATGGGATGGAAATGTGTCCGTCAGTGAACTAAGTTTGTGTCGGTCAGTGCGCCGAGAGTGTGGCAGTCAGTGAGCCGAGAGTGTGTCTGTCAGTGTGCCGAGAGTTTGTCGGTCAGTGAGCCGAGAGTGTGTCTGTCAGTGTGCCGACAGTTTGTCGGTCAATGGGTTGAAAATGTGTCCGTCAGTGAACTAAGTTTGTGTCGCTCAGTGTGCCGAGAGTGTGTCTGTCAGCGAGTCGAGAGTGTGTCTGTCAGCGAGTCGAGACTGTGCCTGTCAGTGAGCCGAGAGTGTGTCTGTCAGCGAGTCGAGACTGTGCCTGTCAGCGGGCCGAGACTGTGCCTGTCAGTGAGCCAAGAGTGTGTCGGTCAATGGGCTGAAAATGTGTCCGTCAGTGAACTAAGTTTGTGTCGGTCAGTGTGCCGAGAGTGTGGCAGTCAGTGAGCCGAGAGTGTGTCTGTCAGTGAGCCGAGAGTGTGTCTGTCAGTGAGCCGAGAGTGTGTCTGTCAGTGAGCCGAGAGTGTGTCTGTCAGTAGGCCAAGAGTGTGTCGGTCAGTGAGCTGAGAGTCTGTAGGTCAGTGAGCTGAGAGTGTGTCTGTCAGTGAGCCGAGAGTGTGTCTGTCAGTGAGCCGAGAGTATGTCGGTCAGTGAGGCGAGAGTATGTCGGTCAGTGAGCCGAGAGTGTGTCTGTCAGTGAGCCGAGAGTGTGTCTGTCAGTGAGCCGAGAGTGTGTCGGTCAGTCAGCCGAGAGTGTGTCGGTCAGTGAGCCGAGAGTGTGTCGGTCAGTGAGCCGAGAGTGTGTCTGTCAGTGAGCCGAGAGTCTGTAGGTCAGTGAGCTGAGAGTGTGTCTGTCAGTAGGCCAAGAGTGTGTCGGTCAGTGAGCATAGAGTGTGTCTGTCAGTGAGCCGAGAGTCTGTAGGTCAGTGAGCTGAGAGTGTGTCTGCCAGTGAGCCGAGAGTATGTCGGTCAGTGAGCCGAGAGTGTGTCTGTCAGGGAGCCGAGAGTTAGTCGGTCAGTGAGCCGAGAGTGTGTCGGTCAGTGAGCCGAGAGTGTGTTGGTCAGTGAGCAGAGAATGTGTCGGTCAGTGAGCTGAGAGTGTTTTGTGGTCAGTGAGTCGAGAGTGTATCGATCAGTGAGCTGGTTATACGTTGGTAGATGAGCTGAGAGTGTGTCTGTCAGTGAGACGAGCATGTGCCGGTCAAGAGGCGAGAATGTGTCCATCTATGAGCTGAGACTGTGTTGCTAAGTGAGCTGTGATTGTGTCAGCCAGTGAGCTCAGGCCGTGTCGGTCAGTGAGCCGAGATTGTGTCGGTCAGTGTGCCAAGAGTGTGTCGGTCAGTGAGCTGAGAGTGTGTTGGTCAGTGAGTCGGGTGTGTGTCTTCAGTGAGTCAAGAGCTGGTCGGTCAGTGAGCCGAGAGTCTGTCGGTCAATGAGCCAAGAGTGTGTCTGTCAATGAGCTGAAAGTGTGTCGGTCAAATGGCCGAGAGTGTGTCTGTCAGTGAGCCGAGAGTGTGTCGGTCAGGGAGCCGAGCAGGTGTCAGTCAGGGAGCCGGTAGTGTGTCAGTCAGTGAGGCGACAGTGTGTCGGTCAGTGAGCCGAGAGTGTGTCGGTCAGTGAGCCGAGAGTGTGTCAGTCAGTGAGCCCATGCCATGTCGGTCAGTGAGCCCATGCCGTGTTGGTCAGTGAGACCAGGCCATGTCGGTTAGTGAACTGTGGGTGTGTCGGTCAGTGAGCTGAGAGTGTGTCTGTCAGTGGGCCAAGAGTGTGTCGGTCAGTAAACCGGGAGTGTGTCTGTCACCGAGTAAAGAGAGTGTCGGTCCGTGAGCCGGGAATGTGTTAGTCAGTGAATCAAGAGTGTGTTGGCCAGTGAGCCAGGTGAACATTGGCAGGTGAGCCGAGAGTGTGTCTGTCAGTGAGCCGAGCATGTGTTGGTCAATGATGCGAGAATGTGTCGGACAGTGAGCCGAGAATATGTCCATCAGTAAGCTGAGAGTGTGTTGGTCAGAGAGCTGTGATTGTGCCGGTCAGTGAGTTCAGGCCATGTCGGTCAGTGAGCCGAGAGTGCATTGGTCAGTTAGCCGAGACTGTGTCAGTCAGTGAGCCACGAGTGGGTGGTCAGTGAGCCGAGAGTGTGTCAGTCAGTGAGCCGAGAGTGTGTCAGTCAGTGAGCCGAGAGTGTGTCAGTCAGTGAGCCGAGAGTGTGTTGGTCAGTGAGCCGAGAGTTTGTTGGTCAGTGAGGTGAGGGTGTTTCGGTCAGAGAGCCGGGTGTGCCTCGGTAGGTGAGCCGAAAATGTGTCGGTCAGGGAGTCAATCATGTGTCTGTCAACAAGCCGAGAGTGTGTCTGTCAGTGAGCTGAGAGTGTATCGGTCCGTGAGCTCAGGCCGTGTCGGTCCGTGAGCTGAGAGTGCGTCGGTCAGTGAGCCGAGAGTATTGGTCAGTGAGCCAAGGGTGTGTCGCTCAGTGAGCCCACAGCAGGTCAGTCAGTGAGCCCAGGCTGTGTCGGTCAGTTAGCCAACAATGTGTCGGTCAGGGAGCCAATAGTGTGTCTGTCAGGGAGCCGAGCAGGTGTCAGTCAGGGAGCCGGTAGTGTGTCAGTCAGTGAGGCGACAGTGTGTCGGTCAGTGAGCCAAGAGTGTGTCGGTCAGTGAGCCCATGCCATGTCGGTCTGTGAGACCAGGCCGTGTCGGTTAGTGAACAGTGAGTGTGTCGGTCAGTGAGCCGAGAGTGTGTCAGTCAGTGAGCTGAGAGTGTGTCAGTCAGTGAGCTGAGAGTGTGTCAGTCAGTGAGCTGAGAGTGTGTCGGTCAGTGAGCCCATGCCATGTCGGTCAGTGAGCCCATGCCGTGTTGGTCAGTGAGACCAGGCCGTGTCGGTTAGTGAACTGTGAGTGTGTCGGTCAGTGAGCTGAGAGTGTGTCTGTCTGTGAGCCGAGAGTGTGTCTGTCACCAAGTAAAGAGAGTATCGGTCAGTGAGCCGAGAGTGTGTCGGCCAGTGAGCAGAGAATGTGTTGGTCAGTTAGCCGAGAGTGTTGTGGTCAGTGAGTCGAGAGTGTATCGATCAGTGAGCCGGGTGTATGTTGTAGGTGAGCCAAGAGTGTGTGTGTCAGTGAGCCGAGCATGTGTTGGTCAATAAGGCGAGAATGTGTCTATCTATGAGCTGAGACTGTGTTGGTCAGTGAGCTGTGATTGTGTCGGTCAGTGAGCGCAGGCCGTGTCGGTCAGTGAGCCGATAGTGTGTCAGTCAGTGAGCCGAGAGTGTGTCAGTCAGTGAGCCGAGAGTTTGTTGGTCAGTGAGCTGAGGGTGTTTCGGTCAGAGAACCGGGTGTGCGTTAGTAGGTGAGCCGAAAATGTGTCGGTCAGGGAGTCAATCATGTGTCTGTCAACAAGCCGAGAGTGTGTCTGTCAGTGAGCTGAGATTGTATCGGTCCGTGAGCTCAGGCCGTGTCCGTCCGTGAGCTGAGAGTGCGTCGGTCAGTGAGCCGGGAGTATTGGTCAGTGAGCCAAGGGTGTGTCGCTCAGTGAGCCCACAGGAGGTCAGTCAGTGAGCCCAGGCTGTGTCGGTCAGTTAGCCAACAATGTGTCGGTCAGGGAGCCAGTAGTGTGTCTGTCAGCAAGCCAAGGGTGTGTCGGTCAGTGAGCTGAGAGTGTGTCTGTCAATGAGCTGAAAGTGTGTCGGTCAATGGGCCGATAGTCTGTCTGTCAGTGAGCCCAGAGTGTGTCGGTCAGGGAGCCGAGCAGGTGTCAGTCAGGGAGCCGGTCGTGTGTCAGTGAGGCGACAGTGTGTTGGTCAGTGAGCTATGAGTGTGTCGGTCAGTGAGCCGAGAGTGTGTCAGTCAGTGAGCTGAGAGTGTGTCGGTCAGTGAGCCCATGCCATGTCGGTCAGTGAGCCCATGCCGTGTTGGTCAGTGAGACCAGGCCGTGTCGGTTAGTGAACTCTGAGTGTGTCGGTCAGTGAGCTGAGAGTGTGTCTGTCAGTAAACCGGGAGTTTGTCTGTCACCGAGTAAAGAGAGTGTCGGTCCGTGAGCCGGGAGTGTGTTAGTCAGTGAATCGAGAGTGTGTTGGCCAGTGAGCCGGGTGAACATTGGCAGGTGAGCCGAGAGTGTGTCTGTCAGTGAGCCGAGCATGTGCTGGTCAATGATGCGAGAATGTGTCGGTCAGTGAGCCGAGAATATGTCCATCAGTAAGCTGAGAGTGTGTTGGTCAGAGAGCTGTGATTGTGCCGGTCAGTGAGTTCAGGCCATGTCGGTCAGTGAGCCGAGAGTGCGTTGGTCAGTGAGCCGAGACTGTGTCAGTCAGTGAGCCACGAGTGGGTGGTCAGTGAGCCGAGAGTGTGGCGGTCAGTGAGCCAAGAGTGTGTCGGTCAATGAGCCAATAGTGTGTCTGTCAGCGGGCGAGACTGTGTCTGTCAGCGGGCCGAGGCTGCGCCTGTAAGTGAGCCGAGAGTGTGTTGGTCAATGGGCTGAAAATGTGTCCATCAGTGAACTAAGAATGTGTTGGTCAGTGAGCCGAGAGTGGGTCGGTCAGTGAGCCGAGAGTGTGTCTGTCAGTGAGCCGTAAGTGTGTCTGTCAGTGAGCGGAGAGTGAGTCGGTCAGTCAGCCGAGGCTGTGTTGGTCAGTCTGCCGAGGCTGTGTAGTTCAGTGAGCTGAGAGTCTGCAAGTCAGTGAGCTGAGAGTGTTTTGGTCAGTGAGCCGGGTATACGCCGAAAATGTGTCGGTCAGGGAGCCAATAGTGTGTCTGTCAGCAAGCCGAGGGTGTGTCGGTCAGTGAACTGAGAGTGAGTCTGTCAATGAGCTGAAAGTGTGCCGGTCAATGGGCCGAGGGTTTGTCTGTCAGTGAGCTGAGAGTGTGTCGGTCAGGGAGCTGAGCATGTGTTGGTCAATGAGGTGAGAATGTGTCTATCTATGAGCTGAGACTGTTGGTCAGTGAGCTGTGATTGTGTCGGTCAGTGAGCTCAGGCCGTGTTGGTCAGTGAGCCAAGAGTGTGTCGGTCAATGAGCCAATAGTGTGTCTGTCAGCGGGCGAGACTGTGTCTGTCAGCGGGCTGAGGCTGCGCCTGTAAGTGAGCCGTGAGTGTGTCGGTCAATGGGCTGAAAATGTGTCCGTCAGTGAACTAAGAATGTGTTGGTGTTGGTCAGTGAGCCGAGAGTGTGTGTGTCAGTGCGCCGAGAGTGCGTCTGTCAGTGAGCCGAGAGTCTGTAGGTCAGTGAGCCGAGAGTGTGTCTGTCAGTGAGTTGAGAGTGTGTCTGTCAACAAGCCGAGAGTGTGTCTGTCAGTGAGCTGAGATTGTATCGGTCCGTGAGCTCAGGCCGTGTCAGTCCACGAGCTGAGAGTGTGTCTGTCAGTGAGCCCCGGCGGTGTCGGTCAGTGAGCCAAAAATGTGTCGGTCAGGGAGCCAATAGTGTGTCTGTCAGCAAGCCGAGGGTGTGTCGGTCAGGGAGCTGAGAGTGTGTCTGTCAATGGTATGAAAGTGTGTCGGCAAATGGACCGAGAGTTTGTCTGTCAGTGAGCCGACTGTGTGTCGGTCAGGGAGCCAATAGTGTGTCAGTCAGTGAGGCGAGAGTCTGTCGGTCAGGGGGCCGAACATGTGTTGGTCAATGAGGCGAGAATGTGTCCATCTATGAGCTGAGACTGTGTTGGTCAGTGAACTGTGATTGTGTCGGTCAGTGAGCTCAGGCCGTGTCGGTCAGTGAGCCGAGAGTGTGTCAGTCAGTGAGGTGAGTGTGTTTCGGTCAGAGAGCCGGGTGTGCCTCAGAAGGTGAGCCAAAAATGTTTCGGTCAGGGAGTCAATCATGTGTCTGTCAACAAGCCGAGAGTGTGTCTGTCAGTGAGCTGAGATTGTATCGGTTCGTGAGCTCAGGCCGTGTCGGTCCATGAGCTGAGAGTGCATCGGTGTGGTGAACCATCATTGGTTCCCACTAGGTAGTACTGAGCCATGGTCTGGCCAGTACTACGAGTATGTATATATGTTGCTGTTGGGGTTAGGGATGGGTTGTTCTACTTGTTGCTGTTGGGGTTAGGGTTGGGCTGTTACACCTGTATTATAGTTATTATGGTACATCCCAGTCGGGCTCCGCCTCCTGGGAGAGGTATAAAGGTCACTGCTCTGTCTGGGACACCTCAGTCTGGGATCGTGTACTATACATGGTAGCTTCGTTGTAATAGTAAACAAAAGCCTTTATTTCCTTGAGCGTCTCAAGCCTCGTGTGTGATAACGCGCATCAATTTTATTTACTATTAATTAAACTCTCGTCGTTAAAAAAAAAAGAAAACGATACAGAGAGTATGGAGCAAATGTTAAAACCCGAACGTCTTACACTGGATCCACGTGCGGCGGGCGCCTCTAACACCTTCGACCACTGGTTGAAATGTTTTGAGGACGACCTTGCAGCCTCCGCAGCGGTCACCACAGACGACGACAGACTCCGGGTCCTCCACGCGAGGGTCAGCGACACCGTATATCTCGCAATCCGTGCGGCCACCGACTACACAAGGGCCCTCGAGCTTCTTAAGAAGCGTTACATTAAACCGCCAAACGAGATGCATGCTCGATACCTCTTCGCCACTCGACGACGGCAGCCCGACGAAACGACGGAAGAGGACGCGAACGAGCTCCTACAGCTAGCCAGGGGCTGTAACTGCAAAGCAGTGTCGGCAGACCAGAACATGAACGACCTCGCTCGAGATGCGTTTGTGGTGTGGCGGGAATCGGATCATCTTATATCCGACTCAGACTGTTGGAGCAAGGTAATCTTGATCTCACTAAGTCGCTAGAACTAGTGGATACGTTGCAGATGGCCTCCAAAAGCCAAGTATTATATCCCGAAGACCACGTGGAGACAACGTGGCAGGAGCAGTCGCTGATCCCTCCTCGTCCCTCGGGTTCGAAAAGCTGCATGATGGCGTGCCCACACTCGGGCCTGACGACGGCAGCAGCTCCGGGCGGCCCACGGTGTTACTTCTGTGGGGGAGTGAAGCACACTTGGCAGCGATGTCCCACTAAAGCTGTGTTGTGCTCCACCTGTGGTAAGAAGGGGCACTATTCGAAGGTATGCCGATCCAAACTTACTTCCAGGAACAGCAGTGCGGCCTGCGACTCCCCGGAGCCCGGTTCTTCGTCGTCGGCATCGTCGAGGGTTTCGTCCACGTGCGAGGCCAGGATGCCGCCATTACAGTCGACGGAGTCGCAAGAGATGCGCGACCACCAGGGGTCACTCATTTTGGCGCCATCACCCACGTGCGACCTATGGGAGCAGCTATATTGTCGGCACCGACCGCGAACGACCAGCAGGGGTCATCTTCATCTATCTCAGCTGTCTGCAGTGGCGCTCACGAACCAACGGTGGAGTCGATCATCCTGGACCAGGCCAAGCCTCACAGACTCGACAAGTCTATGATGGACATTCAGGTAAACAAACACTTGATTTATTGTCTGTTTGACAGCGGGAGCACTGAGAGATTTATTCACCCAGACGCTGTGAAGCGGTGTGGCCTCCAGATCCAACCTGTCAAACAGACGATTTCGATGGCATCAAGGTCCCGGTCTGTCACCGTGCTAGGGAGTTGTGTGGTAAATTTAACGGTGTAGGGCACGGTTTACGAGTGCTTCAAGCTCCTGGTGTTACCGCACCTTTGCGCGCCAATACTCCTCGGACTAAATTTCATGGTCCACTTGAAGAGTGTAACCCTACAGTACGGTGGGCCACTCCCTCCACTTTCAGTGGGAGAACAGCAGCTTCCAAATTGCCCAACGTGCCCCGCCTGTAGCCTCTCGACGCTGAAGATTACCACACCCTCCCTGTTCCAGAATCTTGTGCCAGGCTGCAAGCCCATCACGACTAAGAGTAGGCGTTACAGCGCTGAGGATTGGATCTTCATTCGATCTGAAGTTCAGTGGCTCCTCAAGGAAGGGATCATACAATCTAGCGCTAGTCCATGGAGAGCGCAGGTCGTGGTGGTCAAGAGAGGGAACAAACCCCGGATGGTCATTGACTATCGTCAGACCATTAATAGACACACGCAGCTGGATGCGTATCCCCTCCCGCGCATATCTGACATGGTCAACCAGATTGCGCAGTACCGGGTGTTCTCCACCATAGACCTCAAGTCTGCCGACCACCAACTCCCCATTCGCCCAGAGGACCGACAATACACGGCTTTTGAGGTGGATGGTCGCTTGTATCACTTTCTCAGGGTTCCTTTTGGTGTCACCAATGGGGTCTCGGTCTTCCAGCGTGCTATGGACCGAATGGTGGACCATAACGGACTGCGGGCTACCTTCCCGTACCTGGATAACGTCACCATCTGCGGCCATGACCAGCAGGACCACGACACAAATCTCCTTAAGTTCCTACGCACTGCATCTCGCCTGAATCTGACCTACAACAGGGAGAAGTGTGTATTTCGTACGCGCCGTTTAGCCATCCTCGGATACATGGTGGAAAACGGGGTCATTGGCCCTGATCCAGACCGTATGCGTCCCCTCCTTGAACTTCCCCTGCCCACTAGTGCAAAAGCACTGAGAAGATGCTTAGGCTTCTTCTCTTACTATGCACAGTGGGTTCCCAATTACGCGGACAAACCCCGTCCGCTCATCAAGTCCACCTCTTTTCCCCTAACACCAGAGGCTCGATTGGCCTTTGATACACTAAAAGACGACATCGCGAAAGCCACGATGCACGCTGTTGATGAGTCCATCCCCTTTCAGGTGGAGAGCGATGCATCTGATTTCGCCCTGGCCGCCACACTTAACCAGGTGAGCAGGCCCGTCGCCTTTTTTTCCCCCACCCTTCAAGGCCCCGAAATTCGACATTCAGCGGTGGAAAAGGAGGCCCAGGCCATTGTGGAGGCCGTCAGGCATTGGCGCCATTATTTGGCGGGAAAACGGTTCACCCTGATCACGGACCAGCGGTCCGTGGCGTTCATGTTCAATAACACGCTGCGGGGCAAGATCAAGAACGACAAGATCTTGAGGTGGAGAATCGAACTCTCCACCTATAATTACGACATCATGTATCGTCCAGGGAAACTCAACGAGCCCTCAGATGCCCTGTTGCGTGGAACATGCGCCAGTATACAGGAGGACCGTTTGCAGGCTCTCCATAATGACCTATGCCATCCTGGGGTCACTCGGCTCTACCACTTCGTAAAAGCCCGCAATCTGCCCTACTCGGTGGAGGATGTCAGGTCCATAACGAGACGTTGTCGGGTATGCGCAGAATGCAAACCGCACTTTTACCGACCTGACCGGGCACAACTAGTCAAGGCCACTCGTCCCTTCGAAAGACTGAGTGTCGACTTTAAGGGCCCCCTTCCCTTGACAGATCGGAATGTGTACTTCCTCAACATCATTGATGAGTACTCGAGATTCCCTTTTGTTATTCCCTGCTCTGATACATCCGCTGCCACGGTTATCAAGGCATTCCGTGATCTTTTTACTCTGTTCGGGTACCCCTGCTACATTCACAGCGATAGGGGCTCGTCGTTCATGAGCGATGACTTGAGGCAATACCTGCTCTCATACGGGATTGCCTCTCGTAGAACCACGAGCTACAACCCTAGGGGTAACGGACAGGTGGAACGTGAGAATGCTACAGTCTGGAAGGCTGTCTTACTGGCGTTGAAGTCAAAAAGCCTTCCAGTCTCCCGTTGGCAAGAGGTGCTCCCTGATGCGCTCCATTCCATACGCTCACTCCTGTGTACGGCAACCAACGCTACTCCTCATGAGAGGCTGTTTTCATTCCCTCGGAAGTCTTCCTCTGGGACCTCATTACCGTCTTGGTTGACATACTCAGGACCTGTCCTCCTGCGGCGACATGTAAGGGCCCGCAAGTCTGACCCATTGGTCGAACAGGTCCATCTCCTCCACGCCAACCCTCAGTATGCCTATGTGGCATACCCTGACGGGCAAGAGGACACGATCTCAATTCGAGACCTGGCGCCAGCAGGGGACGTAGAAACCCCTGTCGCTCCCATACCTCCTGTTAGAGACCCCCCAACTATTGTTTCCCCTCCTGACACGGCGCGGGCAGCATCGGGACCATTACTTAACCCTTTTACTCCCGTGTACAGCTTGCCTGAGTCCAGGAGATGGTCACCACTTCAGGGCATGTCGGAACTCAACGGATTATCATCACCTCGGGGTCAGCCGGCCCATGAGACTGTGGAGGAACCGTTGGACATCGCCTTGGGGAGAACGCCACCGTGAGTGCCTACTCCAGTGTCATCACCGGTGTTGAGGAGGTCACAACGACGGTGCGGTCCCCCTGACCGTCTGAACTTATAGACTGATGACAAATTATTCTGTTTTTTATGTACCCCGCCGGCCTTTGTCTTCAAAGGAGGGGTGAATGTGGTGAACCATCGTTGGTTCCCACTAGGTAGTACTGAGCCATGGTCTGGCCAGTACTACGAGTATGTATATATGTTGCTGTTGGGGTTAGGGATGGGTTGTTCTACTTGTTGCTGTTGGGGTTAGGGTTGGGCTGTTACAACTGTATTATAGTTATTATGGTACATCCGAGTCGGGCTCCGCCTCCTGGGAGAGGTATAAAGGTCACTGCTCTGTCTGGGACCCCTCAGTCTGGGATCATGTACTATACATGGTAGCTTCGTTGTAATAGTAAATAAAAGCCTTTATTTCCTTGAGCATCTCAAGCCTCGTGTGTGATAACGCGCATCAATCGGTCAGTGAGCCGAGAGTATTGATCAGTGAGCCAAGAGTGTGTCGGTCAGTGAGCCCAGAAGAGATCAGTCAGTGAGCCCAGGCTGTGTTGGTCAGTGAGCCAAAAATGTGTCCGTCAGGGAGCCAATAGTGTGTCGGTCAGCAAGCCAAGGGTGTGTCGGTCAGTGAGCTGAGAGTGTGTCTGTCAATGAGCTGAAAGTGTGCTGGTCAATGGGCTGAGAGTTTGCCTGTCAGTGAGTCGAGAGTGTGTAGGCCAGAGAGCCGGGTGTACATTGGCAGGTGAGCTGAGAGTGTGTCTGTCAGTGAGCCGAGCATGTGTTGGTCAATGAGGCGAGAATGTGTCGGCCAGTGAGCCGAGAATACGTCCATCAATGAGCTGAGAGTGTGTTGGTCAGTGAGCTTTGATTGTGTCGGTCAGTGAGTTCAGGCCATGTCGGTCAGTGAGCCGAGAGTGCGTCGGTCAGTGAGCTGAGAGTGTGTCAGTCAGTGAGCCAAGAGTGTGTCAGTCAGTGAGCCGAGAGTGTGTCGGTCAGTGAGCTGAGAGTTTGTCGGTCAGTGAACCGAGAGTGTGTCGGTCTGTGAACCGAAAGTGGGTCGGTCAGTGAGCCGAGAGTTTGTCGGTCAGTTAACCGAGAGTGTGTCATTCACCCAGGTCCCTCTGTGTGTCTATACTCCTGATGGATCTGCCATTTATTGTATAGCTCCCCCTTACATTAGATCTCCCGAAATGCATCACTTCACATTTATCTGGATTAAATTCCTTTTGCCATTCTCCGCCCAATGTTCCAGCCTATCTATATCTTGCTGTATTCTCTGACAATGTTCATCACTATCCGCAACTCCAGCAATCTTCGTGTCGTCCGCAAACTTACTGATCACACCAGCTACATCTTCCTCCAAATCATTTATACATATCACAAACAGCGGAGGTCCCAGTACAGAGCCCTGCGGAACACCACTAGTCACAGACCTCCAACCGGAAAAAGACCCTCCACTGCTACCCTCTGTCTCCTGTGGCTAAGCCAGTTCTCCACCCATCTAGCTAGCTCACATTTGATCCCATGAGATTTAACATTTTGCACCAGCCTGCCATGAGGGGCCTTGTCAAACGCTTTACTAAAATCCATATAGACGACATCCACGGCCCTACCTTCGTCAATCATTTTTGTCACCTCCTCAAAAAACTCAACCAAATTTTTGAGGCATGACCTCCCTCGTACAAAACCATGCTGTCTATCGCTAATGAGATTATTCAGTTCTAAATGCCCATATATCCGATCTCTTAGAATCTTCTCCAAAAACTTCCCTACCACGGATGTCAAGCTCACCGGCCTATAATTAACTGGGTTATCCTTGCTACCCTTCTGGACCACATTTGCTATCCTCGAATCCTCTGGGACTTCACCTGTGTCCGGTGAAGAGACACAGATTTCTGTTAGTGGCCCATCAATTGCCTTGCTTCTCTCGCCTCCCTGAGGAGCCTAGGATAGATGCCATCCGGCCCTGGGGATTTGTCTGTCTTAATGTTTCCTCAAAAACCTAACACTTCTTCCCTTGTAATTGAGAATTTTTCGAACGGGTCAACACATCTATCTGAGACACTATCAGTCAACATGTCCCTCTCCTTTGTGAATTCTGATGCAAAGTATTCGTTTAGGATCTCACCTACTTCCTTTGGTTCTAAGCATAATTCCCCTCCTTTGTCCCTGAGAGGTCCGATTCTTTCCCTAACAACCCTCTTGTTCCTAACGTATGTATAAAATGCCTTAGGACTCTCCTTAATCCTGTCTGCCAAGGACAGTTTGTGACCCCTTTTTGCCCTTCTAAGTCCCTGTTTGAGTTCTTTTCTACTTTCTCTGTATTCCTCCAGTGCTCCATCTGTTTTTAGCTGCCCGGACCTCATGTATGCCTCTTTTTTCTTTTTGATTAGACCCACAATTTCACTGGTTATCCACGACTCCCGAATCCTACCTCTCCTATCCTTCCTCTTTACAGGCACAGTCCTGCAGTCCTATCAACTGCTCCTTAAAAGACTCCCACATGCCAGATGTGGATTTACCCTCGAACAGCCTCTCCCAATCAACAGCCATCAAATCCTGTCTAATCCGGCTGTAGTTAGCCTTCCCCCAATTCAGCACCTTACCCATAGGACAATACTCATCTTTTTCCATTACTATCCGAGTTTACAGAATTGTGGTCATTATTTGCCACATGTTCCCCTACTGCAACTTTGATGACCTGACCGGGCTCATTCCCCAGTACTAGGTCCAGTATAGCCCCCTCTCTAGTTGGACTGTTAACATATTGTTCCAAAGACCCTTCCTGTATGCATTTTATAAATTCTTCCCCGTCCAGGCCCCCAGCCCTAAGCGATTTCCAGTCTATGTGAGGGAAATTGAAGTCTCCCACGACAACAACCCTATTTTTTCTGCACCTGTCCAGAATCTCCTTACATATCCGTTCCTCAACTTCCCGTGGGCTGTTGGGAGGCCTGTGGTATACCCCTAGCATAGAGACTGCGCCCTTCCTGTTTCTGAGCTCCACCCACAGTGACTCGTTACCTGACCCTTCCATATTGTCCACCCTCTGTACCGCTGTAATATGCTCCCTAACCAGCATTGCTACTCCCCCACCTCTCCTCGCCCCTCCTCTGTCCCACCTAAAACACTTGTACCCCGCAATATTCAGCTGCCAGTCCTGTCCTTCTTTTAACCAAGTCTCCGTCACTGCAACCACATCCAAGTTCCGCGCAAGCATTAAGGCTCTAAGCTCGTCTGTCTTGCCCGTGACGCTCCTTGCATTGAAGCAGATGCACTCCAGACCTCCAGGCCCACTGAGGTCATCCTCCCCAAAATGCTTTTCCTCTCAGATAGCCTTGTTTTGGCCCCAACCTCGTCCCCAGCCTCTATGCTTATTGACTTATTGTTCTGACCCCACCCCCCTAGTTTAAACCCACCCGAACCACACTCGCAAAACTCCCAGCTAGGATATTCGTACCCCTCCAGTTTAGGTGCAACCCATCCTTCTTGTTCAGGTGCCATCCTCTTTTAAAGACTTCCCAATGATCTCTGTATTCAAAACCCTCCCTCCTGCGCCAGTCCTTTAGCCACGCGTTCAGCTGTGCAGTCTCCCTGTTCCTAACCTCACTAGCTTGTGGCACTGGGAGTAGTCAAGGGATCGCTACCCGAGAGGCCCTGCTTTTCAGCCTACTACCCAACTCCCTGAATTGCTCTCTCAGGACCTCCCTGATCTTTCTGCCCACGTCATTTGCACCAATGTGGACAATTACGTCTGTCTGGTTACCTGTCTTTTTTAGGATGCTTCCGACCCGCTCAGAGACATCCAGGACCCCGGCACCAGGGAGGCAGACTACCATCCTGGAGTCTCGTTCACGCCCACAGAACCGCCTGTCTGTGCCTCTAACCATTTCATCCTCCACTACTATTGTTCTCCTAGTTCCCCTCTTTCCCTTCTGAGCCACACACTGAGACAAGAGAGTGTTGGTCAGTGAGCCAAGAGTGTGTCGGTCAGCGAGCCGAAAGTGTGTCTGTTAGCGAGCCGAGAGTGTCTCAGTCAGTGAGCTGAGAGCATGTCAGTCAGTGAGCCGGGAGCATGCCAGTCACTGAGCTGAGTGTATGTTGGTCAGCGACCTTACAGTGTGTTGGTCAGTGAGCCGAGAGTCTGTCGGTCAGAAAGCTGAGAGTGTGTCGGTCAGTGAGCGGAGACTGTGTCTGTCAGCGAGCTGAGAGGGTGTTGGTCTGTGAGCCGAGAATGCGTCGGTCAGTGAGCTGAGAGGGTGTCTGTCAGTGAACCGAGTGTATGTCAGTATGTGAGCCAAGGCTGTGTTGGTCAGTGAGCCTAGACTGTGTCTATTAGTGAGCCGACATCGTGTCTGTCAGTGGCCGAGAGTTTGTCCGTCAGTGAGCTGAGAGGGTGTCAATCAGTGAGCCGAGAGTGTGACAGTCAGCGAGGCGAGCGTGTGTCTGTCAGTGACTGCGAGTCTGTCTGTTTCAGCGAGCCAAGAATGTGTCTGTCAGTGAGCCGAGGCAGTGTAGGTTCGTGAGCCGAGAGGATGTCTGTCAGTGAACGCGAATGTGCCTGTCAGTGATCCGAGAATGTGTTGGTCAGCGAGCCGAGAGTGTGTCATCAGTGAGCTGAGGGTGTGTCGGTCAGTGAGCTGAGAGTGTGTCGGTCAGTGATCAAGAGTGTGTCGGTCAGTGAGCCGAGAGTGTGTCTGTCAGCGAGCCGAGAGCATGTCGGTCAGTGAGCTGAGAGTGTGTCGGTCAGTGAGCCAAGAGTGTGTCGGTCAGTGAGCCGAGAGTGTGTCGGTCAGTGAGCTGAGAGTGTGTCGGTCAGTGAGCCGAGAGTGTGTCGGTCAGTGAGCCAAGAGTGTGTCCGTCAGTGATCCGAGAATGTGTTGGTCAGCGAGCCGAGAGTGCGTCTGTCAGTGACTGCGAGTATGTCGGTCAGTGAGCTGAGAGTGTGCCTGCCAGTGAGCTGAGAATGTGACTGTCAGTGAGCCGAGAGTGTGTCGGTCAGTGAGCTGAGAATGTGACTGTCAGTGAGCGGAGAATGTGTCTGTCAGTGAGCCGAGAGTGTGTCTGTCAGTGAGCAGAGACTGTGTCTGTCAGCGAGCCGAGAGCATGTCGGTCAGCGAGCTGAGAGGGTGTCGGTCAGCGAGCTGATAGTGTGTCGATAAGTGAGATGAGAGCGCGTTGGTCAGTGAGCCCAGAAGATGTCAGTCATTGGGCCAAGGCTGTGTCGGTCATTGAGCCGAGTGCGTGTCAGTCAATGACCTGAGTGTGCATCGGTCAGTGAGCTGAGAGTGTGTCGGTCTGTGAGCTGCGAATGTCTCTGCCAGTGACCGTGAATTTGTCAGTCAGTAAGACGAGAATGTGTCAGTCAGTGAGCCGAGAGTGTGTCTGTCAGTGAGCCGAGAGTGTGTCTGTCAGTGAGCCGAGAGTGTGTCGGTCACTGAGCCGAGAATATGTCGGTCAGTGAGCAGAGAGTGTGTCGGTCAGTGAGCGGAGACTGTGCCTGTCAGTGAGCCGAGAGTGTGTCAGCCTGGGACTCGTGAGTGTGTCGGTCAGTGATGCGAGTCTGTCTGCTTCAGCGATCCAAGAGTGTGCTCAATGAGCCAAGGCTGTGTCGGTCAGTGAGCCAAGAGTGTGTCTGTCAGCAAGCTGAGAGAGGTCGGTCAGTTATCTGAGAGTGCGGCGGTCAGTGAGCCGAGGGTGTGTCTGTCAGTGAGCCGAGAGTGTGTCTGTCAGTGAGCCGAGGGTGTGTCTGTCAGTGAGCGGAGGGTGTGTCTGTCAGTGAGCTGAGAGTTTGTCTGTCAGTGAGCCAAGAGCGTGTCTGTCAGTGAGCTGAGAGTGTGTCTGTCAGTGAGCTGAGAGTGTGTCTGTCAGTGTGCCGAGAGTGTGTCTGTCAGTGACCGCGAGTGTTTCCTGTCAGTGAGCTGAGAGTGTGGGTGGTCGGTGAGCCGAGGGTGTGTCTGTCAGTGAGCTGAGAGTTTGTCTGTCAGTGAGCCAAGAGCGTGTCTGTCAGTGAGCTGAGAGTGTGTCTGTCAGTGAGCTGAGAGTGTGTCTGTCAGTGTGCCGAGAGTGTGTCTGTCAGTGACCGCGAGTGTTTCCTGTCAGTGAGCTGAGAGTGTGGGTGGTCGGTGAGCCGGGACAGTGTCGGTGATCAAGCTGAGAGTATGTCTGTCAGTGAGCCGCGGGTGTTGATCAGTGAGCCGAGTGTGTGTCTATCAGTCAGCCGATAGTATGCCTGTCAGTGACTGTGAGTGAGTCTGTCAGTGACAGCGAGTATTTCGTTCAGTGCCGAGAGTCTGTCTGTGAGCGAGCCGAGACTGTGTCTGTCAGCGAGCTGAGACTGTGTCTGTCAGCGAGCTGAGACTGTGTCTCTCAGTGAGCCGAGAGTGTGTTGGTCAGTGAGCTGCTAGTGTGTCTGTCAGTGAGCTGAGAATGTGTCAGTCAGTGAGCTGAGAGTGTGTCGGTCAGTGAGCCGAGAGTGTGTCTGTCAGTGAGGTGAGAGTGTGTCTGTCAGCGAGTCGATAGTGTGTCTGTCAGTGAGCTGAGAGTGTGTCTGTCAGTGAGCTGAGAGTGTGTCTGTCAGTGAGCTGAGAATGTGACTGTCAGTGAGCTGAGAGTGTGTCTGTCAGTGAGCCGAGAGTGTGTCGGTCAGTGGGCGGAGACTGTGTCTGTCAGCGAGCCGAGTGCATGTCGGTCAGCGAGCTGATAGGGTGTCGGTCATCGAGCTGAGCGTGTGTCGATAAGTGAGATGAGAGCATGTTGGTCAGTGAGCCCAGAAGATGTCGGTCATTGGGCTGGGTGCATGTCAGTCAATGAGCTGAGTGTGCATCGGTCAGTGAGCTGAGAGTTTGTCGGTCTGTGAGCTGAGAATGTTTCTGTCAGTGACCGTGAATTTGTCAGTCAGAAAGCCGAGAGTGTGTCAGTCAGTGACCACGAGTGTTTTCTGTCAGTGAGCTGAGAGTGTGCTGGTCGGTGAGCCGGGAGTGTGTCGGTGATCAAGCTGAGAATATGTCTGTCAGTGAGCCGCGGGTGTTGATCAGTGAGCCGAGTGTGTGTCTATCAGTCAGCCAATAGTATGCCTGTCAGTGACTGCGAGTGAGTCTGTCAGTGGCAGCGAGTATTTCGTTCAGAGCCGAGAGTCTGTCTGTGAGTGAGCTGAGACTGTGTCTGTCAGCGAGCTGAGACTGTGTCTGTCAGTGAGCAGAGAGTGTGTTGGTCAGTGAGCTGAGAGTGTGTCTGTCAGCGAGCTGTGACTGTGTCTGTCAGTGAGCCGAGAGTTTGTTGGTCAGTGAGCCGGAAGTGTGTCGGTGAGTGAGCCAAGAATATGTCAGTCAGTGAGCAGAGAGTGTGTTGGTCAGTGAGCGAAGAGTTGGTCGGTCATTGAGCTGAGAGTGTGTCTGTCAGTGAGCCGAGAGTGTGTTGGTCAGTGATCCGAAAGTGTGTCGGTCAGTGAGCCAAGAGTGTGTCAGTGAGTGAGCTGAGAGTGTGTCTGTCAGTGAGCCGAGAGTGTGTCTGTCAGTGAGCTGAGAGTGTGTCTGTCAGTGAGCTGAGAGTGTGTCTGTCAGTGAGCCGAGAGTGTGTCTGTCAGTGAGCCGAGAGTGTGTCGGTCAGTGAGCCGAGAGTGTGTCAGTGAGTGAGCTGAGATTGTGTCTGTCAGTGAGCTGTGAGTGTGGCTGTCAGTCAGCTGAGAGTGTGTCAGTCTGGGACTCGTGAGTGTGTCTGTCAGTGAGCAGAGTGTGTGTCGGTCAGTGAGCCGAGAGTGTGTCTGTCAGTGAGCTGAGAGTGTGTCTGTCAGTGAGCCGAGAATGTGTCTGTCAGTGAGCTGAGAGTGTGTCAGTGAGTGAGCTGAGAGTGTGTCTGTCAGTGAGCTGCGAATGTGGCTGTCAGTGAGCTGTGAGTGTGTCTGTCAGTGAGCTGAGAGTGTGTCGGTCAGTGAGCCGAGAGTGTGTCGGTCAGTGAGCTGAGAGTGTGTCAGTGAGTGAGCTGAGGTGTGTCTGTCAGTGAGCTGAGAGTGTGTCTGTCAGTGAGCTGAGAATGTGTCTGTCAGTGAGCTGTGAGTGTGTCTGTCAGTCAACTGAGAGTGTGTCGGTCAGTGATGCGAGTCTGTCTGCTTCAGCGATCCAAGAGTGTGGTCAATGAGCCAAGGCTGTGTCGGTCAGTGAGCCGAGAGTGTGTCGGTCAGTGAGGCGGGAGTGTGTCGGTCAGTGAGGCGAGAGTGTGTCTGTCAGGAAGCTGAGAGAGGTCGGTCAGTGAGCTGAGAGTGCGGTGGTCAGCGAGCCGAGGGTGTGTCTGTCAGTGAGCTGAGTGTGTGTCAGTCAGTGGCGGCGAGTGTGTCTGTCAGTGAGCCGAACGTGTGCCTGACAATCTCATTAGTGACAGACAGCATGGTTTTGTTAGAGGGAGATCGTGCCTTACAAATTTGGTGGAGTTTTTTGAGGAAGTGACAAAAACGGTTGATGAAGGAAGGGCCGTGGATGTCATCTATATGGATTTCAGTAAGGCATTTGACAAAGTCCCACATGGCAGGTTGGTTAAGAAAGATAAGGCTCATGGGATACAAGGAGAAGTGGCTAGATGGGTGGAGAACTGCCTTGGCCATAGGAGACAGAGGGTAGTGGTCGAAGGGTCTTTTTCCGGCTGGAGGTCTGTGACCAGTGGTGTTCCGCAGGGCTCTGTACTGGGACCTCTGCTATTTGTGATATATATAAATGATTTGGAAGAAGGTGTAACTGGTGTAATCAGCAAGTTTGCGGATGACACGAAGATGGCTGGACTTGCGGATAGCGAAGAGCATTGTCGGGCAATACAGCAGGATATAGATAGGCCGGAAAATTGGGCGGAGAGGTGGCAGATGGAGTTTAATCCGGATAAATGCGAAATGATGCATTTTGGAAGAAATAATGTCGAGAGGAGTTAGACAATAAATGGCAGAGTCATCAGGAGTATAGAAACACAGAGGGACCTACGTGTGCAAGTCCACAAATCCTTGAAGGTGGCAACACAGGTGGAGAAGGTGGTGAAGAAGGCATATGGTATGCTTGCCTTTATAGGACGGGGTATAGAGTATAAAAGCTGGAGTCTGATGATGCAGCTGTATAGAACGCTGGTTAGGCCACATTTGGAGTACTGTGTCCAGTTCTGGTCGCCGCACTACCAGAAGGACGTGGAGGCGTTAGAGAGAGTGCAGAGAAGGTTTACCAGGATGTTGCCTGGTATGGAGGGTCTTAGCTATGAGGAGAGATTGGGTAAACTGGGGTTGTTCTCCCTGGAAAGACGGAGAATGAGGGGAGATCTAATAGAGGTGTACAAGATTATGAAGGGGATAGATAGGGTGAACGGTGGGAAGCTTTTTCCCAGATCAGAAGTGACGTTCACGAGGGGTCACGGGCTCAAGGTGAGAGGGGTGAAGTATAACTCAGATATTAGAGGGATGTTTTTTACACAGAGGGTGGTGGGGGCCTGGAATGCGCTGCCAAGTAGGGTGGTGGAGGCAGGCACGCTGACATCATTTAAGACTTACCTGGTAGTCACATGAGCAGCCTGGGAATGGAGGGATACAAACGATTGGTCTAGTTGGACCAAGGAGCGGCACAGGCTTGGAGGGCCGAAGGGCCTGTTTCCTGTGCTGTACTGTTCTTTGTTCTTTGTTTGGTCTTTGTGTCGGTCAGTGAGCCGAGAGTGTGTCTGTCAGTGACTGCGAGTGTGCCGGTCAGTGAGCCGAGTGTGTGTCGGTCAGTGAGCCGAGTGTGTGTCTGTCAGTGAGCCACATGTGTGTCTGTCAGTGAGCCGAGAGTGTGTCTGTCAGCGAGTCGAGAGCTTGCTGGTTTCTGCGCCGAGGCTGTGTCAGTCAGTGAGCCAAGAGTGTGTCCGTCAGTGACTGCGAGTCTGTCTATCAGCGAGCCAAGTGTGTGTCGGTCAATGAGCCAAGGCTGTGTCGGTCAGTGAGCCGAGAGTATGTTGGTCAGTGAGCCGAGAGCATGTCTGTCAGCGGGCCTATAGCATGTCGGTCAGTGAGCCGAAGCTGTGTAGGTTAGTGAGCCGAGAGTGTGTCTGTCAATGAGCCGAGTGTGTGTCGGTCAGTGAGCCGACAGTGTGTCTGTCAGTGAGCCGAGTGTGTATCGGTCAGTGAGCCGAGAGTGTGTCTGTCAGTGAGCTGAGTGTGTATCGGTCAGTGAGCCGAGATGTGTCATTCAGTGAGCCGAGAGTGTGTCAGTCAGTGAGCCGAGAGTGTGTCATTCAGTGAGCCGAGAGTGTGTCTGTCAGTGAGCTGAGAGTTTGTCGTTCAGTGAGCTGAGATGTGTCGTTCAGTGAGCCGAGAGTGTGTCGGTCAGTGAGCCAAGAGTTTGTCGTTCAGTGAGCTGAGAGTGTGTTGGTCAGTGAGCCGAGAGTGTGTCTGTCAGTGGGCTGAGAGTTTGTCGGTCAGTGAGCTGAGAGTGTGTCTGTCAGTGAGCCGAGAGTGTGTCTGTCAGTGAGCCGAGAGTGTGTCTGTCAGTGAGCCGAGAGTTTGTCGGTCAGTGAGCTGAGAGTGTGTCGGTCAGTGAGCTGAGAGTTTGTCGGTCAGTGAGCTGAGAGTGTGTCGGTCAGTGAGCTGAGAGTCTGTTGGTCAGTGAGCCGAGAGTGTGTCTGTCAGTGAGCCGAGAGTGTGTCTGTCAGTGAGCCGAGAGTTTGTCGGTCAGTGAGCTGAGAGTGTGTCGGTCAGTGAGCTGAGAGTGTGTCGGTCAGTGAGCTGAGAGTTTGTCGGTCAGTGAGCTGAGAGTGTGTCGGTCAGTGAGCTGAGAGTCTGTTGGTCAGTGAGCCGAGAGTGTGTCTGTCAGTGAGCTGAGAGTTTGTCGGTCAGTGAGCTGAGAGTGTGTCGGTCAGTGAGCTGGGAGTATATCTATCAGTGACCGCGGGTTTGTCTGTCAGTGAGCCAAAGGAGTGTATATTAGTGAGCCGAGTGTGTGTGTGAATGAGCCAATAGTATGCCTGTCAGTGTGGCAAGAGTGTATCAGTCAGTGAGCTGAGAGTGTGTCTGTCAGTGAGCCGAGTGTAGATCGGTCAGTGAGCCGAGAGTGTGTCTGTCAGTGAGCTGAGAGTGTGTCGGTCAGTGACCCGTGAGTGTGTCAGTCAGTGAGCCGAGAGTTTGTCGGTCAGTGAGCCAAGAGTGTGTCGGTCAGTGAGCCGAAAGTGTGTTGGTCAGTGAGCGAAGAATGTGTTGGTCATTGAGCGGAGAGTGTGTCTGTCAGTGAGCCGAGATTATGTCTGTCAGTGAGCCGAGAGTGTGTCTGTCAGTGAGCCGGATGTGTTTCTGTCAGTGAACTGGGTGTGTGGCTGTCAGTGAGCGGGTGTGTGTTGTCAGTAAGCCGGGTGTGTATCTCTCAGTGAGCCGGGTGAGTGTCTTTCAGTGAGCCGGGTGTGTATCTCTCAGTGAGCCGGGTGTGTGTCTGTCAGTGAGCCGGGTGTGTGTCTGTCAGTGAGCCGGGTATGTATCTGTCAGTGAGCCGGGTGTGTGTCTGAAAGTAAGCCAGGTGTGCGTCTGTCAATGAGTCCTGGCTGTGTCGGTCAGTGAACCGAAAGTGTGTCTGTCAGTGAGCTGACAGTGTGCCAGTCAGTGAGCTGTGAGTGTGTCAAAGAACAAAGAACAAAGAACAATACAGCACAGGAACAGGCCCTTCGGCCCTCCAAGCCCGCGCCGCTCCCCGGTCCAGGATTGAATCCTGGATCCAGGATCCCCGCCCAATTTTCCAGCCTATCTACATACCAATATCCTATCCACCGAGCTGTCCCTCACAGCTACGATGCTTTGTTCATCACAACCTACTAACTCACCCCCACCCCCCCATTCCAGACCATGTGATCTCCAGGGAGAGGCGAAAACCCAGAGTGAAAACCCCAGGGCCAATATGGGGAAAAAAAAAATCTGGGAAATTCCTCTCCGACCCCCCCTGAGGCGATCGAAACGAGTCCAGGAGATCACCCTGGCCCTGATCGGAAAATGCTTCCCAACCCTAGTCATTTCCACTTCCACGAACACCATATGAATTCCCTGCCCCCGAGACAGGTTCCCAACTATCCGCAGTCTCGCTCTGTACTGGCACCAGCAAGATGATCATAGAATGAAGCCTTGAAACGAGAAACAAGGAACAATTAGCCCGCGCCGCTCCCTGGTCCAAACTAGACCACTCTTTTGTATCCCTCCATTCCCACTCCATTCATATAGCTGTCTAGATAAGTCTTAAACGTTCCCAGTGTGTCCGCCTCCACCACCTTGCCCGGCAAAACATTCCAGGCCCCCACGACCCTCTGTGTAAAATATGTCCTTGTGATATCTGTGTTAAACCTCCCCCCCTTCACCTTGAACCTATGACCCCTCGTGAACGTCACCACCGACCCGGGGAAAAGCTTCCCACCGTTCACCCTATCTATGCCTTTCATAATTTTATACACCTCTATTAAGTCTCCCCTCATCCTCCGTCTTTCCAAGGAGAACAACCCCAGTTTCCCCAATCTCTCCTCATAACCAAGCCCCTCCATACCAGGCAACATCCTGGTAAACCTCCTCTGTACTCTCTCCAAAGCCTCCACGTCCTTCTGGTAGTGTGGCGACCAGAACTGGACGCAGTATTCCAAATGCGGCCGAACCAACGTTCTATACATCTGCAACATCAGACCCCAACTCTTATACTCTATGCCCCGTCCTATAAAGGCAAGCATGCCATATGCCTTCTTCACCACCTTCTCCACCTGTGACGTCACCTTCAAAGATCTGTGGACTTGCACACCCAGGTCCCTCTGCGTCTCTACACCCTTTATGGTTCTTCCATTTATCGTGTAGCTCCTCCCTACATTATTCCCACCAAAATGCATCACTTCGCATTTATCAGGATTGAACTCCATCTGCCATTTCCTTGCCCAAATTTCCAGCCTGTCTATATCCTTCTGTAGCCTCTGACAATGTTCCTCACTATCTGCAAGTCCTGCCAGTTTTGTGTCGTCCGCAAACTTACTGATCACCCCAGTTACTCCTTCTTCTGAGAATGTGTCGGTCAGTGAGCCGAGATGTGTCGGTCAGTAAGCTGAGAGTGTGTCGGTCAGTGAGCCGAGAATGTGTCAGTCAGTCATCTGAGATTGTGTCGGTCAGTGAGCCGAGAGTGTGTTGGTCAGTGAGCCGAGAGTGTGCTGGTCAGTGAGGCGAGAGTTTATCTGTCAGTGAGCCGAGAGTGTGTCTGTCAGTGAACTGGGAGTATGTCGTTAAGTGTGTCAATAGTGTGTCTGTCAGTGACTGACTGTGTGCCTGTCAGTGAGCCCAGAGGATGTCGGTCAGTGAGCCCAGGCAGTGTCGGTCAGTGAGCTGAGAATCTGTCGGTCAGTGAACCGAGAGTCTGTCATTCAGTAAGCCAAGGCTGTGTCGGTCAGTGAGCCCAGGCTGTGATGTTCAGTGAGCTGAATCTGCATTTATGGCAGTCTTTTGGCTTTCACCCTATTGCAACATCTGATCTGAGTCTGGAGAATTATTCAGCTTTCGGTGACACATTTCTGCAGCACTCTGCAGTTTTAGTGTTTTACCAACAGTTACAGCTTAAATGTTCCACCTATGGCAGGTGGGGGAAGGGAGATCAGTGGGTGGATGGATATAAATGTTAAAATAAGGGTCTGAGTGCTTCAGTAACCTGAAGTTCTGTGTAAACATTGGGCAAGACCCAAAGAATTGAGAAACAATATTCAAGAATCCTTACCCCATAATTATCTCCATATCCTCTCTCTTGCCCTCCATCCAGATCAGCTTACGCTGTTCCTCCTTATATTCAATCCTCAACGCCTGTCTCCCTCATCTCCTCAACTGTTCCACTCAACTCTTCCTCCTTGCTCTTGTCCTCCTCCTAGTCACCATTCTTTCTCTGTTTCTTCCCCCCTTCTGTTTCTTCACTCCTTCTTCATTCTATTTCTCACTCTTTTCCTTTCCATCATTCCATGTATTAAGGACAGCACAGTAGTTAGCACAGCGCCGGGGACCTGCGTTCAATTCTGGCCTCGGGTGATTGTCTGTGTGGAGAATGCACATTATTCATTCATAGCGGTTTACAGCATGGAAACAGGCACTTTGGCCCAATTTGTCCATGCCACCCTTTTTTTTTAAACCCCTAAGCTCGTCCCAATCGCCCACATTTGGCCCATATCCCTCTGTACCCATCTTACCCATGTAACAATTTAAAAGCTTTTTAAAAGACAAAATTGTACCTGCCTCTACTATAACCTCTGGCAGCTTGTTCCAGACACTCACCACCCTCTGTGTGAAAAAATTGACCCTCTGGACCCTTTTGTATCTCTCCCCTCTCACCTTAAACCTATGCCCTCTAGTTTTAGACTCCCCTACCTTTGGGAAAAGATACTGACTATCTAGCTGATCTATGCACCTCATTATTTTATAGACCTCTATAAGATCAGCCCTCAGCTCCTACGCACCGGAGAAAAAATGTCCCAGTCTATCCAGCCTCTCCTTATAACTCAAACCATCAAGTCCCAGTAGCATCTGAGTAAATCTCTTCTGCACTCTTCCTAGTTTAATAATATCCTTTCTATAAAGGGCGACCAGAACTGTACCAAGTGTGGCCTTACCAATGTCTTGTACAACTTCAACAAGATGTCCAGTCTTACACATTAGCCCACGTCAGTCATATTGCAGCATGGGCACCATATTATTCAGGTATCTCCTGTATTCAAAGCTCTGACCAATGAAACCAAGCATGCTGAATGCCTTCTTCACCATTCTGTCCACCTGTGACTCCTCTTTCAAGGAACTATGAACCTGTACCCCTAGATCTCTTTGTTCTGTACCTCTCCTTAACGCCCTACCATTAACTGAGTAAGTCCTGCCCTGGTTCAATGTACCAAAATAAATCATCTCACATCCTCCACGTGTCTGCGTGGGTTTCCTCCGGGTGCTCCGGTTTCCTCCTACAATCCAAAGATATGCGGGTTCGGTTGATTAGCCATGCTAAATTGCCCATTAGTGTCCAAAGATGTGTCGGTTCGGGGGATTAGCAGGGTAAATTCATGTGGTTACTGGGATAGGGGCTAGGTGGGATTGTTGTCGGTGCAGGCTTCATGGGCTGAATGGCTTCCTTCTGCACTGTAGGGATTCTATGATTCTATTCTATCGATATGTTTGAAAGGAAATGAGACGAGCACTGACACATAACAAGGAGATCGTTCCTGAACAGTCACCATACATTAGCTTAACCCTGTCAGGGTTCCAATGAAAGATAAATGAGCTGAAAGTTTAACTCTGGTTCTCTTTTACTCTTTTCACAAATGTTGTCAGATCTAATGAGCACTTCGAGCATTTTCTGGTATTAATGGCTGAACTTTGTTTACTATGCACCAGAGGTCAGTGTTGTCTAACAAATGTTTGTTTCTTGGCGCTACATTTTACATTCTTCTTTGAGGGTGTTATCTGCAGCAGAGAGGAGGAACTTAAAGTATGCCAGGTGGCCAGCCCACCACTGTCCTGCCCACCCCCGAGATAACCCTTTAATATTCCAAATGGAAAGACGCTGAAAATGGCAGCCTGCCTACCATAAGTACATAAATATTTAAACAGTCATTTAGCTTTTTGGCAAATGTACTGACCTGAATAATATGGTGCCCATGCTGCAATATGACTGACGTGGGCTAATGTGTAAGACTGGGCAAACTGTTTTTTAAGACCTGGATGAAAAGAGATGGGCAAGAAGAGGTGGCACCCCATTAGTGGTGTTCCTTGTGCTCATCAGTAGCACCCACAGTAGATCTCAACATTCCTTTCACTTCCCCTTTCCTTCCCAGTCCCTTCCCTTTCTCCACCTCAAAACCCGGGAATTACCTTTCTGAGTTCTGAGACAGCCATGATCTTCCTTGTCCTCCCTCCTGCAATCCTGACAGTACCCACTATTGGGATGTAACGCTGCTGGTGCTGGCAGCAAATTGCATTGGCTAGCATTTCTACCCACTGATGGGAGGCAGTAGTGTAGTGGTATTGTCATGGAACTAGTAATCCAGAGACCCCTGGTCAAGATCTGGGGTCCTACGTTTGAATCCCACCATGGCAAATAGTGAAATTTGAATTCAACGAATAATCTGGAATTAACTCTTCTGATGACCTTGAAACCATTGTTGATTGTTGTAAAAAAAAACATTTTTAAAGACGGGATGCTGTCCTTACCTGGTCTGGGCTACAGGTGAATCCAGGTCCACAGTAATGAGGTTAACTCTCAAATGCCCTCTGAAATGTAGGGCAGTTAGGGAGGGGCAAAAAATGCAGGCCCAACCAGTGATGCACAATCCCGGAAATTAATTTAAAAACAAAACCACTCAACCTCAGCTGGTTATCTCTCTGGGGTGACCACAGGTGTCTATTTCAGTGGGACAAATAAATCTGGTGAAATGCTGTCATTATTTATTTTCAAATTCCCACTGTAATTCTGTGGAGAATTGTTTAAGATAGTTATTTATGCCATACATTTGCTGCTTTGACTGACCTTGCTCCAAAGTTACAGCAGGAAATTGGGAAAACACACAAATTATTGGGAAAAAAATTGAGGAATGGTGTCAATCGGTATTCAGGAAAGTATGAATTTATCATAGTCAATCAGGAAACACAATCAGAGTGTGTTTCTGAATGGAGGGCTGTGACAAGTGGCGTTCCTCAGGGATCAGTGCTGGGACCTTTGCTGTTCGTAATATATATAAATGATTTGGAAGAAAATGTAACTGGTTTGATTAGTAAGTTTGCAGGTGACACAAAGATTGGTGGATTTGCGGATAGCGATGAGGGCCATCAGAGGATACAGCAGGATATAGATCGATTGGAGGCTTGGGCGGAGAGATGGCAGGTGGAGTTTAATCTGGACAAATGTGAGGTAATGCATTTGGAAGGTCTAATAATGATAGGAAATATACAGTAAATGGCAGAACCCTTAGGAGTATTGATAGGCAGAGGGACCTGGGTGTACAGGTACACAGGTCACTGAAAGTGGCAATGTAGGTGGAGAAGGTAGTCAAGGAGGCATACGGCATGCTTCATGCTTCATCGGCCGGGGAACTGAGTTTAAAAATTGTGAAGTCATGTTGCAGCTTCATAGAACCATGGTTAGGCCACATTTGGAATATAGCGTTCAATTCTGTTCGCCACACTACCAGAAGGATGTGGAGGCTTTGGAGAGGGTACAGAAAAGATTTACGAGGATGTTGCCTGACATGGAGGGCATCAGCTATGAGGAGAGGTTGGAGAAACTAGGTTTGTTCTCACTGGAATGACGGAGTTGAGGGGCGACCTGATAGAAGTCTACAAGATTATGAGGGGTTGGACAGAGTGGATAGTCAGAAGCTTTTTCCCAGGGTGGAAGAATTAATTATTAGGGGGCATAGGTTTAAGGTGTGAAGGGCAAGGTTTAAAGGATACGTACAAGGCAAGTGTTTTACACAGAGGGTGGTGGGTGCCTGGAACTCGCTGCCGGGGGAGGTAGTGGAAGCAGATACGATAATGAGTTTCAAGGGGCGTCTGGACAAATGCATGAATAGGATGGGAATATATGGATATGGTCCCTGGAAGGATCGCGGGTTTTAGTTCAGTTGGGCAGCATGGTCGGTGCAGACTGGGAGGGCCGAAGGGCTGCTCCTGTGCTATAATTTTCTTTGTTCTTTGTTCTTTGATAGATTTGTTAAGGGAAGGTCATGTCTGATGAACCAGAGGGAAATTTTTAAAGAGGTAACAAGGGTCAGGGAGTGAAGTGACAATGAGAGATGTAACATAGTGGAAGTATGGATTTTAGGGAGGCTTTTGACAAGTTTCAATGCCAGACTGATCAAAAAAGTAAAAGCCAATGGGATCCAAGGAAAGTGGCACATTGTATCCAAAGCTGAATCATTGGCAGAAGTAAAGTGTAATAGTGACAGTATATTTATGTGACTGGAGAACTGTTCCCAATATGCACTGCAGCACTCACTGCTGGCTCCTTGCTTTTCATGATATATAGTTTTTGGTTTGTTCATACAATGTGGGCATCACTGACTATTTATTGACCATCCCTCGCAGCCTGAATAAGGTGTTGGTGAGCTGCCTACTCGAGAACTGTAGTCCACGTGTTGTAGATACACCCATTAAGCTGTTTGGGAAGACACTCCAGGATTTTGACCCAGCAACAATGGAGGAACTGTGACATATTTCCACGTCAGGATGGTGTGAGGCTTGGAGTGGAACTTGAAGCTACTGGTCTTCCCATGCATCTGCTGTTTTTGACCTTCTAGATGGTAGGAGTTGTCCATCTGGAAAGTGCTGTCTGGGCCTTGGTGTGCTCCTCTGGTGCATCTTGTAGATGGAGTACAGTGCTGCCACTGTGCTTCAGTGGTGGAGGGACTGAATGTTAAAGGTGGTGAATGGGGTGCCAATCAAATGAGCTGTTTCGTCTTGGTTGGTTCCGAATTTTTTGAGTGCTGTTTGCGATGCATTCACGCAGGCAAATGGAGAGAATTCCATCACATTCCAAATGTAGATGGCGGACAGGATTTGTGGGGTCAGGAGGTAAGTTGTTCGCAACAGAATTCCCAGGCTCTGCACTGCTCTTGCAGATACAGCATATATATGGCGGTTCAGTTTCTAGTCAATGGTGACCCTCAGAATGTCAATATTTGCGGATTCAGCATTGGTAAGCTATTGAATGTCAAGGGGAGATGGTTAGATGCCTTCTTGTTGCAGATGGTCATTGTCTGTACCTTTGTGTGTTGTGAATGATGTGGTTAAGAAGGCAAATGGAATTATTTCCTGATTAACTGATGAATAGAATATAAGAGCAGAAAGGTTATGCTGGAACTGTATAACGCATTAGTTAGGCCAAAACATAAATACTGAGGGTGATTTATGAGGATGTTATCAGGACTGGGAAATTGCAGCCAAGAGGAAAGATTGGATATGCTGGATTGTTCTCCTTGGAACAATGGAGGTTGAGGGAAGATTTGATTCAGATGTACAAAATTGTGAGGGGCTGGAGTGATTGGATGGGAAGAGCCTATTTAGTTCAGCAGTGATGTCAGTGACTGGGGGGCATAGACTTTAAAATGATTAGTAGAAAGATTGGGGCAAAATGTTTTTACCCCGAGGGTTGTGAGCGTTTTGAACTCACTGCCTGAAAAATTAGTGGAGGTAAAAGCCCTCAACTAATTTAAAAGGTGTCTGGAAGTGCACCTTGTAATCTGCACTGCCAAATTTTGGAAAGTGGGATAGACTGGGTGGCTTCTTTTTCAGCCAGTGCAGACATAGTGGCCCCAGTGGCCTCTTTCTGTGCTGTAGACAGAATCATAGAATCTATGAATCTATGATTCATATCAACTCAAGTCTGACCATTGTCCAGATATTGCACACAATGACATGTTCTACTTCTTCAGCAAACATCCCCACTTCTGACTTCATAATGCACGGAAGACCATTGATGATGTATTTGAAGATGGTTGGGCCTCGGAATGGTTGGGCACTGAGCAACTCTTGATGTCTTAGGGCTCAGTTGATTGAAATCTGAAGCAGGGTAAAATGTCCTTTGCACTCTTTCCAGTGCTTCCACATCCTTCTTATAGTGAGGTGACCAGAACTGCACACAATATTCCAAATGTGGTCTCACCAAGGTCCTGTACAGTTGCAGCATAACCCCACGGCTCTTAAACTCAAACCCCCTGTTAATAAACGCTAACACACGATAGGCCTTCTTCACGGCTCTATCCACTTGAGTGGCAACCTTCAGATATCTGTGGATATGAACCCCAAGATCTCTCTGTTGCTCCACATTCCTCAGAACCCTACCTTTGAGCCTGTAATCCACATTCAAATTTGTCCTACCAAAATGAATCATAGAAATCATAGAAACCCTACAGTGCAGAAGGAGGCCATTCGGCCCATCGAGTCTGCACCGACCACAATCCCACCCAGGCCCTACCCCTACATATTTACCCTCTAATCCCTCTAACCTATGCATCTCAGGACTCTAAGGGGCAATTTTTAACCTGGCCAATCAACCTAACCCACACATCTTTGGACTGTGGGAGGAAACCGGAGCACCCGGAGGAAACCCATGCAGACACGAGGAGAATGTGCAAACTCCACACAGACAGTGACCCGAGCCAGGAATCGAACCCGGGACCCTGGAGCTGTGAAGCAGCAGTGCTAACCACTGTGCTACTGTGCCGCCCCAAAATCGAATTCAAATTACATGATCTGGGATTTGAGGAAAGGTGGGATAGTCTGTTTTCTTTACAACAGAGGAATCTGAGGACAGATTTATTGATGTCTATAAACGGTGATTGCACTGAATACATATACAGCAATACCAGCACAATATTCCGCTTGGGCTGAAAAGTGGCAAGTTATGCTCATGCCAAATACTTTCCAGACAATTACTATTTCCAACAAGATGGCATGGTAGCACCATGGGAAGCACTGCTGCCTCACAGTGCCAGGGACCCGGTTTCAATTCCCAGCACTGGTCACTGTCTGTGTGGAGTCTGCACGTTCTCCCCTTGTTTGCTTGGGTTTCCTCCGGGTGCTCTGGTTTCCTCCCACAGTCTGAAAGACCTGCTGTTTTGGTGCATTGGGCATGCAAGATTCTCCTTCAGTTTACCCGAATAGGGCTGTGGTGACATGGGGATTTTCACAGTAACTTTACAGTATCACAGTATCATTAACTGTAATTAGAGAGATGATGGTCCAGTGGTAATGTCATTTTAATCTTAGTAATCCAGAGGCCCAATTGAATTCTATGAGAACACTGGTTCAAATCCCACCATGGAAGTAAACTTAAATCTGGAATTAAAATCTAATCTCAGTTCAGTCATGGTAACCATGAAACTAGCATCAATTACTGTGAAAACCCATCAGGTTCACTGATGTTCTTTAGGGAAGGAAATGTATCATCCTTACCTGGTTTGGCCTAAATGTGACTTCAGACCCACAGCAATGTTCTTGGCTATTAACTGCTCTCTGAAATGACCTAGCAAGCCCCTCTATTCAAGGACAATTAGGGATGGCAAAAATATGCCGTCCCAGCCAGCGACACCCACATCCCATGAAAGTATGAAAAGCAAGAAATTGTCAGAAGAATTAGAGGAGAATTTCAGACAATCTTTGCAATCCAGATTGTATTGGAGTCTGGCACTAACTGTTTAATAGGGTGGCAAAGTCAGAAAGCCTTGTTGCAATTTCTAATATAGAGGTTATTGAAATACCTCCATATGTGCTAACCTCCAAGTGAGATTTGGATGGAGAGCTTCTTTTCAGCGAGCAGAGAGGTGATAGTTAAATATCTCCTTCCTGCACTCTACATTTATATGAAGCTATGATTCTGCGGGTGATTTTGAGCCTGAGAGGGTACAGAGGAGACTCACCAGGATGTTGCTTACGATGGAGCATTTAAACTATAGGAGAGACTGGATAGGCTTGGATTATTTTCTCTGGAGCAGAGAAGGCTGAGGAGGGACCATAATTGATGTGTATTGAGGTGTATAAGATAATGAGGGGTATGGACAGCGTAAATATTCCCTTAGTTGAGGGGTCAATCACGAGAGGGCACAGTTTTTGGGTAAGGGGCTGGAGATTCAGAGGGGATTTGAGAAAACATTTTTTACACAGAAGGTGGTGGGAATCTGAAAAGCACTGTCTCAGGAGATAGTGGAGGCTGGAAATCTTACAACTTTTAATAAGTATTTGGATGAGAACTTGAAACATCATAGATAGAAACATGGAAGAAACATAGAAAAACTACAGCACAAAACAGGCCCTTCGGTCCCACAAGTTGTGCCGAACATATCCCTACCTTTTAGGCCTACCTATAACCCTCCATCCTATTAAGTCCCATGTACTCATCCAGGAGTCTCTTAAAATACCCTATTGAGTTTGCCTCCACCACCACTGACGGCAGCCGATTCCACTCGCCCACCACTCTCTGTGTGAAAAACTTCCCCCGAACATTTCCCCTGTACCTACCCCCCAGCACCTTAAACCTGTGCCCTCTCGTAGCAGCCACTTCCACCCTGGGAAAAAGCCTCTGAGAGTCCACCCGACCTATGCCTCTCAACATCTTATATACATCTATTAGGTCTCCTCTCATCCTACATCTCTCCAAGGAGAAAAGAGCGAGCTCCCGCAGCCTATCCTCATAAGGCATGCCACTCAATCCAGGCAACATCCTTGTAAATCTCCTCTGCACCCTTTCAATCTTTTCCACATCCTTCCTGCAATGAGGCGTCCAGAACTGAGCACAGTACTCCAGATAAAAGCAAAATACTGCGGATGCTGGAACCTGAAGCAAAAAGAGAAAATGCTGGAGAATCTCAGCAGGTCTAACAGCATCTGTGGAGAGAGAATAGAGACAGTCTGGGTGACCCTTCGTCAGAGTTCTGAGAAAGGTTTATCGAGATTCAAGATGTTGACTTGAAACATCATAATATTCAGTGAAATGGGACAAGTGCAGGAAAATGGGATTAGTGTGACTTTAGTAGTAGTTATTGTCAGTTCAAACTCAATTGGCCGAAAGGCCTTTCCTGCGCTGTATGATTCTATGATTTTATGACTCTCTGTATGTGAGAATGGCAGAGCGCACTCAAACTCCAGAAAGCACGATTCACACTGGCGTGTTTCCGAGTTACAATTTTCAAGGCGCCTCGCCAGCAGACTGATACAAAACATGCTGTGGGAATGCAGAAAGCTCATTTTAATACATTAACATTTCATTAATGAGCACTCTCTCCAGGATTCTTCCCCTCACTGGATATTCAGCAAGTTAACATAGATGCGAAACAGTGGTGGGGTCTCCTGGAAGGGCGTAAATATAAATATAGCCCCTGGGGAGAGGGACATGGCCAGGAAGTGGCCTTGTAATGCCCCATGTCACTTCCCCTTGGCACAGGTTGGCACTGACAAGTTGGCACCATGCCCATGCCAACCTGGCAGTGCTAAACTGTGCCAAGGGGCGGGCTCCAGTGGAAACTTTATGGGGGAGGGGGGGTTCATTCAGATTTGGAAGTGGATGTAAGAGCAGGGGAGCAGGGGATGTTGGTGATGTCCGTTGGGGTTGGGAGTGTGGGTGGGTGCCAGCTTCAACTGTGTGGGGGCGGGGATGGACCGATGATTGGGGGAGGGAGAGGGTAGAGCCAATATCTATGGGAAAGGGACCAATGATCAGGATGAAGGGGTCAATGATCAGCAGGAAGGGGGGGCAAAGGGACCGATGATTGGGGGAAGAGGGCATGAGAGGTGTGCAGACTCTGATGAGGGTGGGGAGTGGAACCCCGAGAACTCCAGGATGGGCTGGAAGGAGGTTTATTCCTGTTATAATCAGGACATCATTTAAAGATGGTGGCCAGATTTCTGTGCAGCCAGGTGTTGGCGTTTTTAGGCCCCCACATCCTGTATGATGGCATGAAACATTCCCCCTTTATTTTTAAAAGGCAGTTTGTCGTAAGAAATGGAGAGAAAACCAGTATGTTTTTCTGGAGAGAAACATGCTAATTTTCTCACCAGAAACGACATCTGCCATTTTTTTGGAATGATTCTCCCCTCTATGCCTTTTTCTAGCTTACTGTGTAGACATTCTTCCAACCTGAGTTTGCTCTCAATATTTCTGCTGTCCTGAGTTCGATTTCTGTGTACACTCTCTAAGCATTTCCTTAACCTCCTAACCTGCATTTCATATTCATCCTAATTCACTAATTTACCTTAAGTTTTAGTACTTTAGGTACGATAGAATTTACGCCCTCATTTTCCACACAACCAATGTGATGCATGCCTTAAAGTCTGACCATAAAATCTTTATTTAGAAAGGAGAGAACAAGAATGTTGCAAGAATTCAAGTACTTAGGAAGCATAGTATCTGAAGATGGAAGAATCAACAAAGAAGTGAGAACTAGGATGACAATGGGAAAGGCCACACTGGGGAAGAAGAAATGATTGCTAACCAGAAAAGTGAATAAACAACTCAAGACACAATTTATACTCAACTTGATTTGGAAGGTTATTTTGTCTGGATGTGTGATTTGGACCTTCTGGAAGGATGAAAGCAGCTTGGTAAGTGACTATAAAATGTAGGTTTGGAGGAGAATGGGCAGAATAAGTTGGAGAGAAAAAGTAACAAATGGTGAAGTGTTGCAGAGAATGAAAGGGCAAAGCAATATGGCACACATTTCGAGGAAATTGACTTTTAAGCGATATTAGGGAGGAAGTCTTCGAGGGAAATAGTAAGAGGAGGAAGAACAATACTCAATGTCTTGAAAACCGAAGAAATTTAATGGCAATGAAAAGAATGGCACATGATTAAGGAGACATGGATGAAATGATCTATAACCTTCTTCCAGGCAGAGTTTATATAAAGACAATGATGATGATTTCTCACACATGCAGACTGATGTATTCTCTCTGGTCCCCTGGATTAAGCCTATTGTAACTAACTAAGCACAGACTGGGGATGAAATTATGGGGCTCTCTGGTCTGTATCCATTAAGACCTCAACATATCTTTACCTTTATAAAATGATTTTTAAATTTATTTTTAGAGCATGAGGTAGATATTTATTTTCTATGATATTCCATCCTTGTAATTGGGTCTGTGTATTAGAACAATTGTCAGTTGATCTATTACGAACTTTGTTCTATTTGGCAAAATGTTTGTGTGAGCGATCCAGCTTTACTTTCATGAATCTGCTATGATGGAGATGACCCCTTTTTCACTGAGCCAGTAGGAGACTGTAGACACCACTTTCTGCTATCCATTCCTCTTTTCAGGGGCTGAATATGTCGCTTCTGCTCAGTTATAGAAATGAAATAAAAAATAATTAAACATGACAGCAGGGTAGACTGTCACCTTGCCACCCAAGGGTAACTGGTGTTGTGGACCATACAACCTTTTGTAGAAACCGACAAACTTTAATTTCTGTTGGTTGGAACTGACAGGTGGGATCAAAGATCAGGAGCTGACCTATATTCCCAATCCAGCACAAGCTAAGCATCTCTCTCAGCAATTACTGTGGAATCTGCCTGTCCGAATACTTTACTAATTCACTGTGTACAAGGCTTACTGTAAGTTCGCCTGAACTTTACATTGAGAACAATGCACCTCATAGCTGAACATCCACAGCAGTTGGAGGCAGAGACGTCACAGGGAACCAGTATGTGGAGGGATGTTGGAGCCCAGGACTCTGCTGAGCCCCTTGCCGATGATGTACCTCTGGATCCAGTCATCCTAGAGCTGAAGGAGCTGCAAAGGCAGAGTCACGAGTATCAGGGAGGCATGATAGCATCGCTCTTCAGATTGCAAGCCTGACAGGTAGACTCCCATTGCCTTCTGTTGAGAAAATGGTGCTGTCACTTCACGTAACAAGGCTGACACTGCAAGAGTGGAAACTGCAGTGGAGACTTTGGCAGGAGATGTGCACTCCATGCAGGAGATTTCTACACCATGGCTTAACTCATAACCTCCATCTCTAAGCGTGTGAGTTTCATGGTGCAGGGCTTGAACTGGATGGTGCAGGCACGAGTGGGAATCCATGATTGTCAGTGTCAAAGGATGGCAGGACTTCTGAATTTCACTCTATCCCATGGAGGGGCACAGGGGCGACCCAAAGAGAAAAGGATCAGCAGGAGTACAGCCCGTGGTCTGCCAGCCAGGGGACCTTGGGCATCTCCAGTTCATCTGACACTTCCCTTCCTGAGAGCAACATACCTCCAGCCCTGGACCCTGAGGAGGGCAGCAGTCAAACACCTGTGCTACCCAAAAGCAGGTGGACCCTCAAGGTCCAAGCCTCCCAGGGAATGCCCACCAAGGTCATCTCAGGCAATAGGGTATGGAAGTCAGCAGGCCACCTCAACCTCAGTTGTGGATCCTGGGGATACATATATATTGACATAGCATGAGGAAGTTTAATAAATTGTAGACAATTAGTGGGAATGGGTGAATCTAGGCACTAGTGTAGGGAAGTCACCATTATATTAAACCTTTTGCATTAAAAATCACTTTGTTCATCCATGGAACCTCCACCCTGTCATTTAATGCCACCAACATGGTGTCAACATGGAGAGCTTAGAGCCACATGGTGCAGTCATTCAAACCTTGCACCTGGGGCAAGCCTGCGAAGCGGGTGAAGCCCATAACCCTGGCACCTTTGCTTGGCTGGTCCTCGTCCAAACTGATATACATGTGAGCCCTTGCATAAAGAGCACCTGTTACCTCCTGGATGCACCCCCCTATGTGTGGTTGACTGGGTGGTGCCTCACACGTCGCCAGTGCTGTCCTGGAATGAGCCAGTGGCATTGAAATTCAGAGCGGCTTTCACTTTAAGGGCCACAGGCAGTGGATGTCCACCCATTCCAAGTGATCAACCTGGATCTGACAGAGGTGGTCCACTGTTAATTAGTTAATTAGTTCGTTAATTTAGTTAATTTAGTTCATTTGGTTTGCACAAAAATGAGTGGAAGCAAACGATCCAAGCATTCAGTTGAAATTCTCAGAAAGGCTTCAACGCAAAACAGATAACACTGATGTGCACCCCTATGCAACGCTTGTAGGTGATGTCTATCATCACTCACCCCAATCGAGGTCATGATGGTCATCCCCCAGACGTCCCCCATCAGCCTTCTATGACACTAAAACTCTGAGATTTCCAAGTGGGATGACCAAAGTCAGAAGACTCTTGGCCAGTACCTAAGTGGTTCATACATCTGTGGTGCTGCTCCTGGAACAGTGACAGGTCCAATCTCTCCCTCCTTCACAGGGCGCTGGTCCCGGCCAGGTGCCACAACACATCAGTGTCTCTGCTTCTGCTCTATGGTGATAATTAGCATACTCATTTTGACAGAGTCCATGGTCCTTCAGAATTGTGCATTGTGAAGAGGAGAAAACCACAGTGAACTATAAGGGATCTTAACAGAGCCCTGACTCTCATTCGTGAATGCCTCTGGAACTAAGCACAACCCTCACAATAGTGTGAAGTGGACCCTGCAAAGTCCCAGTGACACCATATGCCTGCATTACCAGATCTCCATCTCCCCCTACCCCAAAAAACCCCTCATGTGAAAGGCCAGTTGAGTGGATGCATGTGACCAACGTCTGCATGTTGATGGGAACCATACTGACGAACCCCATCATGACCTCAATTGTGGTGCACATTAACTTGAAAGCCTCCTGTTACACTTATAATCCCATTGCACTTTTAATTCTTAAAATATGGTCTCAGTTTCAATTACACATTAAATTGAAAGCCTCTCTATCATTTCTCAACAATTTCTGGCAATCATTTATTTCTTCCATCTTTGCTTGAAAGACTTGAATGAGAATAATCGTTTTGGTAGGTTTGATTGCAAATCATGGTATTGCTTTCACTTTTCCTGTTGTTGGTATTCAGACATTTTAGATATACTCAGTAGCCAACATTCTCATCCATTCCATCTGCACTGGCATTGAGCACATTGTTAGACTTTCTTCCTAATAGAAGGACATAGTTATCTCATGTATAACCATTTATGCTCCTGAATTGCTCTGTCCTCCTTGAGGCGACATCTGATTTGGAGAGAGAATTAGAAGTAGAATTTTCAGATGGGTGGTAGAAGAGAATTATTTTTCATGTGGACTCCACAGCGTCATGTGCCAGGCCTAGATTGATACAGTTTAAGGTCCTTAATCGAATAAAAGTTTCTCAAACGAAGCTTGCCCAGATTCATTCAGCATCTCTCGAGATGTGTGATAGGTATACAGCTCTCTGGCCGATCTGGCCCACATGTTTGGTCTTGTCTTAAGTTTTCTAGTTTTGGTCATTGATATTTGCTATTTTTTCAGAAGTGTTTAAAATTAATTTAGAGCTGTGCCCACTTTTGGCTATTTTCGGAGTTCCACCGAAGATATGATTTCCAAGGTGGACCGGCAGATTAGATAGTCATTGTAATGCTTTTGGCTCATTTGAAGATACTGCTTTCCCACACCTCGTTCCGTTTCTCACTGGTTGAAATATGTATTACCTAAAACTTGGAAAAATAAAAAACATTGAGGGAATCAGTCGACAAACTTTATTTTGCAACTTTTTATTTCTCACATCGAGAACTTATCCATTCATAACAACCACAGCAGTACAAAAGGTAACAAGGTTGTGCTCACTGCAAAATATCAGGGTTTCAAGTAACTCAACTAACCTAGTTATTTAGACAAGAATATCTGCTCAGTTCTCTCAGGTTGAAATCATTTGCCTTCAGGATCTCACTTCATAAGATAAAAAATTGTCAGAAAACTTAAGATAAATTCCAAAATATCAAGCTGAATTATTTTGGTTGGATGTAAAAAAAAAATCAAGGAGCAGAGAAGTTGTATACAAATCGTAGTTGTAGTGTGAAGCAGAGTATCACGACCTCGGGTCTTAGCACTGGCTCTGTGTCCTAGCACTAGTAGCAGCAACCAAAGTTGGTGGTGGGAAGATGGGGTGTAAAGACTCAAAACCGGCAGCACTGCATCCTTGGTGCTTGTAAAGCAGTGCTGTCTCGGGCCACGACTGATGGATCCTGTGTGTGTATGTATGTGTGTGTGTATGGGGAGGGTGGGGGGAGGGGTGTGTGGCTTGTCTGGGGGGTGGAAGGTTGGGTGGCTTGTCGGGGGTGGGGGTGGTGGGGCAGAATTCTCTAACTTTTCAATTTTTCTCCTGCTTCCTCCCCTCGCCCACCCCAGATTTATGATGGATCATGCAGTGCAACTGATAGACCTTGTGGTTCTTTTAGTTGCTGCAGGGGTTGAGGAGCGGGAGGAGGATCAATTGTGGACATGGCAGGCCCAGTGGCTGAAGCAGGAAGAGAGGGATAAGGCCGCCAGAGGCAGGAGGTGGCAGACAATTGCCCGGAGGGGGTAGGAGAATGAGGAAATGGAGACCATGGCAGTTCCGGATGCGAGTGTTCTTTGAACAGTTGTGGGACATCGTGTGCCACCAATGGCTCCACCTATGGAAGGAGACAGTGCAACTCCTGCACCATGTGCTTCAAGACCTGGCACCTCGGGGCAAGGGTTGGGGGGGGGGGGCGGGGGGCACCAACCTCCAGTGGCTGTGAAAGTGACAACTGCCCTAAACTTTTACGCTACCGGTCCGTTGAGGCCGGCAGCACGCATCTCACAGTCATCCGTGCATATGTGCGTGAGGGAGGTCATGGATGCTCTGAATTCCCGGGCAGCACGGCATATCAAATTTGATGAGGGCCAAGCCCAACAGGAAGCCTAGGCTTCAGGACTTGTGGCCATCACAGGGATGCCAAACGTGCAGGGAACTAAAGACTTCACCCACATCACCCTCAGGGCCCTGGAGAAGAATTCTGCATTCTTCATGAACAGGAAGAGGTTCCATTCCATCAACGTGTTGTTGGAGTGCGGCCATCTGCAATACATCATGCATGTCTGTGCAAAACACCCCTAAAGTGTGCATTACAGTTTCACCTTGAGGAAGTCTGATATTCCGGGGGTCTTCGCGGAGGAGCCCAGAGTGCAGTGATGGCTCATGCGGGAAATGGAGTGCCCACTTCAGGCTTGGCTGATGACATCAGTACAGAGGCCTGAGACCGAGGCGGAGACCTGATACAATGAGGCCCACGTTGCGACTCAGTCAATCATAGAGCAGGGCATAGGGCTCCTTAAAATATGATTCAGGTGCCTGGACTACCCTGGTGGGGCCCTGCAGTTTGGTCTCCTGAGAGCATCCCGCATTGTGGTGGTCTACTGAGCCCTCCACACTCTGGTACAGCATGGGGAGACTTCTGGAGGAGGACTTGCTGGAGGGTGACCAGCCAGGCGTCATTGGGGAGGAGGCCGCTCAGGAGGATGTTGAGGAAGACGATGACCATGACTAATACCACCCAGGTGCTGGAGTGCTGGCAGCAGCAAGGCTCCGGCATGCGAGGGCAGCAAGGAAGGCCCTAATCAAGATGCAGTTTGGCAACTAGGGGGCTTATGTTGCCATACATGGGTTCCAACCCTCCACTCCCCCACCTCTTGTTTACCCCTACAATTGTCTACACCGTTGTAACACCAGAGTGACGGGCCTGGGTAGGCTATGTTAGGGTTTTTCTGTGGCAGGCAGGGGGCTGATGACGACTTACTGTACACCATTATGTGATGATGTCCTGATGCAATCTAGTCTGATTTCTACCTGGGCTCTGCATGCACGCTGGCACCGGAGCCCACATCTGGTGGTAAGGGAGCACTAAAAACAGATACAGGGCCTTTGGGTGGGTGCGTTGGGAGTGAGGGAATTTTTCCTTTGTTCTGGGGATGCCATGGCAGATATTGTAAGTCAGTGCCCCTGCATGCCACATGCTATAACCAGTGAATGATTTGGGTGCATTGATTTTCATAGTAGCGGTACGCTGAGTGCCCTCCCCCATGGACATCAACATGCAGTGTGCCTCCTACAAAGATCGGTGTACGGACATTCCTGTTGGAGGCTAATCGGACACAAATTAGGCATAGCTGTGAGGTGAAATAACGTTTTTATTGGTGGCAGTAAATGTGCCTCAAACTCCGTGCTCATACATTACAAGTGGGAGTGAAATTTAACATTGCCTAATTCAATTATCTCACTGGTACACACCTTCACCCATGCCATCTTGGTGCCACTACAACTTCTTAACTCTACGTGGCCTAGCAGTGCACCTGGATGTCTCCCCTGGATGCACATCAGAGGTGGAGGTGGTCAGCTGCCTACTGCGCCCCATGGCCTTCACAATCGTCCTCTGGTGGGTCTGGATCTTGAGATCACAGCCGGCTTCCAGGTGTCACAGACGTATCCATGCCACCCTGTTCATCCTGCTGCCTCTGAGATGCCCCAGTGTCAGGAAGGGAGGGGTCAGAAGGTGAAGCCATAGCTGCAGCCTCCTCGGTGTAGGGCCCTGGCATGGGCTCCAGCCCTTCCTCCTCCCTTGGGGTGCTTGTGGGCCGTTGTGTCACTGCATAGGATGGCAGTGCTTCTGCAGTGAGGTCCAGAAGCTCTGGCGTCACCTGGTCCTGCCAGTCATGGAAGCCCACCTGCATTCTTGCCATGGTTTGTAAACCCTCGGCAATGGCCCTCTGAGTCTGGGGCTACCTGTCAATGGCAGCAGCAAGTGCCCTCTGGGACTGCACCATGCTCTGCAGCTGCTCAGCAATGGCTGACTGTGAGTGGGCCATATTCTCAAGGGCTGCAGCCATATCCCACTGTATCTCTGCATTGTCCTGCTGGGTGTCCTGCAAGCTCTCAAGCCTCTCAGCCATGGGCCGTGGAATCTTGCTAAGCCTGTTATGGCTCTCAGCTGCGGCCTGCTGTGACTCAGCTGTGGCCTGCTGTGACTCATCCATGGCCTGCTGTGACTTAGCTGTGGTCCACTGTGACTCAGCTGTGACCTGCTGTGACTTGGCCATCACTTCAGCAGTGCCATTTATGGTGATTGTTTTCACACCCCAGGCTTTCCACTGCAAATGCCACTCTTGCAGTGTTGGCCTGGGAACCATGCAAGACTGGCAATAGCTGCTCCACCTGAAAGCTTTCGGACTCCTCCCAACATCCTCACCATTGGGCCAGTGTTGCTGTCAGCCCCTGCCACATTCCCTTGCTCTGTTGCTGCATCTCCTGCAGCTAAGGGAGAAGTGATCACAGAAGCCCAGCATGTAGCCTGGGGTCAGCTGAGTTCTCACCTCTGGCAGGCCCCCCTTGGAATTCGCCCCTCCACCTGATGTACATCAGCAGAGGTGTGGCGCACCCAAAAGAGTGACCCAGATGCCTCACCACTAACCTGACCCACCGGAGTGACAGTCTCTGGGGTGGTCAACTGTGAGGTGGAAGCTGACGTGAGATTGATGCTGGCCTCAGAGGTCACATCATCACCTTCCTCCGAGGAGTCTTCTGAGTCGTCATGAGGACGATAGAAGGGGGTGGGGGTTGATGCAGGGTGTCGGGTGGGGTGGCAATGCCAGATGGGCCTGGTGCATCAGGGTCCTTTCCTGCAACACAGGACACAAGGTTGAGTGCAAGGGAGAGACAGGAATCTGGGCTGCCTGCAACTTACTTGAGCGATCTCCAATGAGTGGAGAATTTGCAGGTTCTCACTTTCTGTGCTGCAGCCCGACCTGCCTGTTACTGATGATGTGGACCACTCTTCTTCTGTGAGTTCCAGTGCCGCTCCGCAAATGGGGTGAGGAACTGGATTTTGGACACTCCACCCCCTGCCTTGGCCCTCTCCCAGTGGTTATGGTCATTCTTCTCCTTTGGGGATGGAAGGACCCATTTAAATTCTGACAGCAGGAGGCCTGCAGGGTTGTGAGCCATTTGGAGGGAATTGCTAGGGGGGGGTCAGGGGCTGGAAGCATGCAGGGTGCTGGGATGGAGGGAACTGGAGGTCAAAGAGGCGAAAGGTGCTAGGTCAGCTTTAACACTCATCCTTGCTGCCCAGATTAGGCAACTGAGAATTTTCAGGCACAGTTGACGGTTCTCCGTGCCAGTGCCCTCACACTGGCAGACACTGCCACTGCCTCCCAGGCTGCTTTGCTATCCCTTCCCCTGGGGTACCATCCCTCTGTGGGATGGGGGAGGTGGGGAGTCGGGTCTCCCGCCTCCAGCAAACTGGTTTGCTCAGCATCAGAGAAATGCGCGGCCGTCTTTCTGGAAGCCATTTGCCTGCACTTCCTGCCTGTTTGTCCATCCAGATGCTATGGAAACAAGATCACATCTTTTCTCCACTCTCCCCACCGGTGCGAGACTCTCATACTCAGTGAATACGCTCAGAGTTATGAACTGATGTGCACACATCAGCAAGCTGTGGGAGTCAATGGATCGTAAGAGTTTTAACAACAACAGGTTAAAGTCCAACAGGTTTATTTGGGAGCAAATACTTTCGGAGCACTGCTCCTTCGTCAGATGGAGTGGAAATCTGCTCTCAAACAGGGCACAGAGACACAAAATCAAGTTACAGAATACTGATTAGAATGCGAATATCGACAGCCAACCAGGTTTTAAAGATACAGACAATATGGGCGGCACGGTAGCACAGTGGTTAGCACTGCTGCTTCACAGCTCCAGGGTCCCGGGTTCGATTCCCGGCTCGGGTCACTGTCTGTGTGGAGTTTGCACATTCTCCTCGTGTCTGCGTGGGTTTCCACCGGGTGCTCCGGTTTCCTCCCACAGTCCAAAGATGTGCGGGTTAGGTTGATTGGCCAGGTTAAAAAATTGCCCCTTAGAGTCCTGGGATGTGTAGGTTAGAGGGATTAGCGGGTAAAATATGTGGGGGTAGGGCCTGGGTGGGATTGTGGTCTGTGCAGACTCGATGGGCCGAATGGCCTCCTTCTGCACTGTAGGGTTTCTATGATTTCTATGACTTCTATGAGTGGAGGGAGCATTAAGCGCAGGTTGAAGATATGTGTATTGTCTCCAGACAGGACAGCCAGTGAGATTCTGCAGGTCCAGAAGGCAAGCTGTGGGGGTTACTGATAGTATGACATAAACCCAACATCCCGGTTTAGTCCGTGCTCATCTGTGCGGAACTTGGCTATCAGTTTCTGCTCAGCAACTTTGCGCTGCCGTGTGTCGTGAAGGCCGCCTTGGAGAACGCTTACCCGAAGATCAGAGGCTGAATGCCTGTGACATGTCAATGAATCTGCAGACAATGGGTCTCTGGTCACAGTCGTATGAAAACTGTTAGCGATGCAGGGACAGGCAGGGGCGCATACAAGGATTCGTAGCAAGAATGGAATGTATGGCCCATCGAACTGCTCTGCAATTCGGTGCGGTCACGGCTGATCTTGGACTCTACTTTTCCACTCATTCCCTTTAACTCTTGATTCTCCAGGATGAAAATTCTATCCCATTTTCAAAGACAGAGCATCCACATTCCTGTGGAATTCCAATGATTCACAACCCTTTGAGTGATAAACTTAATCTCTATATAATCGACCCCTTATCCTCAACAATGTGACCCTATTTTTTAGACTCACTGACTGACGCATGTGAGTTGCTCTGGGCAGCATTGTCGATGGTGGAAGAGTCCATTTGAATCTTGAGTTCTGCTGTCTCAGGCATGTGAGCAGATAGTTTCCTCCAGGAAGATATTGATGACTGCCATAGAGAGACAAGTCCAATATAATCCACCATACCTGCCATTAAAATGCTGGCATCAATCACAGTGATGAATTTCAACTCTCCCACGATCATCCTGGAGCTGCCAGCTGTCATCTTCTAGTCTCTCTTGGTCACCTTTGAACGTCCCCCATTGCCTTTGATCAGCCTTCGGTAACCCTCAGCCCTCTTACCAACACCCTTGACTAACTGTCAATCATTCTCTTCAATCTGTCATCCCTCCTATGTCATCCTCAACTGCCTACCTCGTCAATCTTGATCTGCCCTGCTCTTATCCTCGACACTCCATCCATCCCTTGACCTGCCCTTTGTACCTCTTGATTCTCCCAAGTGCACACTTTTCCATCCCTCATTTGCCCTACAAATCCTCTCCAACATGCTTGACCCGTCAATTGACATTGGCATCCCCTGTGTCATCCAGAGGGTGGTGAGGGATTGGAATGCCCTGCCAGCATCAGTAGTAAATGCGCCTAGTTTGGGGGCGTTTAAGAGATCCGTAGATAGGTTCATGGACGAAAAGAAATTGGTTTAGGTTGGAGGGTCACAGTTTTTTTTTTAACTGGTCGGTGCAACATCGTGGGCCGAAGGGCCTGTTCTGCGCTGTAATGTTCTATGTTCTATGTTCTAATTCTTTCCTGCCATGACCCTTCCTCAGTCAGATGGCCAGCACCCATCCTCCATAGTATCGTCAAAACCCGCAGTTGCATAGCTTTCCAAATATGTAGATTATAGAACGTTATGAATCGTAAATGAAATCATTATTATTGTATTATGTGACTGTAAAGTAAAAAGACATTGAACCCCATTGCCTCTCAATTTCCATATTCTTACAGAAGATTGTAGTTGGCATAGGAGGGGGTAAGGCTGATAAAATTTGGAATCAATCAGGTCGAACAACCTGCGACAATCTAATATTAGCCACACGCAACTCTCATGTGATTTGCTACATTGAACTGAGAAATATTTGAGCTTGAACATATTTAGCACAGTCATTGCTCTATGGCTGCACGGTGGCACAGTAGTGGGGTGGCATGGTGGCACAATGGTTAGCACTGCTGCCTCACAGCGCCAGGGACCCGGGTTCAATTCCCGGCTTGGGTCACTGTCTGTGTGGAGTTTGCACGTCCTCCCGTGTTTGTGTGGGTTTCCTCCAGGTGCTCCGATTTCCTCCCACAGTCCAAAGATCTGTAGATTGGTCATGCTAAATTGACCCTTAGTGTCAGGGGGGCTAGCTAGGATAAATGCATGGGGTTATGGGGATAGGGCCTGGGTGAGTTTGTGGTCGGTGCAGGCTCGATGGGACGAATGGCTTCCTTCTGCACTGTAGGATTCTATGATTCTGTATATGAAATGCGCTTTAACCACATCTTCGACCTTTTTTGCAAGTGTCGCTTTCGCCATTTGGGTCAGCTCCGTTGGCTGACTGGCTGGACAGTGATGCTGAATCTTGCCAACAGCATTGGGTCAGTCCCCAAGTCGGATGTGGTCGTTTTGGAGGCTTGTCGTTTCCCATGTTTTATGTGGTGGTAGCGTTGAAGCTATACAATCAATTGTCTCTCTATAATAAAGCGAGGAGTCTATGATCTTTTCTGGACTATGGTCATTTGCCATATCTTGTGTCCAGATTGTGGATTGTTCAGGCATGCTTTCATGACATATTTTCCTTCAAGAACAAGTAACCTAAATTTTGAAAAAAGTGATCATTCAATATATTCCTTCTACACGTCTGCTGTAATTTGACTATAATTCACGCATGTCCGAGCACCGGGCATGACTTCTTATTGATATATCGCTCGAAACGGATCATGGATAATTTGGAAGCTCTTCTTGCACTAAATCTGGGCGAACGGAAATCATAGTAAACTTCGGAAATAAAAAGCCTTCTTTCCGATGGCATGATAATCCTAGCTACCTCACCACCAAACTCGCAGTTTCTGCTGCAGGAGCGTAAATTTAGTAAATAGTTCACCTTTGCAAAAAAAACTAACGATTACAGTCACTTTAATCTTTCGTTTAGTATCAAGTATTCTGATTCACTTGGTTGCATATAAGAAAAAAATATTCACGCCATGGTTCTAGTTGGAGAAATAAGAGTCCAAAATCTGCAAATTTGAGGTAGGGTGAATTGAATATACGAACATGCGAACATTCGGCTCGTCAAACATGCCCGGCGATTTTCTAAGATAATGGCTGATCTGATGGTAACTTAAAAACTGCATCCTGCCGACCCTCGATAACGTATCATTCCCTTACGTATCAAGAATCTATCCACTTCTGCTCCCGTTCACCTACTGATTTGTTGTGATATCTGAAAAGAAATCGTGGAAACGCATAAGAAGTGATTCAATTGTCTAATTTGGGTGGTAACAAACATTATCACTTGCCTTTACATGCCTGTTTTGTTAATGATAATATTGCAATAGTAACGGATTAGTTTCAAAGCTTCTGAATTTTTAAAGTTGCAATATTTGATGTCGATCTTCACGAGACTGGCCTTTGTTGTTCAAAGTACATCCCAACAATATGTGATATTTCAAATAGAGCAGAAAATAAGATATTTCGATTTATTGGTTGAAATGGCAAAATGAACATTTTAGCATATACAATAGTAAAATATTTATTGTAATGGAACAAGTAGCAATTGTTTTCCAGAGGCCCGTTACACTGAGGGCATTTGGGCAGCTATATCACAACAATCTTAGATACAAAACATCAGACGGTCCAAATCCTAAGTTCGTTTAACAAATGATATTGCATTAATTTACTTGAAACATGTCTGTGTTCTGATCATGAAAGACCAGAACATTAAATTTAACCTGAACATTTATTGGTAAACATTTTTCTCCCTAGCGAAGTCATTTTTCCGGCACTCACTGATCCCCGATGCAAAATGTCCCGAAATTGGCAAGTGTGTCTCTTTTAAAAAAAAGACCATTCAACTGCATTTTCCATAATGCCAATTTCAGGCCTACGTCATTCAGGTACCATGTACTTCAGGATTTCTATGACAGGCATACGGCAACTTATGCTCAATAATAAAAATACGCATCTCTAGCTGTGTTCCGCGCCACTTTTTGCTCTGTGCATCAACACGATTCAATGTGAATGGGCTTGACTGCACCGGAACACGAAATTTAAAGCCTTACATCAATGGACCCAATATCCTGGCGGCTGCAACGCCAAAAAAACTGCTTAGAATTTTTAGTTAAGTGTTAAAGCATCGTGCAGTCCTGATCAAATATTATCTCTTTATCTGGAGCTGCTTCCAGATAAAGATCCCTTTACTTTAATTGTCGTTGTCTCACGTGACATGGAATATTTTTCCAATTTAGCATAATTTAGTTCTATAACTAAATAAGGAAAAGACTCTTCAAATCTCTCGTAAACAGAAATACTGGAAATAGACAAAAGATCAATGGCCAGTAGCAAACAGAAGCGTGATACAACATTGCATTTGATGCACCTTTCTGATGATCTCATATCAATTCATATTTTTTCTTGAGGCAAATTTTTCCCATTCCGTCTGCCACAGGAATTGTAGCGGGTGAAGGGCGGACCATGGAAAGGTCCATTGACGTCGGGCGGAATTTTCCGGTTTCGGGGCGAGCGAAGAACATAGCGCAGAAAGCAATATCATGAGCCCGAATACCGGTGGACTATTTGTCGTGCATTTCAATGCTCTATCCTGTTTCAAAACTGATAAAAAACATGCCCAACTCAAACTTGGAAATTCCCATTGTCATCGCGGGCAAAGCACTCAGCTCTGTCAAGTCCAGATTTTAAGTGTCATTTAGCATTTCGATTTCCTTTCAGACTGATCAAGTTTTTTTTTAAATGTCTTGTTCTACATTCCTCCATTTGAGAATGCAGCCGCTCCGAAAACAGTCATTGTTTATACACAAAGCTCAAATAAGAACTCAACTTTCTCACCCTCATGACAATCAGATTAATTCCACATAAGGGCTGCGATTCTCCCTTAGCGACCCGCAACTTTTCTGTCGGGTCAGGCCGGGAGATGCGCGTGTCGGCTATTTCACGGGTTCCCCAACAGTTTTTACCGCCCACGCGCGCATCTCCCAGCTGGAGAAAAATGGCGCCGTCGGGAACCTGCTGAAATTCGACAGGCGCGATTTACATACCTTTGCATGCCATTATTGGAATCCACATGGCAATCTCCGCCCATGTCTGCATCTCCCACCTCTTTGGCGTGACGTAATTTTGGCGCGAATCTGAACAGATATTTAAACGTCCAGCCTTGAACTGACGTGAAGAGGGAAGTGCTGCCAGTGGAGTGCAGGGGATGTTGCAGGTTGGCCCTGGAGATGCCTGGTGGTCTTCCTCCTTGTGGTAAACCACTGTTAGCTTATTACCTGTATATGAGACATGCCTGGACACATCCCTGCCAGCCCTACCCGAGAGTCCTCCACCCCCTGGTCCAGGTATAAAGGCGACTGCTCCCCACCCCCCTGCCTCAGTCTGGACCAGTTCATCGGCATGGGTGTGCTCCAAGTCTTTTGCTAATAAAAGCCTATTTGCTCTTGCATACAAACGAGTCTTTGCTCGATTGATGGTGCATCGCTCCTGCTGCCTTCAGGTTTTGGCCCATTGACGAGTGACATCTGTGGGGGGAGGGCGCGGTGTTGGGGGTTCTCATTTTCTCATAGCTCTCTGGGAAAGGTTCTGTTAGGGAGTGCCATCCCCCCCCCCCCCCCCCACCTCCAGCAGCGCTGAAGCACACTGTGAGAGGCAACATCGAGTCCTCCCACTCCTCCCCACCACCCTCCAAGCAGTGCTGAAGTGCACTGTGAGAGGCAGTGTTGAGTGCTCTCGCTGCCTTCCACCCCCCACGAAGCAGCGTTGAAGCGCACTGTGAGAGGCAGTGTCACGTGCTCCCTCAATGCCCCCCCGCCCCTCTCTAAGCAGCACTGAAGCGTACTGTGGGAAGCAGCCTCGAGGGCTCCCGCTTCCCCTACCCACTCCACAGCACTTTGCAGTGGCATTGTCTTTCTGCAGGGTGTTGTCAGGGACTCTACTCAGTGCTGATGTTCCAGAGTGACGGAGGAGTGTACCATGTGCTGACTGAGGCCTAACCAGATGAAGCAGCTGCTGCTCCAGGCCCAGGTGCAGAGTTTCAGACATGGACTGCATGGAATCTGCTGTCACTGGGCATACATCTGGTGTGGCTTTGCAGTCTGTCCCTGCCCTGTGACAAGGACCAACAACACATGCCTGTAACAGATGCTGCAGTTGCATACATAGCAATGGCTCAAGGGTGCACATTGCCCATGTCTGCACACCGACTTGCATAATCTGTGTCACCATTTGTAATGATGGGAATCTCCCACAACCCTAATTGGGCCACGCATGGCACCATGGATTGTGTGGGGTTGCCAGCTCCCACAAGTGGGGACGCTGGTCCAAGTGAGGGACTGGGGTGGTGCTGGGTCTATGCAGCCAATGAAAATAATCTGTCATTCTATGCTCTTTCCAAACCACACTGGGCAGATGGATCAAGGTTTGTTTGATCTGGAGCTCACCATACTGGTGGCAGCTGGAGGATGAAGAGGCAGTGGTGGGTGTGAAGAGACGACTGCAAGAGCAGCCACCACCAGACCCTCAGGAGAGAGGGCAGGGGGCTGCTGCTGAGGACCAGGAGGTTGGTGAGCAGGCTCCTGAGAGGATGCACAGAAGGCGGAGAGTGCCGAGGCCAAGGAGGTGCAGGCCCCACAATTCCTTCAAGGCCCTCTCAGAGGAGATGTGGCATCGCCGGCTGCGCTTGTCCAAGACCACAGTGCGTCACATTTGTGAGGTGCTCTCGTACCTGTGGTTTGTTCTCACTGGAGCGACGGAGGTTGAGGGGAGACCTGATAGAAGTCTACAAGATTATGAGAGTCATGGACAGAGTGGATAGTCAGAAGCTTTTTCACAGGGTGGAAGAGTCAATTACTAGGGGGCATAGGTTTAAGGTGCGAGGGGCAAGGTTTAAAAGAGATGTATGAGGCAGAGTTTTTATACAGAGAGTGGTGGGTGCCTGCAACTCATTGCCGGGGGAGGTAGTGGAAGCAGATACGATAGTGACTTTTAAGGGACGTCTTGACAAGTACATGAATGAGATGGGAATAGAGAGATATGGTCCCCGGAAGCGTAGGGGGTTTTAGTTAAGTCAGGCAGCATGGTCGGTGCAGGCTTGGAGGGCCAAAGGGCCTGATCCTGTGCTGTAATTTTCTTTGTTCTTTGTACCTGGCACCTCGGGGAGCGGCAGCCACCCACTCCCTGTGGACATGAAGGTGATGGCAGCCCTCAATTTCTATGCTTCCGGGTTATTCCAGGCTCCCAGTGGTGACTTAGCTGGGATCTCCCAGGCTTCCGGGCACGGATGTGTGCGGCAGGTCACAGATGCCCTGTATGCCCAGGCAGGGCACCTTATTAATTTCGATGTGGGCCATGCACAGCAGGAGGCCTGGGCTCTTGGCTTTGCATCCATCACCGGGATTCCGCATGTGCGGGGCACAGTGAATGGCATGCACATCACCTTGTGGGCCCCCCATTGCAGGGCCACAGCAATTTTTGAACTGGAAGGGGTTCCACTCCCTGAACGTCCAAATTATCTGCTACGATCGGCTCAAGATCATGCAGGTCGATGCACGCCACCCAGGGAGTGTCCATGACAGCTTTGTGATCCGGCAATCGGACAACCCTGGGCTCTTTGAAAACCAGCCCAGGCTCCTGGGATGCCTACTGGATGACAAAGGTTACCTGCTGAGGTCATGGCTGATGATGCCTGTGTGGAGGCCCGAGACTGAGACGGAGACCCGCTACAACGAGACCCATGCAGCCACCTGGTCCGTCGTTGAGTGATTTATCGGCCTGCTGAAGATGCGATTCCGCTTCTTGGACCGCTCTGGAGGGGTCCTCCAGTATGACCCTGTGCGTGCTTCACCCATCAGTATCATTTGCTGCGCACTTCACAACATCGCCCAGCAGTGGGGAGACCAGCTGAAGGAGGAGGAGGAGGAGGAGCAGCGCGGGGGCGAGGTGGGCACCCCACCACATGGAGAGCTGGAGGAAAGACAGCGGGTGGCAATGGCAATGAGGGATGCCTTGATTGCAGCCCGCTTCACCTAGCTGGTGCTGTGCAATGAAGGGGGTGCAACCAACACACATCCAGCACACAGCAGGAGCAAGTGCAGCCACTACTCCCCCTCCAAATCAACCTGGGCCCTCAAACCACCACATCACCCTTCCCCTGCTCCTGTCATCCCGCAACCATTTCCCCAGAAACATCCAACCCTATTAGTGTCCCTGGGCTGGTAATGGTTGCGAGTCTTGGTTTGAAGGCCGAACGATGATGAAGACTCGCTGTTCTGCACACTGGGATCGTGCCCCTGGTGCAATTCAAGTCTGACTCCGACCTGTACTCTGAATGCACTCTGCTGCCCTGGCCAACATAGCTATAATGGTTGGGGACACATGTTTTTTGGCGAAGAAAGGGGGGGCACATGCACCAAAGGTCTGGTGGATATTGGGGAAGGTAGGGCCGGCACTCTGAATCATGGGCTGAATCTGCAAGGCTCAACAGACAGCGCTTCTATGTTTGGGAGTCGGGAACACTGGGCTGTCTGGGGATGGAAGAGAATCAGAGAGACATTAGTCACAGCTTGATGTGCAATTAACAGTTTGTTGTGCTCTTCACATAAATGATTACCAAACCCTGACTAATGCTGACCATCACCCGTTCCCTTGAGTGAACTACAACATTCTATCTTTGTGCTGTCTGCAGCTTCTTCTAGGTGCCACCCAGGATGCACATCAGAGGTCGAGGTGTCCAGTTGTGCCTGTGATGTCCTTGGAGGACGTCCCCGGTTGGTCGGGACCTGGAGGTCACAGCTGACTTGTGGATGGCTCTGTTTCGGTGCCACCCTGATCATCTCGCTGGCCCTGAGATGCCCCGGTGTGAGGAAGGGGGGAGTTGGAAATTCTCTGCGATCTCCTGGGTGGAAGACACCGGCATGGTCTCAAGCCCCCTCTCCTCCCTTGGGGTGCCCAGAGACCCTATGGGTACTCCATGGGACACCAGCGTAGCTGAAGTGAGCTCCAGAAGCTCTGGCATCACCTGGCTCTGCCAATCTTGGAGGCCTAGATGTGTCTGCCCCATGATGTGTGATTCCTCAGCCCTGGCCCTCTGAGACTCGGCCAAGCTCCGGAGCCCCTCCACTACAGCATTCTGTGAGCAAGCCAGGTGCTGGAGCCCCTCAGCAGTAACCCTCTGAGCCTGGGCTAAGTTGTCGAGGATCATAGCCACGGCATGCTGTGTCTCCAGAATGCCAGCGAGAGTCCCAGCCATGGCCAGCAATGTCTCCCACATGCCCCCGACATCCATGGCCATCGAACGCTGTGCCTCCTGGATGTCAGAAACACACTCGCCTGTGGCCCATAGTGTATCCAGGGTGGCATGGACCCTGTCACCCATGAGGACAGATTCCTGAGCCAGACTTTCCACTGCGGTCACCACCCTTACAGTGTTGGCCTGGGTCTCATGCTGTGTCGGCACCACCTCCTGCAACAGCACTCTGTTTGACTCCCCTAAACAGCCTTGCAGTCACAGCATGGTTGCTGACAGCCCTTCCACAACTCCCCAGGTTTCCGAATGCATCTCCACCAGCCTTGGGAGGAACAAACCAAGAGGCCCAGCAGCTAGCTTGGGGATAGCTGAATCCTGGCCTCCGACAAACCTCCATGTGCCCGAGCCCTCAGATGTGCGCCCCTCCACCCGATGTGCATCAGTGGTTGTAATGTACTCGCCAGATCGTGACCCAGAAGCTTCAACACTGAAGTTACCCACCATGGTGATTCTCTCTGTGTTGGTGGGTTGTGTGGTACTTGCTGGTTACGCTTTAGTTGTGCTGCCCTTGGAGGATTCCTCAGTGAATCCCTCCGAGGTGTCATCCAGGGGGTCATGCGCAGTTTGCTCCGGGGCAGCGGGGGTGGTGGCAACACCTGAAGGGCCAGACTCCTCTGTGTCCAGAGTTGTAAAACAGAACACACATTAGGGGGAGGGAGGCAAAACATTCCATGCAGCATCGGAGGACCAAGGATACGGGTGTGCTTCTGCTCACTTGCATGCTGTACGCTGACCTGGCTGTCGGTGACCATTTGCGATGGCCCATAACACCCTAAGCGTTCGGGTAAGCGTTTTCCAAGGCGGCCTTCGTGACACACGACAGCGCAGAGTCGCTGAGCAGAAACTGATAGCCAAGTTCCGCACACACGAGGACGGCCTCAACCAGGATATTGGGTTCATGTCACACTATTTGTAACTCCCACAGTTGCGTGGACCTGCAGAGTTTCACTGGCTGTCTTGTCTGGAGACAATACACATCTTTTTAGCCTGTCTTGATGCTCTCTCCACTCACATTGTCTCGTCTCTTAAAGACTTGATTAGTTGTAAGTATTTGCATTCCAACCATTATTCATGTAAATTGAGTCTGTGTCTTTATAAGCTCTGTTTGTGAACAGAATTCCCACTCACCTGAAGAAGGGGCTAAGAGCTCCGAAAGCTTGTGTGGCTTTTGCTACCAAATAAACCTGTTGGACTTTAACCTGGTGTTGTTAAACTTCTTACTGTGTTTACCCCAGTCCAACGCCGGCATCTCCACACCATAACACCCTGCCAGCTCCATGGTATGCTCCTCCATACTACTCAGCTGCCGCAGGTCAGGCACACCATCACCAACGTGTGTCATCACCCGTGCGTTGTGGATTTTCTTTTCCTGTGGGAACATAGTTGGATAGCAAGCATTAACATATTGTAGTCCATGGTGGCAATGCAAGCGTGTGTCTCAGGTGTTGTGCTGACAATTTAGGGGAAAGTAGTCACCGCTGAAGGGTGCTCATTAAGGGGTTCGATTCTGTTCCTGGGGAAAGGGTAACTTGTTGCATGGCTTTTAGGTGTCTAAGCAGGGTTGGAGATCTGTGCCAAGCATATGCGCGGTTCCAAGGGGGATGCTCACTCACCTTTGCTGCTCGCAGAAAGTCGTACATATTTTTGCGGCACTGCCTGTCAGAGCATGGTGTCAGGATCCTGGCATTCACCACTTCTGCCACCTCCTTCCACAATGCCATGGCAGATACACCTCTTGGGTTGGGGTTCTGGCCAGGGAACTGATGGTCACCCCTCTCCTCCACGGCATCTAACAGGTGCTCCTGGTCTGCCTCCGAAAACCTGGCAGCTGGTTTATAAGCAGCCATCTTTGTGGTGTGACTGGCTGTGCGTCCATTCCTGCAGCTTATATACAGTTCTGGCTTATTAGGGGAATGCAGGTGCAGTAAGTGTGGCCAGTCAACGGCCCGTTGGCAACCAATACTTGTGAGAGATTTTGAAGGCTGCATTCAGTTGAGTGTCATTCATCCCTCAGGGTGCTGATTGGCTACCATTCAATAGGCTGTCCAGGCGGGGTGCAATACTCAGCGCTCCTAATCAATTAGCTGCTGTGTCCACGGGGGTGCAATACTCAAGGCTCCCATTCAAGAGAGGGAATGATCACAAGCTGGGGTCGTGCATGTCAGCACAATGCTAGTTCTCTGCAGGACAGCATGTTCAAGAGATGGAGGGATTGTGTTCCTGCATTATCCGGATCCATGGGGGCATGAGGTGAGCTGGCAGCCATGTCTGTGTGTGGGGGGAGATGGGGCGGGGCCAGCAATGAGGCCAGTGATGGTTGTGGATGCCAGCGATGATTGGGGGGGGGGGGGCGGTGGTGCTGTGCGGGCCAGCAATAAGGCCAGCGATATCTGTGTTGGGGGGGCGTGTGGAGGCCAGCAATGTGGTCAGCGGTGTGTGTGGGGTTTGGATGGCAGTGATCTGAATGCTGCGAGGTCTTTTCCACGATCTCCCAGCGATGTGCACATGCGCAGGTTCCCACTCATCCCGCCGATTTCAGGTTCTTTGGCCCCGCCCCCTAAGCGTTTAATGATGTTCACGACTGGGCTTTCTGCAGCGCAGAGTGCGAAATTCGGGTGACAAGCTGAACTGAGAAAACAGTCGGGATTTAGAACAGTTCTCCCACCAATTGATCACTTTTGGGAGAATCGCGGCTAATGTTTCCCGCGAGGCTTTTAGCGAGCGGACATTTCCCTTTCCCAAATAATGAATCTAACTATGACTCTTGATAATGTAAGACAAGTGAAATCAATTTAGATGCTCGATCAATTGGGTAAACAAATAAACAAACCTGAGAGTGGAACTGTTATTTTAAAACGACAGCATGATTTCATTTGAAAGTTGAACCTAGAATAATGCTTGCACAACTTCTCTTCATTTTTTTCACAAGCAATCTACATTTTTCATCTTGCATTGCCAGACATATCATGGCACATCCTTATTAAATATTTTTTTCTAACCAGCGCTAACTACAGAATGTGATTCTGGCATCCAATCCTGTTTTAATTTCAGAAGTAAACTTCGTATTGGTTTGGCTGGTGAACATTGAATGCAATTTCCACCCTTTAAATAATCCAGTTTACTTGTGATAAATCATGTTCTGGTCAAACATTCACCGTCGTATTCAGCGATCTGTAACATTAATTAAAAGCGGACTCTCGTTAAAGTTACATTGTGTATTCCAAACCATCGTCCACGTCTCGGTATTGTGAAACAAAATAAGAAATCACTTTATTCTGAAGCATAATATGTTGTGTTGACATTTCACTTTTGACATATTCGGAAATTTGTTAATCTATTCCAGTCCTCCCTTTCAATGGAAGTTTGTGTAAGATTTGCCGTGCAATTATATTTTACAAAGTTTTCCGACATGCTCTATCTGTCGCTGGTTATGTAACGATACATTGGATCATCGTTTTCTAATTAATTGCTGATTTGTGTTGAATGAGTTCACTGTCAGCGTCCGTTTCAGAGTCACTTTGCTAGAATACAGAAGGTAGCAGGTATTTCTTTCCAAAATTCGAGTATCACCTTCACTTTTGCATAATTGTCCTAAGCTGGGCGACTGCTATTGGACGTGATTGCTTCCTTAACCTTAGACAGGTCAGTTTTCTTACAACCAGTGGAATCCGTTGCACATTCATTGTGCAATTATTGGAAATCCAAGTGTAATGCATCTACTGGTTCCCCTTTATTTGTTCTGCTTGCTACCAGCTCAAATAATTCCAATACTTTCTCAGGCATGATTTTCCCTTCATGGTGTCATGTTGACTTTGCTTGATTATGTTATATGTTGTTAAATGCACAGCAATTGCACACTTGATAATGGACTCTTTCATTTCCCAAATAACAGATATCAAGCTATATTGTCTAAGGATGCCTGTTTTTCTGTCTCCCTCCCATTTTGAATACAGGTTTGGCTTTTTGCCAATTTGGCACTTTTTCTGAATTTCAGGACTTTTGGAAAGTTACTACTTCTGCATTGACTATCTCTGTAGCTACTTTCTTTACTATCCTAGGATGCAACCCATCAGGTCCAGGGGCTTATCAGCCTTTAGCCCCATTAGTTACCCAAGTAATTTTTCACTAGTGTTAATTATAGTATTTATTTCCTCTTCCACTTTTGCCCCTTGATTATTTATTATTTTTGGAATTAGTGCCTTCCCCTGTGATGACTGATGCAAAACATTTGTTTAACTCCTCTGCCACTTCCTGGTTCCCCATTATTATTTCCACGGTCTCATTCTCCCTGGGCTCTATGTTCACTTTGACCTCTCTCTTTTTTATATATATATTTAACGAAGTTCTTATTATCAATTTTATACTTCTTGCCAGTTTACCTTCACAGCATACCTTCCACCATTTTGGTCATTTTTAAAATTTGCTTCTAAAGCTTTCTCAATCCTTGGTCTCACCACTAATCTTTGCGACATCATATGATTTTCCCCCATACAGTTTAACACTATTCTTAACTTCCCTCATTAACGATGGTTGATTTACCCTCTCCTTTTTTGCTGCAATTGCATAGGACATTGGTGAGGCCATGCCCAGTGGCGGATTAACCATTAGGCTGAGTAGGCTTAAGCCTAGGGGCCCGGAAGGGACGGGGGCCCGAGAGCAAAAAGAAACCACTAACTGTTCGGGTGTGCGTTAATTTTCGGCACTGAAGAGGATCAAAATCTATTTGCGCTCAACAATGAGCGATGAGAAACTTAGTCATCTGGCACTCATGCACATTGAATCAGACATGCTTCGATCTGTTGATTTACATGCTGTTATTGACACTGGTAAATCAAAAAACACGGAAGCTTTTTAAAGCACAAATGTAAAGAAAATGAAAAATAAATGAATAAAAGGGTTGTAATTGATTCATGTAACTTTATGATATTATACATGTAGTACATTATACATAGTACAACGATATAAGTTATCTAACGTCACTTTATTCTATTCAATGAAGGGGGGGGGGTGGAGAGGGAGGGGGCAAGGTCAGGGGGCCTTACTAAAGCTCAGCCTAGGGGTCCGGGTGGTAGTTAATCCGCCACTGGCCATGCCTGGAGTATTGTGTGCAGTTTTGGTCTCCTTATCTGCGGATCGATGTCCTTGCTATAGAGCGAGTACAGCGAAGGTTTACAGGCTGATTCCTGGGATGGCACGTCTGTCATATTAGCAGTGACTAAATCGATTAGGATTATATTCAATGGAGTTTAGAAGAGTGAGAGGGGATCTCATAGAAACTTATAAAATTCTAGCAGATCTAGAGAGGGTAAATTCAGAAAGAATGTTCCCATGGTGGGGAAGTCCAGAACTTGGGGTCATAGTTTGAGGATAAGGGGTAAACCTTTTAGGACTGAGATGAAGAGACATTTCTTCACTCGGAGGGTGGTGAATGTGTGTAATTCACAACGACAGAATATAGTTGAGGCCAAAAGTTGTCTGATTTCATGAAGAAATTAGATATAGCTCTGGGGGCTAAAGGGATATGGGGGGTAGGGGAAATCATGGTATCTGATGATCAGCCATGATCAAAATTAATGGTGGAGCAGGTTCAAAGGCCAAGTGGCCTACTCCTGCTTCTACTTTCAATATTTTTATATTTCTTAGAGCCCTTCTTCCTTGTTGGTATATATCTTTGTTGTGAGTCAGGAAGTATTTTCATTAACAAAGCAACTATTTTTTTCTGCTAAACTCTTTTCCCAGCCCACTCCAATAATTCTATACCCATTCTTTTGGTAATTAAGTTCAGCACAGTTATTTCTTACTCACATTCTTCACTCTCAAACAATTCTACCATATTTTGTCACTGTTTGCTCGGGAATGTTATACTCCAAGATTGTTTATAAATCTGTCCCATTTCACGTTAAAGGATCCAAAATTGTTTTATCCCGGTTTAGGTCCACAACATGTTGTTCGAGGAAACTGTCCTGAATACATTCTATGAATTCTTCCTCGTGACTTTCTCTGCCAATTTGATTTACCAAATCCACATGAAGATTAGAGTCACACATTATTAATACACTGCCTCATTATCTCCTGGTTATTCTTTGTCCTACAGTATAATTACTGCTAAGGGGCCTATAGATTACTCCCATCAGTGCCTTCTTCCTTTTGTTGTTTCTTTCCAAAACCCCATATGGACTCTACATTTTCTAATTCAAGATCATTTTTTGCTATCATAATTAATCCACCTTGTACTAACAACACTACCCCACCACCTTTCCTCCTACCTGTCCTCACGAAAAGTCATATGCCCCGAATATTTAGTTTCCAGCTTCAATCTCCTTGTAACCATTTCAGTAATGCTTATACGGTCATATCTATAAAGCAGCCAGCATAATCAAGGATCCCATGCACCCCGGACATACTCTCTTCCACCTTCTTCCATCGGGGAAACAACTGAGGTCACATACCAACCGACTGAAGAACAGCTTTTTACTTGCTGCCATTAGACGTTTTAATGCGCCTACCTCATTTTAAGTTGCGTTTCTCTATACCCTAGATATTACTATAACATTCTGCACCCTCTCCTTTCCTTCTCTATGTATAGTATGATTTGTCTGTATGGCGTGTATGAAACAATACTTTTTACTGTATACTAATACATGTGATAACAATAAATCACATCAAATCAAATTAACCTCAATATTTGCCATTCTTTCTTGAATTTTGTGTCAAATACTATGTGCATTGAAGTAAAGAACCATTATTTTTTCCCTTTTACCATTTTTCTCCATTTGAGTCTATTTGCGGCGATTTCTTTTATGTTTGTACATTCTGTCGCTTCCTGTCACACTTTGTGTATCTTTACCTAAATAGATGACTTGTAGTACTGCCAAATCCATTTGCTTTGGAAGCGTACATGTCACCTTTCCAGAACCATCTCCCCTCTATTTACTTCAAAGCCCTCTTTACTTGACTAGTTAGGTAGTTTCAAGATCCCTGGTTCCACCACAGTTCCGATTCAGGCCATTCTCAGCAGTATAAATTCCATTTTCCCCAATACTGATCCCACTGTCCTACGAACTGAAGCCCATTTCACCCACACCAGTCGTTGAGCCACGTATTCATTGCTCTAATTTTATGTACCCTATGCCAAGTTGTACATGGCTAAAGTAATACTCCATAAAGTACTTTCGCTTACTTTAGAGTCTTGGTCTTCAAAATATCTATGCAAAATCTTTTTCCTTATTCTACCTTTGTCTTTGGTACCTGCATGGACCAAGAGAATGGGACCCACCCTCCTATTTGAAGTTGCTCCAGTTGGAAGCAGATGCCTTGAACCCTGGCACAGGCAGGCAACACAGCAGTCTGGATTCACCCTCCTTGTTACAGACTGCAGTTTCAATTTCCCTCACTCCACTGTCCCATACTACCATTGCATTCTTCTAAAGATGTGCAGATTAGGATGATTGGCCAAAATAAATTGCTCCTTTGTGTGAGGGGGATTAGCAGGGTAAAAAGTTGGGTTATGGGGATAGGGCCAGTTGGGATTGTTGTCAATGCAGGCACGATGGTCTGAGTGGTCGCCTTCTGCACTGCAGGGATTTTATTCTATATTCTATTTTATTCTATTCTATTTTTATTCTGTTCTTTTAGTTTTAGAATCCCTCCAGTGCAGAAGGAGACCATTCGGGGATAGGCCACCCCGGCCTATCCGCATAAACCCCATAAATGTATCCTTGCTAGTCCCCCTGACACCAAGGGGCAATTTAGCATGTCCAATCAACCTAACCTGCACATCTTTGGATTGTGGGAGGAAACCGGAGCACCTGGAGGAAACCCACACGCACACAGGGAGAACGTGCAGACTCCGCACAGACAGTGACCCAAGCTGGGAATCAAACCCGGGTCCCTAGCACTGTGAAGCAGCAGTGCTAACCACTGTGCCACCGTGTACTGTTCTATTCTGTGTTCGCCTCACTTAAATGTCTTAATGTATCACACTGCCGTGTTCAATAAGTTCATGCATCCTGTGGATTTTATTCTATATTCTGTTAATGCGGAGAAGTGTGAGGTAATTCACTTTGGTAGGAATAACAGATGTGTTGAGTATAGGGCTAACGGGAGGACTTTGAATAGTGTGGAGGAGCAGAGGGATCTAGGTGTATGTGTGCATAGATCCCTGAAAGTTGGGAATCAAGTAGATAAGGTTGTTAAGAAGGCATATGGTGTCTTGGCGTTTATTGGTAGGGGGATTGAATTTAGGAGTCGTAGCGTTATGTTGCAACTGTACACAACTCTGGTGCGGCCGCACTTGGAGTTCTGTGTGCAGTTCTGGTCCCCACATTACAGGAAGGATGTGGAGGCTTTGGAGAGGGTGCAGAGGAGGTTTACCAGGATGTTGCCTGGTATGGAGGGGAGATCCTATGAGGAGAGGCTGAGGGATTTGGGATTGTTTTCGCTGGAAAGGCGGCGGCTAAGAGGGGATCTTATTGAAACATATAAGATGATTAGAGGTTTAGATAGGGTGGATAGTGATAGCCTTTTTCCTCTGATGGAGAAATCCAGCACGAGGGGGCATGGCTTTAAATTGAGGGGGGGTAGTTATAGAACCGATGTCAGGGGTAGGTTCTTTACCCAGAGGGTGGTGAGGGATTGGAATGCCCTGCCAGCATCAGTTGTAAATGCGCCTAGTTTGGGGGCGTTTAAGAGATCCGTAGATAGGTTCATGGACGAAAAGAAATTGGTTTAGGTTGGAGGGTCACAGTTTTTTTTTAACTGGTCGGTGCAACATCGTGGGCCGAAGGGCCTGTTCTGCGCTGTAATGTTCTATGTTCTATGTAGCCCACACTTTCATCCAAACAATCTGAAAGAACCTCAAACCTGTTGGATAATTGCAGAGGCAGCCACTCCTCCAGTCATACCCTCTGGGTCCCCTTACCTGCCTCAGCTGCAGTCACCCCCTCCCCAACTGCCAATGACCACTTTTCAAACCAGAAGATTATATTCTAAGGTCCCCGGCAACAATGCATCCTGGTAGCTGCCTCCTTCCCTGACATGTTGCAGTGTCCATAGCTCAGCCTCCAGCTCGGTGAATCTGAGCTGAAACTTCTCAAGCTGCTGTCAATTATTGCAGACATGCTTCCTGTGGATAACACTGGCATCCATTAGTTCTCACATGCTGTAGCTTGACACATCACCAGTTCTGCAATACTTATTTATTTTCCTTTTAGCTATTCATTAATCTGGTCATAAACTCCAGTACTACATGAAATATTTGGAAAACTGACCAGGAGGACTCGTTCGAAGCAGAGAAAGTAGAAACAATAGAGAGGAAAAATCGACAGGGAGGAGGTATTGGAAAATTTGGCAAGATTTAAGTTAGATACGTCTCCTGCTCCCAATGTATTGCATCCTAATTGCTAAAGGAAGGAAAGGTGGAGATTATTGGATTGCTTGCCCTAATCTTCAAATCTTCTCTAGGTATAGTGGAGGTGCCAGAGGACAGGCGAATGGGAAATGTGGTATCCTTATTCAAATAAACCATAGTCCTGGAAATTACTGGCTAATTCATTTACTATTCATAGTGGGTATGTTTTAGGAAACAGTAATCACAGCAGATAATCCACAGCCACTGATGGAGGGAGGGGGGAGTAAGAGTAGGAGAAGTAGGGTGTTGGAGATAATTAAGTCAAACCAACACGAATTTGTGCAAGGCAAATCATGGTTGAGTAACGTAATTGAATTTTTGATGAAGTCACAGAAGAAATTGATGAATGGACTATGATGCTTGCTCTCTTCGTGACACAGGACGGCGCAGAGTCGCTGAGCAGAAACTGATAGCCAAGTTCCGCACACACGAGGACGGCCTCAACCGGGATATTGGGTTCATGTCCCACTATTTGTAACCCCCACAGAGTTTCACTGGCTGTCTTGTCTGGAGACAATACACATCTTTTTAGCCTGTCTTGATGCTCTCTCCACTCATGCTGTTTTGTTTCTTAAAGACTTGATAAGTTGTAAGTATTCGCATTCCAACCATTATTCATGTAAATTGAGTTTGTGTCTTTATATGCTCTGTTTGTGAACAGAATTCCCACTCACCTGAAGAAGGGGCTTGCAGCTCCGAAAGCTTGTGTGGCTTTTGCTACCAAATAAACCTGTTGGGCTTTAACCTGGTGTTCTTAAACTTCTTACTCTTTAAGAAGGCATACCAAAAGTCCCAGCAAAAGGCTTATTGGCAAAATGGACGCTTCTGGAATAGGAGGGTCTTGTGTCCACTTGGATTAAATGATAGTTCAAGGACAGGGAGTGAGATTCATGGTAAATGCTAGTTCTTCAGACTGGAAAATAGTAGTCAGTGGTGTTCCGAAATGGATGGCTTGGAACTTGGAATACAGAGATATATTTCAAAAGAATGCCGATAATACCAAGGAACGACAAACAGTTATGATAACAGAAATTACCTTCTACGGGACTAGACAGGCTCGCACGTACCAGATTGCATTAATATAGAGTACAAGGTGAAACATTTTGGCAGCAGGGATAGGGAATAGCAATTTTGAATCAATGATCTCCAACATTGATGAGCCAATGTCAATTCTTCCTTCTGTGTCATATATCAACAAATGATGTTGAATGTTATAATTCTGTCTTAAAATTCTCTTTCCGACGGGCCCTTTCTGATGTAATGTGGTCAAAGCTGATCACCATTAGTACAATAAGTACCAATAACCCCACTGTGGAACGGTAAATCAGGCGGATCGGAAGTACAAAGTGGTAATCTGCAAAAGATAAGGTAATCAGTGATTCACAGCTCAAAGCCAGAAACCAAACGATAATAATATTTATGATTACTGAGACTAGAATCATAATTTATCTACCTGCTGCTTTCGACGTATATCTTACGTTTTGCATAGCAGTATAATTCAGCAGGCAAGCAGAGGGGGTGGTGTAGTGGTAGTATCACAGGACCAGTACTCCAGAGGCCCAGGTTATTGCTTTGGGGACATGGTTTCACATTTCAATTAATGTGAATTAATAACACAATTATTAATAACACAATTTGGAACAGAAAGCTAATCACATTGCTGGGGACCACACCTATTATTGATTACCGTAAACACCCATTTGATTCAATAATATCCTTCAGGGAGGAAATTCTTCATCTCTACCTAGTCTGACCTATATGTCACTCCAATCCCAAAGCAATGTGATTGATTAGTAACCATCTTCTGAGTCGCCGAGCAAGTCACTCAGTTCAAGGGCAATTAAAGAGAGACAAGAAATACTAACATCTCTTCAAATATTTTTGATTTTATTTTACAGTTTAAGGACATTATTATAGAATCATAGAATCCCTACAGTGTAGAACGAGGCCATTCAGCCCATCAAGCTTGCACTGACAACAATCCCTCTGAGGTCCTATCCCCATGGATTTACCCTGAAAATTCCCTTGACACTAAGGGGCAATCCGCTTAACCTGCACATTTTTTGAACTGTGCGAGGAAAGTGGAGCACCCAGATGAAACCCATGCAGACATGGGGAGAATGTGCAAACTCCAGACAGACAGTCGCCCAAGGCTAGAATCGAACCCGCGTCCCTGGTGCTGTTAGGCAGCAGTACTAATCATTATGCCTCAACTGTGCAGACTCATACAGCACAGAAGAGGCTCTTTGGCCCATCAAGTCCTCAGCAACACGTTGGAAACACCTGAACTCCCACCTAATCCCATCTGCCAGCAGTTGGCCTATAGCCCTGAATGTTATGATATGCCAAGTGCTCATGCAGATACTTTTTAAAGGATATGAAGCAACCTGTCTCCATCACCCTCTCCGGTAGTGTATTCCAGACCATCACCACCCTCTGGGTAAAAGGATTTTCCTCACATCTTCCCTGAACCTCCTGCCCCTCACCTTGAACCTATGTCCCCTCGTGACTGACACTTCAACTAAGGGGAACAGCTGCTCCTTGTCCACTCTGTCTATGTCCCTCATAATCTTGTATAGCTTGATCAGGTCACCCATCAGTCTTCTCGGCTCTGAAGAAAACAACCCAAGCCTACACAACCTCTTCAGAACTTAAATTTTCCATCCCAGGCAACCTGGTGAATCACCCCTCCAGTGCAGTCGCATCCTTCTGATAATGTGGCGACCAGAACTGCACACAGAACTCTAGCTGTGGCCTCACCAAAGTTCTATACAAGTCCAACATGACTTCCCTGCTTTTGTAATCTATGCCTCAATTGATAAAATCAAGTGTCCCATATGCCTTTTTGACCACGCTACTAACTTGCCCTTCCACTTTCAGAGATCTATGGACACAAATGCCAAAGCCCTTTTGTTCCACAAAACTTCCTCGCGTCCTACCATTGATTGAGTACTTTCTCGTCAAATTATTCCTTTCAAAATGTATCACCTCACACTTTTCAGGGTTAAATTCCATCTGCCACTTATGTGCCCATTTGACCATTCCGTCTATATATTCTTGTGGCCTAAGACACTCTGCCTCACTGATATCCATCAATCCAATCCTTGTGTCATGCGGAAACTTACTAATCCTAGCCCCCCAACATAATCATCAAAGTCATTTATATAAATGACAAATAATAGGGGGCCCAACACAGATCCCTGTTGTACACCACTAGATGCTGGCTTCAAGTCGTTGAAGCAGCCTTCAGTCATCACCCTCTGTCTCCAACAACTGATCCATATTTGAATCCGCGTTTTCAAATTACCCTTTATCACATGTGAATTTACATTCTTTACAAGTCTCCCATGTGGGACCTTGTCAAAGGCTTTGCTGAAATCCATATAAACTACATGAGCTGCACTACTCTCATCTGCACACCTGGTCACCTCCTCAAAAAATTCAATCAAATTTGTTAGGCATGACCTCCCTCTGACGAAGCCATGCTGACTATTCCTGATCAAGCTTTGCCTCTCCAAATGGAGATTGATGCGCTCCTTCAGAAGTTTCTCTAATAGGTTCCCTTTCACTGACATGAAATTCACTGGTCTGTAGTTCCCTGGTTTATCTCTACAATCCTTGTGAAACAGCGGAACCACATTAGCTGTTCTCCAGTCATCAGGCACTTCCCCCATGTAAGAAGTCTCACAAGACAGGTTAAAGTCCAACAGGTTTATTTGGTAGCAAAAACCACTAGCTTTCGGAGCGCTGCTCCTTCATCAGGTAAGTGGGAGTTCTCCCTCGATATCATGAGAACAGGAAAACGTTATAAGTGACCAGAGACTAGCGTAGCTAATTAATATAACATGTATGATGAATATGTTTAGGAAGAATATGCGCTGACGCTCATCTGGGCAGGCTTCTTAACTCCAAATGGTAAAGATCGTAATTGTTTTCCTTGTGTCGCACCGAACCTTACAGCTGTTGACACTGCTGTACTTTGAACCAAGTTCTCCCAGAACTCCCACTTACCTGATGAAGGAGCAGCGCTCCGAACGCTAGGGGCAAAAGCCAAATAGACCTGTTGGACTTTAACCTGGTGTTGTGAGACTTCTTACTGTGTTTACCCCAATATACATCATGACTTCCCCCATGGCCAGAGAGGAAGTAAAAATTTGGATCAGAGCCCCTGCAATCTCCTCCCTTGCCTCCCACAGCAGCCTAGGGCACAGTTCATCCGGACCTAGAAATTTATTTACTTTTAAGGCTGCCAATACCTTGTCCTTCCCTCTGTCAGTTTGCTCACGAGCCTGACTGTCTCTCTCCCTGAATTCCATATATTCGCCCTCATTCTCTTGGGTGAAGACAGAAGTGAAGTATTCATTCAACACTCTACCATTGTCCTCTGGTTCCACCAACAGATTGCCCCCTTGGTCCCTAATGGTCCCTACCCTTTCTTTGGCTATCCTCTTCCCATTGATATATTTATAGAATATCTTGGGATTTTCCCTACTTTTTACCAGCCAGAGCTTTCTCATATCTCCTCTTTGCATTCCTAATTGCTTTCTTAAGCTCCACCCTGCACTTACTATACCTCAATAATGCCTCTATTGATTTGTTCCGCTGGTACTTTTTAAAAGCCTTTCTTTTCATTCTGATTTTATCCCTGAATATCTCTGGTCATCCATGGGTTTCTAGGCTTGTTGTCCCCACCCATCACCTTGGAGGGATCATGTTGGGCTTGCAGCCTCCTCATTTCCTTTTTGAATGCCCCCAACTGCTCTTCTGTAGATTTCCCCCTCAGTAACTGTTCCCAGTTTACCTCGGACAAATCATGTTTTATTTTTCTAAAATCCACTCTCCCCAGTCCAAAACATTTTTTTGCAGCTTGTCTATTTCCTTGTCCATAACCAGCTTAAATTGTGGCATCTTGTGATCGCTATCACTAAAATGCTCCCCCCCCCCCCCCGCCACCAACCAACTGTCTGGCTTCATTCCCCATTAGTAAAAGGATTTCTCTGATCTAATTTTTACTTTTCAATAAGTCGTCAAAACTTTGTTACAGTTTGTCTCTGTCTCTTATATTTAATGGTGCTTTCAATAAGACCGGATATGGTGCTTTCAATATGCCTCGATATCATGAGAACAGGAAAACTTTATAAGTGACCCGAGACTAACATAGCTAATTAATATAACATGTATGATGAATATGTTTAGGAAGAATATGCGCTGACGCTCATCTGGGCAGGCTTCTTAACTCCAAATGGTAAAGATTCAAATTGTTTTCCTTATGTCGCACCTAACCTTACAGCTGTTGACACTGCTGTACTTTGAATCAAGTGTGGCAACTAGGGGATTTTCACGGTAACCCCATTGCAGAGTTAAGCCTACTTGTGACACTAATAAATCAACTTTAAAAATCCTACAATGCAGAAGGAGGCTATTCAGCCCATCGAGTCCGCACCGACCACAATCCCATCCAGGCCCAATCCCCATAACCCCTTGCTTATCCCCTTGACACTGAGGGGCAATTTAGCATGGCCAGTCCACCTAACCCGCACATTTTTGGAGTGTGGGAGGAAACCGGAGCACCCGGAGGAAACCCACTCAGACACGGGGAGAATGTGCAAACTCCACACAGACAGTGACAGTAGCCGGGTCCCTGGCGCTCTGAGGCGGCAGTACTACCGTGCCACCGTGCCGTCCCAAACTTGCTATGACAAATTCTCAGATCGGAAATCATCATGACATTAAAGTGCATTCATATAAATTAAACAAATCACATTTTCAGCTGTTTAATGATTTTCGTTAACGAATTTGGCTGTGATCAGGATATATTGTGATTTGCACGTGATGCCGTAAATTTTCACATGTTTGATTGCAGCAGAGATATTGTAGAGTAATGGGCATGTGTCGCTTCCTCTAAATCGGAGGCTGGAGTCCCAGTCCCGCATTTAATGGTTAAGAACGGTACCTTCTGTGTGTCCAGACAGACCGATAATCTGCAAATCCTTCCAACACAGGCCAATGTGATAAAAGAGGAAGACATTCCCTGTCAGCTATGAGGTGATAATAAAGTTGGAGCCTCTACTGTCACTATCCATAGGCCAATCGTTACCAGAACAACTGGGTCTCCATAAGTGTTCTGCAACACGTTACCATAATTACCAGTTATCCATGCTTTGGACGTCAGATGAGAAAACATTAGCAAATAAACCGCAGCGACGGTATATTCATTCATTTCCGCCATATTGTGTTAAATATGGGATTTGTGGATAAAGGATATGGTTGTTGTGGCAGGTAATTATCATTTCTATACACCAGCTAGAATCACCTATAGTATTTCAGGCACATAAAACGATCTCATCGCATTTTCTGAAAGAACATTGCATTTATTGTTACCAGATTATTACAGATTAACTTGAATTGAGTGAGAATCACATTTGCCACCTTATGGTGACTATCATAAATCTGGTAATGGACCCGCTAAAAACAATATTGTTCCTTTTAACTCGTCATTCTCCTTGAACATTTCCAACATCCCAAGTAGGTATTGACTCACATGAAGCACCCTTAATTCCACGACATGTTTCCCGTTATACCTGAAAAGTTTCAGCTTCAAGTGGATCGGAGTAAACATATTTTTATAATGGTCTGTTCCTTCCTTATATTCTTTTCGGATACTTTTCTGAAATAACGAGGCCATTTCTAAATACAGTCTATCCAATTGGTGTACATACGCTCAACATCTCCGCACTGATTTTGAACGCTAACCCCCGATTTAAAAACCTATTATCCCCTTCAGTATTTTTCCACACTCAATCCCCTTTCATTGCTAAGTATTTGAGAAACAACACACTGAACAAATTTTTGTTCAATTAACTTAATTTTGCTCTGCCTCCGATGTATAAACTGTCATTCCTGCTACTAAAAAATATCACCTGTAACAACTGATTCGAGAGATTCTTGCCACATCGGCTTCAATGTTTACTTCTTAATGTATTCTTCTAAGATCTCCTTCACATTTATCTGTCGTTTTCATCAATCTATGCACTTGCACATTATTCTGTCCTAAAAATACCATTAGCAATGTTCTCTTAATTCAGCTTGGATAGTGAATCCACCCGTGGGCTACGTTGTCATTAAACACATTTCTGAACGACTTGAGAATTCGAAAGTACCACAATAGAATGGGAGTTAAATGCAGTAACCTCCTTACTTTTTCTTATATTTGTTCAACATCTGCAGTGACGACTCAACTGCTGCTGGGTTAAACCATACATATGTACCACTTATGTATTAATATTACCTATGTTGCCGACAGTATAGCTGCCATTTGCTGGACCGGAGATAGAAACGTGGTGGACTTGACAGGTGTAAACTGTGCCCTGCTCAGTTGGCCGTGCCTCTTCCAAGGAACTAATAACTTCATACAGTCCTTCTGCCTTTTCGTGTTGTTCAGTTATAAATCCTGTCATAATTTCGATGCCATTTTTATGCCAGGTGAGATTAAAGTCCTTGGGGTGAAACTCAGCCGTTCGACACTGGAGTCTCAGAAATGTAGATGTAGTCTCGTCGAATGGCATCGAGACGATCTTCAGGGGTACGGGGGCAGCTAGATTCAAAACAAACAAAAAGTAAATAAAGAGAGAAATATAAATTCTTAACTATTTTCTCTTTTTACGTTCCCCAGCAATTGTGTTCACTCATAGTAGTTGGACCATACGTCATTGTTGATTGTGAATGGCCTCCAGTCTACTTTGTTCGTCACTGTGTCCAGATATATTATTCTCAGTTTCCTTCCTTACATAATTAATACATTCATTTTGTATTTAACAGAACTCGTTTAAAACGGGCATCTTTTTATTAAGGTTAATGTGGTCGAATTGGCATCCTGGACTTCAGTTTTTCAAATACTACGGGCCACGTTCTGTCCGAGCATTAAGGGCATTCATTTTTCTTCTGGATAAAAAGGATAATATTCGGACAACTTTCTGGACAACTACACGTGTGTTACCGTGTGAGCCTCCCCAGTTGCTGCAGTTGGTGTTTCAAGCAATTTCGCAAAATTTAGAAGCACCCCGGCTCAATGAGAGGATTTGGGACTCTGCTTCTTTCAACATAAATGGACCTTTAAATATGTATTGGATTTTAAACAAACACAATCAGAAACAGGAATGTGGTTCTTGTACTTAATTAAATGATATCGTAGAATCTGGGTTTCAGACAAAGCTCGGCACAACAACGTGGGCCGAAGGGCCTGTTCTGTGCTGTACTGTTCTACGTTCTATGTTTTTAATCATAGAAACCCTACAGTGCAGAAAGAGGCCGTTTGGCCCATCCAGTCTGCACCGACCACAATCCCACCCAGGCTCTATCCCCATATCCCTACATATTTACCTGCTAATCCCTCTAACCTACTCATCTCAGGACACTATGGGGCAACTTTTAGCATGGCCAATCAACCTAACCCGCACATCTTTGGATATGTGAAATATATAACATTAGGTGGAATTATTTCCACTGACGTAGAGTGGACAACCGGAAAATGTACTTTAACTTCCAGCCTTGAATTAATTTTCCATTATTCCAAGAGAAGTGATTGCAGAGCCTCTGGCTCTGATCTTCAGGTCGTCGTTGGCCTCTGGTATAGTACCAGAAGATTGGAGGTTAGCGAATGTTGTCCCATTGTTTAAGAAGGGGAACAGAGACTTCCCCGGGAATTATAGACCGGTGAGTCTCACTTCTGTTGTCGGCAAGATGTTGGAAAAAATTATAAGGGATAGGATTTATAGTTATTTGGAGAGTAATGAATTGATAGGTGATAGTCAGCATGGTTTTGTGGCAGGTAGGTCGTGCCTTACTAACCTTATTGAGTTTTTTGAGAAAGTGACCAAGGAGGTGGATGGGGGCAAGGCAGTGGACGTGGTATATATGGATTTTAGTAAGGCGTTTGATAAGGTTCACCATGGTAGGCTTCTGCAGAAAATGCAGATGTATGGGATTGGGGGTGATCTAGGAAATTGGATCAGGAATTGGCTAGCGGATAGGAAACAGAGGGTGGTGGTTGATAGTAAATATTCATCATGGAGTGCGGTTACAAGTGGTGTACCTCAGGGATCTGTTTTGGGGCCACTGCTGTTTGTAATATTTATTAATGATCTGGATGAGGGTATAGTTGGGTGGATTAGCAAATTTGCTGATGACACCAAAGTCGGTGGTGTGGTAGACAGTGAGGAAGGGTGTCGTAGTTTGCAGGAAGACTTAGACAGGTTGCAAAGTTGGGCCGAGAGGTGGCGGATGGAGTTTAATGCGGAGAAGTGTGAGGTAATTCACTTTGGTAGGAATAACAGATGTGTTGAGTATAGGGCTAACGGGAGGACTTTGAATAGTGTGGAGGAGCAGAGGGATCTAGGTGTATGTGTGCATAGATCCCTGAAAGTTGGGAATCAAGTAGATAAGGTTGTTAAGAAGGCATATGGTGTCTTGGCGTTTATTGGTAGGGGGATTGAATTTAGGAGTCGTAGCGTTATGTTGCAACTGTACACAACTCTGGTGCGGCCGCACTTGGAGTACTGTGTGCAGTTCTGGTCCCCACATTACAGGAAGGATGTGGAGGCTTTGGAGAGGGTGCAGAGGAGGTTTACCAGGATGTTGCCTGGTATGGAGGGGAGATCCTATGAGGAGAGGCTGAGGGATTTGGGATTGTTTTCGCTGGAAAGGCGGCGGCTAAGAGGGGATCTTATTGAAACATATAAGATGATTAGAGGTTTAGATAGGGTGGATAGTGATAGCCTTTTTCCTCTGATGGAGAAATCCAGCACGAGGGGGCATGGCTTTAAATTGAGGGGGGGTAGTTATAGAACCGATGTCAGGGGTAGGTTCTTTACCCAGAGGGTGGTGAGGGATTGGAATGCCCTGCCAGCATCAGTAGTAAATGCGCCTAGTTTGGGGGCGTTTAAGAGATCCGTAGATAGGTTCATGGACGAAAAGAAATTGGTTTAGGTTGGAGGGTCACAGTTTTTTTTTAACTGGTCGGTGCAACATCGTGGGCCGAAGGGCCTGTTCTGCGCTGTAATGTTCTATGTTCTATGTTCTATTATTAACCACGCATCAAACAGAGGCGATGTAGGTGAGCTGCCTGTTTTCAGATATTCTGGTGCTAGTAATAATCCAAATTCGCAAGCGCTTGTTGCTCCAGGTAGTGTATTAGAAAGCTACCTGGGTAGCTCAGTCGGGAGAGCATCAGATTTTTAGGCTGATGGTTCAGGGTTCAAGTCGCTGTTTAGGTGACATCTTTGGGTTTAATTGGCTCAGTTGGCTGAACGGCTGGTTTATGGTGCAGAGCTCTGCTAACAGCGCGGGTTTAATTCCAGTTGAGGTTATTCATGAAGGCCTGTCCACTTAACTTTGCTCCTTGCCTGAGGTGTGGTGACCTTCAGATTGAAATCGCCACCAGACTTCACCTTTTCCTAGAAAGTTGTACTATTTTATGCACATATTTATTGGTTAAACACCTTCATAAAACACAACTGGAATATCTGCAGCAACTAAAGTTCTCTTTCTAACTGCAGTGACACTTACCATATACAAGAAGTCGCACAGAAATTCCTTTTCCAACTGTTCGACGTTGATGCTTCACTGCACAACAATAAGTTCCAGCATCCGGAACATTTACATTCAGAAGATGGAGGTAGGCGCCGGCTCTTTTTACAGTGAAAACGTTTCTGCCGTCTTCTTGAAGAAAGCTCTTATTACCATGTTTCCACCAGTAAGCGATTATGTTCGAAACATCAAAGTGAAAGGGGAAAGGACATCCGAAGGTAACATTTGCACCTCTAAGCACCTTCTTTTGTGCCACCGTGTCCAAACTGTACATAAAAACTATCAACAAAAGCCGGAATAAATCGTTGATACTCAGAAACAACCAGCATGGCTATAATTGCCATTGTGCGACCAGACCATTGATACATTAGTAATTCACTGTACCTATCAGAATCATCTTTTTATGAATGTTTTTCCATTATTATATCATTAATATTGCCTTTCTTATACATAGTTACCTTTGTCAAATAAGACATAACACTAAAACATTTAATCAAATTTAAACAGCCGAAAACTGTACTCGACAGAACGTCAACTGGAAGGTCGCCTCCATGTATCAGTTATTGTTCAGGATGGTTTAATAATCAATAACAAATATAACATTCTACCTGGACACCAAATTCCCAGGAAGCATATGCCCCAGAGTGGCAGAGTCTTTAACATATCGATCGACGTAAATCGGTAGATCACAGCGCTCGCCTGAGAGTGGGTGGGAACAGAACCTGTGTCTCCAATATAATCTCAAATTCAGTTGTGACGTTCGGAATCACATGGCTTCAAGAGTTGTATCCTGGTGTGCAGACACACGAGAAGGCTGTATTTACCCACTAAAGTGGAGCTTAATAAAATTCTGCATGTGCTAACAAGGCATGCGTTCAATTTTCTTCACATGCTAAGACTGTCGATATATTGCATTTCGCCAGTGTTTTTGGAGTAATTGATCCTGAAGAACCCATTCATTTTTGGCCTAAAGAAGAGTCCATCAGTAATAAATGTTTTACCCATCAGGCTTATTTGTCCCAGAAACAAATTTGGGAAGCTGGTAAATCTGGGATAAAGCTACAATTACCTGACACAGTGGTACAGTGGTTAGCACTGCTACCTCGCCGTGCCAGGGACCCGCTCGATCCCTGGCTTGGATCACTGTCTATGTGGAGGCGGAACGTTCTCCCCATGGCTGCGTGGGTTTCTTCCTGATGTTCCGTTTTTCTCCCAAAGTCCGAAAGATATGCCAGTTAGATGTATTGGCCATGGTAAATTCTCCCTCTGTGCACCCGAACAAACACTGGAGTGTGGCGACTAGGGAATTTTCACAGTAACGTCACTGTTGTGTTAATGTAAGCCAACTTGTGACTAATAAATCAACTTTAACTTAACTTCAGAATACAGATCTCTTTATTGGAGTTGAGACCAACGGAAAATCGGTGGAAATGTTCAGTAGATCGGCACCTTTCGAAATATGAGAGCATTACTGGCCAATGTGTTTTTCAGCGATTTTGTTCTCAACACTGCAGCCACAACTACATCGAATTTCAGGCTCAAGTAGCAGTAAGGATCATAGACTATTTCTGAGAAAACTCGATTTCTCTGGCAATTGTCCGTTTGGACAACCTATCCGTGAATGGTAAAGCTCGGTGTAAAAAGTAGAATCTCCTGGAGACCACACAAGTAAGGGAGGAGCAATTAGAATCAGCACAGTTCAACTTCATTGTTCGGTAATCTTTGTTTCGTCGTTTTATAAAAGCATCAGCCCTATCGCTCGAACTGATGACTACCCTGAATGCCAATATGAAAATGGAGCATCAGTTTCGCGAATTATTCCGCTATATCCGGTTTAAATTCGGGTTACATCCGCGGCCGCGGAAGTTTAACAGAACTTTGAGTTCTCCCGCGTCAGTACCAAATGTGGTTGCAAATAATCGCGATTTTATTGTACGTTTCCCTTTAAATTTTATGTCTAACTGTAAGTTCTTACATTAGGAATTGCTTTTTTTATAAACCTTACTAATTTGGAGGGAGGACGATACGAAGTCGAAATTAACGATTGGCACAATTCACAATTTCCAACTGAAATTAAACCTGCTGTATGCTTTATGTGAGAGGCTGGACTTGAAATGCAACAAAACACTTAGAATGTGCTGGCAGCAACTGTGCAAACAAAATATAAGTATGTGCGAGTTCCGCAATAAACCCTCATCAGCCGTGACATTACGAGTGCCCCAGAAACCCAGTTAAATAGTTTAGCAGCAATGCCTCCAGTCCGTCAGTGTTCAGCAAACCGGCGCGAGTGGCTAAGCCACTTGGGGCGGCACGGTGGCACAGTGAGGCATTGCTGCCTCACAGCGCCAGGGACCCAGGTTCAATTTCGGCCTTGGGTCACTGTCTGTGTGGAGTTTGCACATTCTCCCCGTGTCTGCATGGGTTTCCTCCGGGTGCTCCGGTTTCCTCCCACAGTCCAAAGATGTGCATGTTACATTGCTTGGCCATGCTAAGTTGACCCCGGTGTCAATGTGGGGTTACAGGAATAGAACTGGGTGGGATTGTGGTTGGTACAGACTCGATGGGCTGAACGGCCTCCTTCTGTACTGTAGTGATTTTATGATTCTGACCATTGTGTTGAATTAACATGCTCCCTGTGAGAGAAAGCGAGTTTATTCTCCACTTGGCTGTGAAGGACGTTATAAATCCTGTAGCTTACTGATATTTGCAAAGGCTGAACTAAACTGTTGTCTATATGGACTTTAGTAAAGCGTTTGACAAAGTCCCTCATGGTAGGCTAGTGAAAAAGGTTGGATCCCATGGGATAAAGGGGGAGGTGGCTAGATGGGTGGAGAACTGGCTTGGTCATAGAAGACAGAGGGTGGTAGTGGAAGGGTCTTTTTCCGGCTGGAGGCCTGTGACTAGTGGTGTACCGCAGGGCTCTGTATTGGGACCTCTGCTGTTTGTGATTTATATAAATGATCTGGAAGAAGGAGTAACTGGGGTGATCAGTAAGTTTGCGGACGACACAAAACTGGCAGGACTTGCAGATAGTGAGGAACATTGTCAGAGGCTACAGAAGGATATAGATAGGCTGGAAATTTGGGCAAGGAAATGGCAGATGGAGTTCAATCCTGATAAATGCGAAGTGATGCATTTTGGTGGGAATAATGTAAGGAGGAGCTACACGATAAATGGAAGAACCATAAAGGGTGTAGAGACGCAGAGGGACCTGGGTGTGCAAGTCCACAGATCTTTGAAGGTGACGTCACAGGTGGAGAAGGTGGTGAAGAAGGCATATGGCATGCTTGCCTTTATAGGATGGGGCATAGAGTATAAAAGTTGGGGTCTGATGTTGCAGATGTATAGAACGTTGGTTCGGCCGCATTTGGAATACTGCGTCCAGTTCTGGTCGCCACACTACCAGAAGGACGTGGAGGCTTTGGAGAAAGTACAGAGGAGGTTTACCAGGATGTTGCCTGGTATGGAGGGGCTTGGTTATGAGGAGAGATTGGGGAAACTGGGGTTGTTCTCCTTGGAAAGACGGAGGATGAGGGAGACTTAATAGAGGTGTATAAAATTATGAAAGGCACAGATAGGGTGAACGGTGGGAAGCTTTTCCCCGGGTCGGTGGTGACGTTCACGAGGGGTCATAGGTTCAAGGTGAAGGGGGGAGGTTTAACACAGATATCAGAAGGACATATTTCACACAGAGGGTCGTGGGGGCCTGGAATGTGTTGCCGGGCAAGGTGGTGGAGGCGGACACACTGGGAACGTTTAAGACTTATCTAGACAGCTATATGAACGGAGTGGGAATGGAGGGATACAAAAGAGTGGTCTAGTTTGGACCAGAGGGCGGCGCGGGCTAATTGTTCCTTGTTTCTCGTGGAAGTGGAAATGACTAGGGTTGGGAAGCATTTTCCGATCAGGGCCATTGTGATCTCCTGGACTCGTTTCGATCGCCTCAGGGGGTCGGAGAGGAATTTCACAGATTTTTTTTTCCCCATATTGGCCCTGGGGTTTTTCACTCTGGGTTTTCGCCTCTCCCTGGAGATCACATGGTCTGGAATGGGGGGGTGGGGGTGAGTTAATAGGTTGTAATGAACAAAGCATCGTAGCTGTGGGGGACAGCTCGGTGGATAGGATATTGGTATGTAGATAGGCTGGAAAATTGGGCGGGGATCAAAGAACAAAGAACAATACAGCACAGGAACAGGCCCTACGGCCCTCCAAGCCCGCGCCGCTCCCCGGTCCAGGATTGAATCCTGGATCCAGGATCCCCGCCCAATTTTCCAGCCTATCTACATGCCAATATCCTATCCACCGAGCTGTCCCTCACAGCTACGATGCTTTGTTCATTACAACCTATTAACTCACCCCCACCCCCCCATTCCAGACCATGTGATCTCCAGGGAGAGGCGAAAACCCAGAGTGAAAAACCCCAGGGCCAATATGGGGAAAAAAAAATCTGGGAAATTCCTCTCCGACCCCCTGAGGCGATCGAAACGAGTCCAGGAGATCACAATGGCCCTTATCGGAAAATGCTTCCCAACCCTAGTCATTTCCACTTCCACGAACACCATATGAATTCCCTGCCCCCGAGACAGGTTCCCAACTATCCGCAGTCTTGCTCTGTACTGGCACCAGCAAGATGATCATAGAATGAAGCCTTGAAACGAGAAACCAGGAACAATTAGCCCGCGCCGCTCCCTGGTCCAAACTAGACCACTCTTTTGTATCCCTCCATTCCCACTCCGTTCATATAGCTGTCTAGATAAGTCTTAAACGTTCCCAGTGTGTCCGCCTCCACCACCTTGCCCGGCAACACATTCCAGGCCCCCACGACCCTCTGTGTGAAATATGTCCTTCTGATATCTGTGTTAAACCTCCCCCCCTTCACCTTGAACCTATGACCCCTCGTGAACGTCACCACCGACCCGGGGAAAAGCTTCCCACCGTTCACCCTATCTATGCCTTTCATAATTTTATACACCTCTATTAAGTCTCCCCTCATCCTCCGTCTTTCCAAGGAGAACAACCCCAGTTTCCCCAATCTCTCCTCATAACCAAGCCCCTCCATACCAGGCAACATCCTGGTAAACCTCCTCTGTACTCTCTCCAAAGCCTCCACGTCCTTCTGGTAGTGTGGCGACCAGAACTGGACGCAGTATTCCAAATGCGGCCGAACCAACGTTCTATACATCTGCAACATCAGACCCCAACTTTTATACTCTATGCCCCGTCCTATAAAGGCAAGCATGCCATATGCCTTCTTCACCACCTTCTCCACCTGTGACGTCACCTTCAAAGATCTGTGGACTTGCACACCCAGGTCCCTCTGCGTCTCTACACCCTTTATGGTTCTTCCATTTCTCGTGTAGCTCCTCCCTACATTATTCCCACCAAAATGCATCACTTCGCATTTATCAGGATTGAACTCCATCTGCCATTTCCTTGCCCAAATTTCCAGCCTATCTATATCTTTCTGTAGCCTCTGACAATGTTCCTCACTATCTGCAAGTCCTGCCAGTTTTGTGTCGTCCGCAAACTTACTGATCACCCCAGTTACTCCTTCTTCCAGATCATTTATATAAATCACAAACAGCAGAGGTCCCAATACAGAGCCCTGTGGTACACCACTAGTCACAGGCCTCCAGCCGGAAAAAGACCCTTCCACTACCACCCTCTGTCTTCTATGACCAAGCCAGTTCTCCACCCATCTAGCCACCTCCCCCTTTATCCCATGGGATCCAACCTTTTTCACTCGCCTACCATGAGGGACTTTGTCAAACGCTTTACTAAAGTCCATATAGACAACATCCACGGCCCTTCCTTCGTCAACCATTTTGGTCACTTCTTCAAAAAACACCACCAGGTTAGTGAGGCATGACCTCCCTCTCACAAAACCATGTTGACTATCGTTAATGAGTTTATTCTTTTCTAAATGCGCATACATCCTATCTTTAAGAATCTTCTCCAACAACTTCCCCACCACGGACGTCAAGCTCACCGACCTATAATTACCCGGGTTATCCTTCCTACCCTTCTTAAATAACGGGACCACATTGGCTATCCTCCAATCCTCTGGGTCCTCACCTGTGTCCAGTGACGAGACAAAGATTTGCGTCAGAGGCCCAACGATTTCACCTCTCGTCTCCCTGAGCAGCCTTGGATAGATTCCATCAGGCCCTGGGGATTTGTCAGTCTTTATATTCTCTAACAAACCTAACACTTCCTCCTTTGTAATGGAGATTTTCTCCAACGGTTCAACACTCCCCTCCGAGACACTCCCTGTCAACACATCCCTCTCCTTTGTGAATACCGACGCAAAGTATTCATTTAGGATCTCCCCTACCTCTTTGGGCTCCAAGCATAAGTCCCCACTTTTGTCCCTGAGAGGTCCGATTTTTTCCCTAACAACCCTTTTGTTCCTAACGTATGAATAAAATGCCTTGGGATTGTCCTTAATCCTGTCTGCCAAGAACATTTCGTGACCCCGTTTTGCTCTTCTAATTCCCCGTTTGAGTATTTTCCTACTTTCATTGTACTCCTCCAGAGCTCCCTCCGTTTTTAGCTGCTTGGACCTAACATACGCCTCTCTTTTCTTTTTGACCAGTCCCTCAATTTCCCTGGTTATCCACGGTTCTCTAATCCTACCCTTCCTATCCTTCTTTTTTACAGGCACATGCTTGTCCTGTAGCCCTAACAACCGTTCCTTAAAAGACTGCCACATACCAGATGTGGATTTACCCTCAAACAGCCTCTCCCAATCAAGAGCTGCCAATTTCTGCCTGGTCCCAATAAAGTTAGCCTTCCCCCAATCCAACACCTTACCCTTGGGACACCACTCATCCTTTTCCATCACTATCCTAAAGCTAACAGAATTGTGGTCACTATTTGCCACATGTTCCCCAACCAAAACTTTGAAGACCTGACCGGGCTCATTCCCCAGTACCAGGTCCAGTATAGCCCCCTCTCTAGTCGGGCTGTCCACATATTGTTCCAACGAACCCTCCTGTACACATTTTACAAATTCCTCCCCATCCAGAGTCCCTGCCCTCAGCGATTTCCAGTCTATACCAGGGAAATTGAAGTCTCCCACTACAACAACCCTATATTTCCTGCACCTATCCAGTATCTCCTGACATATCCATTCTTCCACTTCCCTTGGGCTGTTGGGGGGCCTGTAGTACACCCCCAACATAGTGACTGCGCCTTTCCTGTTTCTAAGCTTCACCCAGAGTGACTCGCTACACGACTCCTCCGAATTGTCCTCCCTCTGCACCACTGTAATATGCTCTCCAACCAATACCGCTACTCCCCCACCTCTTTTGGCCCCTCCTCTGTCTCGCCTAAAACACTTGTACCCTGGAATATTCAGCTGCCAGTCCTGTCCCTCTTTCAACCAAGTCTCTGTCACTGCAACCACATCCAAATTCCTCGTGCGCATTAAGGCCCCAAGTTCGTCTGTTTTACCTGCTACGCTCCTTGCATTGAAGTATAAGCACTCCAGACCCCCAGGCTCAGTGAGGTCGTCCTCCCCCAGAGTGCTCTTCTTTTTTGCCAGCATTGTCCCAGCCCCAAGCTCGTCCCCAGCCACCACACTTATAGACCTAATAGTTTGATCCCCACCCCCCTGCCATACTAGTTTAAACCCCCCCGAAGTGCATTAGCAAAGCTCCCAGCCAGGATATTTGTGCCCTTCCAACTTAGTTGTGACCGCTCCCTCTTGTACAGGTGCCATCCTCTCCTGAAAACCTCCCATTGGTCTATGAAAATAAAGCCCTCCCTCCTGGACCAGTCCTTTAGCCAGGCATTCATTTGAACCAACTCCCTATTCTTAGCCTCACTGGCACGAGGCATTGGGAGCAGCCCAGAGATGGCCACCCTGGTGACCCTACTTTTTAACCTATTTCCCAACTCCCTGAATTGCTCTCTTAGGACCCCCCTACTCTTCCTATCTGCGTCATTTCCACGAATGTGTATAATGACATCCGTTTCTTTATCTTCCCCTTTTAATATGCCTCCTATCCGCTCGGAGACATCCGTGACCCCAGCACCAGGTAGGCAGACTACCATCCTGGAGTCCCGTTCGCCCCCACAGAATCGCCTGTCTGTGCCTCTAACTGACGCATCCCCCACCACTATCGCTCTCCTAACCCCTCTCTTCCCTTTCCGGGCCACAGAGCCTGACTGTGTGCCAGTGACCTGGTCACTGTGTCTTACCCCTGGAGAGGCACACTCCTCCACACTATCTAAAACAATGTACCTGTTTTGGAGTGGGACAACCACAGGTGACCCTTCTTCTAACTGTCCACTCCCCTCCCCTCTCACACCTGTCACCAAGCCCTTCCTATTTTGAGACACCTCTGGAGTCCTCCCTTGTACTTTACCCTTCTGCCCTTTACTCCTCCTAACTGTGACCCACGTGTCATTCTCCCGATGCCCCGGTGTAACTAGTTGCCTATAACTGCTGTCAATTTTTCTCCCATTTTCCCTGACTAGGCTAAGGTCAGCGATCTGCAGCTCCAGTTCCCTAACACGGTCCCTCAAGAGCTGCAGTTCCACGCACCTGGCACATATGTGAACCTCTGGGAAGCTAGGTGTTTGCAGGAACTCCCACATCCCACATCGGAAGCACTGAACTGGCCGATCACTCATACCTGCCCTTATCCTTTATAGGGTTGGGTAAAAAATAACTAGCCTTGCCTCGCCCTTTCAGCCTAAGCCCTGTGAGCCAAAGCTCTTATAATGCACACTCTGCTACCCCCTCACTCCACTGCCCGCTCCCGACGCTGCCCGCTGTATAGTGCAGACGGCTTTTTATGCTCCCGACGAACCTCCCAAGTAACTGCCTTTTATACTAAGACTCAACCTCCCAGAATCCCCTTCAGCTGACCTCACTTCCTCAATTCAAAACCCTGAAAAAAGCCCGCGAAATATACTAGGAATACCCTTAAATGAATAAATGAATAATTAAATCACTTCTTAGCTTACTCTCAGCACTCCTGCTAAGACTCTCTCCCCCAGTCTCACTCCAGTTAAACAAAGAGATCGAACCCCCCAGGTAACTGCCTTTTATACTAAGACTCAACCTCCCAGAATCCCCTTCAGCTGACCTCACTTCCTCAATTCAAAACCCTGAAAAAAGCCCGCGAAATATACTAGGAATACCCTTAAATGAATAAATGAATAATTAAATCACTTCTTAGCTTACTCTCAGCACTCCTGCTAAGACTCTCTCCCCCAGTCTCACTCCAGTTAAACAAAGGATCCTGGATTCAGGATTCAATCCTGGACCGGGGAGCGGCGCGGGCTTGGAGGGCCGAAGGGCCTGTTCCTGTGCTGTATTGTTCTTTGTTCTTTGTTTGTAAAAAAAACCCAACTATTTCCTTGTTGAATACAAACATCAGTAATCGAGCAGAAATGGAGTGCAGAGGGGAAATTAGCTGTACTTGATGACCTGAAGTCAGCTGTATAAAGGTCCATGTGATTGGACAATGGGCTCCAAAATATGTTGCCACATACATACTGCTTTTGGTTCACAATAGGTCAGCCGCGACATAAACCCATTGACTGTCGTTCATTCATATATTTTGCATTCTAATGCCTAACCGGACTGCTTTGAAATAAAGTTCTATAAACTAAGAATCACATTTAAATGATACCAACAGAAGGGAAGCGAGCAACTGTTGGGGCTGTCTCGAGAATGTGGCAGCAGTGCCAGAGATACCTTAATGATCTGGTCCGTTCCATTAATGTGAGTTCCCCACAGATCTCAGATGGCTACATTTGTGAGTATTTGGGAGGGGACGTCTACTCAGCCGGTGTCAACTCTGACTGGCTGCATCACCATTTGAATTCCACCACGGCAGCTGTGGAATTTCAAATCATTTACATATCGAGAATAAAAAAGCTCGTTTCGGTCATAACATGATCACCCATCTGGTATAATAATGTCCTGTAGAGAAGGAAATCTGCCATCTGTACCTGGTCTGACTTGCATGTAACTACAGGCGCACAGCAATGTTGTTGACGCCTAACTACCCTCTGTAATGGACTAACAACTGTTGTAATTCAGGTCAGAAACTCCAAAATGTTTTATGAAGTCCGCCTGGATCATAGGTTTTGCAATTTGAATTTGGCTAGAGTAAGCATGTGATATTCCAGTTCAAGTATGATTCAACTGATCCACTGGAAAACATTTATCGAACGACGTTTATTTAAGGATACAGTTAACATATAGCAATAACCTTTACCAGTTACAAGCAAGAAAAAAAACAACCATGATATTGTATAACCCTTGACAAATATATGAAACGTTCCACCAAACAAACCTCCTTAAAAAAAAACCCTTGCCACAGGTTCAGCCAGAAAATACGAATGCTCACATGATGCTGGAACTTAGCCGTTTGGTTGGAGAATTAAAACTCTGACTTCCCAGTCTTGTAACGTCCAGCAGCCCTCGAAGTAGAGATAATGCCACTACTGGCCTCTAGCTTTCAGCCAGTAAACCACTGCAAGAGGCAGAATTCTCACTCGAGGAAGGCAAGAAAACCTGCTTCCAGCGAGCCAGCAGAATTTACAATGCTAAGGAGAGAGAAAGAGGAACACTGCTTTTTCGTCTGATGTCCAAGTACCTTCTAAACTAAAACAGCAGCCAGCAGCCCACAACTGAAAATGAAAGAACTCCTGTCACCTGACCTGCAAAGAACTCTTCCTGCAACAATTCAGGATCGTAAAAAACCCCCCAGAAAGTACCTGAGGCCCAGAGTAAAAGTAAACAAAACCCCATTTAAGCCATTTAAGCAGCAACAAAAGGACTGCGGAACAGGCAGCTGGTGCCACAATGAAACCAAAAGGTCTGCTACAAACTGCAGAGAACATGATTGAAAATGTATATTTCTTGAAGGCACATTAGCGTCACACAACCCACTAAGCTACAAATGAAAGGAAATAGGAGAGACCACATGGCATCATTCTCAGTGCCAGAATAAGAAACAGCATCTTCAGTTCTGGTGGCTGCTGTGGAGTTAAGAGTGACCAGAAACTTAACTGGACTAGCCAACTGTATACTGTGGTTGTAATGACAGACCTGAAGCTAGGAATCCAGCCAAAGGTAATTCCGCTTCAGAATCCTAAAGGATTCTGATAGAATATTTTGCACTTGCCTGGATGAATGCAGCTCCAGCAACATTGCAAGAAGCTTGACATCATCCAGGATAAAGCACCCTAATTTATTGGCACCCTATCCACAAATATTCATTCCCTCCATCACTAACACGCAGTGCACCATCTACACGATACATTGCAGCAATTGGCTCGGTTAAAGAAGACAGAGGGTAGCAGTGGAAGGGTGCGTTTCTGAATGGAGGGCTGTGACAAGTGATGTTCTTTAGGGATCAGTGCTGGGACCTTTGCTGTTTGTAATATATATAAATGATTTGGAGGAAAATGTAACTGGATTGATTAGTAAGTCTGCGGACGTCACAAATGTTGGTGGATTTGCGGATAGCGATGAGGACCATCAGAGGATACTGCAGGATATAGATCAGTTGGAGACTTGGGCAGAGCGATGGCAGATGGAGTTTAATCCGGACAAATGTGAGGGAATGCATTTTGGAACGTCTAATACAGATAGGAAATATACAGTAAATGGCAGAACCCTTAAGAGTATTGATAGGCAAAGGGATCTGGGTGTACAGGTACACAGGTCACTGAAAGTGGCAATGCAGGTGGAGAAGGTAGTCAAGACGGCATACGGCATGCTTGCCTTCATCAGTTGGCGTATTTAGTTAAAAAATTGGCAAGTCATGTTGACGCTTTATAGAACCTTAGTGAGGCCACACTTGGAATATAGTGTTCAATTCTGGTCGCCGCACTAACAGAAGGATGTGGACGTTTTGGAGAGGGTACAGAACAGATTTACCAGGATGTTGCCTCGTATGGAGGGCATTAGCTATGAGGGGAGGTCGGAGAAACTTGGTTTGTTCTCACTGGAGCGGCAGAATTTGAGGGGAGACCTGATAGAAGTCTACAAGATTATGAGAGGCATGGACAGAGTGGATAGTCAGAAGCTTTTTCCCCGGGTGGAAGAGTTATTTACTAGGGGGCATAGGTGAAAGGTGCAAGTGGCAAGTTTTAAAAGAGATGTACGAGGCAGATGTTTTACACAGAGAGTGGTGGGTGCCTGGAACTCGTTGCCGGGGGAGGTAGTGGAAGCGGATACGATAGTGACTTTTAAGGGGCGTCTTGACAATTACATGAATGAGATGGGAATAGAGGGATATGGTCCCTGGAAGTGTCGGGGGTTTTCGTTAAGTCAGGCAACATGGTCGGTGCAGGCTTCGAGGGCCGAAGGGCCTGTTCCTGTGCTGTAACGTTCTTTGTTTTTTGTTCTTTGTTCAATTCCTTAGATAGCATCTTCCAATGCACCATTCAGATGGATAACGTCAGCAGTCACATGGGAATACTAATGCCTCTAATTTCCACTTAGAGACAACCACTATCCTGATTTGGAACTACATAGGCGTTCTTTCAATATCACTGGGTCAAAATGTTGAAACTCTGTTCCGAACTGCACTGTGGGTGTACAATCATATTTGGACTGCAGTGGCCCACCACCATTTTCTCAAGATCACTTAGCGGTGGGCAATAAATGCTGGCCTAACCAGGGATCTCAAGAATGAATTAAACAATGGAGGAAACATAGAACATTTTGTAGGTGGGGTCTTCAATATCTATCAACAGGATTGGCCCCATCTCACCAATAATGATCGAGTTGACAAGTCCTGAAGGGCATATCTGCTGGACAGGTTCTTCAGCAGATGGTGAGGCAAAAGGCATGAGGGAGAAACGTCCTAGAACTCGTGATCACCCATATTCTGTTGCTCTTGTATCTGCCAATTACAGTATAGCAGTGACCTTCACACAGTTCTTGTGGTGATTAAATCCTTCCTTCATATTGTGGATATCCTCCACCATTTTGTGTGGTACTCTCCTTGTGCGAAATTGGAAAGACTTTGAATAGATTTAGTAACTCAAAACTATATATCCACGAGGCACTGTGGACCTTCAGCAGCAGCAGAGTTTTGCACACCTACAATTGGCAATGCCATGGCGCTGCATAGCTCCTCTCTACCATTGCCATCAACTGGGGAATTAACCATGATTTAATGAACCGTGCAAGAAGGGCATGTCAGACGCCGCAGCCAGTGGCGGATTAACCATTAGGCTGAGTAGGCTTCAGCCCAGGGGCCCAGAAGGGAGGGGGGCCCGAGAGCAAATAAAATCACTAACTGTTCAGGTGAGCGTTCATTTTCGGCACTGAAGAGGATCAAAATCTATTTGCGCTCAACAATGAGCGATGAGAAACATAGTCATCTGGCACACATGCACATTAAATCAGACATGCTTCGATATATTGATTTACATGCTGTTATCGACACTTTTGTCAACCAAAAAAACACGGAAGCTTTTTAAAGCACGAATGTAAAGAAAATGAAAAATAAATGAATAAAAGGGCTGTAATTGATTCATACAACTTTATGATATTATACATGTAGTACATTATACATAGTACAACGATATGTTATCTACCGACACTTAACGTCATTTTATTCTATTCAACGAAGGGTGGGGCAGGGGGCAAGGTCAGGGGGCCTTACTATAGCTCAGCCGAGAGGTCTGGGTGGTAGTTAATCCGCCACTGGCCGCAGCAGGCATACCGAAAACTGAACTGTCAAACTGGTGAAGCTACCATACAGGATTGCTTGTATGCCAATTATCGGAAGCAGCATGTAATAAACAGAGCCCAGTTATCCCACAACCATGAGTTTGGATCGAAGCTATGCATTGATGTCAAGTTGATTCATGAATGGTGATGGACAATTAAACAATTCAATGGAAGGGGAAGATGCAGTGATTGGGGGCGGGGTGGGGGGGGGGTGATGCGAAAGGGCCAACACCTCAGTTCAAAATAAATGTTTGACGCATTTGAAACAACCTTCAGCCAAAAGCACCGAGTGGAAGATCCACCTTGGTCTTCTGTAGCATCACAGATACGAGTCTTCAACCAATTCAGTTCACTTCACCTGAAGCCAATAACTGACTGAAATCACTGGATACAGCAACATCTATGGACCCAGACAGATGGCCCTGAAGATCTGTACTCCAAAATTAAATAGCCCTAATCAAGCTGTTCCAATATAGCAACAACACAGGCATCTCCAGCAGTGTGCAAAATTGCCCAGATATTTATGGTACACAGAAAGCAAGACAGATCCAGTCTTACCAAGCACTGCCCCATCGGCTTACTCTCAATCACGAGAAAAGTGATGAAAGTTGTTGAGGGTTATGCAATCAAGTGGTGCTTACTCAGGAACAACTTGCTCTCCGATGCTCAGCTTGAGTTCTGCTGAGGACACTCAATTTAAGGCATCATTATAGCCTTGTTTCAAATATGGACAACAAAGCTCAACTTAAGGGGTGAGCAGATAGTGACAGCCCTTGACGTCAAAGGCGCATTTGATCGAGTGAACCGTCAAGGACCCCCAGTCAAACTGTGGTCAATGCGAGTCAGGAGGAGAACTCTCTATTAGTTAAAGTCATATTTGACACAAAGGAAGATGGTTGTATTTTTTTAAGATAATTCATCCCAGCTCCAGGACACCAAAGCAGGAGTTTCTCAGGGTAGTGTCCTAGGTCCAGCCATCTTCAAGCTGCTTCATCAATTACCTTCCTTCCATAATATGGTCAGAATTGGAATGTTTGCTGATGATTGCACAACGTACAGTGCCATTCGCAACTTGGCCTTACACGATAAATGTGTTTCGTTCTGCAGGCCGTCCGAAGGTCATTTTGTGTGATTTTACTGCCCACCCACTTTGAACACGGAGAAAAACCGACAAATGAAACCTTCTGTTACTTCTATCGACTTTTTCCGGCATATTCCCATGCAGTTGGTTATTTGATGAATTGCAAATGCACAATCCGAGTTTTTTTGAGATATTCTACTGAATTCGAAGTGTGGGAACAATTAGGAGAAACATGAATTTAATTTTTCACGTTGAGACTGGACAATCCAGAATATGCACATATCATTTGATTGCATCAGCAGTTTCAGTTTTTATTGGGACATAAGACCATAAGAGCTATAAGCAGAAATACACAATTCAGCGCCTTGCGCCTGCTTTGCCATTCAATATGATCATGACTAATCACATCTTCACCTCAACACCACTGTTCACCTCAACCTCCCTGTTCTCCACATCCCTTCAACCCATTTCTAATTTAAAAAAGGTCTGAATCCTCCTTATATTGACTCAATGACTCGACATCAACCGCACTTTGGGGCAATGAATTGTACAGATTCACAACCCTTTGAAAGAAGTAATGTCTCCTAATCTCTGTTTTAAGTCTGTTAGCCTTTATCCTAAAACCATGAAATCTTGTTCATGATTGCTTTACAAGAGGAAGCATCCACTCTATGGCTCCTTTGTCTCAATCTTGAATCACCTTATAAACTTCAATTAGATCTCCTCTCATTCTTCAAAACACCAGATTGTAGAGGCCTGAACTGCTCAGTTTCTATTCATATGATAAATCCCTCATCTTTGGAATAAAGTGAAAGCACCTCAGCTGAACTGCCTCTAATGGTACTAAATCCTTCCTCAAAAAAGGGGACCAAATCTATACACAGTACTCCAGATATTGTGTCACCAATGCCTTGTCTAGTTGAAGCAATAGTATCTTATTTTTATACTCTACCTCTTTACATATAAATGCCCCTCTCTGGAAAATATATTAGTTAGGAGTAACTGAATATTTCCTTTTAAAACTACCACTGGGCATCAACTGCCCTATTTTTAGCCTTCCTGCCTAACCTACTAGGGTCAAGTCTGTCCTCATGCCTATGTAAATACCTTTGTTTAACTCCAGAATGCGAGTGCGGGACTCCAGTGTCTCGCACTCAAACTGAATTTTGAATTCCATCGTACTATGATCACTTTTCCGTGGAGCATCCTTCACTATGAGGTAATTAATTAATTAAATGCAGCTTAAAGAAACTGCCTTAAACTACGGCCGTTTTTTAGGGAGATGTTCAATTCCTTATAATTAAAATATATTCCAGAGAGCAAAATGGATTGAAAGAGGGGTAGTGGTGGTCGTGGGGGAATATAGAATAATGATTCAGTCTAGTCTGCTCCCTCGTTGTTTCCACAACATATTGCTGCAAGAACCAATCTCTAATACATTCAATGAACTCTCCCTCGAGGCTACCCCTGCCAATTTGATTAATCCAGGATATGTGCAGATTAAAATCAACTATGATTACTGGCATATCTTTCTTACAAGCTCCCAATATTTCTTGGTTTATACTGTGCCCCACTGCAGAACTGTTTTGTGGGCACCTATAGATTACTCCACCAGAAACATATTTCCACTGCTATTTCTTATTTGTATCCGGACTGATTCCACAGCTTGATCTCCAATGCTAATATAATTTCTCACGACAGCACTGATCCCTTCCTTCAAATGAAAAGCCATACAGATCCCAGACTTGGTCTCCTTGTAACCATGTACCAGTAATCGTTACCAAATCATATCGCTTTGTCTCAATTAACACTGTTAAGTCATTAATTTTGTTCTATATGCTCATACATTCAGTCACAAAACCTTTACTTTTGCTCTATTGTCGAATATCTCTACTCTGTTTAATGCCTGCTGCTAAATGACAGTCACACGAATTGTCTCTTCCTTTTACTTTCTGGTAACAATCACTCGCCTGCACTGCTACCACTTCCTTTAATTTTGATTTTCTAATTTTCCATCCGACTCAACCCTCCCCGCTACTTAGTTGAAAACCCTATCTACAGCCTGAGTTATGCAATTGCCCAGCATGATTCAGGTGAAAAACATTCCATCGGAACAGTCCCTCCTTTTCCCGCACTCGTGCTAATGTCCTATCAATTCAAAATAATTTGCAGCACACCAACCTTTGAGCAACGCATTTACCTTTTTAATCTTATTGATTCTGTGTCAATTAGTTCGTGGCTCAGGTAATCACGAGGAGATTATTATCATTTTTGCTCTGGTTTTTAATTTGGACCCACGGCCCATGACAACAGAATCTTTATCCTCCCATTCCAAGGTCCTCTGCAACCCAGATGAGATATCCCTAACCTTGGCACTAAGTAGGCCATGCAACCCATGAGACTCTCCATCCTGGTCACAGAGAAGCGTGCCTGTGCCCCTAACCATACTATACCCACTTACGATCACATTTCTCTCCTCTTACCCCCCCCCACGCCAACTTGTATTGTTCCCGATACCACGGTGCTGTGATCATATTGCACATCTTCCCAACAATCACCACTCTTGTTCACATAGAGAGCAAGAACCTCAAACCTATTGGACAAGGACAAGGGCTGAGGCTTTTGCAATTCTGACTCTTGGATCTCTCTACCTACCTTACTCACAACCAAACCCTCCTGTTTCTGACCTGTGGTCGAATCCAATAAAGGTAGTTAATCTAAGGGGAGCGACTGCCTCTTGAAACACAACGTCCTGATACCTCTCCCCCTCCCTGATGTGTTGCAGCATCCAAAGTTCAGACTCCATCTCATCAAATCTGAGCTGGAGTTCTTCAAGCAACCAACACTTACCACAGATGTGGTTACCACCATCTCCCATATCATGCAGGTACAATACCTGGCCCTCTATCCCTAATTTATTTAAATAGTTTTAAATTTATTTTTATTTTAATAAATTTACAACTTTTTTTTGCTTCTTGACCTGTAAACTATTTCTCCTTGTTATCTTTAATCTGAATGGAACTGATATCAGATAATTCAAATTAGCTGCTATTTGCAACCACTGAAACGCAGAAAGGTGTCAACACAAATGGGGCCTTTCAACCCATTGTTTATATGTTGACACTCTGGAACAGCAATTCCCCTTTTTCTAGTACTATCAACTTGTCGTCCCCATTTCTCCTCTGCAGATCATCACTCTTTTTGATGTTGTAATTCAAACTGCCTGCCTCCACTATCCGTTCAAACAATGTATTCCGGAGCTTAAACACCTCAGTGTGAAATAAAACCCTTCTGTTACCATTATTTCTTCTGAACTATAAGCCTTCTGATTATCGAGCTTTCTATCATTGAGAACAATTTCTCTATCCATGTTGCAAATTGTGCTCATTGCTTTGACTGGCAGGATCAAATCTCTTCAGAACCTACTCTTCTCCAAGCAGAACAGTCTCAGCTGCTCAAATCTACCTACGAAACTGGACCTATTACGATTCCAACAATATCATAGCTGTATGGGAAAATCCCAGAATGGAACCCTGGTTGAAAAGTCAGTATCTTTTTCGTTCATCAAATGTGGGGGAACAGAGTCACAGGACGGCTAATTAGTTTCAACATCAAGAAAAAAAATCATTAAAAATGAAATATGGATTATAATATAATACTCAGTTGCTCCTCATTTAGGATAACCTAAACACACAGGTTTACGGTCAACAAACATGACAATGTACATTTGAAGCTACAATTATCTCACTAGCACACATATTTGCAGATCTCATTTGAGACACAGTGGGTCCAATTTTACCATTTTCATTCTGAGTCCTGAATCTGGGCGCAATTCCGATTCAACTTGGAAAACTACTCTCAGGCGCCCCCATACACACTCAGCCTGAAAAAAAAGACCGCAGGTCTGAATTGCATTATGGGTGGGGCTTATCACGCCCGAAACGCTGCAGCTCCGACCGGAGCTTTGAACTGCGCATGCGCAGTGAAAAAATATAGAAAAACGCTCTCCTGTCACGTCACTCCCAGGCCGCAAAAAGCAGATAAAGCGGCTCGGGAGCGAAAAGTAGGAGTGATGGCCCCCACAGACATCGCCCCACCCCCACAACATAATGGTCCCCCTTATTGACACCCCCATCCCCGCTACGCAGACTGATCTGCCCGCAGAGTGGCAGTCGTCCCTCCCTGTCCCCCCAAGAGAGAACGATCTGGCCTCCTTCCCTCTTCATCCTCCACACCCTCCCCTGTTCCCTTCACCACCAGAAAGCGATCTGGCCTCCCTCCTCGTCCTCCCCACCGCCCCCCCCTCCCCCACCAGAGAATGATTGGGCCTCCCCCCCACCAGAGAATGATCTGCCCCGCCTGTTCCTCCCTCCCCCTCACCAGAGAATGATCTGGCCCTCCTCTCACTCTCTCCCTCCCCATCGCTCCCCCCCCCCCCCCCCCGCCGCCGTCCCAACCAGCGATCCGAGTTAGAGAGCCGTCGGAAGCTCTGAACTTACCTCCTCAGAAGCTGGAGCGCCCAAAACAGACCTTTGCTGAGCATGTCTGTTTCGCGCCGAATCTGGACGGGCGAACACGAAGGTAAAGGGGGAAATGCTGGTAAGGATTGGGCATCAAGCTCATTAATTCAATTTAAATGCATGCAACTGCATTTAAATAGCCATTGCACCCGTTTTGAGCACGGTTCGGATTGCAGCCATTTGCGGGCCTTGGTAAAGTGGGCACCTGTGCGGATGTGGGCACGGATCGTGCTAATCACCTCATGCCCGAATTTAGCAAGTTTTTGAACCCGGAAACGGGTGCGACGCAATAGTAAAATCGGGCCCAGTGTTTGCAGATCTCTATTCAGAGTCCCCCAGTTGCTGTCATACAAGCGTATGACACCAAAGATACACTTTCAAATCATCTCTCATAGCAATGCATTCACTTAGCAATCCACATTCCAATAGCACGTTCACACATTTAAAAGATCTGTTGATCTGGGCTTCGGCTGAACTTTCAGCAGTAAGTCAGTTTCAGGATTTACTGAGTTTGCTGATGACACAATTGCAGAGGGCACACTTACGAGATAGTTTCAAAGATGGCGATGATTTACGGAAGTGGTGGAAGAGTGGACTGAAGTCAACATGATGAACCCTGTGTACAATATGAAGATAGGGATTAAGAGCAGGATTAGGCCACTCGGGCCCTCGAGTCCGTTCCACCATTGAAGTAGATGATTGCTGATTTTATTGTAACCTCAAACCCATATTTCTGCCGACGCCAAATAACCTTTTACTCCTTGTTAATCAAGAATAAATCCAGCTCTGCCTTAAACATGTTAAAAGCCTGCTTCCACTGCCTTTTAAGGAAGAGAGTTCCAGAGGTTCACAACCCTAAGGGAGCAAATAATTCTCCTAATCAGGTTAGGTTCGTATTCGCTAGAATTGAGAAGAATAAGAGACGGCTTGATTGAAATCTTAAATATCCTTACCATTTTTACAAGGTGGATGTGGAAAGGATGTTGCCACTTTTCAGAGAATGTGGATATAGGGTCATTATTAAGAAATAGGGGTACGGTCATTTAAGCCAGTGGTTGTTGTGGTTGAATACAACTAAATGGCTTGTTACGCCATTTCAGAGGGCACTTAAGTGTTCAGCACATTGCGGTGTTTGTATAAATGTGTAAAAATAAATCTGGAATTAAAAGTCTAATGCTAACCATGAAACCATTCACGATTGTCGTAAAAAACCCCATCTGATTTACTATTGTCCATTCGGGAAGGAAACCTGCTGTCCTTATCTGATCTGGAATATAAATGACTCCCGACACATCGCAATGTGCTTAACACTTAAATGCCCTCTCAAATGACCCAACGAGCGACTCGGCTGTATTCAACCACGACAGCCACTGACTTAAATGAGCGTGCCCTTATTGTTTTAACAATGACTCTATATCCAGATTCTCTGAAAAGTGTCAACATCCCTTCCACATCCACCCTGTCAAAACTGTAAGGATTTTCAAGATTTCAATCAAGGCATCTCTTAGTCTTCTTTACTCCAGCGAATATGAACCTAACCTGTCCAATCTTTCCACGAAAAACATCTCGCCCACCTCTTGTATTAATCTAGTAAACCTTCTCTGAACTGCTCCTAACACATTTACGTATTTCATTAAATGCGAAAACAAATGTTGCACACAATACTCTAAACATGATTACATCCATGCCCTGTCGAACTGAAGCATGAAGGCCCCATTTCTATGATCAATTCCCCTCACAATAAACGATAACAATCTATTATCTTTCCAAAGATAAAACGTGGGTGGGGGGTGAGGGGGTAGGGTGGGGGGAGGGGACAATAGAGTGTTGGCATTTTTTGTTGGATTCGTAATCCAGAGTCCAAGGGTAATCCCACCATGGCACTTGGTGAAATTCCAATTCAGTCGAGTCGTAGAGTCATAGCAGTTTACAGCATGGAAACAGGCCCTCCGGCCCAACTTGTCCATGCCACCCTTTTTTTAAATCCTTAAATTAAGCCCAATTGCCTGCGTTTGGCCCTATCACTCTCTATCCATCTTACCCATGTAACTGTCTTTATGATACAAAATTGCACCCACTTCTACTACTACCTCTGGCAGCTTGTTCCAAACACTCACCATGCTCTGGACCCTTCTGTATCTCTCCCTTCTCACCTTAAACCTATGCCGTCTAGTTTTAGACTCTCCAACCTTTGGGAAAAGATATTTACTTTCTAGCTGATCTGTGCCGCTCATTATTTTATAGAGCTCTATAAGAACACCCTTAAGCCTTCTACGATCCAGAGAAAAAAGTCCCAGTCTATCCAGCCACTCCTTATAACTCAAACCATCAAGTCCCGGTAGCATCCTTGTAAATCTTTTGTGCACTCTTTCTAGTTTAATAATATCCTTTTTTTAATAGGATGACCAGAACTGTACACAGTATTCCAAGTGTGGCCTTGCCAATGTCTTGTACAATTTCAACAAGACATCCCAACGCCTGTATTCAATGTTCTGATGTGGAGATGCCGGCGTTGGACTGGGGTAAACACAGTAAGAAGTTTAACAACACCAGGTTAAAGTCCAACAGGTTTATTTGGTAGCAAAAGCCACACAAGCTTTCGGAGCTCTTAGCCCCTTCCTCAGGTGAGTGGGAATTCTGTTCACAAACAGAGCTTATAAAGACACAGACTCAAATTACATGAATAATGGTTGGAATGCGAATACTTACAACTAATCAAGTCTTTAAGAAACGAAACAATGTGAGTGGAGAGAGCATCAAGACAGGCTAAAAAGATGTGTATTGTCTCCAGACAAGACAGCCAGTGAAACTCTGCAGGTCCACGCAACTGTGGGAGTTACAAATAGTGTGACATGAACCCAATATCCCGGTTGAGGCCGTCCTCGTGTGTGCGGAACTTGGCTATCAGTTTCTGCTCAGCGACTCTGCGCTGTCGTGTGTCGCGAAGGCCGCCTTGGAGAACGCTTACCCGAATATCAGAGGCCGAATATATTTGGGTAAGCGTTCTCCAAGGCGGCCTTCGCGACACACGACAGCGCAGAGTCGCTGAGCAGAAACTGATAGCCAAGTTCCGCACACACGAGGACGGCCTCAACCGGGATATTGGGTTCATGTCACACTATTTGTAACTCCCACAGTTGCGTGGACCTGCAGAGTTTCACTGGCTGTCTTGTCTGGAGACAATACACATCTTTTTAGCCTGTCTTGATGCTCTCTCCACTCACATTGTTTCGTTTCTTAAAGACTTGATTAGTTGTAAGTATTCGCATTCCAACCATTATTCATGTAATTTGAGTCTGTGTCTTTATAAGCTCTGTTTGTGAACAGAATTCCCACTCACCTGAGGAAGGGGCTAAGAGCTCCGAAAGCTTGTGTGGCTTTTGCTACCAAATAAACCTGTTGGACTTTAACCTGGTGTTGTTAAACTTCTTTCAATGTTCTGACCAATGGAACCAAGCACACCTAATGCTTTCTTCACCACTAGGTCCAACTGTGACTCCACATTCAAGGAGCTATGAACCAGTACCCCTCGATCTCTTTGTACTATAACTCTCCCCAACGCCCTACCATTAACTGAATAAGTTTTCCCTGGTTCAATCTACCAAAATGCGTCACCTTGCATTTATCTAAATTAAACTCCATCTGCCATTCGTCAACCCATTGCCCAATTGATCAAGATCCCATTGCAATCCGAGATAACTTTCTTCACTATCCATTGTATGGTACGGTAGCACAGTGGCACAGTGGTTAGCACTGCTGCTTCACAGCTCCAGGGTCCTGGGTTCGATTCCCGGCCCGGGTCACTGTCTGTGTGGAGTTTGCACATTCTCCTCGTGTCTGCGTGGGTTTCCTCCGGGTGCTCCGGTTTCCTCCCACAGTCCAAAGATGTGCGGGTTAGGTTGATTGGCCAGGTTAAAAATTGCCCCTTAGAGTCCTGGGATGCGTAGGTTAGAGGGATTAGTGGGTAAATATGTGGGGATAGGGCCTGGGTGGGATTGTGGTCGGTGCAGACTCGATGGGCCGAATGGCCTCCTTCTGCACTGTAGGGTTTCTATGATTTCTATGATTATGCCATCAATCTTGGTGTCATCTGCAAACTTACTAACCATGCCGACGAAATTCTCATCCAAATCATTGAAATAAATGAAAAAGAACAGTGGTCCCAGCACCGATCCCTGAGGCACACCACTGGTCACAGGCCTCCAGTTTGAAAAGCAACCCTCTCCAATGACCCTCTACCTTCTGTCATGAAGCCAATTTGGTATCCATTTGGCTACCTCACCCTGGATCCCGTGAGATTTAACTTTATGCAATCACCAACCATGCAGTACCTTGTCAAAGGCCTTGCTAAAATCCATATAGACAACATCAGCTGCACTGCCCTCATCTACTTTTTTGGTTACCCCTTCAAAAAACTCAACCAAATTTGTGAGACATGATTTTCCACTCATAAAACCATTCTGACTGTCCCTATCCAGTCCTGTCTTTCAAAATGCCTTTTAACAACTTACCCACTACAGGTGTGGGGCTCAGCGGCCTGTAGTTCCCAGGCTTTTCCCTGCAGCCCTTTTTAAACAAAGGCACAACATTTGCTACCCTCCAGTCTTCAGGCACCTTACCTGTGACTATCAATCATTCAAATATCTCTGCTAGGGGACCCGCAATTTCCTCCATAGCCTCCCACAGTGTCCTGGGATACACTTAGTCAGGTCCTGGGGATTTATCTACCCTGATGTGCTTTAAGAATTCCAGTATCTTCTTCTCTGTATTATGAACACTCCTCAATATTTATTTCCCCAAGTTCCCTAAACTTCCATGCTTTTCTCAACAGTGAATACATATGAAAAATTTAGGATCTCACATATCTCTTGTGGATCTACACATCGATAACCGTGTTGATCCTTAAGTGGTCCTACTCTCCCCCTCGTTACTCTTTTGATCTTTATGCATTTGTAGAAGCTCTTTGGATTCTCCTTTGCCTTATCTGTCAAAACAATCTTGTGTCACCTTTTGCCCTCCTGATTTTGCTCTTATCTCTACTCCTACACCCTCTATACTCTTCAAGGGATCCACTTGATCCCAGCTGCCGATGCATGTCATGTGCCTCATTCGTCTTCTTGACCAGGGCCACAATATCCCAAGTCACTCAGGCTTCCCTACTTCTACCAGCCTTGCCCTTCACTCTAAGAGGAATGTGCTTACCCTGAACCCTGGTTAACACACTTCTGAAAACTTCCCACTTCCCAGACGTTCCTTTGCCTTCGCACAAGCTCCCCCAATTAACTGTTCCATTACTTGCCTGATACCATCAAAATTGGCCTTGCCCCAATTGAGAATTTTAACTTTTGAGCCAGACCTATCATTCTCCATAGCTATCTTAAAGCTAATGGAACTATGGTCACTGGTCCCAAAGTGATCCCTCACTAACACGTCTGTCACCTGCTGTTCGTTATTTCCCAAGAGGAGATCAAGTTTTGCCCCCTGTTGTAGGTAAATGATACCTCGGTGCAAGTTAGTGAGTTAAAGTACAGTGGCTTTATTACAAAAGGTTTTGGGAGAAACCTGGCACCTAAAAGCGGTTCACCAGACTTCTCGTCGAGTACAATTAAAAGCAAATATTTATACATTTATTGTTGCCGCCCTTGGTCACATCTGCAGTTCTCCAGGTTGTCTATCATTATTCGCCATCCGTCATGTGATTACTGCTGCCTCAGCGGTTTCTTCCTTGCATAGCTCGTGTAATCGCAGTAGTCTCAAGGTCGCAGCTGCCTCTGTGTTGTTCTTCTGTTGTCTCAATATTGTTCCTCCTGTCTCAGTAGCTGCAGTCTTTTTAGCGAGCATACAAGGCTACAAGGTTGCACAAACAAGTTGCCATGCTCTCTGCAATGCTTTGCACAAATCTTGAAGTATTACAAAGTTCATTCACCGATTCCTTTCTTCACCCACTCTCTTGTCGGGCCATCCAAATACTGAGTGAGAAATTCCTCCTGAATACACTCAACAGATTTCTCTCCATCTAAGCCCCGAATACTACTGCTATCCCAGTCAATGTTTGGAAAGTTAAAATACCCTACCTCTACCACCCTATTTTTCTTGGAGCTATCTGTAATCTCCTTGCATAGTTGCTCCTCAATTTCCCACCGACTGTTTAGGGTCCTATAGTACAACCCCATCAAAGTAATTTCCCCCTTTTTATTTCTCAGTTCAACCCATATAGAGTCAGTGTGCGAAACCTTGGATATATCCTCTCTCAGCACTGCCGTGATGTTTTCCTTAATCAAAAGTTCAACTCCCCATCCTCTCTTACCTCCTGTTCTATCTTTCCTATAGCATCTGTACACTAGAACATGGAGCTGCCAGTCCTGTCCTTCCCTTAGCCATGTTTCAGTAATTGCCATAATATCCGAGTCCCATGTACCCATCCATGCCCTGAGTTCATCTGCGTTGCCCGTCAAACCACTTGCATTGAAATAAATGCAGTTTAATCTGGAGTTCCCTTACTCCCTGTGTTGCTTTTGGCTGATCTGTCTAGCACTGGGATTACTGACACTGCCTTTACTACTTAACGTGTTCTCTTTAACTTCTGTGCTGTCCTCAACCTTCTCTTCTGTCTCCCTACTTCTTTGGGTCCCACCTCCCTGCCACCCTCCTGGGTGGCTCTCGCAAATTTACCCATCAGGATATTAGTCCCCCTCCAGTTCAGGTGTAATCGTCCCTGTTGCACAGGTCAGCCTTTCCCCAGAAGAGATCCCAATGATCTAAAAATCTAAATCCCTGCCCCCTGCACCAGCTCTCAAGCTACGCATTCATCTGCTTAATTAAAAAATAAATCTGGAATTAAAAGTCTAATGCTAACCATGAAACCATTTTCGATTGTCATAAAAGAAAATCTGATTTACTATTAGCCATTAGGGAAGGAAACCTGCCGTTCTTATCTGGTCTGGAATATATATGACTCCAGACACAGCGCAATGTGCTTAACACTTAAATGCCCTCTGAAATGATCTAGGAAGCCACTACAACTACTATAAAGAAAACACCAACACAATTCCTGAGTATTTTGTGTCTCACTGGCAGGACAGACCCAGCAGAGGTGGCGGTACAGCGGTATATAGTTGTGAGTGAGTTGCACTGGGAATCATCAACATAGACTCTGGACTCCCACAAGTTTCCTGGCTCCAGGTCAAGCATGGGTAAGGAAACCACCTGATGATTACCACACACCATTCTGCATCAGCTGATGAATCATTACTCCTCCAAGTTGAACACCAGTTGGAGAAAGCAATGAGAGTGGAAAGGGCGCAGCATCTACTCTAGATAGGTGACTTAATTGTCCATCACCAAGAGGGACTCAGTGATATCACCATAGACTGGGCTGGCCTGTCCTAAAGGACATAGCTGCTAGACTGGGAGTGCAGCAGGTGGTGAAGGAACTAACAAGAGGGAAAAATATACTTGACCTCATCTTCACCAACCTGCTTGTCGCGGATACATCTCTCAATGGCATATTCGGCAGGAGTGACCATCACGCAGTCCTCATAGAGACGACGTCCCGTCTTCATATTAAGCATACCTTCCATCATGTGGTACCACCATCACGTTAAATGGGATAGATTTTGAATAGATCTAACAACTCAAACTTGGACATCCATGGGGCGCTGTGGGCCATCAGCAATAGCATAACTGTACTCAACCACAATCTGGAACCTCACAATCCGCCATATCCCTAATTTTCCATTATCACCCAGCTAGCGGATAAACCCTGGTTCAATGAAGAATGCAAGGGGGCAGTGCAAGTGCAATATCAGGCATACATCAAAATTGGATGTTAACTCCCTGAAGTGAAAATGCAGGATGGACAACTCGCATGCCAGAAAACATAATCAGTAAATGATAGGCAGATTAAGCAATTCCCCAACCAACGAATCAGGTCAAAGCTCTGTGCATTTGCAACAATCTTCAGCAAGAACTGTCGATTGCATGATGCAGCTCCGCCTCTTCTGGTAGTCCCCAGGACCAGAGTAATCAATCTTCCATCAGGCAATTCGAGTTATTCCATGTGATATCAACAAACTGCTGAATGCACTGTGTACTGTAAAGGTTATGGATGCTGGCAATATTCATGAAGTCTTGTGCTCTAGAACCTGCTGGACCCCAAGCCAAATTGTTCCAGTAGAGCTAAACAATGTGCAAAATTGCCAAAGTCTGTCCTGTATGTAAGAAACAGAACAAATGCAGTACAGCAAATACCACCCCACCAGTTTACTCTCAATCATCAGCAAAATAATAGAAGGGGTCATCAAAAGTGCTATTAAGCAGCACTCACTCAACGATAACCTGCTCATGGACGCTCAGTTTGGATTCCTAAGGGCCACTCAGCTCGTGACCTTATTATAGCCTCAGATGAAGCATATAAAGAAGAGCTGAATGTGAGGGGAGTGTGACTGTCCTTAACATCAAGGCAGCATTTGATCGAGTATGAAATCAAAGAGTCCCAGCAAGACAGGAGTGTAAGCAGACACAAATTTCTGTGATTCCTTAGATTAAATATTTCTTAGAATAAAATCAAATAAATGAAACAGGACAAAGCAGGCACAAAGTGTGAACAGACAAGCAGGTCTTTTAAAATGCAGAAACAAGGCTGACAAAAGGACTCAGGACTTCACATTAGCATGCCCTTCCATTAAAGTAAATTAGCTCCAAGGATATCAGGAAGCCCTTGTCAAACACTTCAGAAGGTCTCCGAGACTTGGAAGACTTCCTGATATCCAATTGAACACCTGTTGTATAAGAAACCCCGGCGAGATTCTAGTCCATTGATAAACCCATCGGACAGAAACGATTACCACACCTAAACATTGATACTGTACTTAAAACATCAAACAGAATGGTCAGAGTCAAATACTGTAAACAAAACATTAACATTTGAATCATACAAAGTGTCAAAGTTCGAGTATAACTGTAGCCCATTGCGGCAGGCTTTCAGAGTGCTTTCGGGACAGTGCTGTTTGTTTTTCCTGATTGCACCTCCGTCGACATTAATAAAGCTGTACCGCTGTTGAACCTGACTCTGAGTCCGACGTGGTCGTGTTCGCCCACTCGCGCTAACAATTGGGGGCTCGTCCGGGATCGTGACCGTCGCTGGAACATCTTCTCTGGGCACTGGGTGAGTATCTTTGCTCATTTAAATCCGCGGGCATTTCCAGTGTCAGAGCGGTGTTTCACGGCTGCCACGATCTGAACTTGCGAACAGAGTCTGTTCAATAAACTGCACGGTAGGGTAGGTTCTTTTTGGGCGGGCGAGTGGGGTCGCGAACTGTGATTGATTGTGTTGCCATTACATTCCGTGTACCCCTGACGATGAACCCGACCATAAACTAACTGACCTATAGGTACCTGACAGGACAGAGTTTGAGAATAGTAGAAGCCGGGAGGACGTCCAGGTTTGGGCCACTGTGATCGGGCTCTCAGAGTTCGGTACAATTCCGGGCGCTGCAAGTCGGGTAGGACCTCTGCAGGCACGAAAGGTTCGGGCCACTGGGGGCAGAATCTGTGAGGAGTCTGCTACATATCCGGGCGCTACTAAGTCTGGAGCCTCTGTGAATGCCTCGACCACTACAAGTAGGAGACCTCTGGTAGCACAAAAGAACGGCTATAAGCCGGGGGAATTCCTATCTGGGGTCAATTCCAAGTCTGTCCGCACCCAGGTCAGGGTGATCCCGAGGAGATAGGGAAAATGGCAAGCCTCTGAGGATTGACTTAGCGATAGGAGTTGGCAAGGAAAGGGTGGCCTCGGCCCCTGTAGTCGTGGTCAGAGCTCACCTGCCTCTGTGCGCGGTAATCTCCCCGCTACACGCAGGACGGGCTCTGCGTGTTGCTGCTGAAAGTTTAAACACACTGACAGTGGGAAGATCAAACCAGTAACCTCAGAGATACCCACACAAGTATCCGTGAGAAGCACGAGAGCCAGGACCAGCACACCACCGGTCTAAGTAAGTATCAGCACCATGGATAGCGAGGGAATCACTTTTGAATGGGGGCCGGAAGGGCCCCTCACCCGCTATCGAGCAGACAAAAATAAGACACTAATTAAAAGCATGATCAAAGCAGGGTGGAAACCCCAAGACCCACTTGAAAACCAACGGGAATGGTGGGCGAAAGAAAAGAGGAAAAAAGATGATAAGGCTTGGATCCTGAAATTAAAAGCCCACATCACTCGAGCAGGGCGAGTTCATAAATATGTTCAGGACAAGCAAGAACAGTCCGCACAGCGAAAGCGCGCTGCTGTGATGGCTGCTAACCCTGTGCTGCCAGCACTGTCCGACTTCTCACATGAATTTCCAAGTGAGGAGTGTCCCGATTGGGAATGCTTAATGGATGAAACGGGCTCACTGTGCCCGACAGGGGCGAACCTCCCGTTGACCACCGACCACCGCTATGGCAGCTCCCTTAAAGATCGAATGCGTTCCTGGGGGACAAGGGAGAGACGGGCGAGGGCGGCGGACCCAGATTAAAATGATCTATGTGTCACTCTCACCGGGAGACACAATGAAATTATTAGAGTAACTCCCGACCCTCCAGCCCAGACACAGTAATGCGATCTTCTGGCAGAAGGTTAAGGAAATGCAACTGTGTCATAACCTACATAACCGGGACATAGCAGGGCTGGCAACAGGCAAGATGGCCGAGAATTATTGGACCCGGCTTCAGGCAGAGCACCAGAATGGATCCTGGTGTGCAAACCTGGATGAGAGTCGCCGAGAGCAGGATCAGGCTGTGGCAGATTTTTAAAATGATATTTTTAAGTGAGGAAGGTTTTCAAAGCTTGCAGAGGGATTTGGACCAACTAGAAAAATGGGCTGAAAAATGGCAAATGGAATTTAACGCAGACAAGTGTGAGATATTGCACTTTGGAAGGACAAACCAAAGAAGAACGTACTCGGTAAACGGTAGGACTCTGAAGAGTGCAGTTGAACAGAGGGATCTGGGAATACAGGTACAGAATTCCCTAAAAGTGACGTCACAGGTGGATAGGGTCGTAAAGAGTGCCTTTGGTACATTGGCCTTTATAAATCGGTGTATCGAGTATAAAAGTTGGAGTGTTATAGTAAGGTGAGATAAGGCATTGGTGAGGCCGAATTTGGAGTATTGTGTACAGTTTTGGTCACCTAGTTACAGGAAGGATGTAAATAAGATTGAAAGAGTGCAGAGAAGGTTCACAAGGATGTTGCCGGGACTTGAGAAGCTGAGTTACAGAGAGAGATTGAATAGGTTGGGACTTTATTCCCTGGTGCGTAGAAGATTGAGGGGAGGTTTGATAGAGGTGTACAAGATTTTGATGGGTATAGATAGAGTGAATGCAAGCAGGCTTTTTCCGCTGAGGCGAGGGGAGAAAAAAACCAGAGGGCATGGGTTAAGTGTGAAAGGAGAAAAGTTTAAAGGGAATATTAGGGGGGGGGGGGTGCTTCTTCACGCAGAGAGTGGTGGGAGTGTGGAATGAGCTGCCGGATGAAGTGGTAAATGCGGGGTCACTTTTAACATTTAAGAAAAACTTGGACGGGTTCATGAATGAGAGGGGTGTGGAGGGATATGGTCCAAGTGCAGGTCAGTGGGACTAGGCATAAAATGGTTCGGCACAGACAAGAAGGGCCAAAAGGCCTGTTTCTGAGCTGTAATTTTCTATGGTTCTATGGTTTCTATATCGTCCAGACCATAGCGCAGGTCCCCGTGAGCTGGGGTGCAATAGTAGGGGTAGCGCAGGGGAAGGAGGAAGGGGCCCAGGAATATGGGCGACGGAAATCTGATGCCTTTATGGCTCATAGGGGAATGCCCGATGCAGATAGGCAGAACCCCGCGTTCCTCCAGTCATTTCGATGGCATGGAAAAGGCGCAGATTCATCACCGCAGGGGGGGGGGGGGGGAGCTGGTGGGCACGTAAAACATGAAAACATAATCGGAGACTTGGCAACGGCATCCAGGCTACCCTCTGAAGCAGCCGTAATTAAAATAACAGCCCACCAGAAGGCGAGGACTGCGGAGCAAAAGGGAAACCAACTGGCGGATGCTGCTGCCAAAGCTGCAGCTGGGGAAGCCCTCCCGCAGGTAAACGCCATCACCACTCCACCCATGGAAGAGGTGGACATTTGTAAACTCCAGGGTAGCGCTGATCCAGATGAGATGGCACGGTGGGAGCAGGCAGGGGCATCCCTAGGTAAGAATGGGGTATGGCGCAGAGAGCACCAGGTAGTTGCCCCTTCATTCATACAGGCTGAACTACTCCGACTCCACCACGAACCGGACCACTCCGGCCGGGATGGGATCCTGGCCCGTTTATCAGCTGATTGGTGGTGGCCAGGGATGGGGTGAGATGTAGCTAAGCACTGCCAAAGATGTATTATATGCACTCAGCATAACCCCGGTCGGCCCCTGAAAGTTAAATTAGTTCACCAACCCAGACCAAAGGGACCTTGGGAAAACCTCCAAATTGATTTCATCGGCCCCCTACCCACCAGCCGCGGGAGGAAGTGCTGCCTAGTCCTCATAGAACAGTTCACCCGATGGGTAGAAGCCTTTTCAACTCGGGATTGCGGGGCGACCACTGTAGCCCACATGCTGGCCCTTATTTCATATGCCAGCAACACGCAGTGCCCCGCTGCAATTGGACTCCGACCAGGGGACACACTTTACAGGCAAGGTGATGAAGGACGCTTGAAAGCCTGAGGAATCCGACAGCGACTCCACATCCCATATCACCCTCAAAGTGCTGGAATGGTAGAGCGGATGAACCGCACTCTCAAAAATGCGATAGCCAAATCCATCGCAGAGACAGATCAGGGGTGGGTAGATGTCCTTCCTTGTATTTTGATGCGCCTACGGGCCACCCCAGGTCGTACCGTAGGGCTCACCCCATTTGAGCTAATGACCGGGAGGGCAATGCGACTCCCAGAAAATATTGCGGTTGGGAGGGGGGGGGGGGGGGGGGGGGAAGGGGGCGGGGGGGGGGGGGGGAGAAATGGCACCCCTTCGGGACAAAATCAAGAGATATGTACACCAACTAGACTCACAGCTCCGAGATTTGCACAACGCAGCCAGAGACCAGCAAGCCATTAGAGACCAGGCTAGAGATCAAAATGTCAGTCACACCACCACCCTCCCACAAGTAGGGGATAAAGTTTTATTCGGGCTGCCCCAGACCGACCAGGGTTTGCACCAAAATGGATAGGACCCCACGAGATTATCCTTACCAGCGACACATGCGCCTGTGTCGATGTTAAGGAAAAGGGCCGTTGGAAACATTTGTCACAATTAAAATCCTACCACCACGGGAAAGAGACAGGATAGACTGACTGTAAAGACAGGGATGCTCCGACCACTCTACGTATTGGCCGCTAAGCATCTTTGTCCATACAGCGGAGGTCGGAATAACAACTTTTATCTTTGACACAAAGGAGTCGTGCGCCAACCGTGGCACGGATGTATACATGTATATAGGAATATAAAAATGAATAGATAAATAGATTAAGTTAGTCATTTGTTATCAATCTAACGTCTGGTGGCCACCAGGTTTTATATGCCATCCCCCAACCCCCTCTCTAGGATCATTTGGACCACTTGGAGGATGATCCTCACGGCAACCTTCCTGACGGGTATTGCACCCAAAGAACACCCCACCGACCCGCGATTCCACGGGGTAACCTTCAACACATCCGAGGCACTGTGTGTGCCAGCTGAACCAAGCCCTATGGACAGTAGACCTTATTTTAATGCATGGCTACAAGTTTACCCGGGCATCAACAAGATCTGCTTCACTTGCACCTTAGAAGGCCTCCGAACACGCATTCAACGACGGGACCTTCGGAACAGAAACGATTGCACTTTCGGGACCATCTGCGCCCTCCCCGACAACCCACTGGTTACACTACCACTGGACATTTTAAAACCGGACATGGGCATTTGCGGCTATTACGGACTTGTTGAGGCTCCCGCAGTCTCACTGTATGTATGCTTCGCGCCGCTTCCAACGCGGGTCCCCATGACTACAACACCCGAAATCCTACCCTGTCCTTTGCAAAGCATTCCTGAAATATCAATCAGGGCAGGTACGACCTCATGTTTCACATTATCATATACAATTGATAATGTGAAACATGAGGTCGTACCTGCCCTGATTTATATTTCAGGAATTCAGGTGCCAGAGTATTGCTCGGAGCAGACACAAAACTTGGACCGAATGTTGGGAAGGGAGACCATAAAATGGGCCATTGACTCAATGGGGACGACACATTACAGGGGAAACACAAACACATACACGAATAAAAGGGACATTGTCAATGACATATTCACGGGGTTAAACATAGGATCCACAGTGGTTAACTCCATTGACGTCCAGGGCCTTAACAACAAAATTGAACAACTAAAAAGGGTGATGAAGAACATCTTATGGCGATCACTAGACCAACAGGCTGAACAAACCTTTCTAGGGGAAGCGGGCGCCCACATCCAATTAGATGGGATTGCAGTACTAGAAGCGCACGCCCGGACCATTAACCATCTCATAGACAGGGAGAGGGAGGATACTGCCCGGATACAACAAGGACAGCTATGCCATGCATATGGTCTGTGGATGATAGCCCAATTACGACATAATTTGGACTAGGTACACAGGGGGGAGGTGCCCGACTGGATTGACAGTGCCCAGCTAGCACAACTCACAGATCAGAAGGGGGTGCTGGATAACTGGACCCTGAAAGGAATGACGCGGGTGTATCCAGTAATCCCCGACTGTGAGGTTAGCGAGGGCACAGGAGTAGGGATGGTCCTATTGATTCCGATAGTTACACCAGATTCGGGACCATTCCATATCTTCCAGATCGAGAACATTGGCGTTGTCAGGGGCAATACCTCCCTCCGCTACCACCTAACCGAAGTCACGGCCATCTCAAGGCATGGTGTGATGTCAAGTGCCTCCCTCTCGGGATGCAAACAAAGGGGAGAGATAACTATTTGCCCTCACCCACCGGGACAAGGAGAGGCAGCTGAATGTAGTTTTAATCAAACACAGGGCTGTACTCTAGAAATCATACCGACAGATCCACACTTTGCCCGAGCAGGATATGGAGGACGGGGTAGATACTATGTGGCCACCACACGTAGATCATTTGTATACAATGGACTAACATGCCCAATCCCCAACCCAAACTTCTGTTTCACCCCGCGCAGACCGGTCACTATAGATCAGGCGCACATCACCAATATCCGAAATCGACAGCCAGTAACTTTTAATGCCCTCGAAAGGATAACTTAAAAGGCTATCAGGAACCCGAGTAAGCCCCCATCCCACACCTGACTGAAGTCCTTAGGGAGCTCCGCCTCAAAGTGGGACACTCCGTTCGGCTGTACCACCAACCACAGTCACACATCAAAACCCCAGAGCACGACACAGAGTCAGCCCTACAGAGCCAAACATAGGCACAGAGGGTATGGGACTGGGGCCTAAACGTGGACATTCGCCCCTGGATCCGGATAATCTCACATGTACTAGTCACTATCCAACTTATACTCGCAATATCTTGGGGAATAGTGACGTGTTATACATACCGCCAACACAAGAAAACCAAAGCACGAAGGAAACTAATCAGAACGATTGGCGAGGTGGGGCGACTTACAAATCGGGAGGATTTCTCCGGCGTACACCTAATTTGACAAACCTCGGGGCTCCCCTAAGCTGCATGACTGCAGCATGCAAATGCAGGGAACACCGGACACAAAATATGTTAAAGGGGAAAATCGGTCTGAGGGAGACGAGACAAGTCCAATCCCGACCGACAGGCGGGAACTGTGAGCGGACACAAATTTCTGTGATTCCTTAGATTAAATATTTCTTAGAATAAAATCAAATAAATGAAACAGGACAAAGCAGCATCCAGGCACAAAGTGTGAACAGACAAGCAGTTCTTTTAAAATGCAGAAACAAGTCTGACTAAAGGATTCAGGAACTCACATTAGCATACCCTTCCATTTAATTAATTTGGCTCCAAGGAAATCAAGAAGCCCTTATCAAACAAAGAGAACAAAGAACAAAGAACAATACAGCACAGGAACAGGCCCTTCGGCCCTCCAAGCCCGCGCCGCTCCCTGGTCCAAATTAGACCATTCTTTTGTATCCCTCCATTCCCACTCCGTTCATATGGCTGTCTAGATAAGTCTTAAACGTTCCCAGTGTGTCCGCCTCCACCACCTTGCCTGGCAGCGCATTCCAGGCCCCCACCACCCTCTGTGTAAAATATGTCCTTCTGATCTCTGTGTTAAACCTCCCCCCCTTCACCTTGAACCTATGAACCCTCGTGAACGTCACCACCGACCTGGGGAAAAGCTTCCCACCGTTCACCCTATCTATGCCTTTCATAATTTTATACACCTCTATTAAGTCTCCCCTCATCCTCCGTCTTTCCAGGGAGAACAACCCCAGTTTACCCAATCTCTCCTCATAACTAAGCCCCTCCATACCAGGCAACATCCTGGTAAACCTCCTCTGTACTCTCTCCAAAGCCTCCACATCATTCTGGTAGTGTGGCGATGAGAACTGGATGCAGTATTCCAAATGCGGCCGAACCAACGTTCTATACATCTGCAACATCAGACCCCAACTTTTATACTCTATGCCCCGTCCTATAAAGGCAAGCATGCCATATGCCTTCTTCACCACCTTCTCCACCTGTGACGTCACCTTCAAGGATCTGTGGACTTGCACACGCAGGTCCCTCTGCGTATCTACACCCTTTATGGTTCTGCCATTTATCGTATAGCTCCTCCCTACATTATTTCTACCAAAATGCATCACTTCGCATTCATCAGGATTGAACTCCATCTGCCATTTCTTTGTCCAAATTTCCAGCCTATCTATATCCTTCTGTAGCTTCTGACAATGTTCCTCACTATCTGCAAGTCCTGCCAATTTTGTGTCGTCCGCAAACTTACTGATCACTTCAGAAGGTCTCTGAGAGGTGCCACTGAGAGGTGGCAATTGGAGTTTAATGCGGAAAAGTATGAGGTGATTCACTTTGGAAGGAGTAACAGGAATACAGAGTACTGGGCTAATGGTAAGATACTTGGTAGTGTGGATGAACAGAGAGATCTGGGTGTCCATGTGCATAGATCCCTGAACGTTGGCACCCAGGTTAATAGGGTTGTTAAGAAGGCGTACGGTGTGTTAGCTTTTATTGGTAGAGGGATTGAGTTTCGGAGCCAGGAGGTCATGCTGCAACTGTACAAAACTCTGGTGCGGCCGCATTTGGAGTATTGCGTACAGTTCTGGTCGCCATATTATAGGAAAAATGTGTAAGTGTTGGAAAGGTGCAGAGGAGATTTACAAGGATGTTGCCTGGTATGGTGGGAAAATCGTATGCGGAAAGGCCGAGGGGTTTGAGGTTGTTTTCGTTAGAGAGAAGGTTAAGAGGTGACTTAATAGAGGCATACAAGATGATCAGAGGATTAGATAGGGTGGATATTGAGAGCCTTTTTCCTTGGATGGTGATGGCTAGCGCGAGGGGACATAGCTTTAAATTGAGGGGTGAGAGATATAGGACAGATGTTAGAGGTAGGTTCTTTCCTCAGAGAGTAGAAAGGGCGTGGAATGCCCTGCCTGCAGCAGTGGTGGACTCGTCAACGTTGAGAGCGTTCAAGTGGTTATTGGATAAACATATGGATGATATTGGAATAGTGTAGATTAGAGGGGCTTTAGATTGGTACCACTGGTCGGCGCAACATCGAGGGCCGAAGGGCCTGTACTGCGCTGTAATGTTCTATGTTCGATGTTCTATGTCTCCGAGACTTGGAAGACTTCCTGATATCCAATTAAACACCTGTTGTATAAGAAACCCCGGCGAGATTCTAGTCCATTGATAAACCCATCGGACAGAAACGATTACCACACCTAATCATTGATACTGTACTTAAAACATCAAACAGAATGGTCAGAGTCAAATACTGTAAACAAAACATTAACATTTGAATCATACAAAGTGTCAAAGTTCGAGTCTAACCGTAGCCCATTGCGGCAGGCTTTCAGAGTGCTTTCGGGACAGTGCTGTTTGCATGTCCTGATTGCACCTCCGTCGACGGTTAATGAAGCTGTACCGCTATTGAACTTAACTCTGAGTCCGAAGTGGTCGTGTTCGCCCACTCGCGCTAACAGGAGTAAATGTGAATCATGGGAAAACACTCTCCGCTGGTTGCATTAATACCTGGAAGAAGGAAAGATGGTTATTTGAGTTCAATCATCTCAGTTATATATCATCACAGGAGTTCATGAGCGTCGTGTGCGAGGCTGAACGTCTTCAGCTGTTTCATCACCGACCTTCTTTCCGCCATTAGGTTAGAATTAGGCATGCTTAGAAATGACTGCACAATATTTAGCGCCATTCACGATTCCTCAGACACTGAAGCAGTTCATGTCCAAATGCAGCAAGACCTGGACAATATCCAGGCTTGGACTGACAGCTGGCAAGTAACATTCGCGCCACACAGGTGCCAGGAAATGTCCATCTCCAACAAGCGAGGGTTTAACCATCGCCCCTTGACATTTAATGGCCTTACAATCGACGAATTCTCGGTTAACAACATCTTGGGGGTGACCATTGACCAGAACCTGAACTGAAATAGATATATCAATATTCTGGCTGACAGAGCAAGTCAACTGGTAGGAATCCTGCGGCTCGTAACTCAACTCCTAATCCCCTCAAAACCGATTCACCATCGACAAGTAAACCACAAATGTAATGGAATATTCCCCACTTGCTTGGATGATTGTCACTCTAACAGCTCTCAAGAAGTTCTACGCCACACAGAACAAAGCGGCCTGCTTGACTGATATACCTTCCACAAAGATTCATTCCCTCCAGCATCGATGAACAGTGGCAGCATTTGTACCATCTACAAGATACACTGCAGGAACTCAACAGGTTTCCTTAGGCCACATCACGCAAACCCAAGACCAGTACCATCGAGAAGGGCAAAAGCAGCAGAGAACTGGGACACCACCACCTGGAGATTCCTCTCCAAGTCACTCTCCGGTTGATTTGGTAATGTATTGCCGCTCCTTTGCTATCGCTGGATTAAGATCCGGAAATGTCCTCTCTAACAGCACTATGAGCGTTCCTACACACCTCAGGGACGGCAACAGATGCATGAAGCCATCTCACCACCAACTTTTGAAGGACAATTAGGATGAGCATTAAACGCTGGCCCAGCCAGCGACACCCATATCCCGTAATTTAATAAAAGAATGCTTGCTCTACCTGTACATTAGCCTTTTGTCAATCATGCACTAGGATACCCTGGTCCCTCTGGTCCCTCTGCACCTCGGAGCTCTAAAATCTCTCACGGTTTAGATAATAAACTTTTTTATTCTTCCTCTCAAAATGGACAATTTCAAGATTACCCGCATTATTATCCCTTTGCCAATTTTTGTCTATGTACTGAAGTTATCGATGTCACTTTGTACCCTCAGGTCCTCTTCACGATTTATTTTCATTTCTATCTTTGTGTTGTCAATAAAAGTAGCAACCATGCCTTCAGAAATTTCATCCACGTCATTTTAATAAATTATAAAGTTTGAGGTCCCAACATTGATCCCTGTGGATCAGGATGTGGCGAGTGATCCCACTCGCCACATCCTGCCAACCAAAAGAAACATATATGGCAACTCTCAGACTCCTGCTAGTTAGCCTATTTGCAAAACATGCTAATATGTCACTCCTAAACTATGAGGTTTTATTTTATTCAATAAAAAAATTTCAAACTGCAGAAGTTAACGCTCAGTAGAGTTCGCAATATTGTTACTTATTCCAACAACTTGAAGTTGTCAAAATGGGATAAATATGTTTTTCTTTATTTTTCACGCGACATAGCTGTCCAGTATTTGTTGCCAATCCTAAATTACCCCTGAAGTGAATCATTTGCTGGGGAATTTCAGTGGTCAGTCAATATTTAACCACGTTGCTGTAGGTCTCGATGTACATTGAGGTCAGACCAGCTAACTGTGGAAGATTACCGACCCTAAAAGTACTCGTAAGCCAGTGTAACAACAATAAATGATGATTTCATGGTCACCATTTCTGCCACTATCTTTATTTTCTAGGTTTATTTATTGCAGTTAAATTTCACCAGCTGTGGAGGTAGTGCCGGTGGCGGTGGTGGGGGGAGGGGGAGGTGCGATTTGAATCCATGTTCCCAAGAAAATAGCCTGGTGTTCTTTAGATTACCAGCATAGTGACATTTCCACGAGGTTACCAGCTTTCCACAGTGTCTTCTTGGATGCGCAGGTTAGTTGGGTTATCCATGATAAATGCGCAGAGGTATGCGGGTAGAGCAGAAGGGAGAGTCAAGGTGGGATGCGCTTTTGAAGATTTGGTACAGACTTATGGATCGAATGACATTTGCCTGAACTGTAAGGGTTGTATCAGATTTTATCGATGAATACATGGTTTTGGTCAAACAACGGTAACCCAGATAAGAGGAAAGGCAGAAACCCGAATGGATTGTAGGAAGGGGTGCTGGGGGGCGGGGCGGGGGCGGAGGTGGCAGGGACAGTGGAAGAGGTTGTCGGCGCTGAGAGTGAGACTGAAGGGGGAATCGTTCGCCTTCACGGACTAAGTGACAAAACCTTGCGCAGGTATAAGTCGAAGCCAGGGGATTTATTGAACACAGTTGCATCGAAAGTAGTTTGGAGCAAATCCACATTACAAACTTTGGATCAAAGAAGTTTAAAAAACAAAAAGGTCCGAGGCATTGCATGGAGAGATGATTGCTGCCGATTGCTACGAATAGAAGGTTTGATACAGGGAAACATGCACATAAAAGAAAATGGGAAAGGAATTTGTTCAATCGGCGATGTTGAAATAATTGCCAAGTGCGATTTTCTACAGACTTAACGTGACAGGAAATGACTTTGATAGGTTTTCAATACTGGCATTGGAATTTTCTAGTAAGTGATATGGGTTGGAACAGAAAGGAAAACCTAATCCTAAATGAGGCTTGGGATCGAAAAGCTCCTAAAAACTCGTAATTCAAAGATTATATAATATTTGTACCTCACTGGTAATATGTCTCATATGGGTCCTGAACGACAGGTATCACAAAATACTGCAAACTTGATCTATTCAGTTATCATAACTATGATAGGTAACAAGAAAATAAAGTTTTGCATTCACATAAGCCTTTGCACTTGATGTTTCAAAGTGTTTTTAACGAATGAAGTGCGATTGAGGTGTTGTAATCTTTTTCTGTTCTTTCACAGGATGTGGAAGTCGCTCGCTGACTTTAATGTCCATCACTACCTGCCTCTTGAGAAAGTGATGGTGAGTCACCTTCCTGAACCACTGCAGTCCGTCTGACGTAGGTGCACCCATACTGCTGTTCAGAAGGGAGTTCAAGGATTTTGCCCAGCGACAGTGAAAGCATGGCCAATACATTTCCAATTCAGAATATGTGTGACAAAGGGGAGAACTTTCATGTGGTGGTATTCCCATTGATCTGCCGATCTCGTCTTTCCAGCTAGTAGACTTCATGGGATTTGCAGGTGCAATGATATAAGCTTTGTTGAGTTGCTGCTGAGCATCTTCCAGTGGCACTTGCCACTTTGATTCAGTGGGGGAGGGTGTGAAAAGGTGGTGGCTGGAGTGTCCAATCAAGCAGGCTGTTTTATGCGGGAAGATGCCCAACTTATTGAGTGTTGTTGGAACTTCACTCATGCTGGGAATTGGAGGGCATTTCATCATACTCTTGCCTTGTATCTTGTAGATGGTGGGCAGGCTATAGGGAGTCGGGGGTGAGTCCAGTTCAGTTTCCTCATTCTGAGGATGCGAATAGTGGGGACGTCAATGATGATAATGGCAATGAATGTCACGGGGAGATGGTTTGCTTCTCTCCTGTTGGAAATGGTCAAGACCTGGCACTGGTGTGGCACAAAACTAATTTATTAACTATCAATCCTAACCTGAAATTTGCCCAGGTCCTGTTGCATTTTGACACGGATTGCTTATGTATCTGAGGAGTTGTGAACAGAGTTGAACATTGTGCAATCGTCAACAACGTCTGCACTTCTGGCCCTTTAGTAGAAAAATGGTCATTGATAACGAAGCTGAAAATTGTTTAGCTTCGGGTGCTACCCTGAGAAATCCCTGCAGTGATCCTCTGGGACGAGGCTTGTCCCCCAAAACACAATCAACTTGTTTGTGCTCCGTATGAACATAGAACATAGAACATTACAGCGCAGTACAGACCCTTCGGCCCTTGATGTTGTTCCGACCAGTGAAACCAATCTAAAGCCCCTCTAATCTACACTATCCCAATATCATCCATATGTTTATCCAATAAGCATTTGAATGCTCTTAACTTTGACGAGTCCACCTTTGCTGCAGGCAGGGCATTCCACGCCCTTACTACTCTCTGAGTAAAGAACCTACCTCTAACATCTGTCCTATATCTCTCAGCCCTCAGTTTATAGCTATGTCCCCTCGTGTTAGCCATCACCATCCGAGGAAACTGGCTGTCACTATCCACCCTATCTAATCCTCTGATCATCTTGTATGCCTCTATTAAGTCACCTCTTAACCTTCTTCTCTCTAACGAAAACAACCACAAGTCCCTCAGCCTTTCCTCATACGATCTTCCCACCATACCAGGCAACATCCTGGTAAATCTCCTCTGCACCCTTTCCAATGCTTCCAAATCTTTCCTATAATGCAGCAACCAGAACTGTATGCAATACTCCAAGTGCGGCTGCACCAGAGTTTTGTACAGTTGCAGCATGACCTCCTGGCTCCGAAACTCAATCCCTCTACCAATAAAAGCTAACACACCATATGCCTTCTTAACAACCCTATCAACCTGGGTGCCAACTTTCAGGGATCTATGCACATGGACACCGAGATCTCTCTCTTCATCCACACTACCAAGTATCTTACTCTGTATTCCTGTTACTCCTTCCAAAGTGAATCACCTCACACTTTTCCGCATTAAACTCCATTTGCCATCTCTCAGCCCAGCTCTGCAGCTTATCTATGTCCCTCTGTAACCTGCCACTTCCCTCCGCACTGTCCACAACTTCACTGACTTTCGTGTCATCGGCAAATTTACTAATCCATCCTTCTACGCCCTCATCCAGGTCAATAATAAAAATGACAAACAGCAGTGGCCCCAAAACAGATCCTTGCGGTACACCACTAGTAACTGAACTCCAGAATGAATATTTCCCATGAACCACCACCCTCTGTTTTCTTACAGCTAGCCAATTACTGATCCAAACCACTAAATCACCCTCAATCCCATGTGTCCGTATTTTCTGCAATAGCTTACCATGGGGAACCTTATCAAACGCTTTGCTGAAATCCATATGCACCACATCAACCGCTTTATCCTCATGCACCTCTTTGGTCACCTTCTCAAAGAACTCAATAAGGTTTGTAAGGCACGACCTACCCTTCACAAAACCGTGCTGACTATCCCTAATCCAATTATCCCTTTGACTCCAAGGAATGTAAATTATTCCCCCCCTGATTTCCAATGACTGCAGTGTTTTTAGGGCTCTATGATGCAGGCTTAGTAAATTGCTTCCTTGATATCAAGCACAGTCACTCCAATCTATCATTTTGATATATTTGTTTTTATGCATGTCTGGACGAAGGCTTTACAGAAGTCAACGGCTGGTTTGTCTTGGAAGAATCAAACCTGTGCGTCAGCAGGTTATATCCAATTGATATCACCTTCCACGACTCCTTCTATAACATTGGTGATGATGAAGAGTAGACTGAGTTGGTAATTGGCCCTGCTGCATTTGTTCTGCTTTTTGAGGATATGACGTGCCTGAATCATTTCCACATTGCTGGGTAGATGACATTGTTGTAGTTGTATTTTAACAGCTTGGCGAGGGGCAGGGCTTTTGTCGAAGTATTGTCAGGGCCCATGTTTCTTTAGTTATAGAACATAGAACATAGAAAGCCACAGCACAAACAGGCCCTTCGGCCCACAAGTTGCGCCGATCACATCCCCACCTCTAGGCCTATCTATAGCCCTCAATCCCATTAAATCCCATGTACTCATCCAGAAGTCTCTTAAAAGACCCCAACGAGTTTGCCTCCACCACCACCGACGTCAGCCGATTCCACTCACCCACCACCCTCTGAGTGAAAAACTTACCCCTGACATCCCCCCTGTACCTACCCCCCAGCACCTTAAACCTGTGTCCTCTCGTAGCAACCATTTCAGCCCTTGGAAATAGCCAATGACTTCAGCCACTTCTTGCTATCAGGTGGAATGACTTGAATTGGTCGAAGACTGGCACGAAAAATGTTGGGAACCTGATGAAGAATCCGAGATAAATCACCCACTAGGCACTTCTATAGTTGTAAATGCTTGAACCTAATTTTTTGCATTAATGTGCTGGGCTCGTCCATCGATGATGATGGGGATATTTGTGGAAACTCTTCCCCTGTTAGTTATTCCATTGTCGAATACAATTGACAGCTCGATGTGGCAGGACTGCAGAAATCCGATGTGGTCTGCTGGTGATAGGATGGCTAAACTCTGTCTGTTATATGCTACTTACGCTGTTTGGCAGGCACGTAGTCCAGTGTTGTGGCTTCACCAAGCTGACACCACACCTTAGATTTTCTTGGTGCTGTTTCTGTCATGTCCTCCTGCAATTTTCGTTGAACCAGGTATTATATTCCGGCTTGATAGTAATTGAAGTGCCATACAGATTATGGTTGTATACAATAGTTCTGCTTTTGATGGCCCGCAGTGTCTCATGGACTCTCAGTTTTGACTTGCTAGGTGCGTTCGAAATTGAGGGTGGAGCCTACTCCTCCAGTGAGCTTTTCGATTGCAGGACTACAGAGCTTAGTTCTGATCCGTTGTTGTGGAATGGCTGAGCTCGGTCTGTTACTTGCTTCTTACGCCGGTTTGCACTTGATTATAGGTATGTCTGGTTCTGATCCTGGCATGCAGTCCTACATTCTTCCTTCAACCTGGATGGTCCCCCTGGCTTGATGGAAATGGGGTAGTGGGAGATATGCTGGGCCATGTGGTTGCAGATTGTGATTGAGGACAATTCTGCTGCTGCTGATGGCCCACAGCGCCTCATAGATAAGCAGTCTTGAATTGCTAGATCTGTTCGAAGTCTATGCCATTTAGCACGGTGTTAGTGATGCACAACACAATTGAGGATATCCTCTAAGCTTCCTCCAAGTGCTATTTAATATGGAACACTGAATTATCAGCTGGGTGCGTTGGGGATGGAGTAGGTGGTGCAGTGGGTCGTCATCAGCAGCAGGCTTCCTTGACCATGTTGGTATGATGCCATCACACTTAATGAAGTATGGGATCAGTGTTGGGGACTCCCAGAAATACACACCCCGACTATATACCGGTCTTCTCCCACATTTGTTCGTTTGTTCTGTTGTTGGGACAGGATATACCAAAGGTTATGATGGTGATGTCTGGAACATTGTCAGGTATTACTCTGTAAGTTTGATCAAGGCAGTGTGTTGCTTGACTAGACTCCCAATTTTGGTACATGCCTCTATGTGTTAGTAAGGAGGAATTTGCAAAGTTGAGAGGGTTGACTGCGCCATTGTCATTTCCGTGGGTGGCCGGTCCAGTTCTATTTTTTACTTTAGACTTTGTAATGGTTTAACACAACTGAACGGCTTGCTCGGCCGTTTCGGTGGGCAGTTAAGAGTCGTTCATACTACTGTTGTTCTGAATAAAGAACAAACAGGGAACAAAGAACAGTACAGGAAACAGGCCCTTCGGCCCTCCAAGCCTGTGCCGCTCATTGGTCCAACTAGACCATCCGTTTGTATCCCTCCATTCCCAGACTGCTCATGTGACTATCCAGGTAAGTCTGAAACGATGCCAGCGTGTCTGCTTCCACCACCCTACTTGGCAGCGCATTCCAGGCCCCCACCACTCTCTGTGTAAAAAACGTCCCCTCTGATATCTGAGTTATACCTCGCCCCTCTCACCTTGAGCCCGTGACCCCTCGTGATCGTCACCTCCGACCTGGGAAAAAGCTTCCCGCTGTTCACCCTATCTATACCCTTCATAATGTTCACATATCAGCAGGATCAAGAAGTCCAGACCGTTATCCCTCCCGAAAGGGAGGGATAACAGTGCACCAGATCGGTTTTCACAAGTGACAAAAGTCACATAATTGCTATTGACAAGACAATTGATTTTTGATTTATTAATTGAATTTTAAATTACACCAGCTGCCGTTGTTGGCTTTGAACCCCTGACCCAGGGGTATTCGCCTGGGCCTCAGGATTGCGAGTCCATGACCAGTCAAATGGGAAGCTCGGCAGCCAAATTGCCTTCAAACTCCCACAAACCGTATTATGTTAATGATCAGGTTAACTGTAACAGGGAAGTTGATTCAACGACAAAAACATCATGCAGCACTGCAGGGATAACTTCTCTGCTTGACTGCGAAATAGCGCCATGGGATATTTTAGATCCGAGATAACTTGCTGATTGGGCCTGTGTTGCACGTCCCTTCTGAAAATCAATACTTCCTACAGTGTAGTATTCCGTCAGTGATTTATTATCCTGCTCAGGTTCTGGAATGGGACCTTTTGTTTCATGACTCAAAAGTGAGAGTGTTACTAATCGAATTTTCTGTTTCAAACAGCGGCGACATATCTACGTTAGAAATCGAATAGTTTGCTGCAAGCTGAATAAAGATGACATCTGGGTCAGGGCTAAAATCTTCTGTGTGAGATGTTAGCATAATTCTGCTTAATGTGCACCTGAAAGGGGAATTTATTTTAGAAACAGTGCGGTAAATTTTCAACTTTTTCCTTGGAACTAAATCTGACATTGAAGATTTCGGTAGAATTTGGACGTAATCTATATCGAACGATGCAAACTCATCGCAGGTTGTACGGCGCAATGAGTGATTGCCAAACTATTCCACTGCAATATACTTTCTGCCACAGTTCCCAATTTCGGACATACCAACGCGATTGCATGAGGTTGGTTATATTTTGTGTATGTCACTTGTCCTATTATGGCACAATATTTCATCATATAAAATAATTACTTCCTCTTTGTGGCCTATCATCAAGTTGAAACGTTCAAGTGAACGTTACTGGGAATTAATGCTTGACTGTTTACTACAAAATGTCTCCAAAATTGCGACGCGATAGTCTGTTTTTAGTGATATTAGGGAATTTCAGGCTTGCATCACACATCAGGCTAAGGAGCTCGGCATTATGTCGCTTTTGATCACTTGTGTTTTTTTGTAGATAACTCCTCGTGAAGATAAAGAAGCATTATGACCATCAGCAGGCAAATCATTCAGTATTTTTAAACTCGGTGCCCCGGCCGATGGGGGCGGGCATCCTGGGTGCCTTCTTGACTGCCTTATCTACCTGCGTTGCCACTTTCAGTGACCTGTCTACCTGCCGGCTCGGATCCCTCTGCCTGTCAATACTCTTAGGGGTTCTGCTTTTTGCTGTGTGTTTCTGATTTGGATTGGAACTTCTGGGGTGCATTGCCTCGCATTTGTCCGGATTGGACTCCATCTGCCACCTCTCTGCCTAAGTGATGTACAGTCATTGAGCTAGTTTGATTTTAAGTTGTTTGGTTACAAGTTGCAGATGAGGAAATGTTTCTGGTCATTGATGCACAGCAGGATCCCATGGATAGCAAGGTGACCATATCCGGAGAGGAATCTTCCTTTGGAAGATTTTTGAAATCAGCCGCCCAGCATTCATTTGTTTATTTATTTCTGTGATTCAGGAATCCCAGTGGGTTGTGACTGTGGCTTTTCTCCAGAGACTGGGAGCTGAGCACTGAGCCCACACTGGAGACCGTGTGTCTTTTCTCAACTCTCTATCCGCACCCCACCTCTGTTTTGCTGTCAATTCCTTGTGTTCCCTTACAATCTTTCCTGTCCCCACCGCTCTCTTTCTCTCTCTCTCTCTCACTCTTTCTCCGTGTCACTCTCACTCCCTATCTCTCTCAATTTCTCTCTGCACCCATTCCTGCTTCAGTAATGTCCATAGAGAAGGAAATCTGCCCTCCTTACCTGGTCTGGTCCACATGCCATTCCAGAGCCACAGCCACATGTCTGACTCTCAACTGTCCTCCGAAATGATCTAGCAAGCCATTTTGTTCAAGGGCATGGTGGCACATGGTTCGCGCTGCTGCCTCACAGCGCCAGCGAATCGCGTTCATTTCTCGGCTTTGGTCACTGTGTCTGTGTGGAGTTTTCACGTGCTCCCCGTGTCTGCAGAGGTTTCTTCCGGGTGAAACGTATAATGTGACCTCAGTATTGTAATTTTGGAATTCTGCAATCACCCTGTGCAAACGAAGATCACAAAAATAGTGGGAATTTTAAAATTCAGTGCAGTCTTTCTCATAGTGGAGCTCGATCTCTCTCTCTCAATTCCTGCATGATTGTAATATCGAAATTGACAGGCATATAGTTTGCAAAGATTTTATTATTGAGTAAATGTTTACAGACAGCGACAGAGAGAGAGAGAGAATGAGACAAAGAGACTGCAACAGGCAGAGATAGAGGGAGCGATCGAGGCAAAGAGACTGAGACACGCCCCAACGGGCCCTCAGAATTAAAATGCAGAGTGTATCCCTCATTGAAGCCCCCATCCCACTTAACAGCCTCAGTTTAACTCGGTCACAACTCTATCTCCTTTATGCTTGCATTGGAAAAAGAGAAGATCAGGCTAGCTGGGAAAGCGTTCATATGCAGGAAGGGGAAATATGAAGACAAAAAGCAGCAAATTAGAGGAGTAAATTGGAAGGAGGTATTCTCGGGGAATCGTACTGAAGAGAGGTGGCAGTTTTTCAGGGAATGTCTGTCCAGAGTTCTACAGGACAACGTTCCGAGCAGACAGGGAGGAGTTGGTAGGTTAAAGGAACCATGGTGCACGAAAGCTGTGCGGGACCTAGTTGCCAAGAAAAGGAAAGTGTACAAAAGGCTCAGAGAGCTTGGAGAAGATAGGGTTCTAGATGAGTATACACCTTGTAGGAAGGGACTAAAGAAGGAAATTAGGAGAGCCAGAAGGGGTCACGAGAAGGCCTTGGCAGGTAAGATTAAGGAAAACCCGAAGGCGTTCTATAAATATGTGAAAAGTAAAAGGATGAGACGTGAAGGAATAGGGCCTATAAAAGGTGAAGGCAGGAAAGTCTGTATGGAACCAGTAGAAATGGCAGAGGTGCTTAATGAGTATTCTGCCTCGGTTTTCACAGAGGAAAAGGACCTGGGTGGATGTACTGCGGGCTTGCGGTGGACTGAAAAGATTGAGTATGCGGACTTTAACAAAGAGGTTGTGCTGGAATCTTTGAATGGCATCAAGATAGATAAGTCGCCGGGTCCGGATGGGATGTACCCCAGGTTACTGTGGGAGGCGAGGGAAGAGATTGCAGAGCCTCTGGTGATGATCTTTGCATCGTCGATGGAGACGGGAGAGGTGCCGGAGGATTGGAGGATTGCAGATGTGGTTCCTATTTTCAAGAAGGGGAATAGGGATTGCCCAGGAAATTACCGACTGGTGAGGCTAACCTCAGTGGTTGGTAAGCTGATGGAGAAGATCCTGAGGAACAGGATTTATGAGCATTTAGAGAGGTTTAGTATGCTCAAGAATACTCAGCATGGCTTTGTCAAAGGCAGATCGTGCCTTACGAGCCTGGTGGAGTTCTTCGAAAATGTGACTAAACACATTGACAAAGGGAAAGCGGCAGATGTGCTTTATATGGCTTTTAGCAAGGCATTCGATAAGGTCCCCCATGCAAGGCTTCTAGAAAAAGTGAGAGGGCATGGCATCCAAGGTGCTGCTGCCCTGTGGATCCAGAACCGGCTTGCCCAATGGAGGCAGAGAGTGTGTATAGATGGGTCTTTTTCTAAATGGAGGTCGGTCACCAGTGGTGTGCCCCAGGGATCTGTTCTGGGACCGTTGCCGTTTGTCATTTTCATAAATGACCTGGATGAGGAAGTGGAGGGATGGGTTGGTAAGTTTGCCGACAACACGAAGGTTGGAGGGGTTGTGGATAGTCTGGAGGGATGTCAGGAGTTACAGAGGGACATAGATAGGATGCAAGACTGAGCGGAGAAGTGGCCGGTGGACTTCAACCCAGATAAATGCGTAGTGGTCCATTTTGGCAGGTCAAATGGAATCAAGGAGGACAATATAAAGGTAAATACTCTTAGTACTGTAGAGGATCAGAAGGACCTTGGGGTCCGGGTCCATAGGACTCTAAAATCAGCCCCGCAGGTGGAGGAGGTGGTTAAGAAGGCATACAGTGTGCTGGCCTTTATCAATCGAGGGATTGAGTTTTGGAGTCCAGGGATAATGATGCAGCTATATAAGACCCTCGTCAGACCCCACTTGGAGGACTGTGCTCAGTTCTGGTCGCCTCATTACAGGAAGGATGTGGAAATGATTGAAAGGGTGCAGAGGAGATTTACAAGGATGTTGCCTGGATTGAGTGGCATGCCTTATGAGGATAAGCTGAGGGAGCTCGGGATTTTCTCCTTGGAGAGACGTAGGATGAGAGGAGACCTAATAGAGCTATATAAGATGTTGAGAGGCATAGATCGGGTGGACCCTCAGAGGCTTTTTCCCAGGGTGGAAATGGCTGCTACGAGAGGACACAGGTTTAAGGTGCTGGGGGGTAGGTACAGGGGAAATGTTAGGGGGACGTTTTTCACACAGAGGGTGGTGGGCGAGTGGAATAGGCTGCCGTCAGTGGTGGTGGAGGCAAACTCAATAGGGTCTTTTAAGAGACTCCTGGATGAGTACATGGGACCTAATAAGATGGAGGGTTATAGGTAGGCCTAGAATGTAGGGATATGTTCGGCACAACTTGTGGGGCCGAAGGGCCTGTTTTGTGCTGTAGTTTTTCTATGTTTCTATGTTTCTACTCTGAACGCAATAATTCTGAAATGCTTGACGTAGTTTTCAATAAAGGTTGCATATGAATGTGCAATGCTTTCATCAGCAGAGTCGAATCGTTTCATATGATTACGCGCTCATCTCCGGTTCGACGACGAACGGGTGACACGTACTCGTTGTTGGAGCGAAACAAATAGCTCTTGTTTTTGCTTAAACCAGATCCGTTTCCTCAGACTCAATTGTTCCATATCATGTGTGAACTCAAGCTGCTACAATTAGCGTAAAGGGACGGTGAATTTACTTACAAAAAAACGGAAACAACATGAAACAGTCCTGCATCCTCATCTCAAGAATTTTACAAGAACGCAACACAGTACCGTTGCCTCAGGGGCTTTTCGGGATGGGCCACACATTCTGGCCTAGCTTTGGTATTGAGGCTGTGTTTTTATGTGATTCCTAAACGGTAATGGCTAACTCATTAATGTTTCATGTGTTGGGTTGCGCCAAATGACCAAACGAGTTTTCCCGCCTTGCATACATTAATTCATGCTATTGGTCACGAAACATCAACAACTTCAGAACTTTTCTCTCAAACTACATGACAGTAAAGGGACATTTGTTTTTTGAAAGCAATCTATGCAACGGAGCACTAGCGCAAGGAAATAAAATAAAAATACACAGTTATTCTACAAAGTAAAGCAGCGGGAACGTTAATGTTCTGAATTTTCAGAATTACCTTTCGACGTATGACAGAAACAATGGAGGAAGTTTGAAAGCAATCAAATGCAAGAGTTAAAAGGCTGAATGTTTCCATCTGTAAATTGAGAAATAGTGGGTTGCATAATACGTAAATAATTTGCTCGGTGTTTGGTCTCTAACTGGATTGAGTGTATATTTTGAAACAATGTGCACTGCGTGTAATAGTGAATCTATTGCAACGACATATTGTGTTTCTCTGCTGTCGTAATGAAGTGGCCGAAATTTATTGTTTGCATCACTGCAGCACATGATTGAGAAACAGCTAAATTACTGCAAATATTAGAGGACTATTCCATGTAACAGACATCTATGGTAATCAGATATCTTACTTATTAAGACATAATTTTAAGTTTTGGAGCGGTCCGATGGCACAGCGCCAGGGTCCTGGGTTCAATTCCGACCTCGGGACACTGTGTGGAGTTTTGCACATTCTTCCCGTGTCTGCGTGGATTCCCTGTGGGTACTCCGGTTCCGTTCCACACTCCAGAAATGTGCGGGTTAAGTGGATTGGCCATGCTAAATTGCCCTCCAGTGTCAGGGGGACTAACAGAGCTATTGTGGGGATCGGGCCTGGGTGGAATTATTGTCGGTGCATGCTTAATAGGCCGAAAACACTGCAGGGATTCAATTATTCGAAATTAGCATAACATAAAACAGCAACACGTTACTCTGATTGACTAAAACTGAACATGCACAACCGTGAAAACGAATTAGGAACACACTGTTGATTATTTAATGGGATGCGGACGTAGCAGGCTAGATCAGCATTTGTTGCCTTTGGAAGGATGTTAAGTATGGCGTCGCTGTGTGTCTGGACGCCATGTCAGGGAAGAAATGCAGATTTACTGCATTAGAAAACCAGATGGGTGTTTACAACAGTGGGTGACAACTGTTATGGCAGGGGTCACAATGCGGTCATTTGCTTTACCTTTCTGGTTCTTTAGTTGCATTTAAATTCCGCCAGCTTTCATGCAGATAAGTCATTTGAAGCCATATACCCAGAGGATTGCCATAAGCCTCTTTATTATCAATGCAGTGACATGACCACTGTACCATCGTGTCCCCAGCTCGTTGAATTAAAATGCTTTGATTATATGTTGGGATAGCGATATTACACGAAATGTAAGGAACTAGCAGGGATCATATTTGATCTATATTACGAAGCAAGACATAGGGCGATAATTGTAAAGTATTAAAACTCATCACCAGGATACGTTGATGTAGGTACATGTGTATTTGATGTTCAGAAATGAAATTAAACTTACGAGTCAGAGGCTCTCTAAGTTGTGATTCCGCATTTACTGAGGTGACAATATCCACAAATGCAAGCAAAGTTAAGAGAAGCCATTGAAAATATCGACGATATATTCCAGGTCAATTAGTCTTTACAGAGAAGATGTTGCCTGCCAAATTAGGGGCCATTTCCAACAGCTACCTCAACAAAGCCTTCTAATAAAGCTAAGACACAAAGTGAATATAGTTGACATCCTCGGGGTACTTGAAAATAAATGATTGTGCGAGTGAATTTAGCGCAAATTGACGAGAAGTTGGGCATAGGAGTGTCCCTAGTTTTCACTCAATGTTATCAACAGTACCTACTTGGACAAACAAATTCAAATTAAATAGATCGACATGATTGAGAACAGTCGCGTTTGTAAAGGATGCTAAGATGCATCCCGTCGAGCTTGCTCAGATATTGCCGAATACATCTTTGAAAGGAAAACTGAATGAAGCGAGGTCCAAGGCGCTCCACTTCTGCCGAAGATGCAGCAGAACTGATGGAAGGCGAAGAAGCCGGTTTCATAGACAGTTTATTTTTGTCTGAGGCTTAGACGTCACTGGCAATACAAACACTTAGTATGCATCCCTAATAACCCCTGTGAAGGTGCTCGTGAGCAGACATCCTAAGCTATTATTTTTCTCGTGTTGCTGGCACACCCACAATCCGTTGGGAGGTGTTCCAGAATGTGGGTCGAGCGGCGATGACGAAAACTTCTAAATTTCCAAATTGGGTTGGTCCGTTATTTGGAAATGAGCTTGTCGGTGCTGGTATTACGTTAGGCCTGTTAAAAATGCAGTAACAGGGGATCAGACTAGACTGATTTAAATGTCGTTATGTACTGAAAAGAGCTACAATTGCTCAGTTCCATTCAGACGTTAATAAACCCAAAATGGGAGCATTTCAAGCTTCACCGTAGCGTAAGAGGTGAAAACAAATTGGCAGCCGGTTGACTATCGTAAGTTCTACGCTGCCCCTCAAAGTAAAAAAAAATGCAACTATTCAAAGGTTAAGATGGCAGCACCGTTGTTATTTCGCATTTTTTTGCTAGCTCTTTTGACAACGCAATCACCTCAGTAAATATCAGGTTGTGTTCGAGATGCAATATCTCAGTGTTCTGATGTATCCAAGCGTTTTGTTTCGTCATGACCTCACAGAAATGCTAAAAATACTGTATTTAAAACACAAAGCAAAACACGCTTTACATTCGCATATCTGATTTTGCGTTGGAGATTGCAATTTTGCAGCAAAATTAAATGGCTTATTTTTGCTTCACGTTCCTTCCTCTATCTGTTGGTTGGATTCAATGTTGCACCGGTTGCCTCTACTACAAGCAACAGGTTTCTGAGACTGGAATGATTATTAATCGTGGAATGATACTTGCTAACGCCCCACTCTTTGTTGAGGTGAATGGCCACGGTCCGGTTCCTCACGAGTATTTGGATCTTTTTTAAAAAAGTCATTTGTGGGATATGGGCGTCGCTGGCTGGCCAGCATTTATTGCCCATTCCTAGTTGGTCGAGGGCAATTGACAGTCAACCACATTGCTGTGGGTCTGGAGTCACATGTAGGCCAGAAAAGGTAAGGGTGGCAGATTTCCTTCCCTAAAGAACGTTAGTGAACCACATGGGTCTTGCCGATAATGGTCAATAGTCATCCGAATGCTTGTGATTCCAAATAAATCTGTTGGACTTTAACCTGGTGTTGTGAGACTTCTTACTCAGCCCACCCCAGTCCAACGCCAGCATCTCCATATGTTGTTCACCAAGAGAAGCTGATGAAAGACTCACTTTTGTTACCCAGTCAGCCTCGGCGAGATACCAGGGTATTCCCGCTGGTGTTCATAACCAGTTATTTGGAGGTATAAGTGTGAGCGGCGGAAGCTACGAAACATTAATAAGCCATATCAATATTCAAAGCCCGGTGAGCGATAGGTAATGTCGCGTCGGGTCTAGTCTTGTTCGAACAAACCTCCATATATCCTCTGACCGTCAGGTAAAACAGTTCATAGCAGACAGATCAGGAGCGTAAAAGCGAAAACAGGGAAATTTCATGCAATATTGTGGAAGTTAAACGTTCTGTTTGCATAGATATTGAATCTAATCTTGTCTTTTTTTTAGGTTTCGTAAATAACGTCGCGTGGGTTTGTAAGAATGTCACATAAGTTCAGTAATGACTTGAGTATAACTGATTGGATAATCTATATTGTATGCGAGTAGCGAGATTGTGCATGTTGTTGTGAATCATCAAATGTCCTGCTGATGTTATCAGCACTGATCACTGTGCTGGTTCGAATCGGGAATATGGGAATCATCATCTAATTGTGTTATAATGGCTAGTCAATCTGTGTATTACGGTAAAGATACACTAAGTTCGATATGTAACTGCGATTAAGTTATTTTGGAAGCTTCTTTGACTTAATTGTGAAACGCTTTTCAACAGTGGCAGAAATTAAAATGATATATTGTGAACTGATTGCAAAGATCAGTAAAACAAAATAATATCACATTTTTCCAAAGCTTATTTTACTAAGAATTACTAAATATTATTTTAAGCGTGGAAAGTACAAAGAACAAAGAACAGTACAGCACAGGAAACAGGCCCTTCGGCCCTTCAAGCCTGTGCCGCTCCTTGGTCCAACTAGACCAATCGTTTGTATCCCTCCATTCCCAGGCTGCTCATGTGACTATCCAGGTAAGTCTTAAACGATGTCAGCGTGTCTGCCTCCACCACCCTACTTGGCAGCTCATTCCAGGCCCCCACCGCCCTCTGTGTAAAAAACATCCCTCTAATATCTGAATTATACTTCGCCCCTCTCACCTTGAGCCCGTGACCCCTTGTGATCGTCACTTCTGATCTGGGAAAAAGCTACCCACCGTTCACCCTATCTATCCCCTTCATAATCTTGTACACCTCTATTAGATCTCCCCTCATTCTCCGTCTTTCCAGGGAGAACAACCCCAGTTTAGCATTTGTTATTGTGCAGATTTAACACAATGCAACTCAATTAATGATTCTCACTAATTTACATTAATTTAGAAACAGAAGTGCAAATAGTAAGTCAAACTTATAGTATATTTAGACTGACATGAATCGGTGATGATTGAAATTTAATTATTTAAATTAAATAATACTGCAGTGTTAATGTAAGTCTACATGTGACAATCATAAATAAACAGAACTAATCGTCCGTGGGCCATCTTTGTGGGAAGGCAAAGCCCAGTTAGTGCTCTGCACAGCATGATGGCACAGTGCTTGGCAATGCTGCCTCACAGCGTCAGGGACCCGGGTTCAATTCCGGCCTCGGGTCACTGTCTGTGTGGAGTTTGCACGTTCCCCCCGTGTCCGCGTGGGTTTCCTCTGGGTGCTCATGTTTCCTCCCACAGTCCAAAGATGTGCGGGTTAGGTTAATTGGCCATGCTAAATTGCCCCTTAGCGTCAGAGGGATTAGCAAGGTAAATGCGGGTTACAGGAATAGGGCCTGGGTGGGATTGTGGTCCATGCAGACTCGATGGGCCGAATGGCCTCCTTCTGTACTGTAGGGATTCTATGATTCTATCAATGTGTTCATGTTGCGAGAGTGGGAGCATGTGTTTGTTTGTGTGTATGTGTGCGTATGTATGACTGTGCATGTATGCATGTGTGTGTGTGTGTGCGTGTTTGCCTGGGTTTGTGTGTCCGAGTGTGTCTTTGTGCGCGTGTGTGCATCTGTGTTTGTGTGTGTGCAAGTGTGCACGTGTGTGAGTGAATATGTTTGTGTGTTCATGTGTATGAGTATGTGTTCATTTGTGTGTGTGTGCGCATGAGTCTATGTGTGTGTACTTGTGCGTGTGTGTATGTCTGTGTGTGTGTGCATACGTGTTTATATCTGTGTGTGTGCATGCGTGTGCGTGTGTGTGTTTGTGGACGTGTGTGTGTCTGTGTGTATGTGTATATGTGTTTGTGTGTGCGTGTTTGTATTTGTGTGCATATATGTGTGAGTGTGCATGGGTGTGTGTGTGCTTGTGCATTGGTGTGTGTGTGCATGTGTGTGTGTGCGTGTGTGCCTGTGTGTACGTGTGCATGTGAGTGCGTGTGAGTACATACATAGCGCAATCGGGAACTTTCTGCGCCACACTAATTGGCTAACCGTGAACCATGCACACGTTAGCAGGCACTGTATCTACACATGGATTGCAAAGGTTCAAGTGGGGACCTCATCATACCCTCCTCAAGCGCAGTTAGGGATGGACAATGAAAGCGAGCCTCGCCAGACACACGTAGATCTTAATAAGAAATTCAAGAAGGCAATTTGAAAGCGACATGTACAAGAGATTGGACAAAACTGAGGAACATGGAGATTGAAGTGAAGTCATCCGCTTTGAACCTCTTAGACCTGGCGTTTGAATGCATATATCACTTTAATCCTGCACGCAGCTGAATGCCGGCATTCAAAATGCAATTGAATCTTGTCCTCTACCTCACGAGGGTTGAGGCTTAATCTGGTGAAAGTTAAAACACTATTGCACCGAACGCTCGTTAAACAATTGGATCACGGCACATAATTCGCCAATGCTCATCATGAATAAACCATTGGTCCTAAATGAGATGCAGTGGAGATTCAGCACTGTGGGTTTGGAGCTAACACAATTTCATAACTGGTGCTGTTGAAAGAACCGAACATGAAAACATGTGTTGATGCGATGTAATTGAACACACTTCCTGCAAATCCCGTTAAAGATAAATTACTTGAAATTTTGAAAGCCAAAATTGTATTTTGTCAATCAATTAGATTTATGGTTAGAGAGTCAAGTTGTGCAGACGAAGTTAAGGTACACATCAACTGGGGTATAATTTAGTGACACAGCAGGTCGTTATTCCTGTTAAGTGCAGTTCTTATATTCCTTCTTATGCCCATTTGCTCAACGATGCGAGACTCCTAATATCGATAATAACTGTGATAAAAATGACTATCCTTTCTCAAAATGAAGACGCTTTTCTTAATTTGATGCGACGGAATGATATTATTTTTAAGGCTGTATATGTTGAAACTGTATAGCAGTCGACTCCCGACAATATTCATAATGGAGATAATTGTTAGTTCAGTAATTATAACATGGCTTAGCTTATATTTTCTTTCGAAGAACTGTTGCCACCACCTGCTGATTTTCTAAAGTCAGTGCTTTTCCATATTCTTGCTGTTGCTTTTATGATTTACAGATTTCACCGAGCTAGTAAATGGCAGACCCGCTCCTTGTACAGTCTGTAAAAAAGGAAACCTGTTTAGTATTTGTAGTATTGTAGGAAAAAATGAAGCACAAATGACAATGTTAACATCTTCAACCATGTATAGAGTCATAGAGTCATAGAGGTTTACAGCATAGAAACAGGCCCTTCGGCCCAACTTGTCCATGCCGCCCTTTTTTTAAACCCTAAACTAATCCCAATTGTCCGCATTTGGCCCTTATCCCCCTATACCCATCGTACCCATGTAACTATCTAAATGCTTTTTAAAAGTCAAAATCGTACCCGCCTCTACTACTACCTCTGGCAGCTTGTTCCAGACACTCACCACCCTCTGTGTGAAAAAATTGCCCCTCTGGACACTTTTGTATCTCTCCCCTCGCACCTTAAACCTATGCCCTCTAGTTTTAGACTCCCCTGCCTTTGGGAAAATATATTGACTATCTACTTGTTCTGTGCCCCTCATTATTTTATAGAACTCTATAAGATCACCCCTCAGCCTCCTACGCTGCACGTATCTGTTTGAAAAGAAAACACATAGGGTATCGTATAATACACCTGTTCTGTGCAAGGGCACTAACTCATATTTATTAGCTGAGCTCACAATGCACAAATGCGAAGTTATATCATCAATGTGAAAGTCTGATAGACCTCAAACACGCTTGATCCACAAGGTATAGAATCTTTCAGATAGAGTGCAATTATTCAGGATTATTCTTGTTCCACCAGAACACCTTCCCATTCATTCTGTATTTTTTCAACAGCGACTGAATGATGTATTTTAGCCAATTATATTTTTGTAGAAATTACGTGTTCGTGGTTCTAATTGAACGATGGAAGCATGGCCTTATAATTAGAGTCACGAGATCCTTTTATTTGTAAAGTTTAGAATTAGATCCTCAAAATCAAAAGATGTGGCTTCTTATACATTTCGAACTAGCCATTGCATAGCTGTAAAATATCGCACATAATTTATTTGATTCAATTCAGAAAAACCAGCACTGATTCAGAACTCTACGTTAATATATTTGTTTCAGATTATAAAACATATATCATGAAAGGAGGGAGAAAGAGAGAGAGAGAGAGAGATTATAGGTATTCTCACCAGCAGATGATGTGAGACATGAATCGTGATTGCATTTTATGTGGGACCAAATACTATCACTTTTTCTTGTCCGGAAGATGTCGTACATTTTTGTTATACAATTTAAGGCGAAGATATGTTGCTGCCTTGCTGCATCTGCACAGGTGAGACCGCATCTGAAGTACAGCGAGCAGCTTTGGTCTGCTTTTTAAAGGAAATATATTATTTAATTGGAGGCAATTCATGGAATGTTTACGAGGATGATCCCCGATATGGAGCGATTGCCTTAAGAGGAAAGTTTAAAAAAAAACGTTGGACTCTACTCATTGGAATTTAGAAGAATGAGAGGTGCTCTCACTGAAACATTTAGGATTCTTTCGGGGCTTGACAGGGTGAATTCTGAGAAGAATTCTTCCCTCACGGAAGTGGCGACGACCAGGGTGCATGGTCTCAGAATAAAGGGGCACCAATTTCAGACTGAGATGAGGAGGAGTTTCTTCTTTTAGAGGGTTGTAATTCTTTGGAACTTCTTGCCACAGAGAGGTATCAGGGCAGAGTTCTTGTGCATATTTGAGGCTGCGATAGATAGATTTTTGATCAGTAAGCGAATCAAAGGTTAAGGGGATAGGGAAGGAAAGTGGGCGTAAGGAATGTTGGATCAGCAATGATCCCATTGAATGGTAGGGCAGCCTGTATGGGCCATAAGGCCTATTGCTATTCGTATTTCTTATGGTCTTGTGGTTCCTTCTCAAACAAGGCCTATATCCTTTCAAGGGCACTGTGTTGAAATCAACCGTGTACATTGGAATGAAAAATAAATACTCGCTTTTCCAGCTACGTTTACATCCAGTCAACGTATAACAACAACAGACGTAACTCATACGATCACTTATGGCGTTTAATTTACCTTACCTCTACAAATCCTTTAATTGGCGTCGCTTCCAAATTAAGAAACTGAAGAGTAGACATATCAGACCATATCCAATACATCCAGAAATCAGCAGAAGACGGGAGATGTGACTGTCTACAAAATTAATATTCAAGAAAAGATCAAATATTATGAAGTGCATTGCCCGCTCACAAAGCAAACATATTTTCACCTTTAATCGTGCATTCTATAACTGCACATTGAACAGGCAAGTTTAGCGAACTTATTATCTCTGGTTTTCTTTCATGTTAGAGTCATATATTCACCGACTCTGATGCATACCATCACCATTCCTCTCACCAACGCCCCTCCCTCCATTCTCCCCCCCCCCCCGCCCCCCCCCCCCCCCCCCCCCCCACCAACCACCACCCCCTCCCATCTTCTGACGCCTGTGGGTCATTTATCAATGATCTTAGATCGGTATCTTCCGATTACAATTTATTCTGTCACTGGGTAATGCTTATTGTAATTTCTCATGTTTTTCTTTAATGATTTGAAGCCTCAACATAGGCTGCTCGATTAACTGGGGGAAATCGTAGTTTATCTAATTTCTGTATGTCGTTGAAATCTTCAGTTCTGGCACCATTCTATTTACCACTGTGCAACCACTTTAAGACATGGATACCGTCCTTAAATTGTGGTGCCCTCTTTATATTGAAGAGATTACAGTCAAATAAAAATAACATTAAGTGTGGGCTGCCAGTTCGCTGTCGCTCTATGATAAATGCGACAATCATTCCCTGCACCAATCCCAACCACACCGCTGTGTCTAAAAATCCAGCCACACGATATTAAATTCATAAAAATATGCAAATAAAGACCGTTTAAAACGGAGTCAAGGATTGCTGTTCTGTATATATGCGCAGAACTTTTGGTTAAGATTGAGAGTGTATTGTACTTTGTATTGATTTAAGTGGTTGTCCTTTCTGACCGGTAAGGTATTAATGACAGTTGACTATCTCGGTTGTCTTGTTAGATATGTACCTGCGTTAGAATTTGTAATGACAAGCGTAACAACTAATGGAGTTTCCAATGTAACATGAGAGACCAGACAGCTGTAAACACTTCCAATCGGAGCAGGCTGCGTCTCTTCCCAAAAGCTGCGAGCTTCGTACAATCCGTCTGAGTTTTGCTGTTTCAAGACAGACACCCCAGTTGAAATTTCGATATCACCTTTATACCATTCGAGTGCAATAATTTCAGGGTAAAATGCGGACGCCTGACACACAAGGGATATGGATGAATCGCTTCGAGGATCACTGGGGAGAATTTGCACTTCGCTTGGAGGTACTAGAAATCAGAACATAAAATAAAATCTATGACACTCTGATGTTACATCAGAGCTTAATTTTTAAAAAGTTTACAAACGATTATTGCCGAGTGCTTGTGATCACACATGATGTATGGGACATGTCATATTCCTACGAATCTTAATGATTCTCAAGAAATTAAAAATCGAACCTATATGTGGATCGGACGAGAGAACTGATTTAATTTCTGGCGATATTACAAACGAGGACATTTTCAGTTTTCGAGACTGTTGGAATGGAATTTCTTTCTGCACACGTTTCTGACTGTCACAAACAGAGCAACATTCACGAATATCACAGTTCTGCAAGTTACATTGTAGAGAAATATTTTGGTCGCGATCGATATTTGTAGCAATCTCAGTAGTTAATATTTAACTGAAAAATTGAATGCGTTATTGCTAGCTTCAGGTATTGAATTAGCGGCCTTTTCGGTTCGCTGGACGTTGTTGGGATATCTCACTATGATAGGAAATCTTGCGCGCGATTTCAGATGATAATCTAATGGCTACTTTGGCAGTTCCGACAAACTCGAAGCTCTGATCATCCCTCGACAGATGCTGCCAGTTCTGATAACCAATTGCAGCATTTTCTGTAATTTCTTCATTTTTCCAACATCCTGGACGACGTTTTTGTTTACCCTTTCAGGCAATTGAATGTCTCAATGAAATGGCTCGTGCTTTCTATTGTTAATTCTTAAATCTTCCAATGTCCCGTGGATATAATGATTTGATCTAATAATTGCAATTATTACCTGATGTTTGGTCTGTTTTATAAGTCGCAATCACATAATGCATTCTGCAAAATCTCGATACTCACCCCATACTTGATACTTGAGTACGTCGGGATGATAGGGAGGAAATCGCTTGATCTGGGTTTCAGACAAAGCTCGGCACAACAACGTGGGCCGAAGGGCCTGTTCTGTGTTGTACTGTTCTATGTTCTATACAGTTAAATTAGATCCAATCGTGTTTCCAGTTATGTCGCCACGTTGTTGCACCGAGCAGTAATATACTCCAGCATCCTGGAAGCTTACATTGGTGATGCGAAGAAAGCCACTGAATGTGGTTTTGAAGCCGGGAACCTTTCGGTGATCGGCGGCTGTACTCAGATATTGACTTTCGCCTTCTTTCAACCAGTTGAAGGTCACATTCGAGTCGTCTCGAGGGTACGGTACAGAACAATGAAAAGTGACAGTTGTGCCTTGGATTTTTGTCAGGCTTTCAGCAAGTTGAATTACTCGAATTGAAGTACCTGCTGAAACAATTAATTATAAATACTGTAAAATTGACTTTATAAATCTCAAGGGGTTTGGGGAAGGTTTAGTGGTAGGGGGAGGGGGTATAGAGGATGGAGTGTGATTACGAAAGTTCAATGTAGATATATGTTCATATCTGTGAAAGAAACAATATTTAAGTTTATGTTGAGAGATACAAGACAGAAAGGAAGCAGGTACCTCCATGAATTATCCCCACGACAGTGAAACACAGGACCAACTTATTATTCAACATTGTGATCAAGCTGTTCCACCATTCTCTTGCTGAATGCGACGGAATTTCCCAGCTTCGTCAAACAAATGCACGTTTAATTTCCTTTAATATGGAAGCCGTCACAGTGACGCTTATCATCCGGTCATTCTGTTTTCGGAAATGAGATATTTTGCTTCAAGGTACTTGCAACACCGAATAGTTCGTAATGCATATGTACCGATCGGAAGACAAAAACAAATAACTTGATTTGCTGCAGAAATTGACAACACACTAAATTTAAAAAATAGCTGGCCCATTTTTAACTGATGAAAGCAATGTTGCAAACATTGCTGAACTTCATTGTTACTTGCCCTTTCGCAAACTCCACAGATTCCCGGGTAAGTGGGCAACGCTGCAAAATGAACTTAATTGGTGGAAATATATACTGAGTCGCTCTGCCAATCTCTGTGGGCAACATTGGGTCAGTTGTACCTCATTGTTGTATCGCTACTTGCAGTAAAGACAGGGTCAACAAACAAATAATATGCCAGAGAATTATGATGCTATATTACTTAGTGTGCTAATGGGCTGAAGTTCTGCAACGTACATGTCAGTTAGGCTTTTATCCCACAATCATATACCTCAAAATAGCCATAAACTTTCGCCGAACACACCTTAGGGCTAATTTCGCAAATGAATAACATGTGAACAAGGAGTAGGAGCAGATCATTCAGTCCCTTGGAGCCTTTTCGGCCATTTCATAAAATCATGGTTGATCTGATAGTAACCTTAAACCTATATTCCGCATACACCCGATATCCGATCACCCCTTGCACATCTATCCACCGTTGCCTTAAAATATTCAAATACTCTACTTCCTGCGCCTTTTCAGGAAGAGTTCCAAAGACTCACAACTCTCTGATTGAAAACGTCGCCTAATCTCCCTTTGGAATGGGCAACCACTTGTCTTAAACAGTCACCCCTAATTCCAGATTCTCCGACAAGAGAATGCATCCTCTCCCGAAACACCCTGTCAAAACCGCTCAGTGTCTTATATGTGTCGATCAAGTCGCCATTTGCCCTTATAAACTCCAGCAGATGCAAACGTAGCCTGGCTAATCTTTCTTCACAAGCCAATCCACTCATTCCAGGTTTTAATATGGTAAACCGTCTCTGAACAGCTTCCAAAACATTTACATCTTTCCTCAGGTATGGCGATCAATACTGTACAATGTACTCCGAATGTGGTCACACTAGTACACTGTTTAAATGAAGCATAGCCTCCCAACTTGTGTATTCAATTCCCCTCGCAATAAATGATAACATTCCATTAGCTTTCCCAATTACTTGCTGTACCTGCATACGCGTCTGTTGTGATTCATTTACTTGGACACCTAGATCCCTCTGCACCTCAGATCTCTACAAATGCTCGCCATTTCGATAATATGCTTCTTTTTTATTCCTGTCAAAATGGACGATTTCACATTTATCACGTTGTACTTCATTTGCTAGATCTTTGCCCACTCACTTAATTAATCTATATATATTCTTTGTAATTTCCTTGGGTCCGCAGCACGATATACGTCCCTACCGATCCTTGTATCACCAGCAAATTTGAAAAATCCTTTCAGTCACTCCTTATAATCATTTATATGAATTGTAAACAGTTGAGCTTCCATTACGTCTCGTTCACAAGTAGTTGCTCTCCGGGTTGCATTGCTCCTCCAAACGTTACTTGACGACAGAATCTTGGTGGCTGACTCATTCTGTTCGAGTATATAAAATTGTGCGATGGGTGTTCTACTATCTCGTTTATACTAAATAATCTCACCAGAAAAAAATGGATCTTGTCAATACCGATTAAAGTACACCGTAAACGCGTTTTGTTAAATCTTACTGATAAACAAACTCTCTGGCACTGAATTCGCTGATTGGGGAGGCTAATTCTTTGAAGTTTTAGTTATTGTTGGAGATATAAAATATTCGAACATTTTTTGTTTAAGGACTTACGACGGACTGTTAATTGCTTACATAGGTCTCAAGGTATAGAATATAGAGCCCTGCACTTCATTTGCGCTGTAAATTTCAATAGGTTGTTTTTGCAAATTTCTGTTGAAAATCCATGGGAAAGCGCTTAGGTGACGAAGGTGGCCCATAATGTTTTAAACGTTGACAGGAGATTTCAACCTAATGTCAAACAGGTTAAAAAGTCAGACAATAAAACAACTTTGTCCTGATAGGCGACTGCACACATTGGAAATCCTTTGCAACAGCCCCGCTTTGCCAGCATTAACGCAATGGAAAACTGGTGCAGCAACTTTTCCGCTGCATTTCAATTAGAACATGTGTTGCAGTGGGCAGAAAGCTGCACAATTTCCACTTCGTCAATGTCTGTGATCAGTACTGTTATAGGTGTTGCGGACGGTAACGGGGATTTTATGATATGCTACAAAACAAGCTTGACATTGGACACCGGATATTGTGAATAGTGTGGATTACAGTAATTCGAATCTGAAAATCAATCTTCGACACTTACAAAAATAATTTGCAGCATTCGGTTGGTAGTTTGAGATTTACGACGCCACTTAAATAGCACGAGCACTAAAATAGATAAATCCGATTTCTTTCGCGCTAAATTCAATTTCAATATATCAAGTAAACTCAGCAACGTAATGTTGCTAATGGTATATGAGTGGAAAGACCAACAATGATACATATTTGCGTAAATTTTGAAAGTATGGTCCGTTGGACGGCAAATTCGTGACTTTAACTGTGCTTCGGCGGAAACGGCGGTCCGATTTTCACAAATGGTGAGCGACATTTGTCTCAACCTTATTTATGCCACATGATTTACTCTGTGACTTGAATTGTGGGTTTGACTGAATTTTGAAGAAAAAATGTTGCATGGGCAAATATCCTGTGATTTTATCGCTGGTTTCCCAAGTTCATCAGCTGAGGTTAAGAAATTATGAATTGGTAAAGAGGTGCTTGCATTTTTGGAAAGAAACAATGGTACAAGATATCGACTTTGTCAAGTGTATGTCGAAAATCCTATGATCAATTAAAAATGTTGCGAATATCTTAAGCCTATCGAAAGACTGTTTCCGAATTCATCTGGTTGAATCCATTGACCATAAAAGCATGAATATAATTTGGAGCAGGAATAGGACATTTGAAATCTCGTGCAAAACAAATCGATACATGAAGATAGCTATTCTCAACTTAAAAATCGCAGCCGGCATTAAAGGGAAAAAAACTAATTTCAAAATGTTGGAATAGGGTTAATTAAGAATCTCAAACGGTGATAAGGTAGACATGTTAAAAAATGCAAGAGTTTATAAAGTCAACATAAACGAACTTGTGCAAATATATTAGAGGGTAGTGGATGCAAATGACTAATTTGTTTTTTTTTGCATGCTAACTGATGACTGTGAAATTGCAATTGAAACTAAGGAAATCGCACAGAAACTAAACATGTACCTTGCGTCCGCATTCACAGTTTAAGAAAATTATACCATGCCAAGGAAACGACGGGACGTATTAAGATCATTTTTTAATCAAATTTACAATACTGAAGAGCAACATGACACGATTGAATTATTGATTGCCAGAATGAGCTAATTTTTGTTCAGTTATTTAAATTGAGCAGTTAAGAACATTGCTATGCCCTCAACATGATCGTTTAAAGTTTTTGTGGTTCATTTGGCATGACTTGGAAAATGCCACGTTCCTTCGATATTAAAGGACGTGTGGAAATATAAAATGGTAGAACAACTGGCCTAAGGTCTGTTGCAGGGAAATTTCGATCAGAATGAGGCTGGAACAGATTGTTGGAAAATTTGCCCGAAGGCAAAGCCCAATGGGCCGCATAGTCATCATTCTCCATGTCAGAAATGCGTCTCCTCATGACAGTATCGGTGGGAGAGGCAACCACATTGTCCTTGTGGTAATGAAGTCCAACCTTCTTTCTGATTAGATGTGCCATTGCTTTCTGTGGTTCTACGACGTTAGAAACGTCATAAATTGAGAACGCAGCTTCACTGTGGCATAATGGTTAGCACTGCGGATAGGATCGATTCTTCCCTTCGGTAATTGCCGGTGTGGAGTTTGCACGTTTTCGTGGTGTCTGTGCATGTTTCTTCCGGGTTCTCTGGTTTCCTCCCACAGGTTAAAGATGTACAGGTTAGGTGGATTGCCATGGCAAATTGCCCCTTATTGTCCAAACACGTGGAGGTTAGGTGGATCAGACATGGCAAATGCGCGGGTGTTACGGGAATAGGACGGGGTTCTGCGTAAAAAATCTCTTTCGAAGCGCAGACTCGATGGACTGACTGGCCCCCTTCTGCGCTGTAGGGATTCTGTAAACTAGGCACCCACGAGACGTTGTTTGGCCTCCACAACAACCGCCTTATTATTCTGCCTTAGTCTGTAACTGCTGGTATTATTTCAACATGTTTGCGACCATCTTTCCTCAGAAGAACGTTCCTCCTAAGGTTGATATAATTACCCACAACGAGGGTTGGTTTAATAGCAGCAGATTGATATGTCGCATAAGCCAAATGGACAGTAACTCCCTGCGACTCTTGACAATTGGGAATGGTTTGCCGGTCCAGCAGTGTGATCAGGTAGCTGACCCGAGTCGAACATTGATCTCTCTAACACGGAATGACGGTCTTCTGCTCAATGTATTTTATGTTCCTTCGCCAACGGAAGAAGGCTAAGCTCTTCCCACTCGTTGATACGAATATACGAATTGGGAGCAGATTCACAAATTCGTTCCCACTCGCTGTTCGGCCACTGAATATGATGATGTGATTGAGGCCTCAGTTCCATATCTACTTCTGCCTTAAATTGTTCAAAGACCTTTCATCTACCTCTCTCTGGAAAAGACTCACAACACTTCATGAGAGAAAAATGAAACTTGTCATCTCCATCTTAAATGGAAGAATTAGTTTTGCAAATTTATGTCCACGAGTTCCATTTTCTCTCACAAGGGAAAGCAGCTTTTGAATCTTCACCCTGGAATCTCCACGTAGGATCTTGTATGCTTAAATGAGATCATCTCTAAATCGTGTAAACTCCAATGAATGAAGGATCAGCTTGGTCAACTATTTCTCATAAGATACCCCCTTCTCCCACCTCAGATGTCAGTTGAGTGAATCTTGCCTGAGCTACCTCGAAGCTATTTAATCGTTTCTAAATTATGGAAACGAAAACTCTGCACAAAAGGCCAGGTGTAGGCAAAACAACACTGTAGAGAGCTGCTGGAATTAATCGCTACATTTATATTCTGTTCCAGTTGCAATAAAGGTGCCCAATTTACCTACCTCCTTAACCTCTGATTTTTTTCATTGTTTCTGCCAAAGTGGACAATTTCACATTTTCTCACATTATACACCATTTGCCAGTTTTTTTTACCCACTTAACCTACTTATATCCCTTAGCAGATTCCTAACGTCTGTTCAGAACATACGTTCCTACCACTCTTTCCATTTTCAGCAAATCTAGGAACCATCACTTCAGTCAAGTCACTGCTATAAGCTGCAAATTGGTGAGACACCAACATTGATCCCTTTACACTCTACTCGCCACATTTTGCAGGGCGGACAATGAGCCATTTATGCCTACTCTCTGCTTCCGATTATTGGTCAATCCTTGATAGATGTTAACATAATACCCCTTACACTATGATCTCTTTGTTCTTTGTGGCAACCTTTGATGTGGCACCTAGTCGAATGTCTTCTGGAAATTTCAGTGGAACACATCTACAAGTTCCTCTTTGTCTATGTCGCTTCTACTTCCTCCAAAAACTCAAAAAATCATCAGATACGGTTCGCTTCACAAAACAACTTTGAATTTGCCTAATTGCAGAGTAGAAGGGTATATGTGGTTACACTGAAAGAGTTGGATGAGCAAGGATGGGACGAGTTACCAACGGAAAATATATTTCAGTGTCGAATAGTTGAACATAATGCCCACCTTCACTGCTCTACGTTTTAGGAATTCTGCGATTTATTATGATCTAGAATTGAATTATCTGGAGACTGAAATGATGTTATAAGTAGACTCAATAGTACAACTCAAATCACCAGCAATAGTGTAGCTTAAACGACGTGTACATGCATATTTCTGTTGGACCCACGTGAGGAAAAGTATTGGAGTGGATGCATTTGGTATTATTTTGTACTCCTATAATGCTTTACAGATCTTTTTTGTAACATTCCTTTGTCATGCTCCAAAACGGAATCATATGAGTTTCAATATTATTTATCTAAGTTTTCTGTTCAAAACCATTTTTATTAGTTAACCCTGAAATTCTTATCCCTAAAGTATTTCACAATCGACGGAAGTTATTTCGAAATGAGCAAGGTTGACAAAAATGCAAATATCACTTTTGGTGCAGAATACATAATCATTTTCAGTGCATCCAATGCAATTTAAATTCTCTAATCGATCTTTAGGATACAAGTTTAAACATGATTTGATTTGTCGATCGTCCAAACGTCATAAGTACTCTCGCACCGTATTGTTTCAAAACCTGTGGCCAAATATTCAAGAGAATTAATATCAATGATCGGTCAGTTAAAATCCTGCCTTTGAAACAAGTTGCACAGTGCTGGGAAAACACTGTTTAATTAAAAACGTTGTTGGATGAAGTTCAGATTGCTTAATTTAAACATATTTATACGAACCTGCCAATAAAATCAGACAATTAAAAACGTATGGGCCATTCATCCTGTCCCAGACAGTTGTAAAACATTGTTTGTTACAATATATACACTTAACGCCGAAAGGAAAGTACGTGCTCTTCTGGTGCTAGTGAGCAAACAGATAGAATCCCAGTTCAAATGTGGGCGAGGTGATCCATTGGCCAACTTGATGATCAAAAGAAACCTTGGAAATCGCTCTTGCATAAATACCCGAAATCGCTATATTTTCTAAGTGTAAATGGACTCTTCAATCAAAAACAGGTTTCAATCACCTTTGAAGGAACTCAGTGCATCAGCATCTATCACACAATACTACCTCCAAGGATGCAGTATTTATAAGTCGAGACTATAATCATTGGAGTTTACAAGAATGAGAGATTATCTTCTTGAAACATACACGTTTCTAATGAAAGGTGAAGGGATAGATTCTTCCGAAATAATATCCCTCGTGGGGGATGCCACAACTATGGCACAACGTTTACAAATCATGAATACTTCATTTAAGACGGTAATGAGGAGGGATTTCTCCCTTAAGACCGCTTGTGCTTAGAATTCTCTCATTAAATTAATTCAGGGCTTCAGATAGTTTTTTTCTGATTTTCAAGTGAATGGACGGTTATTGTGAACCGGCCCAAATGTGGATTATTGTGACAATCAGGTCCTCAATTATTTCATTGAATAGTAGAACAGACTCGATGGATCGAATTGCAGAATTTTGCCCCTCTTTCATAGGATATTGTGATTCTTATGATCTTGGAAGGAATGTTTGCAAGAGTATGGGACGTCAGCCAGGCTCGGTCATTCAGTTAGATCATGCCGATCATTAATCAAGTCTCCACTTTGATACAATTTGATTCCCATAGATTACAAAATCGTGTCGATCTCAATCTTGAAGATGTTCAAAAAATGTGTATCGACTACGTTTTGCATAAAAAATTCAAATAGTTGCTACTATGTGAGTGAACAAATCCTACCCTCATCGTACCCCTAAATGCTCATCTCTTATCTGGAACTATGGCCACTGTTGTGGATTTTTCGGCTTGCCGAATAAGCCGCTTCACATCTATTCAATCAAGCCTTCGCAGGACTTCTTTCAACGTAGATTTTAAATGATGACCATGCGTTTCACCTAACCCATTTAATTAGAACAAAAATCGCAACTGGAACATAATCGATTCCTTTATTATCCTAAACACCTCAATCGGATTCCCTTCAGCCAATACTCTTCAAAACGTAGATGACTATTTCTAATCATTCCTCTTGATAGAGTCATAGAATAGCTACAGTGTAGAAGGAGGCCATTCGGCCCATTGAGCCTGCACCGACAACAACCCAGCCAAGCCCTATTCTCGTAATCCCACATTTTAACCTCGCTAATCTCTCTAATTTACACATCCCGGGACACTAAGGGGCAATTTAGCATGGCCAATGTACCTAACCCGCATACCTGTGGACTGTGGGAGGAAACCGGAGCACCCAGAGGAAACCCACACAGACACAGGGAGAACGTGCAAACTCCACACAGACAGTGACCCAAGCTGGGAATTGAACCCAGGTCCCTGGAGCTTTGAGGCAGGAATGATAACCACTGTGCAACTGTGCCGCCCTTAAGATAACTACAATGCTCTCTGTTCGCAATCATTTAACACCTTGATATCTTAGCCTTGCGAGGTTACCGAAGGTATGAAAGTAAGACGAATGGCCGATAAAAAGAACAAGACAGTACACCTCGTCTTAAAATGACTTTTGGTTTGAATATCCGCCAATCCAAACTTGTTTCAGACATAAATTTATTGCATTGAAAATATACCATCAGCGATGAATGCATTATGTTTGCATTTTGGTTGGTACTTTGCCCTGAAGACTTGGTGAAATGATTACAATTCACAGATGCATAACCATGGAATTCTACTAATTTGGTATTATTTGTCATTCGTGACCAGAGTCTCTCAGCACAACATTAAGATCTATTGAAACGGGAGAACATCGTCTGCAGCTCTCAGGCTCATATACATCTTGATAAGTTTTGAAAATTTGATGCATGTGCCAACAGCACCAATGTCCAAACGATCGATCTAAATAATTAAGACCAACCAAATAGTTGACCATTACTTGCATCATTGGTCCCCAAAGAGATCAAAATCAATAACCATGCATGTGTGCAACTTTTAGCCAGTTCTCCATCCAATTCATAACATTATCACGAATACTAGAGCTTTAAATCCTATCAACATTCGCTCTCTGTTGTGCAGTGCCAGATCTAAAGCTTTGTACATGACACTGAAATCAATGCTGGGCTTGGATCATGCACGGATTTCAGACTTTCTTCAAACATACAATTACATTTGTAATACATACTCTGTCCTCCCGTTCATAAATTCATGTTTTGCAACATTAAAATTATGGTCACTTCCAAAAACAAAATCATCGGTGATATCTCTATTGATCCTTCCTGCATCTGAGCTAGTACTAATGTCAAACTAATGGGTTTGTAGCTGATCAAATCGAAATTATTACCTTTTGCATGTAAAAAAATGAGGACAACATTAGCTTTCTTTCTGTCGATGAGAATCACGTACGGGTGCAACAAATTATTAAAAATGCATCCTAGAGATACGAACGGTGCACGTTCATCTCGTTTTGTACCTTTTGGTCTATATCACGGGAACTTCCTATCATCAGCTTCTAAAGTTTTGGGGAAAAAAAAGATTACTCAACATCATTGACGAAGGGAAAGCGGTTGATGTAGTTGAGATGGATTTTAGCAAGGCGTTCGATAAGGTCCCCCATGCAAGGCTTCGAGAAAAAGTGAGAGGGCATGGCGTCCAAGGGGCTGCTGCCCTGTGGATCCAGAACTGGCTTGCCCAAAGGAGGCAGAGAGTGGGTATAGATGGGTCTTTTTCTAAATGGAGGTCGGTCACCAGTGGTGTGCCCCAGGGATCTGCTCTGGGACCCTTGCTGTTTGTCATTTTCATAAATGATCTGGAAGAGGAAGCGGAGTGATGGGTTGGTAAGTTTGCCGACGACACGAAGGTTGGTGGGGTTGTGGATAGTCCGGAGGGATGTCAGAAGCTATGGAGGGACATAGATAGGATGCAAGACTGGGCGGAGAAGTGCCAGATGGATTTCAACCGAGATAAATGCGTAGTGGTCCATTTTGGCAGGTCAAATGGGATGAAGGAGTACAATATAAAGAGAAAGACTCTTAGTACTGTAGAGGATCAGAAGGGCCCTGGGGTCCGGGTCCATAGGACTGTAAAATCGGCCCCGCAGGTGGAGGAGGTGGTTAAGAAGGCATATGGTGTGCTGGCCTTTATCAATCGAGGGATTGAGTTTAGGAGTCCGGGATAATGATGCAGCTATAAAAGACCCTCATCAGACCCCACTTGGAGTACTGTGATCAGTTCTGGTCGCCTCATTACAGGAAGGGTATGGAAAAGACTGAAAGGGTGCAGAGAAGATTTACAAGGATGTTGCCTGGATTGAGTGGCATGCCTTATGAGGATAGGCTGAGGGAGCTCGGTCATTTCTCCTTGGAGAGACGTAGGATGAGAGGAGACCTAATAGAGGTATATAAGATGTTGAGAGGCATTGATCGGGTGGACTTTCAGAGGCTTTTTCCCAGGGTGGAAATGGCTGCTACGAGAGGACACAGGTTTAAGGTGCTGGGGGGTAGGTACAGGGGAAATGTTAGGGGGACGTTTTTCACACAGAGGGTGGTGGGCGAGTGGAATAGGCTGCCGTCAGTGGTGGTGGAGGCAAACTCAATAGGGTCTTTTAAGAGACTCCTGGATGAGTACATGGGACCTAATCGGATGGAGGGTTATAGGTAGGCCTAGAATGTAGGGATATGTTCAGCACAACTTGTGGGGCCGGTGGGCCTGTTTTGTGCTGTAGTTTGTCGATGTTTTTATGTTTCTATCGAATTCTAACTGATTGTCTGTTGGAGTTTGATGCACTTTTACATTTCGACTCCGAGGAACAACGACCGGATATTACAAATAGTGATGCAGGCTAACAAGTTAATTGACTAAGTTTGTGAAACTATTCAACTGCAGCAATCTTAGGGTCAAACTACGGTTTCTGTTTGCATGTATCGTATTAAAATACCTGTAGCATATTGTCATTTACATTGGCAAAATAGCTGATCTTTGTGACACCAAAGGAAAATAGGTTTTTTTTTTACTTGACAGCCTTTTTGAATATTGGTTTGATCACAATCGGCTTGCCATCTCTATGTGAAAAAGGAAAAAAAACAGGTTTCTGTGGAGGCAAGTAAAAATTAAACACAAGCACTTCGATTGTTACATACTGATCCGCAAACGCACGTAAGGTTATTGGCTGGAATTCTAAAACATAATCCCTGAATACAATTGCGAAATCAGGTCTCCAGTTTCATTTAAAATGCATCCTAAATTTAATACTCTATTCGCTGAAAGTTCATTGGATCTTATTGATGCATTTCTGGTCCTGATTTGTTCACTGAATTACCTCAGTGGTTTTACTATAAAATACAATTACTTACATATTCTTAACACCATGAGCGATTGCCCACAATTGACTTCTCATCTGTTAAGCAGGTCGATAGGCAATGGCAAACATAAACTCAATTGTTCATGTCAATTTTACACACTGACGGACAAAGTCAGAGAAACATATTGTGTTGCTTTTTAAAATCACACTGGAACATTGGAACATAGCACTTATGGAACATAGCACATCGCAAGTATAGGCTATGCAACTCGGCGAACCTACAATGCCATCGCACAAGATCATGGCTGATATGCTTTTGGTCTCGACTGCACTTTGCCGCCTATGACTCCCCTCCATCACCCACCACAATAACCTTTGATTTCCTTGCGTATCAAAAATCGTTCTAACTCTACCTTGAATAAATCCAGTAACCCAGCTTCCATTGCTTTCTGGCAAAGAGAGTTCCATGTAGTTATGAAACTATGAGAACAAACGTTTTCCTTATCTCCAACTTAAATGGTGAAAAATTGAACAGCCTGGTTCTCGTCTGTCCATGAGTGAAGACACCCTCTAGGTATCACCCATGTCAAATCGCCCCAGGATATTATGTGTTTTAATCAGGTCACGTTTCATTCTTCGAAACTCTAATATGTATAGGTCCAACCTGTTCACCCTTTCTTTATACAATAAGCCCCCTCTTAACAGGAATGAGTCAAGTGAACCTTCTGTGAGCTGCATCTAAAACAATCATATCTTATATTCCAAAAAGCAGATCAGAAATGTATACAGTATTTCTGATGTCTCACCAATGTCCTGTACAGCTCAACTAAGACATCCCTTCATTTATATTCAATTTCTTGTGCAATAACTACCAATGTTCCATCTGCCTTCCGAAGTACTTGTTGAACCTGAGCACGATCTTTTTGTAATGTATGTACTAGAACACACAGATCCCTCTGTGCCATCCAGCTGTGCAATCTCTGTCCATTAAAGTCACATACTCCTTCTTCCTGTCATGTCAGACAGGTTCATATGTTCGCGCACTGTACTCCATCTGCCAATTTTTTGTTCATTCGCATAGCCTCTATAAATACCTACACAGACTCTCTGCCTCCTTTTGACAACTTAATGTCTGTGTTCGTACCATTTGCAAATTTATATATCATGCATTCGGCCCCCTCATCCAAACCATTGGTGTAGGTGATTCACAGTACTAATCCCTATGGCACTCCAATTCGTGCTAACCTGAAGAAGGCCCATTTCTCGTGAGTCTCTCCTTCCTGCGAGCTTAACAATCATTTAGCCTTGCTGATATCTTACCCCATAAACGTTGTAATCATATAACCTGGAATAACATTTGAGGTGCCACTATATCAAATGACTTTCTGGAAATTCAACTACACCACATCTACGGGTTCCCCTTTATTCACCATGCCTACTGCATCCCCAGAAACTCGAATCATTTGAACTTCGCTGCTCTTTAGCAACCCAATGTTTGTTCTACCTAATGGATTACAACAATTGGCAGTGTGACACAATGGTTGGAACCGCTGTCTCACAGTGCCAGGTACTGGGTTCAATTCTGGCCTTGGGTGACTGTCTGTGTGGAGTTTGCACATTCTCCCCGTTTCTGTGTGGGTTTCCTCTGGGTGCTCCGGTTTCCTCCCACAGTCCAAAGAAGTGAGGGTTAGGTGGATTGGCTTTGTTAAATTGACCCTAATGTCAGGGGGATTGGCAGGGTAAATATGTAGGGTTACATGAACAAGGCATGGATGGGATTGTAATCGGTGCAGACCCTATGCACGGAATGGCCTCCTGCTGCACTGTAGGGATTCTATGATGATTCTATGATTCTATAAATTACCACATAAAGGATGCTAGGCTAATTGGTCTGTAGTTTCCCACTTTCTCTTTGGCTAATTTCTTGAATATAGGTGTTACATTGGCTATTTTCCAATCATCTGGGAGCTTTCCAACTTCTGAGCAATTTAGTGAGATTGTAAACAATGCATCTACTCTTCTGCAGCCACATGATAATGACAGTAGATTGCAGGCCATCTGGCCCTGGAGACTTGCCAGCCTTTCGGACTAATATTTCTTACGGCAGCATTTCTCTCGGGCTTGAATTGTTTTAGCATCAACCCTCCCATTCATCTGGGGATTTTCAAGTGTCCTGGGAAATTTTCTAAGACAGTGATAACAGACACAAAATCTAACTTTTCCTCATCTCAGTTTAAATGGTCTACTCCATATCTGAGAATGAATCCCCTGGTTCTTAGATTTCCAGACCGGGGAATACATTCTCTCTGCATCTAATCAGAATATCAGCCAGAAGGGATGATCTTAGATTTGAAGAACAGAATCTGGAATCTGTTTGATTGGAGCTAAGAAAGAGCAAGGCGAAACAAACATTGTCACAATTTGTTTATAGGCCAGAGAACAATAGTGGTAGTATGCGGCAGCGTGTTAATCAGATCATTAGAGACACGTATAGCACAACAATCATGGATGACTTTCATCTGCATATAGACTAGGGACTAGACAAATGAGTACCACTACTGTAGAAAATGCTTTCCTGGAGTGTTAAGAATGGATTTATAAAGAGGTATGTTTAAGAACCAATCAGAACTTGGCAGATAGAATATAATGTGGAAAATGTCAAGATACATACATTGTTAAGAGGAACAGATGCTCAGAGTATTTCCTAAATGTCTTCAAATTGGGATATGTAATGCACGAAAGGATTTGGATATCCTCATCAATAAGGCACTGAGTTTATATGCAGGTGCTGCAGGCAAATAGGAAGACTGATGGTATACCAACCTTTATCGTAGGAGAATGTGAGTACTGTATTGAAGTCTTGCTTTAACTGTATAGAACTTGATTAGAGCGTAGGTGTAGCCCCTTTGCCTTCGGAAGATTTTTTTGATATAGTGGAAGTGCAACAAAAGTTCATCAGAAGGGTTCCCACATGGCAGGACAGCCCCGTGAAGAGATACGGGGGAGATTGGGCCAGTAATCTCTTGATTTGCGTAGAAAGACTGGTGATGCCAGTGAAGCCGACAAAATACGAATGGATGCGCAGAGGAGATGCAGGTAACATATTTTTCCCTGATTGTGTGGTGTTTAGGAACAAGGGAACACAATTTCAAAAAAGAGGAAAAAACCATTTAGAGCCGAGATAAGGGGAAATATAAGAGGGTTGTGATTTTTTGGAATTCTCCGCCGCAGACGTATTGAACTCAGAGACTGAAAGATCTATAAATGGCAAGAGATAAAATGAAACGTGGATAATGTGGGGAAAGAAGCATTGAAGTGGCAGATCGGCCATGATCATATTAATTGAATGGGCAGGCTTGATGGGCCGAATGGCCTTCTCCTGTTCCTATTTTCCTGTGACCTTATGTTCTCATATTCATTATTCAACCATGGAGGGTGCATTCTTCTTACTGAGTCGTTCTTTCTCACTGCAATAAATTACTTCTTTGAGTTATGTAAGTTTCCTTAAAATCTGCCATTTCGTCTCCAGAATCTTAGCATTTAGCCTCGTCTCCCAATTAAATTTGGCTGCATCTGCTTTCCTCGCCTCGTTCGTCAGATTTTAAACTCAGGTCTTGGGTTCACACTTCTCTCCTTCAAGCTGGAGATGAAAAAATAACATGATTGTAATGGAGCCCAGAGGCTCCATTACAAATAAATCTTTGATTACTCTTGTCCAATTACAAGTCTTTGAAACTACAATGTTGCCTGGTTACCTCTGGAAACTGCTGCGTTAAATAAATTGCCCAGAATGCATTCTATGAAGTTAGATTCCAAGTTACCTTTGCGAATCTGATTCGCCTAACCTATGTGTGGATGAAATTCACCCATGATGATTGTGGTAGTTTTCTGACACCCCCATTTAATATTTCTTGTATATTCCATCGTACTGTTTAGCCACCGGTAGGGGACTGTAAATTACACCCCCCTCCCCCCGCCCCCCCCCTCCCCCCATGTTACCTCGATCACTTTTTAATCCTGATCTCTATCCGAACTGATAATACACCGTTAGCTCGGTTGACTGTACAGCTAGATTTTGATGCAGACCGACGCCAAGAGCACGTGTTCCATTCCCGCACCGGCTGAGGCCCACCTTCTCAAGCTTGACTCTCGTCTGAGGTGTAATAATCCTCAGATTAAATCACCACTACTCTTCCCTTTGAATGAAGATTGTGGTCAACTGCGACAATGGTGACTTCATCGTTAACCTCTACTCTATCACCTCGTTCTTTCCCCACACGTGATTCGTTCCATCTGCTATTCCATGTTAAACTGTCTTCACCACCCTGGTTCATCCACTCCCTAGAGCATTCTTCCTAACACGGTTCTGGTGAATGTCGTCCCAATGGTTAAGATCCCATTTTCTCAAGTACTGGTGTCAATGCCTCCTAGATCTAAACACATCTTTTCCAGATTCTGGGCTACGTATTCAATTCTCTACTTTTGTTTATCGTGCAAAAAGTTGCTGGTGGCTCGAGGCATGCTCCAGAGATAATTACGTTTGTAATTCGCATTTGAATCTAAAGTCTATCTGCTCAGAATCCTAAGCAGTAACTATTCGCTATTACTTGTTTTTAGTACCTTCATGGATCTCCCAATGGATGTTCCTGTCCAGTATTAAGCAAATGTCCCGAACGCTGGCAAAAAGCCAGGCAACACAACCGTTTGCATTCATGTTCTCAGATAAAGACTGTGTCTATCACCCTGATTACACTGTGTCACACAACCTTTATATTCTTATTAACTTCGCCAGTTTGAATGGCGTCTTAATCATATGGTCATTTTCGTCATTCACCTTATAACTTCCTACTTCATCCACAAAAGCTGCAAAAACTTTGACTCTGTTGGCAATTGCAAGTGTTTTAAAGTCGGAGGTCAGCATGCTTTATAGCGGTTATGGCTTACTACAATTGTGTCTTGTTCATTTGGTGAAATTGTGATTGCGCTTGAGATTGATCAATCGTGTTGAGTTTGTTGAAATCCATAACTTAACACAATAATTACCTTTGGGGAAACGATTCTCTTCAGAAGCGTGGTCTAGTCTATCCCCTCAAATATATATTTCTATTTTATTACAACCTTTCTTCTTAATCAGTGCTTTACTGAAGGACTCTTTACTTATCACACACAAACATAGGCATAGATCTTATCTCAAAACAAATTCCGTCTGAAAGCATTTCTCTCTTCATTCGTCAGCTTCCTTCTATTTCAGACATGTTCTAAGTTAATATTTCCAAACCATAAGGGGGTGGGTCAGATGTGTAGCATGTCGCTAATTTCAACTATGAGTCTATGATTCTATGATTCTATGAACTCCAAAAATGTGTTTGCTTCCCTGGTTACTGGTGTTGGCGATTATTTATTCAGGTATTTCCACTTGTCTTTTCAACTTGTACAAAATGCGTTGAACGCTGGAAATCTACATTTTTCGTTTGAATATGTATATATTATTTTTGGATATCATTGATTTTTTTTCGCTTCCCGCGACGCATTGCTATGCGCGTTCCGAAGTTAGTTGGATTAACGGCACGATTATGTCTTATTAACGTCAAAGACAATTGCACAATCGGATGATAGAAATAACAACGCCGTTTTCAAATAAGGATGGCAATGGCCAATTGATCAGTCTCTTGGACTGATTCAGGATAAGTCCCAGGGTATTTTGGAGCTTCTAAACTTGATTTAGGTGAACTTAGCATTTCTCTGCACTACGTTCCAAAACATTCGGTTACCAATACTACTATAAAAGTTTGATGTGAAAATTAAGCCTGTTGTATACTTTATGCATGTAATACTGGTTACAATTAATATTCCTAACAGAGGCCTGAACATCGATGTTGAAATATGACTGTAGCATTATTTATCAACAACCTGTTAAATGCACACGGGAAGTATCGTCAATTGTATATTCTGTGCGACCTTGTTAGTAGATATAAGCCGCATAGATAAAGCAAAACAAGATAACAGACAATTTCGTATTCAATGTAGAAATTAACCGTATCTGCTAAATATCATTTAACATAGGCAAGCACAGTTTGATAGACTTGGGTAAGAATAACAGCATATGCCTGCGTTGCCGAAGTGCGTGACCAAGGACGGTCAGCTGCTGAAAGGCGTGTGAGCATTTGGTTATCTGATCATGACCATAAAAAATAAATGACGCGAATTTGAAATTGTGCTGGATATATCAACAGATCAAATAAGTGCGGCAACAGTACATTTCGGACGATGTCGTTTCGCCCCGAACTGACTCCAAAGGGCAGGCGGCGCACCAGCCACATATCATGTGAAATGCTCCTTGCCTGATCCAATAAACCTTCAATTTCTATCCGTGAAGGCACGTGCAATTCAGAATGTTCTCCCGTAATCTGCTCTTCACATGAGATGAATTTCAAGAGAAGTGAGGTAGCATGGCAGGGCAGTTACAAAACAGGGCAGTCAGATCTCAGCAGGGGACATGAACCTATTATAAGCGGTGCAGTTACTGCTTGCAATATGTCATACTGTCTGTTCAAAGGAAATCATCCCCAATTCGCACATCCATGATTATTGTCAGCATGTTTTATGTTTGTCGTGTATCTAATTGCTGTCGCGTGTATTTGCTCATGGATGTTACAGATGCGCAGAAGAGAGTGTCCCAAGTCCCTGAAAGTGCCAATGTGATAGAAGGCGGAAACATTACGTTCTACTGTGCTTTCCCTTTTTACCGTGATAATACCGACTTGAGTATCCATTGGTGGAAATTAGGAGAAGAGCAATTTTTGCCGTCATGTGAAGACAACAGAACACGAACCTTGAAAAAAGGAGAGGCCACTTTACAGCTGCTGAATATTAGCAGTGGTGACTCAGGAGTTTACTACTGCGGAGTGAAACATTCTGACAGTGTGATTGCAAATGGGACAGGATCAAAGCTCGTTGTCAACGGTAAGTGGAATGTCTACATAAACATATTCACCAGACAGAGACATACACATACACACACAAAAGCCAACCACATGCTGGGTAAGATTTTTTTCTGAATTATACTTTGAGGACTCATATACTATACTACTTGGAATCAAGGCTAAAATTATTTTCAATACCTATATTTACGTAGATATATTCCATGCACTAAATGAACGAGAAGTGTATCATATTGTTTTCTGGATTTAGTTAAACACAGTGGCACAGTGCTTAGCACTGCTGCCTCACAGTGTCAGGGGTCTAGGGTTCATTCCCGGCTTGGGTCACTGTCTATGCGGAGTCTGCACGTTCTCACGTGTCTGCGTAGGTTTCCTCTGGGTGTTCCACTTTCCTCCCACAGTCCGAAAGATGTGCTGTTTAAGTGCATTGACCATGCTGAATTTCCCGGAATGTATCTGAACAGGCGTCAGAGTGTGTCGGCTTGGGGATTTTCATAGTAACTTAATTGCAGTGTTAATGTCAGCTTACTTGTGATACGAATAAAATAATTAAATATATTTTAGCGAGGGTGACTGTTCGACTTTTAATGGTAAAACTTAATCATTTCAGTCTTATGACAAATTAATGCAGATAATTCCTAGATTCCCGACAGTGCAGAAGGAAGCAATTCGAATTTGCACCAACTCTTCGGCAGAGCAGCCCACGCAGATCCTATCTCCGCAACCTCATGTATTTACCTTGCTAATTCGCACATCTTGGGACACTTAGCGGCAATTCAGCGGACGTTCGCACAATAGCCAAGGCCGGAATCGCACTCGGGCCGTTCGTGCTGTGAGGCAACAGTGCTAACCACTTACCACCGTGCCGCCCATAGGGGCACTCACTCAGAATGACAGACATGACAGATTTGTTACAGCGCAGAATGAGGCGATATGACTCGTCGTGCGATCACCAGCTCTTTGATGAGCAATACACGATTGCCATTTTCCCTCCTTGTCCCTACACCCTTCTGTTTCAAATAGCAATCTGACTCTATTTTGAATGCTGTGATTGAACCTCCCTGCGTCAAACGTTTTCCTGCGTGAAAGAATTGAATCATCCCCTGCGTGAAAAAAATGTCGTCGTGTCGGTTTTGCTTATTTTACGAATTACTTTCAATTTGTCCCACCTCTTTTTCCAACCTTTCATTAATTTAAGGGTTTTTCTTGAAATACTCTGTTCAGACCATTGATAATTTTAAATACCTCGATCAAATCTCATCTCAGTGTTCTTTTTGCTAAGGAAAACAGTCCAGACATTTATATCATCTTAAATGAAATTCCTCAACCCAAGAATCGTTCTCGTGAATCTTTTCCGCACTCTCTCCAATGTCTTCATATTTTTCCTAAGCTATGGTACCCAGAACTCAACATAATATCCATCTGAGGTCGCAACGATGCCTGAGACAAGTTCAACGTATGTACCTTTTTCTTCTATTCTATGTCCTTATTAAGAATGCCTTAGATACTATATATTTTATGTACACCGCTCTCATTCCGCCATCGTCAATGACTTAGGCATTTATATATCGATCTTCCTCTGCTCCGGTGTCTGCATCAGAGTTGTACCCTTTATGTTCTACTACCAATGTAAATGAATATTTCTCTTCATTGACGCTCATCTGGCAGCCACCTACCCTTTCCACAAACTTCTATATGCCCGGTTTAAGGTTCCTAATTATCCTTCTGAAACGTCACATTACTTCATATTTGTGTTTGATCCGCAAATGGTGAAATAGTGCCCTGTACACCAAAACCTGTGTTATTAATGCATATAGTGTCCCAACACTGACACGCGGGGATCTCGAATAACAATGTTTCTCCTGCCTTAAAAAAAAAACAAAATCAACTAGTTTTCCCTGTTTCTTGTTACTCAGTCAATTCTGTATCCATGTTGTTACTTTCCCTTTTATTACAATAGATATGAGTTTGTTCACAGGTCTGTTATGCAAAAGTATTACAATTGTTTTTGCATATCCATGTGCACCACTTCAACAAAATTTCACTCATCAACCCTCTCTTACTTCTTAAAAAAATCCAGGAAGTTCGTTACACACGATTTTCCCTGACAAAATCCGTTCTGATTTTCTTTCTAAATTTACCACAGTTGAACTGCGTTATTGTGTTTGGAAGTTTTCCCTCCACGGAAGTTCAACTGCAAGGTCAAGAGTTGTTGGAATGATCTTTCAACTAGTTTTTGAACAAATGTTCAATTCGCAAATTTCTAGCCTTCTGCCACCATTCCTGATTTGAGAAAGAATGGAAAATTATAACCAGTGCATCTGCCATTTCCCCTCACACCTATCTCAGTATCCTTCCATACATCTCATACTGCCCTGGTGCATTTAAATGTGACAGTCTACCGAATCCACCTTCTTTATCAATCTTAAATCCTTATGGTGTATGAATAATCACCAATTTCCTCTCTTTAATTCCTCAGCCCCTCCCTCTCTGGTCTCCAAGCACAAATTCCCATTTTGGCCCGCAATCAGTACAACTCCTCTTTTACCAAACTTATCTTATTTATATGCCTACACAATACATTTGTATTCCTTCTATTTGATCTGCCAGTCTCTTTTCACACTTCTTCTTTGCTTCTGTTGATTTGCTTTGTCACTCCACGTCTGAACTTTTTATATTCAATCTGGTTCTCCATTATATTACCCACCTGACATCTGTCATACGCGTATAATTCTTTTCAATCTTCATCTTAATCTCTGCCTCTGTTGTCATCCAGGGAGCAGCTTTAACATATATTTCCATTTCGAGGGGATATTGGATGACACTGCACGATCTAACATTGCTTCGAATGTTTGATGAGCTTTTCTTTCCTGGCAAGCTTTGATCCACTTTATTTTGTCCAGATTAATTCTTTTCCATTGACGTCAGATTTCTGACAGTTAATTAATCTTAATTTAAATTGTTATTTTCTTTTTTCAATTGCCAATCTAAACCTTATGTAGGGGCCTGAAAAAAAGGATAAATGAAAGAAAAATGAAAAGAGTGTGTTTTCTTGAAATGTGGGTACATTTAATGAAAAAGACATTTACCATTGTTCTTTGTTTTCTTGTGAGTTTCAATATCCTGTTTACTGGGCCAAGTACCGTGAACAGAGACTGTTCGTTTGAGTGATGTAAACTAAGCCAATCCGTTTTCTAGAGAGCTGCACTTTAAGCCAATCAGATTACTTGGGGGAGGGAAAAAGAAAAACGGCGGGAGGCAGAGGAAGCCGGAGTGGGCAGACTGGGAAAGAGGAGCTGTTTCCATGCGGTAAAAACCCAGTTTTAACGTCGAGGCAAATAATATTTGTAGACTAATATACTTCACAGTATGGCACACATATTGCTGTGCAGTTAAAGCTCGTGGTTATCGCAGTTTAGTAACTCGTTTTTTTTCCAGTTTGAAGTGAAAGGCAGCAAGATTTAGTCCTGTTTGTTATTTTCATTACTGTTGAGTAAAAGTGTAAAGCTTGTACTCTCAAGCGTCGACGTTTATGCTGGAAACCGCCGGTGAGGGACAGTCAGCTATAAACGCTGGGCGTAGTTTTCACTGAGAAGACGGAGAGAATGAGGATTAGCTGAAGCTAACTTGCTAAGTAGCACTGCCAAGGAGGACAGACTTCAGCGCACTGGACCTGTGCCACTCCACAGACAGCTTGCTGCATTTTGTTTTCCTGCTGCATCATCTTCCCGCTCGCAGACCCTTCTGGACTGTGTGTGTCGTGGTTGCGTGAGTAACTGGAGACGATACCATCAGACACTGAACGGTATCAGCAGTGTGTTGTTGAGGGCGTGTTTTCTTCATATGTGCACCAACGCATGGGCCCCAATGTTTATAATCCAAGCGCTTGGTAATATTTTGAACATTTCTCAGGGTTGAAACTAATTGAAAAATCTTTAGTTTGGGACTCTTTACCTGTTTTATGAGACGCAACAATGCAAGAAAATAAATTTATTTTTGTTATTCCTTTTGCATGGTTGTCCGGAACCTTTTCTTATTATAAGGGTTACATACTTACCAGTTTAGGAGGCACCAGGCTATTATTAATAGGTTATTACTCTAGATTGCAACTGCATACACTAATCCTTTTCATTCACTCCTGTACTGACATTTATTGGTAAATAGGAAATTTAGCCTCGCTCAACACCAACTCTAAAAACTCAGGATCCGGTTAATTGAACATTTACATAGTAGCCCCCTATAACATCAAGCACATCCCAGGTATAGCTTTACTTAACTCAGCTGGTCAGAGCATATAGTTGTCAGCACGGGGTTACACTTATGATAAAACAAAAACTTCCACAACAGTCCAAAGATGTGCGGGTTAGGTTGATTGGCTATGCTAAAAAATGCCCAGTGTCCTGAGATGCGTAGGTTAGAGGGATTAGTGGGTAAAATATGTAGGGATATGGGGGTAGGGCCTGGGTGGGATTATGGTCGGTGCAGACTCGATGAGCCGAATGGCCTCTTTCTGTACTGTAGGGTTTCTATGATTCTATGATTCTATATTCTTTGACTGATATTTGATCCTCTTGTTCCACCTCATTTACAAAGGAAGTTCCCACATCCCGCTACTATCATAGGAATGGAAACATACTGTTGCAGAAAATTGCCCTCAACACACTCTATGGACTGTTGCCCCTCTTGCCCCTTTGTACTAACTCTATTCCAGTTTATATTCCGATAATTGAACTCCCTCATTATAAACTGCTATTTAATTCTTGCACATAACTTTGATTTCTTCACAATTTTGTACCTCTACATACCGTCAACTCGTTGGTGTCCTCTGGGTTACATCGAAAAATATACTTGCACCGCCTTTAGCTCGAGCAAAATAAATTATTCACTTAACCACTTTATGATATCCTCCAGGATTGCAATATTTTGCTTAATCAATACCATCACGCTTCCCCTTTCTTTCATATTATCCCCGAACAGTTGTACTAAATACGTAACACCAAACCATTCCCTTTGTGTCAGGTCTCTGTTATGGCCACAACAGCAACCTGCACCTGCAATTTACTAATTTTATGAACTGTGCTCAGCATACTTAGATTCATGCACATTAGTCAGTACTTAGACTCTTATTTTCTCTCTTACTCATCATTTCTTCTCTACTTCTCTTTATCACCTCAGCATTCAACTGTGAAAATTCCTCCTTGTTCCCACAACTTCAGTAAGTTAATTTTAACATTTCCCAATAGCACTCGCAAATCGTCCCGCAAGAGCATCAATCACGGTGCTGAATAGATGCATTCCATGTGACCTATAGAAGTAACGATTCTTCACTGCATTTTCAAATTAGCCTCCCGTTTACCCTTAATTCAGCGCTGTATCTGAATTTGAATTTGTTACATCTTTTACCTGCACATTTCTTAAAAATATCAAATTCAGATGTCTGGTGTGCGGTGTGCTGTTGTGAACAGCATTTCAGCAAATTCATCATGATTCAATCTTTATTTCACTCAAAAAATGTAGCCCTGTAATATATGAAGAATTTCACACCACATTTGAGATTGAATGTTTTATATGTTTCGTGTATCATGTTGAAATTATTTATTTGATAAAATAATTTCAAATTCTTCCATCCTGTTTTATCTTGCATTTATAGATGTTCCATCACTAATGACGATATTATTCTTTAGCTCATCTAGTGTCTCACTATAAATTTCAATCCGGTAATCAATGGCATATATCTTTAATTTGTTGTGGTTTGTAAGATCAGCATGGTCTGTTAGTCACACAGTCCATAAAAGTCAAATGCTTATCTAAATGAACCTCTCATTTGCTCCGTACAAAGTATTCATTTCGCATCGATGCTGATCCAGCATCGAGTTTTCATCATCGAGTTTTCCTCTCTTTTGTAACTTGTTCCACAGTTCCCCCAACTCCACTACGGATTCACTGGCGTGAGATTGAACGTAATGCATCGGCTTTTCTGATTCTTCTGTGTAAATCAGCTGAATTTTACCCTGGGAATATATCTATTACTTGGTATAAGAATGACGTGAATGTTGGGATCGGGATAAGCACAGTCCTACAACTCAATATTAGGGGTCCATACGAATTTTCCAGCACTCTGGAAGAAGCACATCCTGTTAAAAACGCGACTACGTACACATGCGAATCATCTCATCTCAGCGTTCGAATGGCCGTCGCCTACCGATTTATTTTAAATAACACTGGAGTTACAAAAAAAGTTCAGACGAATGAAAAAGGGCAGTTCATGAATAAATATTTTCATTTGATAAGAATTTATCTTAGGGCTAAAAATAATAAGATAATATTCGTACCTAGATTTTGCTTTAACTTCTGCAAGTCATTGACAAGACCAACAATTATTTCCTATTCCTGTTTCTCTCCAAAGATTTTGTGCACATACTTTTGAAGTGTTGCAATTTAGCTCGCCAACGTCCATCCACAATGCTGTACTGATAGAAACTTTCAGGTTTTTGACTAAACTCCAGTGAAGGGATATTGATGTATTTTCAAATTTTGATGGGCAACAGAAGGACTTCAAGTCGTTTCCTTCGTCCCATGAGGCGAGAGTTTTATCATTGAGGCACACCTGATGTCTAATATCATGGACAATCCTCGCCATTTTTCCACATTCTTTTCAAAACACATCAGTGACATTTCAATATTTAATGGAACAATAATGTGGATTTATTAACTAACCATAGCTAAAGCTGTCAGCAAATCAGTTTTATGTTAAAAGTTACTTCCTTAAAATCTGGGCTACGTTAATGCATTTGCTCTGTTCGGGAATAGAAACCAGTAGGCAGGAATACTGATCTGACAATGATAGGTTGAAAATCTAACTTAAGTTACAAAATGCTGTAAATAAAATTCGGGCTGCAGTAAAAGTCACCATGTTGTATTGTAGAACCAGCAAAACAGGCTAACCAAAATTGGGAATTAATCTGGGAAACATATTTTGTACTTCATTCTTGGTACGGTGCAATGTATCATTCGTTCAATGCTAAATTGCTATCATGATCTCTTTGAGTATTGTTCATGGGCAGTGAAGAAATCGGCCTTTCAAAATTGCAGTATTAAAATTGCCTTATGCATATTGAACTAGGAATTGAAATTGAAAAGAAAGACTAAAGTCTGATGCCATGCTTAGCAGTCGTTTTATTTTTAATGGAACTCAATGACAGTGAAATTTTGAAACGATGGTAGGCGAGACTGAAGGGTGGGAATGAAAACACTGGTAGAACCTCAAGTTTTATTTCTAATATTCATTTTACAGGAGATGACAATGTACTGTGGTACACACAAGTCTATGGATCCACAGGAGGTGGAATCATGATTCTATTGTGCGTGATAATTTTGAGGAAGATACATCCAGTAACAAAATGTAAAGGTAGGAAATAATGCAATTGATTTCATTTCCAATGGAACCTCCTTATATTTCGTTGATAAGATGAGGGCATACCGGGAAGCATTGAAGTAAGCTAATATGCTTGTCCAATTGGCTGCCCTCCAAACTCATATTAATAAATTGGAGCACGAAACACATAGAAACATAGAAACCCTACAGTGCAGAAGGAGGCCATTCGGCCCATCGAGTCTGCACCGACCACAATCCCACCCAGGCCCTACCCCCAGATATTTACCCACTAATCTCTTTAACCTACGCATCCCAGGACACTAAGGGGCAATTTTAGCATGGCCAATCAACCTAACCTGCACATCTTTGGACTGTGGGAGGAAACCGGAGCACCCGGAGGAAACCCACGATAAACGAGTGCAGAACTGAGGGATTGATTTCAGATAATAACCTGAACTAAGATTTCATCTACTGGATGAAGTGTATGTAAAATATTCTATGGCGCTGTTTGAGAGAGAGCCAGAAAAGTCTCTCGGCCGCCTTTCAAACGTTTAGCTCCAACCTGACAAGGACAGGTCAATTTAATTGCTTATTTATCACATCACTGCATGTGAGAGCTTTCTGTGCTCAAATAGCGGCAACATTTCCTTGTATCAAAATGCAAATTAAATTTCTAAAGTATTTATTCGGCAGTGAAGCATGTCAGGGCGCCTTAGCACCATGAGAACCAAAATTTAAATGTAGTTTATTTCTGCTCCCTTGTAAACGGATACGGTTTATTTTGCCTAATGACACCAAGCCACTCTGGAAATTTTGCCTCCGAGTTTGTTACGCTGCAGCGAGGGGCAGAGATTTCCTTCACTTCGTGGGAACTAGTTTCTCGTTTTGAATTTAAAAAGTTCATATTTGTTTGGAGTAATTTGATGGTTCTATTTCATACAAAGTGCATGCCCATTAGGAGATCAGCTAAGATTTATTACCTAACTTCAGGCTTTAAGTTTATTACTGGTAAAAGTCGCTTCATCACATGGAACTTCACAGGAATTGAAATCAAAACTTTGACTAAGGCCTGAGATGGGAATTTGAGTAATGGGACTACCTAATAAGTTTTTGCTTGTTTAACAGAACATTACATTTTAAAAAATTCATTCGGGGGACATGGACGTCGCTGGCTGGCCAGCATTTATTGCCTATCTCTAGTTGCCCTTGAGAAGGGCATTACATTATACTGTCTATTAAACCTAACCTGGGATGGGTTTGGATTATTGGGCAAGCATATTAACAAATAGATAATGGGAACAATTTAATTTTATACTATGACCAGGAGAAGTGAATTCCATGGAGAGAACAGAACACCCCAACCAATCAGGTAAGTGTTATTATTCATTCCGTATTAACATAAAATTGGCGATGAGATTAAATATGAGGTGCTTTGGTAGATATAACTATCTATGATGCTGAAATGTCTCACATTACTTCAGAAGGGAAAACTGTTTCAAAATACATTTTCAAACATGGGCAAGAAAATTCTCCGTTTTTCTTTCCAAAATGTATTGTTGGCTCCACATATCGTTCTGGATGTTTCCCTCAGATGCACGTAGAACAATTCTAATGCAGGCAGTAGCAATAACGTAAAGTTTAATGTACAGACATGCCGACATATGCACCGGCAAAACACATTCAGGCATTGTTTGGCCTTTGTGCAAAGGACCTACTGTGCATATCCTTCCATTTAAATCTGTTCAATAAGCTTTCTTCTCCAGCATCATATGGAAATATTCTTCGCAAAGTGATACATGACGTCCGACATGACTGTCACAAAGTTAAGCTGACTTCGTCCATCTGTCTCGACGTGTATGCCGGTCATTCACCGTCGTCTGGCTTTTTCACACTACATACTCTGGTACAATTTGTTTCGATTGAAACATAACTATAGACTCAATTGAAGTGTCTTCTCTTGGCACTACTGCATCATTATCTCCGTTGACCTCAAGGATCTCGCCTCGTCCCCACATCCGCACCCGTCTCTCACCAGCATGTTGGTGCCCTCTTTTTAGGTCAAACCAAATAAACAAACTCAGATTAAATCAGGACAAAGTAAAAGGGGCAGCTCCCCAAAAAGGAGGGGGAACAGCCCGAACAGAAATCAAAGTACAAAGGAAACTTAAAAACATCAAATTAAAATGTGATTATTAGGGTCAATAATGCACCCCAACCCCTGTGGTGCCCAGCGGGCGCGGAAGGCGTCAACCGCACCCGTGGACACCGCATGCTCCCTCTCCAGGGAAACCTGGCCGCGAACGTAGCCGCGGTAGAGGGGAAGACAGTCAGGATGGCCGGCCCCCTCGATCGCCCGCTGCCTGGACCGGTAAATGGCGCGTTTCGCCAGGCCCAGGAGCAGGTCCACGAGGAGGTCGCCATCCCGACCCTCCCCTCTCCGCACCGGGTGTCCGTAGATCAGGAGCGTGGGAGTCAAGTGCAAGCAAAACATCAATAAAAGGTTATTCAGGAAAACATAAAGGGAGTGCAGCCTAAGACACACAACATAGACATGGTCCACGGACTCCACAAGGCCGCAGAAAGGTCAGTCTTCGGAGCCCGTGAACCAGTGAATCCTACAGTTGTGCGGAACTGCTGCATGCATCACCCTCCACCCCAGGTCCCCGACGTAATTGGGGGAGATTCCTCCGTAGAGGGACCTCCAGCGGGGACCAAACCAGCATGTTGGTGCAAACAACAGAAATATAACGTCAGCTTGAATAAGTATACTGGGGATACCCGACAATTGTTTCTTATTCTCGGCTTCGCTATTTGGCCTAAACTGTTACGCTGCCTTTCCGAATTCCAATACAGGATTCAATGAATCACATTAAATATTGGGAAAAAAACAAAGTCCCAAGATGTGCGAGTTAGGCTGTTTTGTCATGCTAAATTGGCTCTTAGTGTCAGGGGTTTAGCAGGGTCAATAGATGGGATTACAGAGATACGGCCTGGGTAGGATTTTTGGTGGTGCAGACTTGATTAGCCGAATGACTTCACTTTGCACTGTAGAAATTCCATGATTCTGTAATTCTATGAAGTCAATGATTTCATGCTGAACTGCAGTCTTTGGTCCATAGCAGCCAAATTGATCTGTCTGCCTGCCCACTGTCTGTGGTCGAACCAGACTGTTTTCACATTTGCTATCATACTTCTCTCCAGGATGAGCTTCCAGCCACATATCAAAATCATCGCTAACAGTGCCTGTTTAGACCTTCGCAAAACCAATTGATTCCATACCTGCCTCAGCCCATCTGCTTCTGAAACACACCACTTTCTTTATGAACAGGAGACTTCCAATACATCTGTAACTAGCCTCCCACTTTCCAACAATCATAAATTTGAAATCATACAAATATCTGGCTCTATTGATCTTATTCTCACTGAGCCTCATTCAGCCATCAAGGTTTGGAAACAGATCTATGATACCTCTTAGTTAAGCAATACTTCGATTTTAAAATTCTCACTTATGTTTGCAAATGCCTCCAAGACCATCGGCCGGATGTATTGGTAATCTTTTCCTGTTTCACCGAAGTGCTCTGAACTATTTGCTCTCTTCCCAGTCTGGTCCGTTGACTATCACTGATTTTAATCTCTTCATCATTATTGATCATTCTTCAGCAGTGAAGTCGGAAATTATACCTCTGTAGGCTGGTATGAGTCAAAAATACAGTCAGGCTTTATTCTCACAAGCTTATGGGAGAACTTGACCCCTTGAAAGCGGAAGCCAAAGTTCTCACTGAACACAAGAAGCATGGATATTTATACATCAGGGTTCCCAATACAAGTCATGAAGCAAAGTCCAGTTAACAGTCCTTGATCGTAAATTATAGTTCCTTTAACAGCTTCTGATAGTCTTTGGATCATGGTTAGAAACCATCTGGTATCCTTGGGTCATAAAGCACAATTCTTCTGGTCGTTGCAGTCAAGGTGTCACCTCTGGTCCCCTGCTCTTCCCGCAGCGTTTCCTTTGAAGTGACTGAGTGACTGAGTGCAACTGTCCCAGTGGGAGTCCTCCTTCAAACGGCCATTCTCGCACTCTACCATTTGGTCGCTGCTTCCTCTGCTTAAATCATAGACAAGCCTACGGAAAGAAAGACTTACCCCCTAACATCTATATTCAACTGTCTGTTTTATCAGAATGATATAAACAAGCGAGGGAACCATGAACAAATGGCTGATACTAAAGTAAAAGATGAAAGACATGAACAAATGGCTTATGCTACTACCAGGAGCAATATAAAAAAGGGATGACTAGCCACAAGTAAACGATATGTTTATGATACATTCCAGATACAAAGTTCAACCTTTTAGGCACAAAATACATAGAGTACAAAAAAAAACATTAACCCTTTCCCTTCTTCAAGCAGCTAAGATTAAGTGCTCTTGAATTCCTTCCCTAAACGTCCACAATTTTCCAAACATATTTCTGTCTTTTATTCTCTAATGTTATGAGGGCATACCTGGCCAAGCCAGCATTTATTGCCCTTTCATAATTGTCATTCAAAATGTGATGGTGATCTGCTTCTTGAGCCGCTGCAGTGCAAGCAGTGTACGTACATCCACAGTGCTCTTCAGGAGGAAGTTCTAGGATTTCGTGCAGTGATAGAAAGGAACGCGATACATTTCCAAGATTATGTTGATTGACTTGGTGGGGTACATCCAGGTGGTGTTCCCAGGTAGCTGCTGATATTTTCCTTCTTACTTATTGTGGTCATGGGTTTTGATGGTGATGCCTAAACATCTTTGCTAAGTTCCTGCAGTACATCTTGTAGATGGTGCATACTGCTGCCAGTGTAAATGGTTGATGGTTGTTTGTGGATGGGGTGCCAATCAAGCGGGCTGTTTTTTCCCAGATAGCATGGAGATATTTAAGCATTGTTGTGCTCTCATCCGGATAAGTGGAGAACATTCCATGACAGTCCTGACTGGTGCTATGGAGGTGTTGGACAGGCTTTTGGGAGTCAGGATGTGATTTCCTCCAAGCAGGATTCCTTACCTCTGATCCACTCTCGTAGTCACAGTATTTATTTGTCTACTGCAGCTCAATTTCTGGGCAATGCTAATCCCCAGGTTGCTGATAGTGGGGGGATTCAACAATGGCAATGCCATTGAATGTCAAGGTATGATGCTTAAATGCTCCCTTGTTAGAGATCGTCATTATTTGGCACGTGTCCCGATTTTTAAAAATTCCTTCATGGCATTTGGACGTTGTTGGCCGGGCCAGCATTTATGGCCCATCCCTCTTGCTATTTAAGAGTGAATCACATTGCTGTGGGTCTGGACTCTTATGCAGACCAAACCAAATAATGACAATAGATTTCCTTCTCTAAAGGACATCAGTGACGATATTTATGACAATTGACCAGGGCTTCATGTTCATCATAATACTTTTAATTGCTGATTATTATTGAATTCAAATTTCACCATCGTCTTGAGATTCGAACTTGGGTTCCCAGCCCATTAAGAGGGTTCTTGGATTACTAGTAAAACAACAATACCACCACGCTACTGCTTTCCCTACTTGCCAACTGCCAACCAAGTCTGGATGTCGTCCTTAAGGATGGTGCCTCAATCTAACTTAGTCCCAATAATTATTTGTAATCAGTTTCATATTTTGTTTACTAATACTTCTGTAAAGTGCTTAAGAATATATAATTGCATTCAAATTACCTTATAAATGCAAGTTTTTGTTATGCCCCTCCAAACAGCACGAAGAGATAACTTACATGACGATAATGTATTTTACCTATGTACGATGTGTATTGGAAAGAAAGTATAACATATAATGAACGAATTACATGCAGTTAAATTTGAGAGACGTAAGGAAACCAATTTTAACTGGTAGCATTTCAGTTTGCTCCTCGGGATTTAGTATTACAGTTTGTTCCGTTCGTTGTACAATGCACAGCCAACAGTATGAATCCGCTAATGAAGACACCAGATAACATTAATCATTTTACAATTAATTCAGAGATCAGAAAATGAGATGGCTCCTTACGTTGCATTAACCTTTGACCAGGTCAATGAAAACTGAGGGACTAAAGTGCCAAGAGGATGTGACAGTGTATGCCCATGTAAGGAGAGAAGAAACAATAATAAACCGCTAATCATTGGGGCAGGAGAAATTTCGCTTTTCGTGTCAACATTCTGAATTGTAATTGACTCTTTGATTAGCAAGAGAATAGGAGACGCAAACGGGCTAATTGGATTTCCCACCACTTGCTTTGTAGATAAAACACGCCACAGTAGACACCGATCTCACATATGCCGCTTTAGAATTGTTCGGCTCTTGCAGGAAAAAGAAATGGCTAAATTGAAGAACCAGAGATCAGGATATGTTCAGTTACCAGAGAATAATCTAAAAGCTAACGGCAGAGACCATCTACGACGAGAGGAAACATCATCTAACATTTCTAAATATAGGGATCAATGTGTCAAAACTCATGTGAGCCAATACAACTTCATTGTGATTCTGTCGCCACAATTTTACATGACAATGTGCATGAGCAGACAAATGCAGAAATTGGTATTGCTTTGTCTTATGAATCGTTATCTAGCCATAATAGCGACACAGATTACTTTTTGGAAAAATCCATAATTAGTTTGAAACCTTCCTCTGGTAACCACAGCTTAATATTCAATAAACCTATATTCTTCATTAAAATGAGAATACGGCATTTTTGTGCTTCTCCTTTGCAGTCAGATTTTTCCTTGTTATTCTTGACATTACATGCATGACCTTAACACAAATTGATTTGGACTTAAAATTTATTTGACGACAAATTACTTTGTCACTTTTCAGGCGTGAATAAGGTGATTAAAATGTGCAAAGATCAGATGTCCATGGTGAAGATGGGACCATTAGGCCTAGGAATTTGTAGTATTTTAAAGTGACAGGGTGCATCAGAAAAGTTACAGATGGAACATGGAGGAAAACGGATGCAGGGAGAAAAAGTATAATTAGGATCAGACGAAATTAGATCATTTGGTAGGAATGGCCCGAAATGACATGCCTTACAGGGCAGTCATGCTGGTACATCTTTGGAAAGGAAGAGAAGCAATGCATTCAGAGCTGAGGGATGATGAGTTGTGAAGCCATGCTGGGAAAATCTCCACATGAGATGAAGTCAAGGGAGCCTTGGAAAAAACAACAACAATGAAAATAAATAACCTTTTCTTCTTTATTCCCATGATGCACAAACAGGAATGTCTTTCTTCACAGGGCGCTTGATCATTTCTGACATTGATACCAAACTTTTCCCTTAAGCCTTCTCCTAATTATCACTGCCATACATTACCACTGTTCCCATCGTGCTTAACTTGCACCCACCATTCTCCAATATTTTCTACTGCTGAAGCACGATGGCACCATCAAACACATCTTCCTACCCCTTCCCCTTTCGGCCTTTCGAAAGAATATTTCATTCTGAAATACCTTATTCGCAACTCTATCATCCTCAATACACTGCCCCCTTCCCATTGTTTCTTCCACGCAAATGCAGAAGGTATGAAGACTCCATTTTAACTTCTCTCTTCTCAAGACTGACTCAGTTACCACTTTCAGGGAGAGCGATGATTTATTTGTACCTCTTATAATTTAATATACTGTATTCGCTGTTCACAATGCCATTTCCTTGACATTGGCTGGCCAAACACTTTGCCAAACACCTATATCGATCTGCAACCATTACCCTGCTCACCGTGTTGCCTGCCATTTTAATTCTTTAGATTTCTCTCACTTCGATATCTGTGCCCTCAGTGAAGGGCTTCTCAAGGTCAAAGAACAGAATCTCACCTTTGAATTAGGCACTGTACATTCTTCTGGATTCATTATTACGTTCACGAATGTCATGCACTAATCTTTCCACTCTTCCTCACATCCCCCACATTTTGTAACCTTTTCCTTGCACGTATCGATGTCAACGTTCTTCCGCTCGTGTTTATATTAAGTCGGCAATTTTTCATTACTCTATCATTTACACCTGATCTGTACCGATGTTTCGTATCTTTCCTTCTGTCATTTCGATTTGCTTTGTCCCTGCAACACTAACATTTTCGACATTGAAAATCTGCTTCCTTTCACCCAAAGACTTGTTTTTAATTTTGTTTTTGCATTTCCACATTCCTCATTCCACCTCGTTAAAGCCTATTGCTAACTTCCCCCACATCAGATGAAAGGTACCAACTGAAAGGATATCCCTCCACTTGCTGCGAATACCCATCATTTTTGCGTGGGATTTGTAAAATATATTGTTTTTGAATAAAGTTATTTCCCTCGAAGGTAGCATGATCAACCAAAGAATCTAGAAGTAAAATAATTGCCAAAAGTATCAGGAGAAATATTGAGATGTACAGCACACCCTCCGAGTTATTATCATTTGTATGTACTATTCGGAAGCGTCCTGTGAGTATATTTAATCGTATTATTTTAAAAAGTCACATAGAATCATGGAGCAGAGCTGGAGACCATTTGGGCCATGCATTTATGGCGAATCTTTTTAAAAAAACAAATTCGTTTCACGCCTCTGCTCTTTACCCACAATTCTGCGTATATTTAATAGTATATCTCTCTTTAGATTTCTCTCACTTCGATATCTGTGCCCTCAGTGAAGGGCTTCTCAAGGTCAAAGAACAGAATCTCACCTTTGAATTAGGCACTGTACATTCTTCTGGATTCATTATTACGTTCACGAATGTCATGCACTAATCTTTCCACTCTTTCTCACATCCCCCACATTTTGTAACCTTTTCCTTGCGCGATTATACAGTAAATACTACTAATAATACTATTAACTAGTTTAATAGTATAATAATACTAAAAATATCTGAAGAATTGTGGGAAAAGAGCAGAAGGGTGAAACGAATTTGTTTTTTTTAAAGATCCACCATAAATGCCATGGCCCAAATGGACTCCCGCTCTGCTCCATGATTCTGTGTGACTTTTTTTAACCATATGAATGTTTTTCACATTCAATGTATTTTGAATAAATCGACAAAAAGAGAAACTGTGCTTCTTAAAGATGAGATGACGAAGCAAATAATTTATAGGGGTGTTTGAAATTATGAACTGCAAATAGAGTGAGCAAGGGGAAATTGCAAGTGCCAGAGTGGTTTATAATCAGAGCACATCGATTGATGACAATTTTCAAAGAGGAGAGAGGAAGAAAAGAGAGAATGTGGGGAAAACCTTTTTTATGAATGGAATAAAGCATTGCCTGAGAGGATGACTCAAAAGAGCATTAGATCAAATCTTAAATGAAACAAAATTATAGGTATATTAGGGACTAATGGGTGAGTTGGGCTATCTCGCTTGTTTTTCCAAAGAGTATGTTTACATGCGGCTGGCCGAAGGCATAAATGCACGACCATAGGAATTTAGGAACAGGAGTAAACTCTTCGATTCGTCGATCCTGCTGTCATATTTAACAACGTCTTGGCTAGTCTGGTTTTGACCTCAAAATCACTTTCCAGTCGGTCCTCCATAATTCATAATTTTCTTGCCTGATAAATATCTGATTCTGTCTTAAATAAATTGAAAGACCCAGCGTCCATTACTTTCTCGGGAACAGAGATGGATATACTAATGACTCGTTGGAAAAAAAATTGTCCTCTCATCCCTGTCTTAAAAGGGAGACCTATTATTTATAAACTATGCCCTCTTGTTTCAGTCTCCCCCACGAGACGAAATATCGACCGGATATGTATCCTATCAAGCCCAGCCATGGTCTTATCCGTTTCAGTAATTTCGCCGACCATTCTTTCAATCTCTAATGGGTATAGGCCGAACCTGTTCAACGTTTGTTCTTAACACAATCCATTCTTCCCAGGAATGAGTTCAGTAAAACGTAAATGAGGCTCTTCTAAAGTAATTACACTTAAAAAATATACCAAATCTGCATGCGGTTATTGACCCTATTATCCAGATGCCCAAGTCTCCAGATGCGGTCTCACCAAGGTCCTATAAAGTCACAGTTAAACTAAACTGCTTTTATATTCCTTGCCTCTTAAACATTAAACGTTAAAATTCCATTAGACTTCTTAATCAATTTCTGTATCTTCACACCATATTTGTATGATACATGTACCAGGGCGCACAAATCCCTCTTTACTGCTATTTTTCTCTATTTCAACAGCATACTGCTTTTCTCTTCTTCCTGCTAAAGTGATCACTGTTTACAGTTATCCACTTTATACTCCATCTGACAATTTTTTGTTCGCTCACTTAACTGTTTGTATCCCTTTGTAGATTTTCTGCCTCCTATTGACAACTTCCCTGCCTATCTTGGGAATCACTATTTTGGAGGAAATACGTAAGTCTGCAGTTTGCTTTCCACCGTTTCAAATTATGGAAAAACTGCCAAACACCGGATTTCACCGTGTTTTATAGGGAGGTTAGTATAGTCTGATAAATTGCCTTTTATTGACACGGTCTAACACGTTACTGAAGCAGAGCAGTACATGGTGGCTGGAAGTTTATCGTTCTGATTTTGATAACCTGGACTGCATTGTCAATTATCTCGCCAATACTTGCTCTTAACTTGCATTCAGCATCATTACAGAGCTGCTTATAAAAGGTGCAATGTGTATATATGAAATTTAACTAAGGCGTCTTGACGAGTAAAAAATGATCTCAAGGTCTGTGAAAGCTTTGGAAGCACCATTTAATAATGCTGTATTGATTCTGCCTGATCTTATGACAAATTTCTAAACTTGGCGGTAGACTGAGATGTACCACAAGTAACATCAACTGTTATCTACTACAAAAGATAGTCTGAAATAGTCACATGATCTTCTTCCCAAAGACACACAGGCAAGCTCAGCATCCATTGCCCGTTGTGTATTATACATGAGGTGACATACATCCTCCATAAATGGCTGAGGAAGTGCACCGAGACACTCAAGGCCGGAATTGAGCGCGTGTCATTTGTACAATGAGGCAGCAGTGTGCCACAGTGCCGCCCCAAATTATCACGTAATATAATAAGAAGTATGATTACGTAATGTTTTAATATGTGTGGCATGTTTGTCAGAGCTTGTGTGTTTTGATTTAGAATATGGTCAGAATTTCTTGAATCAGCAGGGATACGGTCCTCGGAAGGGTAGGGGGTTTTCGTTCAGCCGGGCCGCATGGTCGGTGCAGGCTTGGAGGGCAGAAGGGCCTTTTCTTGTGCTGTAACTTTCTTTGTTCTTTGTTGTTCACGATTTGGATGCATGGATGAGACCGATCAGAGGAGCGTTCACGTTTTGGGCCATGGAAAATCTAGATGCGTTTATCATTAGTATTCTTCTGCCTTTCTTACTTTATTTATAATTCTTACATTGAACTGTTCTGTATGTTTAAGTAAAGTATTTATATAATTTCATATGTAAATATTTGTTCTGTTTCAATAAAGCATCAGCAGAATTTTGTAGTTTAATGGAAAATATTGATTAACAAAAATATTATTAGTAGAAAACTTTGATACCATGTTAACATTTAACTAAACATTTTACTTCAGCAGCTGCCCTGACATGCTCTATTGCCTCGTCTTTTCAAGTTTCTTACAGAACATATATCTCCAACAACAATCAATAAAATATCTATACATTAGCGCAACAATTATGTTGTCGCTAAACAAGGAGGTGAGGAATGGGTATGAGATGGGGTGGGGGGGGGGGAGAGAAAGAGGGGTAGGAGGGAGGGGGAAAGGAGGGGAGAGGAAAGGAGAGGGAGAAGGATGGGGCAAGGAAGGAGGCGGGGAGAGAAATAGGAGACGGGGAGTGTTTGGAGTTTACACGTAGCATGACTCTTCCATGGCCACATCAAATTTCAAAAAGAGCTTCAGTTAAGTATCAAGGGAAATAATGCGATGATATACTTTCCTGAAGCATTTGAACCAGCTGAGTTAAACAAGAATCAATGTTTTATCAGGCAGACGCTTAAAATAGGGTTAAAAACTGCATTAAATGTATTGCAAAATCCAAATGCTGAAATTCATTCCAGACATCGACATCCACTTTGTTATAAAAGCAAATTATTGCGAATGCTGCAATCTGAAACCAAAAGTGAAAATGCTGGAAAATCGCAGCAGGTCTGGCAGCATCTGTAAGGGGGGAACAGAGCTGACACTTTGTCAAAGCTAAAAAGCATAGAAATGGGAGATATTTATACTGCAGGGTAAGGGAATGAAAGATGCGTCATCGCCATAAAAACAATGGGAAAGGGTTGCTAATGGTATTCCATTCGGAGAATAAAAGGTAAAAGGTGTGAATGGCCGAACGGCAAAGAAGCTGAAATCAGAAGGCAAGCTGTGACAGATGACGATGTAATGGGGGAGGGGGGGGGGTTAGGGGGCGGGGGGGTGGCGGTGGTGGAATGGGTGGGAGAGAGGTAAAATTAAAGAAAAGGGGTGAAAGGGGATGCAAAAGGGAGAAAAAGTAAGGAAAGGGGGATAAAACATCGAGAAAGAGGGCGGGGTGCTAGAAAAATAGAGAAGTAAAAGGTAGAGAACAATTAAAAATAAAATGAAATGAAAAGAGAGGGGTCGAGGTGGGGTAGAGCTAATCTCTTATATTGTTGAATTCGATGTTGAGACCGGAAGGTTGTAATGTGCCTAGCCAGAAGATGCGAAGCTGTTCCTCCAGTTTGCGTTGAGCTTCACTGGAACATTGCAGTAGGCCAAGGATAGACGTGTGTGCATGGGAGCAGAATCATGTGATAAAATGGCTAGCAACGGGAAGGTCAGGGTCCTGACAGTGGTTAGCACTGCTGCTTCACAGCTCCAGGGTCCCGGGTTCGATTCCCGGCTCGGGTCACTGTCTGTGTGGAGTTTGCACATTCTCCTCGTGTCTGCGTGGGTTTCCTCCGGGTGCTCCGGTTTCCTCCCACATCCAAAGATGTGCAGGTTAGGTTGATTGGCCAGGTTAAAAATTGCCCCTTAGAATCCTGGGATGTGTAGATTAGTGGGTAAATATGTGGGGGTAGGGCCTGGGTGGGATTGTGGTCGGTGCAGACTCGATGGGCCGAATGGCCTCCTTCTGCACTGTAGGGTTTCTATGATTTTCTATGACTGCGCACAGACCGAAGGTGCTCAGCAAAGTGATCACCCAGCCTACGTTTGGTCTCTCTGATATAGAGGAGAACACATTGGGAGCAGTGAATGCAATGGACAAAATTGAAAGATGTGCAAGTTAAACGCTGCTTAACCTGGGATGAATGTTTTGAACGTTGGATTGTGAGCACGGAAGAATTAAAGGGGCAGGTGTTTCACCTTCTGCGATTGCATGGGAAGGTGCCATGGTGATTGGAGATGTGTTGGGTACAGTGGAGGAGTGGACCAGGTTACTCAGAGGGAATGGTCTCTGCAGAATGCTGACAGAGGGAATGGAGGGAAGATGTGTTGGGTGGTGGCATCACGCTGGAGTTGGCGAAAATGGCAGAGGATTATGCTTTGCATGCGAAGGCTGGTGGGGTGAATTATGAGAACAAGGGGGACTGCATCCTTGTTCTAAGAGGGAGGGGAGAGGGTGAAGGTCGTGGTGCGGGAAATGGACTGCACGCTCTTGATGCGCATCAATTGGACAAGAGGCTCGAAGCTTCAGTAAAAGAAGGCTTTTATTAACTAACAATGGAGCTTTCAGAACTTTAACACACTATCCCAGACTGAAGGGGTCCCGTCCGAGCAGGGAGTCTTATACCTCTCCCAGGAGGCGGAGCCCGACTGGGATGTGCCACAAACGTAACAAACACAGGTGTAACAATCCCACCCTAACCCAACAGCAACATTAGTACAATCCCACAGTAACCTATATGCATTCCTGTAGTACTGGCCAGCCCTGGCTCAGTACTATCCAGTGGGAACCAACGATGGTTCACCACATTCACCCCTCCTTTGAGAACAAAGGCCGGCGGGGTACGAAAACAGACTAAAATGTCAGCAGATTATAAGTTCAGACGGTCTGGAGGACCGCACCGTCGTTGTGACCTCCTCAATACCAGCGGTGACACCGGAGTAGGCACTTGCGGTGGCGTTCTCCCCAAAACGGCGTCCAGCTGTTCTCCCACGGACTCACAGACCGGTTGACCCTGATGAGACGGTAGTGCAGGGGATCATGACACATCCTACGGTGGCGACCATCTTCGGGGCTCAGGCAAGCTGCGCATTGGAGGAGAACTGTTAAGCAATGGTCCCGATGCTGCCCGCGCTACGTCCGGGGAAGAAATAAGGGATAATGGATTCGTCACTGGGGGTATGGGAGCGACAGGAGTTGCTACGTCTCCTGCGGGCGCCAGGTCTCGGATCGAGACTGTATCCTCTCGCCCGTCAGAATATGCCACATAGGCATACTGAGGGTTGGCGTGGAGGAGGTGGACCTGTTCGACCAAGGGGTCGGACTTGCGGGCCCTTACATGTCGCCGCAGGAGGACGGGTCCTGGGTACGTCAACCAGGCTGGTAAAGATATCCCCGAGGAAGTCTTCCGAGGGAATGAGAACATCCTCTCGTGGGGAGTAGCATTGGTTGCCGTACACAGGAGGGAGCGAATAGAGTGAAGCGCATCAGGGAGGACCTCCTGCCAACGGGAGACTGGAAGACCTTTGGATCTCAACGCCAATAGGACAGCCTTCCAGACTGTAGCATTCTCTTGTTCCACCTGTCCATTACCCCTAGGGTTGTAACTCGTGGTCCTACGAGAGGCAATCCCGTATGAGAGCAGGAATTGCCTCAAGTCATCGCTCATGAACGACGAGCCCCTGTCACTATGGATATAGCTGGGGTACCCGAACAGGGTAAAAAGATCACGGAATGCCTTGATCACTGTGGCAGCCGATGTGTCCGAGCAGGGGACAACAAACGGGAACCGGGAGTACTCATCTATTATGTTCAGAAAGTACACGTTCCGATCTGTTGAGGGAAGGGGGCCCTTAAAATCATCACTCAGCCTCTCGAAGGGGCGAGTGGCCTTGACCAAATGTGCCTGGTCAGGTCGGTAAAAGTGCAGTTTGCATTCCGCGCAAATCCAACAGCTCCTTGTTACCGACCTGACGTCCTCCACCGAGTAAGGCAGGTTGCGGGCTTTGACAAAGTGGTAGAGCCGAGTGACCCCAGGATGGCACAGATCATTATGGAGGGCGTTCAAGCGATCCTCTTGAATACTAGCGCATGTTCCGCGTGAGAGGGCATCCGAGGGCTCATTGAGTTTCCCTGGACGATACATGATATCGTAGTAATAGGTGGAGAGTTCAATTCTCCACCGCAAGATCTTGTCATTCTTGATCTTGCCCCACTGCGAGTTGTTGAACATGAACGCCACGGACCGCTGGTCCGTGATCAGGGTGAACCGCTTTCCCGCCAGGTAATGGCGCCAGTGTCTGACGGCCTCCACAATGGCCTGGGCCTCCTTTTCCACTGCTGAATGCCGAATTTCGGGGCCTTGGAGGGTGCGGGAAAAAACGCGACGGGCCTGCCCGCCTGGTTAAGTGTGGCAGCCAGGGCGAAATCAGATGCATCGCTTTCCACCTGAAAAGGGATGGATTCGTCTACCGCGTGCATCGTGGCTTTCGCGATGTCGTGTTTCAATTCCTTGAAGGCCAATTGGGCCTCTGGCGTGAGTGGAAAAGCCGTGGACTTAATAAGTGGACGGGCTTTGTCCGCATAGTTGGGGACCCACTGCGCATAATAGGAGAAGAAGCCTAGGCATCTTCTCAGTGCTTTTGCGCGAGCGGGCAAGGGAAGTTCTGCAAGGGGGCGCATATGGTCTGGATCAAGGCCAATGACCCCGTTTTCCACCACGTATCCCAGGATGGCTATCCTGCGCGTACAGAATACACACTTCTCCCTGTTGTAGGTCAAGTTCAGGCGAGATGCAGTGCGTAAGAAGTTCTGGAGATTTGTGTCATGGTCCTGCTGATCATGGCCGCAGATGGTGACATTATCCAGGTACGGGAAGGTAGCCCGCAGCCTGTTCTGGTCCACCATTCGGTCCATAGCACGCTGGAAGACCGAGACCCCATTGGTGACACCAAATGGAACCCTGAGAAAATGATACGAACGACCATCCGCCTCAAAGGCCGTGTATTGTCGGTCCACTGGGCGATTGGGGAGTTGGTGGTAGGTGGACTTGAGGTCTATGGTGGAGAACACCCGGTACTGCGCAATCTGATTGACCATATCAGATATGCACGGGAGAGGATACGCATCCAGCTGCGTATATCGGTTAATGGTCTGACTGTAATCAATGACCATCCGGGGTTTGATCCCGCTCTTGACCACCACAACCTGTGCTCTCCACGGACTAACACTGGGCTGTATGATCCCTTCTTTGAGGAGTCGCTGAACCTCAGATCTGATGAAGATCCGATCCTCAGTGCTGTAACGCCTACTTTTAGTAGCGATGGGCTTGCAGTCTGGTACCAGATTCTGAAATAAAGAGGGTGTGGTGATCTTTAACATAGAAAGATTGCAGGCGGGGCGCGTTGGGCAATTTGGAGACTGCAGCTGTTCTCCCACTGCCAGCGAAGGGAGTGGCCCACCGTACTGTAGGATCACACTCTTCATGTGGACCATAAAGTTTAGTCCGAGGAGAATTGGTGCGCAAGATACCGCAACACAAGGAGCCTGAAACGCTCGTAAATTGTGCCTTGTACTTTCAAGGTTACCACACAACGTCCTAGCACAGCGACAGACCGGGACCTTGATGCCATAGAGATTGTCTGTTTGGCAGGTTGAATCTGGAGTCCACACCTCTTCACAGTGTCAGGGTGGATAAAGCTCTCAGTGCTCCCGCTGTCAAACAGACAATAAAGCACATGATTGTTTACCTGGATATCCATCATCGAACGATCAAGCCTGTGAGGCTTAGCCTGGTCCAGGATGATCGACGCCACCGTTGGTCCATGAACGTCACTGCAGGCAGCTGAGGTCGACGCTGAGGACCCCTGCTAGTCGGTCGTGGTCATCGTCGACCAAAATGGCCGCCCCCATGAATCGCACATGGGTGAGGGCGCCAAACTTAGCGACCCCTGGTGGTCATCCTCCTCCGACTCCGTCGACCGCAATGGCGTCGTCCTGGACTCGCACGTGGACGAACCCCGTGAGGACTTCGACGACGATGATGACGATCCCAGTTCCGAAGGGTCGCAGGCTGCACTGCCGTTCCTGGGCTTCGATCTGCACACCTTTGCATAATGCCCCTTTTTACCGCATGCGGTACAGATTACCGCTTTAGCGGGACACTTTTGTCGGGTATGTTTTGCTCCTCCGCAGAAACAGCACCGCGGGCCGCATGGGGCTGCAGCCGTCGTCTGGCCCACATGGGAGCACGCCATAACACCGCACTTCAAGCCCGAGGGGCGAGGAGGGATTTGCGACTACTCCAGCCACGTTGTCTCCACGTGGTCCTCTGGATACAGGACTAAGCTCTTCGAAGCCGACTCGAGCATTTCAGCTAATTCCATGGCCTGGGTAAGGTTGAGATTACCCTTTTCTAGCAGCTTGAGACAGATGTATGAAGACCCGACCCCGGCCACAAACGCATCCCGGGCGAGGTCGTACATGCTCTGCTCAGCCGACACAGCTTTGCAGTCACAGCCCCTGGCTAGCTGTAAGAGCTCATTGGCGTAGTCCTCCATGGTTTCGCCCGACGGTCGACGTCGTGTAGTGAGGAGGTAACGAGCGTGGATCTCGTTAGTAGGTTTCGTATCGCGCTTCTTTAGAAGCTCGAGGGCCCTAGGGTAAGTGGTGGCCGCACAGATCGTGTGGTAGACTGTGTCGCTTACCCTTGCATGGAGGACCCGGAGTCTGTCATCATCTGTGGTGACCACTGCGGAGGCTGCTAGGTAATCTTCAAAACACTTCAGCCAGTGGTCGAAGGTGTTAGAAGCGCCCACTGCACGTGGATATAGCATCAGACGTTCTGGCTTGAGGATTTGCTCCATACTCTCCTTTCTTTTTTTCTTCCATCGAGAGTTTAATTTTAGTTAATAAAATTGATGTGCATCAATTGGACACGAGGCTCGAAGCTTCAGTAAAAGAAGGCTTTTATTAACTAACAATGGAGCTATCAGACCTTTAACACACTATCCCAGACTGAAGGGGTCCCGTCCGAGCAGGGAGTCTTATACCTCTCCCAGGAGGCGGAGCCCGACTGGGATGTGCCACAAACGTAACAAACACAGGTGTAACAATCCCACCCTAACCCAACAGCAACATTAGTACAATCCCACAGTAACCTACATACATTCCTGTAGTACTGGCCAGCCCTGGCTCAGTACTATCCAGTGGGAACCAACGATGGTTCACCACAGCTCTATCGACAACTGTACATGGGATGCCACAGTTGAGGAAGAAGGAACACATATTAGAAGCACCACTTTGGAAAGTGGCATCATTGGAACAAATGCGACAGATGCGGTGGAGCTGAGCGCAATGGATCGAGTCCTTACAGGATGTAGGATGTGAAATGCTGCAGTCCAGATAGTTGTGGGAGTCAGTGGGCTTGTAATGGATATTGACCGATCGTCTATCACTGGAAATGGGGATAGAAAGGTCAAGGAATGAAGTGAAGTGTCTGAGATGCAGCATGTGAAGGTGATGGGGCGGGGGGGGGGGGGGGGGGGGGCGTGGAGGTGGCGGACTGGAAGCGAAGATGATGGATTTTTCCAGGTCCGAATGAGAGCACGAAATGGCACCAAAGCAGTCATCGATTTACCGGTAAATGAGTTGTGGGATGGGATCCGGGTAGTCTTGGAACAAGGAATGTTCCACAGACCCCATAAAAAGATATGTGCAGCTCGGACCCATGTGGGTACCCATTGCTACACTTTTGATTTGGAGAAAGTGGGATGAGTTAAAGGAGAAGTTATTGAGAGAGAGAACGATTTCAGCCAGGCACAGGAGAGTGGTGCTGGATGCGGATTGTTCAGGCCTCTTTTCAAGAAAGAAGCAAAGAGCTCTCTGGGCTGCCTGGAATTGGGAGATTATGAGATTGGAAGCTGTGGGGGAAGTCACTGGAGGAAATGGGGTCAGTAACGGTGCTGGAGATAATGGCTTGTTCAATAGTGTGGTCATGGTCCGGGGGAGGTAGGTGGAAGCATCTGTGAGTTGGCGCTCAGCCTGTGCAAGGTAGAGGTCAGTGCGCCAGACGACAACAGCACTCTCTTTGTTGGCAGGTTTGATGACAAAGTCGGAGTTGGACCTAAGGGAGCAAAGAGCAGAACGTTCGAAGGAGAGAGGTTGGAATGGGTGAGCAGGGCAGAAAGATTATTGGGCGGCACGGTAGCACAATGGTTAGCACTGCTGCTTCACAGCTCCAGGGACCTGGGTTCGATTCCCGGCTTGGGTCACTGTCTGTGTGGAGTTTGCACATTCTCCTCGTGTCTGCGTGGGTTTCTTCCGGGTGCTCCGGTTTCCTTCCACAGTCCATAGATGTGCGGGTTAGGTTGATTGGCCAAGCTAAAATTGTCCTTAGTGTCCTGGGAGGTTAGAAGGTTAGAGGGATTAGTGGGTAAATATGTAGGGATATGGGGGTAGGGCCTGGGTGGGATTGTGGTCGGTGCAGACTCGATGGGCCGAATGGCCTCTTTCTGTGCTGTAGGGATTCTAAGATTCTAAGATTATGATGGCCAATGTCCCATCGACAATTCCCAATGAAAAGATTGAGGGCAGGTAATTGTCCTGGCATGGGTGTCCAGTTCGAGGCCGAATGTTGAAGGCACGTGAAAGGAACAGGGGGAGGACTCTTGCCCAAAAATGTGGGCATGGAGACGAAGGTGACAAAAGAAGAGATCAACATCATGTCGAGGCCGGAATTCATTGAGGTGGGGACGTAAGAATGTAAGCTGAGTCCTTTGCTGTGAACAGCACTCTCATACTCGGAGAGGGGAATGTTGGAGGGTCTGGTGAACACACGGCAAGGGCTGGGGCTAGAGGAGATGGGGTTTGAGGAACTGGGTCTGGTGGAGGGCCTAGGATGTGCAGTGGTGTTGATGAGTTGTTGACGCTTGTGTTCCTTAACATCTGCAAGAAACTGGAAAAGTTTTTTGTTAAGACGTCAAATGATGGCGAGGATGAAATGAAACGGGGGACAGGGACAGTTTTGAGAGAGAGTAAGATAATGCTGCTGAAGAGAGATGTCGAGTGTCTTCATGTGGTGACGCATGGCACTGAGTGTAGCTTTCAGGATGCAGCGAAAACAGCAGTTCGAAGAATGATGGATATCCTGTAGATATCTGTAATCCTGGATGTTACGTGTGGGGTGGAATTTGTGTTGAAATCCACGTGGGGTAAGTCAGAGGCGAAGACAGTCACTGAAGAAGGAAATGCTGTGGAAGCGAGTCTTGGTAAATACGTTTTCCAACATTGAGAGATAAATGGAAAGCAATGAAGGTGGATAGGGTGGTGGTGGGGGTGGCGGGCCGGGGTGGGGTGGGGGGGGCGGCGTTGGTGTTGTGTAGAGACATGCCAAAACCCTGTCGGAAAGAAGAGCAGTACTTCTTCAGGGTAGGCATTCCTGGAAGAGAAGAAGCAGTGAGTTCAACACTGGATAAAAGCACATTACTGAGGATGCTGGAATCTGAAACCAAAAGAGAAAATGCTGGAAAATCTCAGCAGGTCTCACAGCATCTGTAATGAGAAAAAAGAGTTGACGTTTCGAATCCAGATGACCCTTTGTCAAAGTTAAAATGCATAGAAAGTGGGACATATTTGTACTGCAGGGTGAGGGAATAAAACATTGCATAGCCATAAAAATAATGGGAAAAGCTGCTAATAGTGTCGTGGTTCCCCAGGACGACAATTTATTCACATCAATTAAAACAGAGAGTCTGAGCAGCGATCTTCCAAGCAATAGACTTTATTTCTCAGCACAAGAGATAAAGTCGGGAACGTCCGGAACACTCCAAAGAGCCCTTGGGCTTACACTCTTTTATGTACATTTCAGCCTCCTATCTCAAGATCCTTATCTCCCTTTTACTGCCTGTCCTTGGTTGTTATCTTACCCTACAGCCCGCTCTTTCTTTGGCCATCATTATTTTTAGTTGACCCTTTATCTGTTTTCTTTGCAATCGGTCGCTCCCTGTTATATCTCTTTGTCTCTTAAACCATGGTGGTTATAACTCTTGCTCTTATCTGAACTTTTCTGTTTGTACAATAATCGTGGTTTTGTAAGCTAAGGCGAATGTGTTTAGAAGAAAAGACATCCCCCCTGCTGATTTATGGTCCACTATTAAGTTGAACCACCGAGCAGTCTTCCTTGTTTTCTTAAGTGACTATTGTCTGCTTTCCTTAATTAGTGATTGCTATATTACTTCTCTAGTTCCTCCACTTTGATCATATCGACTACACTTGATTATATTAGGTCACACGAAGTTACTTTAGGTTACATATCCATTTTCACTACTTATCTAAATCTGCTTTATTATTTCACTAAAACCTATGAATCTGAATTCCATACTAAACTCATACAATATCCAGTACAATTTCCCTTACAAGTCCCCCCTTTGAGGCTATTCCCTAGCCTCATCCCAATTACCAAGCTCAAATAATCCCCTTGCTCAATCCCATTTGTATTTTATTTTAATCACTTTTCCCAGGCGATGTGGAGGAGCCGACTATTTTGGTCAGGGATCAGTGTCCCTATTCTAACTTTATCATAATTTGTCTATCCAGGTTCTGATTTTTGGGTTGCTCCTCCAGATTGCCTGCCCCTGACAGTCATCAGCCAAAAACCTTCCCACTCTTGTCTAGGGAAGGGAAAAAGACTGATTCCTGTGTACAGACTAAGTTCTCCTGGTTTCGTGCGGACTTCAGCAAGGTGCTGTTGTTTCCACAAGGTGATCTTCCACTATTGTAGTTATTTTACAGAGTGACGAGTTTCAACTTCGACCAAGGTCATTGTGAATCCACTCAGCGGGGGCGGCTCAAGATTTTCCCATTCCTCTGTTTTTTCTCTCGAGCGTGAGCTGCTTATCACCCGCGTCACCATCTGCCGCGCTGCCACTCTGGTAAGGAAGGATCTCAGGGCGGGTAAAAAACAACAAAATATCAATCCCAGAATGAATATTGTTGCTATTGCTACAGCTCCAGCTTTGGCAAACCACGCCCCCCATCTTCCTAATATTCTGTCCAGCCAACTCCATACCTCATGCCCAAACCCAGCATTTTCTTTCACTTCTTTCTTAAGATTTCTTAACTTATTCATGGCTTGTGTAAATGACCCTTCTGGATTAGTGTTATTAGGGATAAATGTGCAGCACTGATCCCCAAACATAACACACACCCCTCCTTTCTCTGCCAGGAGCCAATCTAACGCCTGTCGATTTTGCCACGCCATTTTGCTGGTCGCATCCAACTGCTCTCCTAAGGCCTCCAGGGCATCATTCGTATAATTAATAAACCTCTGCTGATTATAATAGATGTAATTGATCCACTCAGTATTCTTGCTGGGTGTGATCCAAACAAAGAGGGATTCAAACCCTGCAGCTATTTCGTTCCTAGCTTTGAACTCATTCGGGATGCCGCGGGGCTGTCCGATTGCGTCCAATTTTATCGTAGGGTCAGGGGTATATGCCCTCTTAACTTTTTGTGATTTAATTTTTCTTTCCACCGGTAGTATCACAGTGCTCTGGGCAAGCATAACTCGAGCACATAGTCCCTTCCAATTCTGTGGTAATTTTGCCAATAGCCCTTTCTCCGGGCCACAAAGCCACCAGAGATCGGCCAGTTGATTTTCTTGATAGTCTAACACATAAGGAGGGGGTGCCCATCCCTCTCCTTAGAGGATCAGATTAAGAGCATCGGTTATATTCCAAATCCTTTCACACTTTCCTGTGTAATTTCCCACACTACTTCCTGTGCTACTTTCCATCCAATAGCAATCTTGGATTTGTAAGTTGGGCTCTACACTCCATTCCTTTGGGACCACGTCCACTGCCGTTTTTGGCCACTTTGGACATCTGTGGGTCAAGTTGTAGATGCCCTTTTTTACCCCAGCAAACAGGATGCAGTGGTATTGACACAACGGCGGCTCACCTTTACAAAGGTTATCACATGCGGATCCGGAACAGTCTATATTCTCATACGAGTAGTTCCGATTCCCTATCATATGATACCGTATATATGTGGTATATGGACGGCAATTTTCCTTTCTCCAGCTTTGTTGCCTGGTTCTACAGTCTCCTGATCCCCATGGTATATCAGTTACTTGGGTGTTAGGTTTCTCTGATGCGCATACTACACACTCTTTCCCATCACTGTTTCTCTGACCTGTATACTCAGCCCATTTCCACCATTTGTTTTTCTGCGCTTTTTCCCAAATAGTATTTGTGCTCACTAATCGTTCACGTTTTGTTCGTCTTAATACTCTATCTTCCTGATTTTGCACCCTTATGTCTTCTGTATCCCATTCTCCTTTTCTATGGGTCACGGAAGTTCCTAAGGGAAATAGTTTCCAACTCCCAGGTGGGGAATGGGGCCCCTTCCCTGTCCTCACCTCCCTCGGCACCTTGACTAATAGGCTCAGGCTGGGCATTTGTATCATCAGCCAGCTCATGTACAGAACTACTTTCATCATCCTCTATTCTTTTTGTTCTTCCTTGGCTCTGTTCCTCCTCCCCACGATTCTCCCCGTGTATTTCTATTTCTTCCTCGCTATCACCTCTATCCACTCTGTGTACTTCTTCAATTTCTCTTCTCTCCCCTACCCCTGGTACCGTTCTGGTACAATGGTTTAAGTGATACCACAGTGTACTGCCTTCTACTTGCAACGCCGTGGGAGACACTTTGGTGACTTCAAACGGTCCTTCTCGTCTCGGTTCGTTCCAACGTCTCCGGAACTTTCTGATGTATACTCGATCTCCAGGCTTGATCTGATGTTCTGTTACCGGATTCTCCTCCTCCTTGGCTTTTTCCTGTTCAGATATAGTTCTATGTATAACAGTTAATTGTTGTATATATTCTTTTGTGCTTTGATCTAAACATTCTAGCGTAGGACCTCCTGATCCCCTGATCTTAGGTACCGGCATTACTCTTCCTGTCATCATTTCATGTGGGCTCAAATGTGTGATTCTGTTTTCCTGACTCCTGTACTGCATTAGAGCCAATGGCAGAGCATCTATCCAGTTTTTCCCTGTTTCATTGCAAATTTTGCTTATTTTAGCCTTAAGGGTCCCGTTTGCTCTCTCCACCATTCCTTGGGATTGAGGATGATATACACATCCAAACTTCTGCTTTATTCGGAGTGCCGAGAGTGTCTCTCTCAGTGCCCTTCCTATAAAAGCAGATCCATTGTCTGAACTTAATTGCGTGGGTATACCAAATCTTGGGATAATTTCTTTTGACAGGAAGTTAATCACCGTTCCAGATCCTTGATCTTTGGATGGCGTTGCTTCTATCCATCTGCTGAATCTATCAATAATCACTAGCATGTATCTTTTCCCTCTTACCACCTTTCCCATATCCACATAGTCCATGCATAGATGTTTAAATGGTCCTTCAGGAATGGGTATATGCCCTATTGGGGCAGTAATGCCCTTCCTGATATTATTCTGAGCACACACCTCACACTGACTTAGTATGTAGTCAATTGAGTTTTGCAGGTATGGTGACCAGAATCCTTCCTTCTTGATCTTTCTAGCCACTTCTCCTCTTGCACAGTGGTCCACTCCATGCGCTTCGCTAATTAGTACGGTTAGTAATGATGTGGGTGCTATGACTAATCCCTCCCCATTTCTCCATATCCTGTCCTGTTGTCCCTGTAGTGCTCCTCTATCTTTCCACATTGCCTTTTCAGCTACAGAGGTTTCCTCCTGTAACTGTGCTACATCTTCTAATGTGATATGAGGTTCGATATCCCCCGTACCTGGCCCTGGGTGCGGCCTTGCTATTTCTACTGGGGCTATCGTAGCCTCAATGCATCCTGACGCTTCTTTAGCTGCCTTGTCGGCTTTGGTGTTTCCCTGTGTGATGCTGTCTGCTCCCCTTTTATGCGCCTGACACTTAATTATGGCTAATTCCCTTGGACCCATCATGGCCCTTATTAAAGCCCTGATTTGACCTTCGTGTTGTATTGGTCCTCCTCCGCTTTTCATAAATCCCCTTTGCTTCCATATTGCCCCGAACAGATGGCAGACCCCGTGGGCATAGGCCGAATCAGTATAAATTTCCACTGCTTCCCCGTTTGCTAACTCACATGCTCTGGTCAATGCTTTAAGCTCTGCCAGTTGGGCTGAACAGGGCTGTTCACATTTCTCTGCTTCTATGACTTCAAGTGTTTCCCCTTTCTGTTCAACTATGGCATAGCCTGCGTGGTTTCCTAAGTGATCCCTGTAACATGAGCCATCTACATACAGTATCCTTTTCCCTTCTGTCACTAGTCCCTCTGCTCTTAAATCTTTTCTCAGTTTCATAAATGTTTTTGCTTCTCTTAAGCATTCATGTTCTTCTCCTTCATGAGGTAATGGCATGTAATCAGCTGGATTTACTCTGTTGCACTTTATTATCGTGATATCTGGAAATGTAGTTAGCATTCGATAATGATGGATCCTAGCAGGTGTCAGCACAAATTTTCCTTGCTCAATCAATTCAGCTACCTTATGGTATACATGTATGTTTATCGGATATCCCATTGTGACCGTGGCTGCCTTTTCGTACGCCCACCAAGCTGCTGCCAGACCTTGATAGCACGGAGGGTATCCCATCGCTACGTCGTCTAGCTTGGTACTGTAATATGCTACAGCCTGCCTTCGTCTACCCTTGCAATTTTCCTGCATTAACATTGCTGTAGCAAATCCGGCTTCTCTGTTACTCACAAATAAGTCAAAGGGCTTGTCATAGGTCGGTAAAGCCAAGGCTGGTGCCTGTGCCATTTCTCTTTTCACATTTTCAAATGCGCCTGAAGCATCTTTATCCCATTTTAGTTTGGCTTTTAATTCGTCACACCCTGCCTCCTTCATTATCTTTCGTAGTGCCTGCGTTTTTTCGGCATAGCTTTCCACCCATTCTGAACTGAATCCTGTCATTCCCAAAAATGTCATCATTTGTCCCACCGTCTGTGGTTTCGGAACCTTTAGTACTGCTTCTATTTGCTGTGAAGCTATCTCCTTCTGTCCTGCTGATATTTCTCTCCCCAAGTATTCTACCTTTTTCTGGCACAGCTGCAGCTTTTTCCTGGAAACTTTATGGCCCTCTTCTGCTAGTCTTTTCAATAGTTTTAAACTATCCTTCCTGCATTGTTCTTGTGTTCCTGTGCATAATAATAAATCATCCACATATTGTATCAGTGTTCCTTCCAACTGTATTCCTTCTAAATCTGCTCTCAACACCTGATTGAATACATGTGGGGAATGTTTAAATCCTTGGGGCATCCTATTGTATGTGTATTGTTTCCCCTCGAATGTAAATGCAAAGAGATACTGACTTTCTTGAGCTAGTGGCACACTAAAAAATGCCGAACATAGGTCTATTACAGTAAACCATCTACTTTCAGGTGGTATATTTGTCATCAAGGTATAAGGGTTTGGAACCTCTACTGGCATATCTTCCACTACCTCATTAATTGCCCTTAGGTCATGCACCAATCTCCATTTTTCTCCGTCCGCCTTTTTCACTGGTAGTAGCGGTGTATTACACCTGCTCCGGGTTTCTTTTAATACCCCTGCTTCTATCAATCCCTTAATCGTCCCTCTAATTCCTTCAATTGCTTCTGTCTTGATTGGGTATTGCGGCCTATACGGCCCCTGGCATCCTGTCTTTAATCTGACTTCAACTGGATTAGCGTTTTTGACCCTCCCTACATCCGTGTCCTGTCTGGACCACAACTCCTGCGGGAGGGAGTTCAAATCCTGCTCTAACCTCTCTCTCCACTCCAGTTCCTGTTTCTCGATTTGCACTCCTATTGTTATCTGCTTCGGTTTCCCAAGCATTTTAACATCCAAAATTATTTTCGTCATTTGTCCATTGCTGGACGTCCAAATATCTACATTGTCTGTCTGGACAAATTCTAAATCTTGTGCTCTCAACACCATTGGCCCTAGGTCTTTTGATCTGTATCCCGGATTCACTTTCAATGTGACATGTGGCTCCGCCCCAGATACAGAGAACCATTTGTTAACCCATTCATTCCTAACAATGGTGAGGGCTACTCCCTCTAGTCCGATTAAAATACTTCCTGACTTTATTTCCTGTTCTCGTCCTGCCTCCCTTTCCCATTTCTCCTGTATCTCAGGTTCCTGCCCTTCATCAAATATCATTGTACTGTGTAATTCTGTTCTTGGCCATTTGGCTTGTGGAACCCAAGTGTTTATAAGCTTTCCCCAAACTTCCCATATCTGTTTTTTAACTTGTTCCTCTATATCTCCCAACCAATATACATTAACCCCTTCCTTTCCTGGTATTTCAAGTGGATACATTCCCATCAAATCAATTCCTTGTTCAGTGCATTCTAATTTCAGTCCTAAACCTAGGATTGCATCCCTTCCCAATAGATTTAAAGGAGTTTTATCACATACTAAAATAGGTACATGGGTTGTCTTATTTCCAATGGTAACAGGCACCGGCGTCGTCATTCGAGCTAATGTTACTTTCCCCGAGAACCCCACAGTTTTTACAAACTGGTTTGACAATGGTAAGTGATCCGCATATTTCGTTTGCATGCACGTACATGTGGCGCCGGTGTCTATCATCATGGGGACCTCGATCCCTCCTACTCTAACGTTAACTATAGGTTCCTGCTCTGCAGTTTCTGTTATCTGTACGTACTGTCCTACCATTTCGGGGTTCTCTGGGCCTCCCTATGGGGAATTCTGATGGTTTACCGGCCCTTGAAACATCGGGATGCTGTTTGGCGATCCTTGGATCAGTTGTTGGCCTGTCTGCTGCTGGTTTTCTCCCTGTCTGGGGAAATTCCGCGGGCAATTCCTTTTTATGTGCCCTGCCTCCCCGCACCCCCAACACACACCTGAAGGGCCAGGCAGTGGTCCCTGTCTCGGAGTCTGATGATTAACCTGTCCCTGTCCTCTCTGATTCTGATAGGGTGGTCTACCACCTCCCTGTCCTTTCCCATTTCTATTCCAGTCAGTCTGACTTTGCAGGGCGTATGGGTTTTGATAATTTAGGCCATAGGCTCCTGGGTTCATGGACAGTGGGAAGGCAGAAATGTTATAGGTTACGACGGGCTGGCCTCCATCTCCGCTCCCCCCTTTGATTAGTGCAGGTATTTCCTCTGGCTTTTGCTCCACCATCATTGGTGCTATTTTTCTGGGTGCGAGATCCTCTTTTGCCTTCAGTTTATCCTTGCTTTTGATCTCCTCCAACTGTGCCTGAAGGAGTTTACGTTGTACCTCCTTCAGCTGTTTGTCTGCATTCTTTTCATCTTTGCGATGTCTCTCTACTGCATGGGCAACATAATCCACAAACTCTCGGTAATTTTTTGAGTCCAAGCCCACCACTTCCTCCAGCCTTGTCTTAGCTGGGGCTGGCAAGCCCTCTAGGATTGCAGCCCGGAACATGGAGTTGGTCAGTGGGTCTATTAAAATGTCCCTCTCCGTGTCCCTTCTCCACCTTTTTAATTGATTCTCTACATACACCGCTGCATTCTCCTCCTCACCCAGTGGCTCTCCCTTTAGGGTTTTTACATCCATTCGATTGGGGTACATATCCCGCAGTGCCTGCCAGATGTCTTGGCGGTACTGGTCCATTAGTATCCCATCCACCGCTGGGTCATAAGCTGCGGTCGGGATGCCAGCACGTCTCATTACTTCCGCCATTTGGTCCATTCCTAGCACCTTTGTCAGGAGAGCTTTGATGTCGCCCAGTGCCATCCTTTTTCCCACCATCCCTGCCTCCAACTGTCCAATCCACCTTCCAGCCCCATCCAAAATATTGGGTAATTCATTAATTAAATTAGGCAAATCCTGACCTGACCAAGGGATATACTGCGGTCTGCCACCCTTCAGAATCACCGGGAATACCCTTTTCCCTCTCCTATCCACATCTGGAAACTTTACAGGTGGGTGCCTTTCCCGCCTTGATTTTCTTTGCACCCCTAACACTGATTGCCTCCCTTCGTCTTCACTACTCTCTTCTGTTTCTCCTTCCATCTCTCTATATCTTGTCTCTTTTCTCTCTCCCTTTGTGCCCTTCCCTCCTTCGTCATCTGTTCTATGTCATATTCTCCCTCAAAATTCATTGTGCCTGATATAACTGGGTACAGTCCCGTGGAGCTCTGTTTCTCTAAGTATGGGGGTGGGGCTACGTTTGGATCTTCCAATTTTGCTTTTTCCTCAAGTTGTACTGGCATCTGCATTCTACCTCCCCTCCATACCCCTCTTCTCTCTTTCCCTTCTTGTTGGAATAGGGCTAATATCTCTAACTCCTTTTCTCGCTTCTCCCTTCTTTTGCTCGATTTATCCTTAATCTTATAGTTCTTTATCATTCCCTTCTGGTCCTCACACCTCTCTATGGACCATGTGTCTTCCTCCGGCCACTGTGTATTGGTCTTATTTGTTCTTTTGGCCCATTTTTTAGAGACGTGTTCTATATCTCCCCTAAGGGCTGGGAACTTATCCCCTAATATCTCCACTGGTGTCTTAACTTGGTGCGCCATTACTCGTCTTTTTGGATCACTGTCACAATTTTTGTCACTTAGTCTGTCAGAGTTAGGTATTACAGTGATTATTACTTGCTGTATTGTTTTTCCGTGCTCAGTCCCCTGTTTACCTTTCCTTTGGATTTCTTTTGCCAATATCTGTAATTCTAACCGGGGTCCTGATATCCACTTCCCCGTAGTCCCCTGTCCCGGCACTATCTTCCTCTCCCGGGCCAGAGGGTAGTAGGTTTTCACTTGCTCGTCTATGTGTATAAGAATCCTGTATCGGTCAGATCCCTTTATTAATTTCTCTAGGGTTTCCAATTTTATTTTGTCTATCCAATTCCTATCGACTACTCTTTCCCATTTTACATACGGCCACTCATTCTTTATCTCCTCTAAGTTAATTATGTGTGTAATCTTTTTCCAATCCAGTGTTGCTTCCGTTTTTGTTATTATTCAAAGATTAGTTATTTTCAATCTTGTCACCAGGCAGTTTTGTCAGGGTAATTTTTCAAGTTGTTAGTTATTACCCTACCTATATTCCGACTCTCTCTCTTATTTCTGTCCTTCACGCTGTTTTCTCAGACCAGTTTGTTCAAATTGGTCTTTTACTTCCTCTATTCTAGCTGCTACTCCCCTTTCCTGTGGTTAAAATCCACTCCTGTGCTTTTGACTACTGTACTAGGTCAGAGAGCGATCTCTCACTGATCTCTCTCCCTCTCGGTTGACGTCCCTTACCCGAGGTCCTGGGTAGGTTTGGACTGGCAGGTTTTCCCACACTTACTCTCTTCTGGGCAAGTCGTGACCTGAAAAACCCGCTCCAAACCGCTTGACTTAACCTAATTGCATTACTTTAGCTTTCGGCCTTTTTCCCGTCTCACTTTTTACCCATTCACAGACAATACAGTATTCGCAGCGCGCTTTTGCATGCAAAAATTCTGCTCTTCAGATCAGACTCAGTCTCTCAAAAATTTTTACACAATTTGGTTTTACCTGTGCAGGATATCTTTTTGGGTTGGGGAGATCCAGGACCAGCAGAGAGCCGGGCGCACCGGGCCTCGAGAAAACCCCTTTCTGACAACAAGGATTTACATGCATGCAAGTCTGCTTACCTTGTTGACAGAAGGCCGGCTGGGGACTTCTCGGTTCCGGTCGGACCACCGTCTCCGCTACTCCTTCCAGATGCTTTTCTGGGCGATCTCTCACCAACCCTGCTAAGCAGCGCCAATTTTGTCGTGGTTCCCCAGGACGACAATTTATTCACATCAATTAAAACAGAGAGTCTGAGCAGCGATCTTCCAAGCAATAGACTTTATTTCTCAGCACAAGAGATAAAGTCGGGAACGTCCGGAACACTCCAAAGAGCCCTTGGGCTTACACTCTTTTATGTACATTTCAGCCTCCTATCTCAAGATCCTTATCTCCCTTTTACTGCCTGTCCTTGGTTGTTATCTTACCCTACAGCCCGCTCTTTCTTTGGCCATCATTATTTTTAGTTGACCCTTTATCTGTTTTCTTTGCAATCGGTCGCTCCCTGTTATATCTCTTTGTCTCTTAAACCATGGTGGTTATAACTCTTGCTCTTATCTGAACTTTTCTGTTTGTACAATAATCGTGGTTTTGTAAGCTAAGGCGAATGTGTTTAGAAGAAAAGACATCCCCCCTGCTGATTTATGGTCCACTATTAAGTTGAACCACCGAGCAGTCTTCCTTGTTTTCTTAAGTGACTATTGTCTGCTTTCCTTAATTAGTGATTGCTATATTACTTCTCTAGTTCCTCCACTTTGATCATATCGACTACACTTGATTATATTAGGTCACACGAAGTTACTTTAGGTTACATATCCATTTTCACTACTTATCTAAATCTGCTTTATTATTTCACTAAAACCTATGAATCTGAATTCCATACTAAACTCATACAATATCCAGTACAATTTCCCTTACAATAGCAGTCCATATAACGAATAAAAGTTGTGAATGGCCAAATGGCTGAGAAGTTGAACTCGGATGTAAGCTATGACAGATGATGATATGGGAGGGAGAGGGGGAGAATAGGTGGGAGATAGGTAAAATTGAGAAAAAGAAAGGGGAAGCAAGGGGGGAGAAAACGTAAGGAAACGGGGGCTAAAATAGGGGAACGTTTGTGGGGGAAAGAACAGTAAACAAGTAAAAGGTAGAGAACAGTTAAAAATAAAGTGAAATGAAAACAAAAGGATTGAGGTGGGGTAGAACTAATCATCTGAAGTTGTTGAATTCGATGTTGAGACCGGAAGGTTGTAATGTGCCTAGCCAGAAGATGAGATGCTGTTTCTCCAGCAGGCCAAGGACAGATATGTGGGCATGAGAGAAAGATCGTGCGTTAAAATGGCAACGAGAAGGTGAGGGTCCTGATTGCGCACAGACCTAAGGTGCTCAGCCTTACCTTTTCTCCCGCTTTGTTTTCCCTTTCCTCCTTTTTCTCAATTTTACCTCTGTCCCACCTATTCCCCCCTGCTCCCCCCACTTCTTGATCTGTTACAGATTACCCTCTGATTTCAGTTTCTCTGCCGTTTGGCCATGCACACCTTTCATTCTCTCTATGGACTGCCATTAGCAGCCTTTCCTCTTGTTTTATTGCTATGGATCATCTTTCATTCCCTTACACTGCAGTATAAATATCTCCCACTTTCTATGCCTTTTAGCGTTGACAAAGAGTCATCTGGACTCGAAACGTTAGTTCTTGCCTCTCCTTACAGATGCTGCCGGACCTGCTGAGACTTTCCAGCATTTTGTCTTTTGTTTCCACTTTGTTTTATATGACGAAAAATTTTAATGCAATTAGTATTCATGACGATGTAAAAAAAATTCATTTTCTGTGCCATACTTATCAAACAATTTATGAAGCATGCACAAGAAAAAAACAACCCAAAGAATGTCTGCTGCCTTTATGCGCTGCTGCCGGGCCAAAAACTAAAAGTGCAAATAAATAAGCGCAAAAATTCACCTAACAACAGCGCAAGTGCTGGAGGTTTTGGCACAATTGCAGTATAGCGCTTCAGGACCGGCAGCTTTCATAACCTCGACCAAACGCGCATGCGTCGGGACTTCCGTGTTGTCTCACCGACATGTCTGAGGTTTATGCAATGTGCCCCGGCATTTCGGACCGGAAGTTACACCGTTCCTTTAGTTTGCGTTGGTCTTCTCAGGAAGAGTGCACCAGTCCAAGAACGGACGTATGAGCATGACAGCGTATCTGGACAGTTTGCTTTGCCTCGCATTGAAACGGTAGCTTCGGGCTTAATTTAATCGCTATGAAAATCAGTATAATAGTCCATAATGTTATTAATCACCAAGTCGTTTTGCATTCAGTGTCTCAACATTTTCATTGTTCTAAAACAATTAGTTTTACACATGCTATAATGCAGGAAACGGTCTTTTAAGTCATTGATTGCGGTTTAATATGTAGCTAACCGATACTCCGGGTAAAACGGTGTGGTCTCAATTGTACGCCAGCGAAAACTTGCATTGTGTGATGTTCAAACCATACAACGCTCCGGGCAAAACTTAGATATTCCATCTTTTCGTTCGTCACTGTGCATGGTCACTTTTAATATGTCGTGCGCCCTTCATTGTTGCATAATTGGCAGCAATTTGGACGAAATTGTTCACCCACGAAAGGAGCTGGAAATAGCGTTTCCTATTGGTTTACAGCAAATAGCAACTTACTTACGGAATACAGCTGCTTGTGCCATACTTCAGCGTATCGTGATATTTACCCACAGGTATTGTTTCTGTCTATTCCGATTCTATCACCTATCTCAGGTTTGCATCAATTTTCCATTAGGAGAGATATCTTTGATTTCCTGGGAGTCCGATCTCTTACATTTTTGACAGTTATTATCGCTGTCCTGTTCCAAGGCTTCCAAACCCTCCATCAAAAGATTGTGATAATTGGTGAAAATGGGACCTTCGCTTTCACGCTCCCACATTTTTCCACTAATTCTGAAGTGAATATTTACTGGCGGAGACCCGGCGAAAGTACATGTATGCAGCCAAACTCAGAAAGGAGGAGGCGATATTTTTGTGGAAAGGCCAGGGTCCCTTTCACTTGATGTCCGTTGGCAACATGTTGGGGTATATTACTGTGGTGTCAAACATCGGGGTGACGTAAACAGAAACGGAATGCTTGCCGTTCATGGTAGGTAAGACTGTAGGACGTTTCCTTGGTAACATTTCAAATAACCAAAAATGTAAGTAAGCACAACAGAATGACTTATTCCTCATTTAACAATTATATTGGTGCTTTGATTGTGTGCGTTTTACATTACAAAGAACAACAAAGAACAAAGAACAATACAGCACAGGAACAGGCCCTTCGGCCCTCCAAGCCCGCGCCGCTCCCCGGTCCAGGATTGAATCCTGAATCCAGGATCCCCGCCCAATTTTCCAGCCTATCTACATCCTAATATCCGATCCACCGAGCTGTCCCTCACAGCTACGATGCTTTGTTCATCACAAGCTATTAACTCACCCCACCCCCCCCCCCCCATTCCAGACCATGTGATCTCCAGGGAGAGACGAAACCCAGAGTGAAAACCCCAGGGCCAATATGGGGAAAAAAAAAATCTGGGAAATTCCTCTCCGACCCCCTGTGGCGATCGAAACGAGTCCAGTAGATCACACTGGCCCTGATCAGAAAATGCTTCCCAACCCTATTTATTTCCACTTCTGCTTTACGAACACCATCTGAATCCCCTGCCCCCTGGACAGGTTCCCAACTATCCGCAGTCTCGCTCTGTACTGGCACCAGCAAGATGATCATAGAATGAAGCCTTGAAACGAGAAACAAAGAACAATTAGCCCGCACCGCTCCCTGGTCCAAACTAGACCACTCTTTTGTATCCCTCCATTCCCACTCCGTTCATACAGCTGTCTAGATAAGTCTTAAACGTTCCCAGTGTGTCCGCCTCCACCACCTTGCCCGGCAACACATTCCAGGCCCCCACGACCCTCTGTGTAAAATATGTCCTTCTGATGTCTGTGTTAAACCTCCCCCCCTTCACCTTGAACCTATGACCCCTCGTGAACGTCACCACCGACCCGGGGAAAAGCTTCCCACCGTTCACCCTATCTATGCCTTTCATAATTTTATACACCTCTATTAAGTCTCCCCTCATCCTCCGTCTTTCCAAGGAGAACAACCCCAGTTTCCCCAATCTCTCCTCATAACCAAGCCCCTCCATACCAGGCAACATCCTGGTAAACCTCCTCTGTACTCTCTCCAAAGCCTCCACGTCCTTCTGGTAGTGTGGCGACCAGAACTGGACGCAGTATTCCAAATGCGGCCGAACCAACGTTCTATACATCTGCAACATCAGACCCCAACTTTTATACTCTATGCCCCGTCCTATAAAGGCAAGCATGCCGTATGCCTTCTTCACCGCCTCTCCACCTGTGACGTCACCTTCAAAGACCTGTGGACTTGCACACCTAGGTCCCTCTGCGTCTCTACACCCTTTATGGTTCCTCCATTTATCGTGTAGCTCCTCCCTACATTATTCCCACCAAAATGCATCACTTCGCATTTATCAGGATTGAACTCCATCTGCCATTTCTTTGCCCAAATTTCCAGCCTATCTATATCCTTCTGTAGCCTCTGACAATGTTCCTCACTATCTGCAAGTCCTGCCAGTTTTGTGTCGTCCGCAAACTTACTGATCACCCCAGTTACTCCTTCTTCCAGATCATTTATATAAATCACAAACAGCAGAGGTCCCAATACAGAGCCCTGCGGAACACCACTAGTCACTAGTCATTACGCCTCAGCATTCACGATAGAACCCGAAATAACGTCTGTTTCGCACTCTGATTTTAATCGTAAATTCGATAAAGAATGACTTTGCATTAGAAAAGGTCAGTTCGTTAAGTTCAAACTAAGTTACAGAATTTGCGAAATTATCTGAACATGGTTTCTTAACATTTCGGCTGGATTGCTTTCAATATGTTCAAATTGGCTATCCACGTGTTGGTAAACGTGTGTTTTTGAAGTTTCAGATTTGAAAGTTGCAAAATCTACTACCAAGTGTAATGACCTAAAATATTTCTAAAATTAACAACTTCGTGAAGTTCAGAACACTTTCTATAAGTGTTGTCATATATATAATTTTAATTCCTGCGACTAACGCATTGCTTTTCAAGAACTTGCATTTTGACTATATTTCAGAATTCATGCATTTCAGTTTTGCCTGCTCTGCCCGACAACAAGTCAGTGGCTAAGTGTCAGTTGATACCTTACCCTGAGCCGTTTACATGGCAGTTTTTTTCAGGGCTGATTTCCCATTGCCTTCCACTCAAATGTCAAAGCATATGTCATTCCTCTCGTCTGAAATTTTGATTTATTAGGGAAGCATTAACTTCCATTGGACCTTTTCGATTTGGGGTTAAATATTCAACAGGTCTTTTCTCGCTCCTTTTGCAAGATAAGTAACTTACAATATTGTCCGAATACATGCAGATACGGGCGTAACCTCCAGCCAGTTTCCGCTGTTGGAGCGTCGAACATACGCGTAATTGGCCTTTGGCCTCAAAGTGCGCTTATCAAAAACCTCCTGTGCGGTCCTGACGGGTCATCCTGCAGCCGCACAAGATACTTTCGCGAGACAGGGCGGACTTGGTCTGCTGGCCCGGGTATTACGTTCGGTATTACGTAAAAAATTTACACCTTTTTTGTTCGGAGCCACAATCCGCGAGCAGCCAAGCAGGAGATCTCGCTTCGAGTAGTTTTGAGGTTGGCATGTTTGAAAACATTTTAATTGAAGTGCTGTAGTTTATGTTAATCCTGACACGCCTCAGTAGTGAATTAAGAAAATTCATTTATTTTAACTTCCGTTGTGTGACCTTACAAGGCTCAGTAAGGAAATCCATAAATAATTCAATTTTGTAGTTTATGTTGATTCTTGCAAACAGTGCCGGATTTAGACTTGGTGAGGCCCTGAGCTATATAAAGCTTGGAGGCCCCTTGTTAAAAAGTTACATCAAAAGGTCTCACAAAGGTGTGTACCAAAACAGGACCTTGGGTCGCCACAAAAAATTGAAAACATAATTATGCTTTTTAATTATTTAATAGCAAGGTATTCAAAGTGAGAAATACAAACAATTTTTAAATGAATGCATTTACTGATTACATATTTATCATTTGGCTGGCTTGATCTCTCATAGATTTTGGTAATTTTGGTAATTTTTTGAGTTGCTCTTCAAACTGGTGCTTTCTTTTTCTTTTCTGGTATCCGCTCTTAAATGTTCTAGAACATAGAACAGTACATAGAACATAGAACAGTACAGCACAGAACAGGCCCTTCGGCCCACGATGTTGTGCCGAGCTTTATCTGAAACCAAGACCAAGCTATCCCACTCCCTATCATCCTGGTGTGCTCCATGTGCCTATCCAATAACCGCTTAAATTTTCCTAAAGTGTCTGACTCCACTATCACTGCAGGCAGTCCATTCCACACCCCAACCACTCTCTGCGTAAAGAACCTACCTCTGATATCCTTCCTGTATCTCCCACCACGAACCCTATCGTTATGCCCCCTTGTAATAGCTCCATCCACCCGAGGAAATAGTCTTTGAACGTTCACTCTATCTATCCCCTTCATCATTTTATAAACCTCTATTAAGTCTCCCCTCAGCCTCCTCCGCTCCAGAGAGAACAGCCCTAGCTCCCGCAACCTTTCCTCATAAGACCTACCCTCCAAACCAGGCAGCATCCTGGTAAATCTCCTCTGCACTCTTTCCAGTGCTTCCACATCCTTCCTATAGTGAGGTGACCAGAACTGCACACAATACTCCAAATGTGGTCTCACCAAGGTCCTGTACAGTTGCAGCATAACCCCACGGCTCTTAAACTCCAAACCCCTGTTAATAAAAGCTAACACACTATATGCCTTCTTCACAGCTCTATCCACTTGAGTGGCAACCTTTAGAGATCTGTGGATATGAACCCCAAGATCTCTCTGTTCCTCCACAGTCTTCAGAACCCTACCTTTGACCCTGTAATCCACATTTAAATTAGTCCTACCAAAATGAATCACCTCACATTTATCAGGGTTAAACTCCATTTGCCATTTTTCAGTCCAGCTTTGCATCCTATCTATGTCTCTTTGCAGCCTACAACAGCCCTCCACCTCATCCACTACCCCACCAATCTTGGTGTCATCAGCAAATTTACTGATCCACCCTTCAGCCCCCTCCTCTAAGTCATTAATAGAAATCACAAAGAACAGAGGACCAAGCACTGATCCCTGCGGCACTCCGCTAGCAACCTGCCTCCAATCCGAAAATTTTCCATCGACCACCACCCTCTGTCTTCGATCAGACAGCCAGTTACCTATCCAATCGGCCAACTTTCCCTCTATCCCACACCTCCTCACTTTCATCATAAGTCGACCATGGGGGACCTTATCAAACGCCTTACTAAAATCCATGTATATGACATCAACTGCCCTACCTTCATCAACACACTTCGTTACCTCCTCAAAAAATTCAATCAAATTTGTGAGGCACGACTTGCCCTTCACGAATCCATGCTGACTATCCTGGATTAATCTGCATCTTTCTAAATGGTCGTAAATCCCATCTCTAAGGACCTTTTCCATCAATTTACCAACCACCGAAGGAATACTAACCGGTCTATAATTACCAGGGTCATTTCTATTCCCTTTCTTAAACAGAGGAACAACATTCGCCATTCTCCAGTCCTCTGACACCATCCCCGTGGACAGCGAGGACCCAAAGATCAAAGCCAAAGGCTCTGCAATCTCATCCCTTGCCTCCCAAAGAATCCTAGGATACATTTCATCAGGCCCAGGGGACTTATCGACCTTCAGTTTATTCAAAACTGCCAGGACATCCTCCCTCCGAACATATATTTCCTTCAGCCTATTAGCCTGTAACACCTTCTCTTCCTCAAAAACATAGCCCCTCTCCTTGGTGAACACTGAAGAAAAGTATTCATCCATCACCTCGCCTACTCTACTGACTCCATACACAAGTTCTGTTCATTGTAAACCTTCTGAAACTTTGTGAGGCCCCTGAGGATTGTGAGGCCCTAAGCTGTAGCTTGTTTAACTCATGCCTAAATCCGGCACTGCTTACAAACCTAAATTAAGAAATACGCAAATAATTTAATAATGTAGTTTATGTTGATCCTTACAAGCCTACGTTCAGAAATACATAAGTAAGTCAATAATGTAGTTTATGTTGATTCTTACACGCTTAAGTAAATACTTCAAATGCTTTAGCAAAGTTTAATGCCTCAGTTGACGTATGAAAATATCCTGAAACTTAATGGTAACTATGTGTCTGACAGATATTTAGAATCCTGAGCCCACTGTAAATCTCGTGCCATGGCCCACAAGCATGCAAGCCTCCTGTTATGAACAATGAGTTTAAGAATCACTATTGCTTTTTTGTGACTTCAGCGTCGGGGCAGACATCATGAACCAAGTGTCACGCTACATCTTCGTCGAACGAGGAGGCAAACCAATTGCTCACCCGTTAGAGTGTACAAGCAAAGGACATCATACGGATTGATGTCAGAGGAGATGTGCGCCAGGAGACTGCACTTCAACAAGAAAGAAATGGGACACGTTCGTGAAATGTTGACAAGACCGGAAACCCAACTCTAACTGCCGCACTGCCTTAACAGTGGGGATGAAACTCAGAACAGCACTGAATTTTGGCATCTGGGTCCGTTCAGCATGGCATAGCGACCTTTGTAAGGTTTCACAAAATACTGCGAGGATGTGAATTCACCAGGTAATTGATGCGGTTTTTCATAGGTCTTCCGAGCTTATTAGTTTTGACACATCCCCTCAAAGATGAAGGAGACACCCATCGCATTCCACAGGATCGCTGGTTTTCCAAGGTAATTGGAGCTGTTCATGAAACCCATATTGCACTGAAGGCAACAAAACATAACGCTGCTTAGTTTATCAACAGGAAGGGATTCCATTCTTTAAATGTCATGATAGTGTGTGATGCACAAATGAGGATCCTCAATGTAAAGGCAAACAACTGGGGACGTGACTATGACCCATTTGTTCTTGGAAGTTCACTGTTATATCTGACCATGACACCATCATCTAGAATTATTGGATTGTTGCTGGGTGATACGCAATGCCGAATGAGAACATGGCTAACGACACCATTCCACAAGACCAACAATCAAGCACAGGAACGTTACAACCATGCTCACGTAGCAACACGTCAGGTAGTGGAGAGGACAATTGATGTACTGAAGTTACGTTTTCGACGTATGGACTGGTCAGGGGTCACATTACAGTATGCATATGAGATAGTGACAAAGATTGTTGTAGCGTGTTGTGCATTAAAAAAACTTTCCCTCCAGCATTGACTGAGCATTCAACCAGAATATCAATTGCCAACAGAGGTGGAGGAGCTGGAAGAGGGCAATATGGAGCCTGATGGAAATGCCCGAACTCCAGGTGACGCAAGGGCAGTTCGAGATCGCCTGGCAGCTGCTGCTTTTGGATAAACGAGCTTCAAAAATGTTGAATTCATATGTTCAAATGCCCCCTTCACTCCTTTGCATCCACTCTTCCCTTCAAACCCGTCAACCCCTCTTACTGCCTTGTCTACAAAAAGGCAGGAACCGTTTTGTTAAAGTAGAAAAAAGGATTTTGTTGTTTATATTGTTAAAGTTATAAAATATATTTTAGTTCAAAATTTTTAAGTTGAGATAGTTATGTTAAGTTAAATGTGAACATGATTAAAGTTTTCTAATTATAAAATTATTTTTGCAATTTGATTAATAAATTGTTCCATTAAACTTAACAAAATTGTACAAATGATTTATTCAAACATCCCAATGTAACATTCAAATATGATAATACTAATTGAATACTTCAAATAGACAGGGCAGAAATGTTAAACACAAACAAATTGGAATAAGCAATTAAAATGGAACCAGCACAAGAGCAGAGGGTTGTTGAGGTAGAGGTAGCAGTGTTGGAGGGAGAAGACAGGGACACCAATTCTTCCTGTGTCTTCCCTGGGCCCTTCCCCATCCACATGACATATCTCCCTGCATCGCTGATGGAGCCGGGTCTTGCCCAGCGGCAACTGTCTCTGAATAGGGTGGCTCCAGGTCAGAGGGTGCAGGGGCAGGTGTCTGCACTTTATTTATTATCAGCTGAAGGAACTCATAGTGCTGTCTTAGTAGCTCATTCTACTGCACCGAACTCTCATGATGCTTTCTCAGCAGCACATTTGCTATTTGGAGACATCACTCACGGTGACAGCTTGTCTCATTCCAGTGTCAGCATAACCTTCCGCTAACAACGTTGCAACTTCATGCAGTTTATTAATGGTCACTTCTTCACTGTCATTGACTGTGAGAAGTGGAGCTTCAAGAGGTGTGGAGTCTTCCTCTGCCAGTAACGAAGGCTCCTCACCTCCTGAAAGTTCTGGGTGTTCTTCCTCCATTACAGCAGTCATGTCATCACAGGCCTCCCCCTTCCTAACCACTTGATCACCTGGAACATCAAAATCAGAGAATTCATCAGGCTGCACTAGATAAAAGCTTCCCCCTGGTGTGCTACAGCTTCAGTGCTGCACTGGATAAAAGCAAATTACTGTGGATGCTGAAATCTGAAATCAAAAGAGAAAATGCTGGAAAATTCCGCAGGGAACTTGGGGAAATAAATAGTGATGTCTTGAGGAGTGAACATATTATAGAGAAAGAGGTGCTGGAAGTCTTAAAGCACATCAAGATAGATAAATCCCCGGGACCTGATGAAGTGTATCCCAGGACATTGTGGGAGGCAAGGGAGGAAATTGCTGGTCCTCTAGCAAAGATGTTTGAATTATCGATAGTCACAGGTGAGGTGCCTGAAGATTGGAAGGTGGCAAATGTTGTGTCTTTGTTTAAAAGGGGTTGTAGGGAAAATTCTGGGAACTACAGGCCAGGAAGCCTCACATCTGTGGTGGGTAAGCTGTTGAAAGGCATCTTGAGAGACAGGATGTACAGGCAGTTAGAGATGCAAGGACTCATTAGGGACAGTCAGCATGTTTGTGAGTGGAAAATCATGTCTCACAAATTTGATTGGGTTTTTTGAAACGGTAACCAAGAAGGTAGATAAGGGCAGTGCAGTTGATGTTGTCCACATGGACTTTAGCAAGGCCTTTGACAAGGTACCGCATGGTAGGTTTTTGCATAAGGTTAAATCTCACGGGATCCAGGGTGAGGTATCTAACTGGATACAAAATTGGCTTCTTTAGATAAATGCGAGGTGATGCATTTTGGTAGATTGAACCAGGGCAGGACTTACCCAGTTAATGGTAGGGCGTTGGGGAGAATTGCAGAACAAAGAGATCTGGGGGTACATGTTCATAACTCCTTGAAAGTGGAGTTACAGGTGAACAGAGTGGTGAAGAAGGCATTCAGCATCTTGATTTCCTTGGTCAAAACATTGAATAAAGAAGTTGTGGCGCCTTGTTGAAGTTTTACAAGACATTGATAAGGCCACAGTTGGAATACTGTGTACAGTTCTGGTCAGCCTATCATAGAAAGGATATTATTAAACTAGAAAGAGTGCAGAAAAGATTTGCTAGGATGCTACCGGGACTTGATGGTTTGAGTTATAAGGAGAGACTGGATAGACTGGGACATTATTCTCTGGAGCGTAGAAGGCTGAGGTGTGATTTTATAGAGGTCTATAAAATAATGAGGAGCACAGATCAGCCAGGTAGTCAATATATTTTCCCAAAGGTAGAGGAGCTGCAACTAGACGGCATAGGTTTAAGATTAGACGGGGGGAGGGGGGGGGGGGTGGGGGGGGGGTGGGTGGGGAGATACAAAAGTGTCCAGAGAGGCAATGTTTTCACACAGAGGGTGGTGAGTGTCTTTAACAAGCTGCCAGAGGTATTAGTAGAGGCGGGTACAATTTTGTATTTTAAAAGGCAGTGGACGTGGTATATATGGATTTTAGTAAGGCGTTTGATAAGGTTCACCATGGTAGGCTTCTGCAGAAAATGCAGATGTATGGGATTGGGGGTGATCTAGGAAATTGGATCAGGAATTGGCTAGCGGATAGGAAACAGAGGGTGGTGGTTGATAGTAAATATTCATCATGGAGTGCGGTTACAAGTGGTGTACCTCAGGGATCTGTTTTGGGGCCACTGCTGTTTGTAATATTTATTAATGATCTGGATGAGGGTATAGTTGGGTGGATTAGCAAATTTGCTGATGACACCAAAGTCGGTGGTGTGGTAGACAGTGAGGAAGGGTGTCGTAGTTTGCAGGAAGACTTAGACAGGTTGCAAAGTTGGGCCGAGAGGTGGCGGATGGAGTTTAATGCGGAGAAGTGTGAGGTAATTCACTTTGGTAGGAATAACAGATGTGTTGAGTATAGGGCTAACGGGAGGACTTTGAATAGTGTGGAGGAGCAGAGGGATCTAGGTGTATGTGTGCATAGATCCCTGAAAGTTGGGAATCAAGTAGATAAGGTTGTTAAGAAGGCATATGGTGTCTTGGCGTTTATTGGTAGGGGGATTGAATTTAGGAGTCGTAGCGTTATGTTGCAACTGTACACAACTCTGGTGCGGCCGCACTTGGAGTACTGTGTGCAGTTCTGGTCCCCACATTACAGGAAGGATGTGGAGGCTTTGGAGAGGGTGCAGAGGAGGTTTACCAGGATGTTGCCTGGTATGGAGGGGAGATCCTATGAGGAGAGGCTGAGGGATTTGGGATTGTTTTCGCTGGAAAGGCGGCGGCTAAGAGGGGATCTTATTGAAACATATAAGATGATTAGAGGTTTAGATAGGGTGGATAGTGATAGCCTTTTTCCTCTGATGGAGAAATCCAGCACGAGGGGGCATGGCTTTAAATTGAGGGGGGGTAGTTATAGAACCGATGTCAGGGGTAGGTTCTTTACCCAGAGGGTGGTGAGGGATTGGAATGCCCTGCCAGCATCAGTTGTAAATGCGCCTAGTTTGGGGGCGTTTAAGAGATCCGTAGATAGGTTCATGGACGAAAAGAAATTGGTTTAGGTTGGAGGGTCACAGTTTTTTTTTAACTGGTCGGTGCAACATCGTGGGCCGAAGGGCCTGTTCTGCGCTGTAATGTTCTATGTTCTATGTTCTAAAAGCAATTAGACAGTTACATGGGTAAGATGGGTATAGAGGGATATGGGCCAAATGTGGGCAATTGGGAAGAGCTTAGGGGTTTAAAAAAAGGGTGGCATGGACAAGTTGGGCCGAAGGGCTGTTTTCATGCTGTAAACCTCTATGAGGTCTGGCAGCTTCTGTAAGGAGAGAAAAGCGCGGATATTTCGAGTCCAGATGACCCTATCTACTTCGTCCCCATTGATGTATGGAAGGGCATTTTCTCCTCTATGCTTCCTGAAGTCGATGAAAATCTCCTTCATTTTGTTGACATTAAGGGACTGAAAGCTGGTGCTCCAAAACCAGCTTTGCCTGTGGTCAAGCTGTTACTGTGCATTTACAGCAATTGCATCGAAATGGCAACGCAGAAAATTGCACAGCTGTGTCATGTGCAAAATAAACATGGCTTTATGAATTGAGGACAACGCAGAATTGCTGAGCAGAAATTGATAGCCAAATGCCACACACATGAGGATGGCCTCAACCAGATCTTGGGTTTATGCCACACTATCTGTAAGCCCCACGACTTGCCTGGGCTTGCATAGTCTCACGAACTGTTCTGGTTGGAGACAACGCACACCTCTTTAACCTGTGCTTAACCCTCTCTCCACTCAGATTGTCTGCACCTGTATAAAGACTTGATTACCAGTTCGGCTCGCATTCCAACCATTATCTTGTATTTGAATTCGTGTCGATGTATGTCCTGTTTGTGAAAAAAATCCTGGTGGATGGTGTTCTCACGTGAGATGATGGCATCCGTGTCGATGATCTGGCAGATCTTGCAGAGGTTGCTGTGGCAGGGTTGTGTGGTGTCGTGGTCACTGTTCTCCTCAGGGCTGGGCTTATTTGTTGAAAATGAACATGCACAATGCTGCGGGGTAAAGGCAGGGTGACGGCACTCGAGGGCATCTTCAGAGGGCATACAGTCACAACATACCCCAGAGCCAATGTATGTATTGCAGCCATTCCATGATGCTGTGAAGTAGAATTTGCTCAATTAGCGTATCATCACTCCAGGGGGGGCACAGTTGCACAATGGTTGGCACTGCTCTCTCAGAGCACGAGGAAACTAGGTTCTTTTCCAGCCTTGGATGACTGTGTGGATTGTGCATCTTCTCTCCTTGCCTGTATGGGTTTCCTGCGAGTGCTCCAGATCCGTTCCACCATCCAAGCATGTGCAGGGTAGGTGGATTGGGTGTACTAAATAGCTTCCCATCGTCTAAAGATGTGCAGGTTGTGTGGATTACCCATGGTAAATGCACGGGATTATGGGGATAGGGTGGAGGTAAAGCCTGGGTGGAATGCTTTTTCGGAGCGTCGGTACAGACTTGATGGGTCGGATGTCATCTTTCTGCATTGTACGGATGCTATGGTTCTATGGTACTCTCAAATATCATCAATTTGATGAAATACATGATCCATTGTATTATCAACGGTACTTACACATAAACGCATTGCTTGGCAATGGACACTCTGGTTCCCACTAGGGGCAATCTTCCTCGAACTTATTATAGCTTTAGTTGAAACATAAACAAAGGAGCTTCAACCAAGAGGTGAGATGAATCTGTTGGTCCGCGGTATCAAGGTAGCGTTTCCGCAGGACCTCAGGCAAAAATGAATCAATAGACAGCAGCAGAGACAAACTCTCCAGCGGTGAAGTTATACCTTGCAAAATGGAAGATGGCTGTACTTTTTGGAAAACTTCATTCATATCCAAGGACATCCATGCAGGATTTCCAGAGTATAGACTGCTCGGTCAAATCGTGTTCAGATGCTTCCATCTGTCAGAAGGTAAGGGAGTCAACACGTTCACCAATGATCACACTGTGCCTAGTATCATTTGTGACATCTCAGATACTGAAATAGTTTACATCCATACGTTGCAAGACCTGGACAGTATTCAGGTTTGTGCTTCTAAATGGCAAGTAAATTTCCTGCAACAAAAGTACCTACTGATGATGACCACGAACAAGAGAAAAATCTAACCCTAACCCTGTCACATTCATTGGCAGGAGCCTCAGTGAATGCTCCACTGTCAGTATCCTGGGCGCACCTTTGAAGAGATATTAATTGTTCTAGCGATTAAAAAATGTGGCCACAAGAGCAGGTCAAGGTCTTGGCATTTTTGAGCGAGTAACTCATCTGCTGCCTCCTAAGACTTGTCCACCATCGAGAAGGCACATGTTAGCAGTGTGATCAAGTACTCTCCACTTGACTGAATTATGACGGCTTCGACAACACTTCGATGCTCCAGACTGAATATAATAACGGAGGACACTTGATTGGTAACCCATCCTTAAAAATGATGTCCCATCATAGATAATTCACTGTAACAGCAAATTCCCACTCCTTCGACAGAGCGTTCCAGCCCTTCCTATTCTACCACTTAGAAATACAAGGACAGCTGAGACATGGGGAGACGAGCATCTACAACCTCCCCACCAATTCTCAGACTATCCTGACTTGGAACTGTATTGCAGTTTCTTCATTGTTCCGGGGCATAATTCTAGGGAATTCTACTTAGCAGCGTTAACGCTGCACTTGCAGCATCATTGTTGCACCTCGTTTTCAAAGTAACTTTAAAACGAATGGCACCAAACCACGCGAAACAATTTTATCTCTTCATGGACTTGTAGTTGAAGTTAAATTCCGCACTGCTACCTAGATCTATAACAAGCTTTCCCTTAAATAGTCTTCTTTACTTTATAAACATTAGAAAAATGAGATTCTGTTTTAGTTTAGTGCAAACATGATAAAATCAGTCATGTTGATTGCACCCTAATTGCACCCTGTTGGAGCACCCTAATCTGACTCTAAGCAACGACCTTCAATTGCTTTGCAATATTTAGCTTGAGTATTGCACATTACATCAACTAATATTTAAGTCCATTTCCCAGTAACTTCGATTCTGGATGAAGAAAATTAAAATTTGATTAGACAATGTTGAGAATTTTTTTTATTGATTGCTCACGCTTTATAATTAGTTGGTGAATATTTCTAACAGTTTGTGTTTTGTATTTTTTGTGTTTTCCCAGAGATTACCACAGCATTGTTAAATTGGAAAGCAGTCCGTAGAATAATTATAAATTAATATTAACAGTAAAACCACGAAATTCTGGTGCTGTGACGATTATGCCGTTACGAATTTTGTAAAGAGCATGAAATAACATTTATTGTAGTGCCATAGACATTTTACAGAATTGTGATCAAGTACTATAGAAATGAATTAATAGCTGGCTTCATAGTTATAAAAACAACTCATCCATTTATTCATATATAGTTGTTATGCGGATATTCTGCAGAACATATAGCAATTTAAATCTGTTTTATTTACGCCTTACAGGGTGTATACGATTTCCCAGTTTGGTTATTTAACCCGATTTATGTCGGCCATTTTGATCATTTTGACGTTGGCCATTGTCTTTGCGGATCAATTCAAAACGATTTGTTTGAAAAGGTGCGATCTTATGAAATAACAGGCAAAACCGTACCCCTGTAGAGCAACAGGAAATGACTGCCAATATATTCTGGATTTATGCATTTGACTAAACATGTGATAATGCCACTAAACGGTTGTCAGTTTCACGGTGTAACTGAGAGAGTTTACCAGAATTACAACAGCGAAATCAGGCAATATCTAACAGTTAACACTCTGAAATGATTTAGAACTGTTTAAAGTGCGAGAGCCCGAACACCAGTTAGTGTTTTTTTCTTTCCCCGTAATCCATCTCTACATCCCTGGGTTGCCGACTTTCGAAATTTCGACGTTAGACGGACAAAGAAACTGTCTAGCTATTAGCGTGAATTCTAACTTTATGTAAATTATAACATTTACGTCAGATGAATGTGAGAACGCTCATAGAAATAGCTCCAAAGAATTTGACTTTTTCTCCAAATTCCAGCTGATATATTCGTTACATTTTGATGTTGTCTGCTTAATTCGCTTCCTCGAGATTCCCGTAGTTGACTTTGAAATTGACACTGAATATTGGGAAGACAACTGCGCAATTAAATTTGTCATGGACAAACTTGCAACCTAAATGGACTTAAATATTAGTTGATGTAATGTGCAACCAACGGGCGGAGGTATTATCCTATGCCAGCCTAACTTCTGTATTAGACTGTTGGAAGGGTCAAATTAAGCTCGCGAACGACAAATTCAAACATTTTGTTCATATTGTAATCGGTTTAGCATTAACGTTAGTCAGAGAGGAAAAGTGCGTAAACCCCCAATTGGTCAAATGACTCCCAACTAGTGAAAAGAGTTAGAATGCAAAGCTCGCTTCTTTAGGAACTGCAGATGAACTGATCGTTTCAGCTGGTTCTGTTTTATTTCTTGACTTTGCTGGTTCGCTTGCGGGTATCAGGGTTAACTCACACATCTGGAATTAATGCCCAGCTACTGCTCTCTGTATCGGTAAGTTGAACCATTTCTGTAGAATTCCACATGAGAATCTGTGTACTTCTGTGCCGGAAGAGGAAATGATCATTTTAGATCGATGTAACATTTGTAGTATAGGCCAGATTGATGATGCATCATTTGCAGCTAGAGTTGACGTGTTTTGTATCCAAGCTGAGAATGTACAATTTAACAGCTATATACTCTGTTATATGCAGGAAACAATACGGCTTGGACCTCCGCAATTACTTATAACAATCTTCCCTGACGTCGACAGAAATCGACACTTGATATAAAACAAAACTGGAACAATGCATTTTAGTTGAAAAAAATGAAAAAAATATTAAGAGTCATCAAATTGAATAGGACCACAAGCCTTAGAAGCCGAACGAGGCTAATCTGCCCATCGAGTCTGCTCCGCCATTTTCGTAACTGAACTGAAATGATAATCCAAAACTCAATTTTCCCTCTTATCGCCATACGCTTGATTTCCTTACTGATTCAAACGCTGTCAATCTCAACCTTGAACATACTTAGCGACTCAACCTCTACTGCCCTCTGCGCTAAAGTATTTCACAGATTTACTACCATCTGAGAGAAGAAATTCACATCCTTATCTCTGCCTTAAATGTGCGACCCTTTACTCTGAGATTATGCCTGCTGCTCCTAGACTGTCCCACAAGGGGAAAGAACCTCTCAACATCTACCCTGTCAAGTCCCCTTCCTGCTTCTGAATCCTATATATCTCAATAAGGTCTCCTATAATTCTTCTAAACCCCAATGAATACACGTCCAATTTACAAAATCTATCCCCATAAGGCAATCCTCCCATATTAAGGATCAATCTTGCGAACCTCTTGGGCGGCACCGTAGCACAGTGGTTAGCACTGCAGCTTCACAGTGCCAGGGACCTGGGTTCGATTCCCGGCTTGGGTCACTGTCTGTGGGGAGTTTGCACATTCTCCTCGTGACTGCGTGGGTTTCCTCCAGGTGCTCCAGTTTCCTCCCACAGTCCAAAGATGTGCGGGTTAGGTTGATTGGCCATGCTAAAATCGTCCCTTAGTGTCCTGGGATGTGTAGGCTAGAGAGATTAGTGGGCAAATATGCAGGGCCTGGGTGGGATTGTGGTCGGTACAGACTCGATGGGCCGAATGGCCTCTTTCTGTACTGTAGGGTTTCTTTCTATGATTCTCTTCTGAACCTCCTCCAATCCCAGTATAGCTTTCTTTAACAATAATCGAAATAAACTTCTTATGTTTTTGTTTAGATTTCTGACAATGATCAGCCCCCCGATAGATACGTGGGACTGTTACTGGAAGTTACAATTCATGACATATTTCTTCAAGGTAACGCAGACAAAACAACCTGTAGGCGCAAAATCATCGTTTTTGCTCTTCAACCTGACCCATTGTTATGCCGCTTAGAAAGAGTGGGTATACCGTTATTTCTTTCACATTGAAGATATACAGAGCAACTCTTAGAAATGAAAAAAAAGATTGGAAGGAAATTTACTCAAAATAACTGTATGAAAGGCAATGTACAAAACGTCAGCCCTATATGACGAGCCAACTAAGAAGATTTATATTTTCACAATTGTCCACGATATCTGTTGTTTAATGAGAACGTCGATTAGTGGATTATGAGATAGAAACAGCGTGGAGTAGATTTATTCCTGTCTTGAAGGTGGAGTAACAGATTTGGCTCTCCTTGATTTTGGCAGACGGCGATTTGATTACATGGAATACGTAATTATATTTAGCATTTAAACGTTTACTTTCATAATGTTGTTGAAAACTTTTCGTCATCAGTGTTTGTTACACACGTTTACTTTTTTATTCGATCTTTCGTACGGCTAAGAAAATACAAACGTCTTGCCAGGAATAAAACCTTTGTAATAACCAAAATAAAATTTGTATTCAGCATTTGGCATTGAAAAATCAATTGCCAGTTTTAAAACAGGGAAATGATTATAGATGTTGAAAAATATTCCATCCAGGTTGCATCAATACCTTCTACGATGTTTTCATGTTGTCTTTTGTACTAACCTCTCAACGAGATTTCGAAATGAAAACCAACATCACATATCACTCGACAAATGAAGGCGTTCTTTAACTATTGCACAGTTTACATCCCTCGCAAATTTGTACTTCAATGGTGAGGTAAGCTGTAGTTCCTTTTTGTCTACCTGTGTCTTTGGACACAGGTGAGGTCCCTGAGGCTTGGAAGATAGCGAATGTGGTCCCGTTGTTCAAGAAGGGTAGCAGGGATAACCCGGGTAATTATAGGCCGGTGAGCTTGACGTCCGTGGTAGGGAAGTTGTTGGAGAGGATTCTTAGAGACAGGATGTATGTGCATTTAGAATGGAACAATCTCATTAGTGACAGACAGCACGGTTTTGTAAGAGGGAATACAAATGTAAGAGGCCATTACAAATTTGGTGGAGTTTTTTGAGGAAGTGACAAAAACGGTTGACGAAGGAAGGGCCGTGGATGTTGTCTATATGGATTTCAGTGAGGCATTTTTCAAAGTCCCACATGGAGGTTGGTTAAAAAGGTTAAGGCTCATGGGATACAAGGAGAGGTGGCGAAATGGGTAGAAAACTGGCTTGGCCACAGGAGACAGAGGGTAACAGTCGAAGGGTCTTTTTCTGGCTGGAGGTCTGTGACCAGTGGTGTTCCGCAGGGCTCTGTACTGGGACCTCTGCTATTTGTGATATATATAAATGATTTGGAAGAAGGTGTAACTGGTGTAATCAGCAAGTTTGCGGATTACACGAAGTTGGCTGGACTTGCGGATAGCGATGAACATTGTCGGGCAATGCAGCAAGCTATAGATAGGCTAGAAAATTGGGCAGAGAGGTGGCAGATGGAATTTAATCCGGATCAATGCGAAGTGATGCATTTTGGAAGAAATAATGTAGGGAGGAGTTATACAATAAATGGCAGAGCCATCAAGAGTATAGAAACACAGAGACCTCGGTGTGCAAGTCCACAAATCCTTGAAAGTGGCAACACAGGTGGAGAAGGTGGTGAAGAAGGCATATGGTATGCTTGCCTTTATAGGGCAGGGTACAGAGTATAAAAGTTGGAGTCTGATGATGCAGCTGTATAGAACGCTGGTTAGGCCACATTTGGAGTACTGCATCCAGTTCTGGTCGCCACACTACCAGAAGGACGTGGAGGCGTTAGAGAAAGTGCAGAGAAGGTGTACCAGGATGTTGCCTGGTATGGAGGGTCTTAACTATGAGGAGAGATTGGATAAACTGGGGTTGTTCTCCCTGGAAAGACGGAGAATGAAGGGAGATCTAAAAGAGGTGTACAAGATTAGGAAGGGGATAGATAGGGTGAACGGTGTGAAGCTTTTTCCCAGATCAGAAGTGACGATCACAAGGGGTCACGGGCTCAGGGTGAGAGGGGCGAAGTATAACTCAGATATTAGACGGATGTTTTTTACACAGAGGGTGGTGGGGGCCTGGAATGCGCTGCCAAGTAGGATGATGGAGGCAGACACGCTGACATCGTTAAAGACTTACCTGGATAGCAACATGAGCAGCCTGGGAATGGAGGGATACAAACCATTGGTCTCGTTGGACCAAGGAGCGGCACAGGCTTGGAGGGCCGAGGGGCCTGTTTCCTGGTGCTGTACTGTTCTTTGTTCTTTGTTCTTTGAATCTTGAACTTCTGCTCACGTGTAATATCGGCGAAATGGCCATTTGCCCTGCTCTCTAACCTCGCGAAATTTCATTATCCACTGACTTCAAACACGAGATGTGATCGCTTAAGTTCCCACATTGGGTTGTCTTCAAATAAATAGCGGTGGACTAGAAAGTAAACAGATTTTCCCGAGTGATCGTCCTTCATAAAAACTATGATTATGTTTTTAGTTTCACTCAATCTGCTGTATTCGCATGCATACGTTTGGTAACGCCATAATTAGAATCGGGCGGCAAGTTAAACATTGACTGAATGGTATTATGTTTCAAGATGCTTCGTCACAGTATCATCGATATGTCTTTACGTGCGTCCTTTCTCCCGAGTAGTGATCATTCAGAACAATCTTCAGCATTAAGGTGGATTATTCATCTCGCCTTCCAAATGAGGGCACCAGCATAATTTAAGCCAATTCGATGCACTCTCCGTGGTAATAATAAATGGCTGAAGGCACTGGCTACATCAACGTTTGTGGCCCCTGACAATATTCCGGCAATAGTACTCAAGACGTCTGCTCCAGAACTAGTTGCGCCTCGAGCCAATGTGTCCAACGACAGCCAACAAACTGGAAGTTACACTGCCATTTGAAAAATGTGGTGTGTTCGCTCCAGGAAAAATAAAACATCACAAATCGACCCCGGCCAATTTGCAGTCCAATCATTCCATTCTCCATCATCAAGTAACAGAAGGGGTCGTCAACATTACTAATTTAGCAATCAATAACCTGGCCCAATTTGGAGGTCAGGTTTCAGACCCGCCAGAGCCATTCCGTTCCTGACCTATTACAGCCCCCACCCAAACATAGGAAAAGCTGCTGAACTCAATAAATGGAGGCAGAGTGACTTCCCTAGAAATCAAGGCAGAACTTGACCGAATGTCTCACCAAAGAAATTGAGCAAACCTGATGCCAATGGGACTTAGGGCAAAACCCCTGATATGATTTATATCGTTTTGGTTTTTAGGGATCAGTCTCTTCCTTTCCACGCAGTAACTGTCTGAGTTCCTTAGGGAGTGTCTTGGCCCGACCGTCCTCCATTTATTCCCTCACTCTTCAATGCCTGCTCTTCATCTACAAAGGACACTTCAATTGCATGATTGAATATTCTTCACTCGTTTGGATGAGTGCAGCTCCAGCAACACTTAAAATGTTCTATATCATCCAGGACAGATCAACCCGCTTGATTGCAACTACATTTATCATCGTAAAAAAAACTACAACTCCATCAATGGTGCACAGTGATAGCCGTGTCTACCATCAACAAAGTGCACTACAGAAACTCATCAAAGCTCCTTCAACAGCACCGATATCAGTCTTCTAGACAAAGCAAACAGGTACAGCAGATACATGAGACCACCACTACCTGTAAATTCTTCTCCAAGCCGCACACAGTCCTGACCTGGACACACATGTCCGTTTGGAATACCCTGCAGAAACAAAACTGGTGGGACCCGATTTTACCATTTTGATTCTAAGTGCAAAATCTGGGCACAATTCAGATCCGACTTGGAAAACTGCTCTCAGTCTACCCAATAGGCACTTAGCCTGAGAAAAAAAGTCGCGGGTCTGAATTGCGCTGTGGGCGGGGCTTATCACGCCTGAAACGCTGCAGCTCCAATCGGAACTTTGAACTGTGGATGAGTAGTGGGAACAACATTGAAAAACGTGCCCTTGTCACATCGCTCCCAAGCCGCACAAAGCGGATAAAGCGGCACAGGAGCGAAAAGCGGGAGCGATGGCCCCCACAGACATCACCCCACCCCCACAACATAACTGGCCCCTTTATCCACCTAACCCCCCTCTCCACTACCCAGACCGATCACAACCCTCTTCCCCCTCCCCCCAAATCGATTGCCCGCGGAGTGGCAGTGGTTCCACCCACCACCAGAAATCCATCTGGCCACCCTCCTTCCCTCACCACCCCCCCCCCACCAGAAAACCATCTGGCCTCCCCCCTCCCAACCAGAGAGCGACCTGACCTCCCTCCTCCACCCACCCCACCAGTGAATGATGGCCTCCCTCCCCCGCCACCTCCCCCCCTCCGGGCCTCCCTCCTCCCTTCCCCCACCAGACAACGATCTGGCATCCCTCCTCCCTCCCTCCCCACACGAGAGAATGATTGGGCCTTCCTCCTCCCCCTCCCATCAGGGATACATCTGACCCGCCACCTCCTCCCTCCCCTCTCCCCCTCACCAGAGAATGATCTGGCCGTCCCCCTTCCCCCACTCCACCACCAATCTGAGAGCCGTAGGAAGCTGGGAACTTACCTCTTCTGAAGCTGGAACGCCGGAAACAGACCTTTGCCGAGATTATCTGTTTCGCGCAGAACCTGGACAGGCGAACGCGATGGTAAAGGGGGAAATGCATGCAAATGCATTTCAATCGCCGTTGCGCCCGCTTCGGGCGCGGTTCGTATCGCGGCCATTTTCGGGCCTTGGTAAAGTGGGCATCTGCGCGGACGTGGGAGCGGATCGCGTTAGTGGCCTCACGCCCGACTTTACCAAGTTTGCCTTGGTAAAATCGGGCCCGTGGTGTACCGACACAATGACAGACGTTAACTTATGGAGATCCTATGGCGCAAAGTGCAGAGTCCATGTATGATCTGCGGAGTTATATTTTGGCTTCATGGCAGTTCGCTGGTCTTGGCGAATACCACTCCTATTCCTATTGCATAATAGCAGAGCGAAACAGCTCATTTCAGATGTTGCTGAAACCCCTGAGCTACCGTCACGCTACCGTTCAGGGCAATTTGCAGGACACGAAGTGGCAGCCTTTGGCTCGTTCATGAGTCTACCGAGCAGTGTAGGGCTTTTCGGATAGCCACCCAGATGTGAAATGTTAGCTTTGCTCCCTCTCCACAGATGCTGTCAAAGCTGCATGAGATTTTCCAGAATTTTATGTTTTTCTTTCAGATTACAGCATCCGTAGTCATATGCTTTTATATCTACAGGGAGTAATGATATGCAATGCTGTAATCAGCATAGCCATTACCCCTTCGTTTACTTTTGATGGGTCCAATTTTGCCATGAAGCGCGCATAGCAAGCAAACGAATTGGGCCATATTTCTGATCAGTTTTGATGAAGCAAACCTTTTAGCGCATGGAATTGTAGGAATCCGAACGCATATATTGTCCAGAGATCGCGTGATGGAAGTAGACGATAGTAAGCAACACCAGCCGAATACTGAAATCGCATGTCAAGGAAAGGAAACCCATTGAAAGCTGAATTTCAAAGGTGAAAGGGAGCGAAAGATGGGGCACATTAATGTCCAGAGCAAATTATTTTCTCTAGCTGTGGATTCAAGTCTAACAAATGTATCCTTGAATCCGACAGTGCAGACGGAGGCCATTCGGCCTATCGACTCTGCACTGACAGCAATCCTACCCTATGTCCCCATGACCCCAAGCAGTTACCCTAGCTAGTCCCCCTGATGCTAAGGAGCAATTTAACATGGCCAATCCACCTAACCCGCACATCTTTGGAGTGTGGGAGGAAACCGGAGCACCCGGAGGAAACTCCACACAGACGGTGACCCAAGCAGGGAATCGAACCCGGGTCCCTGGTGCTCTGAGGCAGCAGTGCTAACCACTGTACCACCGTGCCGCCCCAAATCATCAGCATATTAGAACTGTACAAGGTTTCGCTGGTTGGGTGTGATTCCATTGAAGACTAGTTTCTCGTCTAACCCAACATAAATCTTTGCTGGAGCTGATTTAGAGGGGGGGGGGGGATTTGGGTGTCCTCAAGCATGTATTGCAAAATAAAACATTGACAGCTAATAGAGAAGGCAAAGGTCATGTTGGCTTTTATTTCAAAAGGAATTAAGGTAATTATTATAAGGTAATGTAATATTATAATAACAGGAAAGTCTTGCCAGAATTCTACTAGTCATTGGTTAGATCAAACCTGCAACACTGTGAACAGTTGTGGCCCCCTGATATAACGAAAAATATATTGCGTTGGACGCAGTCAAGCACGATTTCTAGGGTGGCCCCAGATGTGGAGGGATTTTCTTAAGAGGAGAGTGCGAGTATGTTCGATATGTTTAGAAAAATGAGAGGCATCCTGAAGGATATCAGAAGGATGTGGAGGAATTTGGTTTGTTCTCACTGGAACGACGGAGGTTGAGGGGCCACCTATTCGAAGTCTACAAGATTATGAGGGGCATAGACAGAGTAGATAGTCAGAAGCTTTTTTCCCGGGTGGAAGAGTCGTTTATGAGGAGGCATTAGTTTAAGGTGCGAGGGGTAATGTTTAAAGAAGATGTACGAGGCACGTTTTTTACGAGGGTGGTGGGTGTCTAGAATTCGCTGCTGGGGGAGGTAGTGGAAACAGATACGATAGTGACGTTTAACGGGCGTCTGGACAAATGCATGAATAGGATGGGAATGGAGGGATCTGGTCCCCGGAAGGGTAGGACGTTTTAGTTCAGACGGGCAGCATGGTTGGTTCAAGCATGGAGGGCCTAAGGGCCTGTTGCTATGATGTAAATTTCTTTGTTCTTTTGTTCTTTGTCTTCATTGTGCCACATTGGCTCATCAGTGGGATTGAAGAGTAAACACTGACAGGTCGTTTCTCTTTGTGGAAGAGTCTAAGACCAGTAGGCAAAGTTTCATAGTAAGTCTTTTTTTTGTTTACTTATTAGCATCACAAGTAGGCTTTTATTTATACTGCAATGCAGAGACTCTGACAGTCCCCTACTCTCCACACTCTGCCACCCACTCGTGTACATGGAGGTAGAATTTTGCATGGGCACTGGAACCGAACCAGCGTGCCCTTTGGACTGTGGGAGGAAACTGGAGCATGCAACGGAAACCCCCGCAGACACGGGGAGAAAGTGCAGACACTGAACAGACAGTGACCCAAGCTAGGAACTGCATCCACGTCCCTGGTGCTGTGAGGCAGCAGTGCTAATCAGGGTCTCCATTTTAGAGGGGGATGATGAGAATTTCTTTGGTCTCTCAGAGAGCAGTGGATCTATAGAATTCTTTACCGCAGAGGGCTGCAGATGCCGACGAGTTAAGTATGCTCAAGGCTAAGATGGACGTATTTCTAATTGGTAAGGGAATCAAGGTTTATGGGGATAAAGTGGGAAAGTGAACTTGAGGATTATCATACCTGATTAGTCACGATCTCATTGAATGGCGCAGCAGACTCGATGGGCCACATGGGTCCAAGTTCTTATGATCTTATCACACAGCACTGCAGTGCAAATGAGTATGACTTCTTTGAGCGGCACTTCGGTGAATGGCCTAGCAAGATCAAATGAAAAAAACCTGCTCAAAGCTGGTTGTCAGAACTCACCCAACCATTTGATCAATTCATGTTGTGCAGAGCCTGTCATACGTAAGACAACGCATCAGCGTACATCACTTTATTTGTCTTGAACAGCCCATACACCGACGCAGGAAGATATGAGCACGAGGCATATTATATATAGCATCTTACAGTTTGTTGTTCTCACATTGGTCCAACAGGCGTTTGTTGGTCTCCCTTGGAGCATGATTGTCCTGTCCCATTGAGTGGCAGGTTGGATGGATGGGAAATTGGAACTGTGAGTAAGAATGGCGTACATTCTGTTGATATAATCATTACGTGCTTGGTGAGGATACCTGTTAATTGTTTGCTCGGTTTACAAATGTGTTCATCTTGCTTGGCCTTGAGGTATTTCAATGCTCTCAGCTATTGGGGCTGCGTGGGAAAATTGGCCAAATCATGTGCCAACCGCCACGTGGATGGTACCCGCAAGCGTGTCAAAAATTGAACCATATGTTTGTGGTGGTTTGTGATTTGGTTTTTAGAAGGGTGTGAGGGGTCACATGAAAGCCCGTTGAGAATAAGCAGCCCAGTCGTCGTGTGGCAATCACCAGATACTAATCATTATACGAAAGAAAACATACACACGACTGGAACTTAGCAGTGTAAAATAATTACATATATTAATCACACACACATTTATAATTGCTCCTTGTTCCAAGATATATATCGGTGTTCCCTGAACATCGTAAGACTTCCCAAACCCAAACAACATTCAAATTAAATAAATCTATGACACCAATCCAGCTTGCAGTTACCACACAATACAAGGCCGAATATCCAATTTGGGAAACGTTTTCCTGGTGCTGTGAAAACATTTAAACTGACTTTACGAAGGTTCGCACGATCATGGCTCCGCGACTTCTTAGATTAAACTGATCTGTCCAGCTCATGAATGTTAAAATGCCTGTTGGATACGGCTGCAGGTACTGGCACTTTTAGCCTGACACCTTTTTGTTTCTCTTCTCTCAACCTCAGATTGAGGTTGAACAACTGATTCACGTGCAAGAAACGGGCTACTTGCATCAGGGGGCATGCGGAGGTTCCGGCGGGGCGCACTAATTTAAGTTTCCATGATCCAGAAGGCCTTGTATGATAACGGGAATCTTAAAATTAACTCATAAACAGGACGGTGTGTGTTTGAGGTGGATGCTACTTAAACAGACCAACCCACACTGACGCTTTTCTATTGGTTCCTTAAAATTAACGATGCAAATATCCACTGATTTTTTTTATTCATTCGTGGGTCATGAACGCCGCTGGCAGTCCAGCATATATTGTCCATTCCTCGTTGCCCTTGAGAACGCTGTGGTGAGCTGTCTTTTTGAAACTCGGCAGTCCACGTGCTCTGGGCTAACGCACAATGCCTGCAGGTGGTCGTCTTTTGATGTATCTGCTGCCCTTGTCTTTCTAGATAAAAGTGGTGACCGGTTTGGAAGGTGTTGTTTCAGGATCTTTGGTGAATTTCTGCAATGCATCTTGTAGGTCGTACACACTGCTGCGACTGAACGTCGGTGGTGGAGGGAGTGAGTGTTTCTGTTTGTGATACCAATTTGTGGCTGTAATTTCCTAGATGGTGTCAAGCTGCTTGAGTGTTGTTGGAGCTGCGCCAATCCAGACCCATGACAGTCTTCCATCCCACCCATGACTTCTGTCTTTTAGAAGGTGGACAGGTTTTGGGGAGTCACGAGGTGAGTTACTTGCCACAGTTAATCTACCACCTGACCTGCTCTCGTCAATGGCCACCCCAAGAATGTTTACAGTGGAGGATTCAGTGATGGTAACGATATTGAGTGCCAACGGGCAGTGGTTAGATAGTGAATGATTCGTGATTGTCATTACCTGGCATTTGTGTGGCACATACGTTACTTGCAGTTTCTCAGCTCAAGCCTGTGTATTGCCCAGACCTTTTTGCATTTGAAATTGACTACTTCAGTATGTGAAGATTCACGGATATTGCTGAATATATGTGCAATCATCGGCGAACATCTTCATTTCTGACCTGATGATGAAGGGAAGGTTATTGATGAAACAGTTGAAGGTGGTTGGCCTACGACACTACCCTGAGGTAGACGTGCAGGGATGTCCTGGAGCTGAGATGGCTGGCCCCCTCAACCAAAATGATCCTCCTTTGTACCAAGTCATGGAAGCTGCCAGCAACAGCGCTATCAAGCAGCACCTGCTCAGCAACAACTTACTTGCTCAGTGATGCAACCAATGGAGAGTATGCCCCCTGAAACACGTTGATTCTAGTTTCCCTTAGGCTCTTTGATGTCACACTTGGTCGAATACCGTCTTGATTCCAAGGGTTGTCATTCTCACATCAACTCTAGAATTCAGCTTGTTTATTCATGTCTAAACCAAGGCTTCAATGAGATCAGGAGCTAAGTGACACTGGCGAAACCCAAACTCCGCATCACTGAGCAGGTTGTTGCTGAGCAGATGCTGCTTGATGGTAATGTTGATGGCCTGTTCTATTACTTTTTGAATTATCGAGAGTAGGTTGATTAGAGGGTAATTGGACAGCTTGGATTTGTTCTGTGTTTTGTGTAAAGGTGTTAATAAACAAAGTAAGAAAGTGAGGTTCAGTCACGGTGGGACATAGGTTCAAGATGAGGGTCAGGAGGGTGAGGGGGATGTGAGGGAAGACGTTTTTTTACCCAAGGGGTAGTAACAGTCTGGAATGCATTGCCTGGGGGAGTGGTAGATGTGGGCTACCGCATATACGTTTTTTAAAAAAATACCCGAATGAGCTCTTGGCAAGTCATAACATTAACGGCTTTGTGCCAAATATTGACAGATGGGATAAGTGAAAGTTTAAGCTTTTCTAATGTGTCGGTGTGGACTTGATGGACCAAAGAGCCTCCTCTGTGTTTTATGATTCTATGATTCGAGGCTAAATATTAAATATCTCTGCACACAACTTAGATACTGAAGAAAAAAGTCTCAATTTCTTTAGCCCCACTAGTTTTCATGATAATCATATTGCACCTCTCTGTTAGATTTATAGAACCATAGAACCACAGAAAATTACAGCTCAGAAACAGGCCTTTTGGCCCTTCTTGTCTGTGCCGAACCATTTTATGTCTAGTCCCACTGACCTGCACTTGGACCATATCCCTCCACACCCCTCTCATCCATGAACCCGTCCAAGTTTTTCTTAAATGTTAAAAGTGACCCCGCATTTACCACTTTATCCGGCAGCTCATTCCACACTCCCACCACTCTCTGCGTGAAGAAGCCCCCCCTAATATTCCCCTTAAACTTTTATCCTTTCACCCTTAACCCATGCCCTCTGGTTTTTTACTCCCCTAGCCTAAGCGGAAAAAGCCTGCTTACATTCACTCTATCTGTACCCATCAAAATCTTATACACCTCTATCAAATCTCCCCTCAATCTTCTACGCTCCAGGGAATAAAGTCCCAACCTATTCAATCTCTCTCTGTAACTCAGCTTCTCAAGTCCCGGCAACATCCTTGTGAACCTTCTCTGCACTCTTTCAATCTTATTTACATCCTTCCTGTAACTTGGTGACCAAAACTGTACACAATACTCCAAATTCGGCCTCACCAATGCCTTATATAACCTTACCATAACACTCCAACTTTTATACTCGATACTCCGATTTATAAAGGCCAATGTACCAAAGGCACTGTTTACGACCCTATCCACCTGTGACGTCACTTTTAGGGAATTCTGTATCTGTATTCCCAGATCCCTCTGTTCAACTGCACTCTTCAGAGTCCTACCATTTACCCTGTACGTTATTCTTTGGTCTGTCTTTCCAAAGTGCAATATCTCACACTTGTCTGCGTTAAATTTCATTTGCCATTTTTCAGCCCATTTTTCTAGTTGGTCCAAATCCCTCTGCAAGCTTTGAAAACCTTCCTCACTGTCCACTACACCTCCAATCTTTGTATCATCAGCAAACTTGCTGATCCAATTTACCACATCATCATCCAGATCATTGATATAGATGACAAACAACAATGGACCCAACACCGATCCCTGCGGCACACCACTAGTCACAGGCCTCCACTCAGAGAAGCAATCCTCCACAACCACTCTCTGGCTTCTTCCATTGAGCCAGTGTCTAATCCAATTTACTACCTCCCCATGTATACCTAGCGACTGAACCTTCCTAACTAACCTCCCATGAGGGACCTTGTCAAAGGCCTTGCTGAAATCCAGGTAGACAACATCCACCGCCTTCCCTTCATCCACTTTCCTGGTCACCTCCTCGAAAAACTCCAATAGATTGGTCAAACATGACCTACCACGCACAAAGCCATGTTGACTCTCCCTAATAAGTCCCTGTCTATCCAAATATTTGTAGATCCTATCCCTTATCACACCTTCCAATAACGTGCCCACCACCGACGTCAAACTTACTGGCCGATAATTTCCCGGATTTCTTTTGGAACCTTTTTTAAACAACGGAACAACATGAGCCACCCTCCAATCATCCGGCACCTCCCCTGTGAATACTGAGATTTTAATTATGTCTGCCACGTTCAACACTAGCTTCCCTCAAGGTCCGTGGGAATACCCTGTCCGGTCCTGGGGATTTATCCACTCTGATTTGCCTCAAGACAGCGAGCACCTCCTCCCCTTTAATCTGTAAAAGTTCCATGGCCTCCCTACCAGTTTGCCCTATTTCCGTAGACTCCATGCCCGTTTCCTCAGTAAATACGGATGCAAAAAAACCATTTAGTATCTCCCCCATCTCTTTTGGTTCCATACACAGTCTACCACTCTGGTCTTCAAGAGGACCAATTTTATCCCTCACTATCCTTTTGCTCCTAACATACCTATAGAAGCTCTTTGGATTTTCCTTCACTCTGTCTGCCAAAGCAACCTCATGTCTTCTTTTAGCCCTCCTGATTTCCCTCTTAAGTAGCTCCTTGCACTTTTTATACTCCTCGAGCATCTGATGTGTTCCTTGCTGCCTGTACATTTCATACAACTCTCTCTTCCTCTTAATCAGTGTTACAATCTCCCTCGAGAACCAAGGTTCCTTATTCCTATTGACTTTGCCTTTAATCCTGACAGGAACATACAAACTCTGCACTCTCAAAATTTCTCCTTTGAAGGCCTCCCACTTTCCATTTACATCCTTACCAGAGAACAGACAGTGCCAATCCACACTTCCCAGATCCCTTCTCATTTCATCAAATTTGGCCTTTTTCCAGTTCAGAACTTCAACCCGAGGACCAGATCTATCCTTATCCACGATCAGGTTGAAACTAATGGCATTATGATCACTGGATCCAAAGTGTTCCCTCACACTCACATCCATCACCTGCCCTAACTCATTTCCCAATAGGAGATCCAATATCGCATCCTCTCTAGTTGGCACCTCTATATACTGATGTAGAAAATTCTCCTGAACACATTTTACAAAGTCTACCCCGTCTAAACCTTTAACAGTATGCGAGTCCCAATCTATATGTGGAAAATTAAAATCCCCTACTATCACAACTTTGTATTTCTTGCAGTTGTCAGCTATCTCACCGCTGATTTGCTCCTCCAATTCTCGCTGACTATTGGGTGGTCTATAATACAAGCCCATTAATGTGGTCATACCTTTCCTCTTTCTGAGCTCCACCCATAGGGCCTCTGTAGACAAACTCCCTAATCTATCCTGCCTGAGTACCGCTGTAACATTTTCCCTGACCAACAATGCCACCCCCCCCCCCCACCTTTTATCCCTCTGCCTCTATCCCGCCTGAAACATTGGAACCCTGGAACATTGAGCTGCCAGTCCTGCCCCTCCTGTAGCCAAGTTTCACTAATGACTATAATGTCATATTTCCACGTGTCTATCCACGCCTTCAGCTCATCTGCCTTCCCCACAATACTCCTGGCATTGAAATAGACACACCTCAAAAATTATTTCCACCACACTCTACCCTTCCATTTGTGATTTTGCTTGAACTAACCTGTCTTTTTACCCCTGCTCCACTATCTGCTCTGGCACTCTGGTTCCCACTCCCCTGCAAAGGAATGAGAGTGTATTCATCAAATAATCATCAAATTCTAAGCTTGCTTATAGATCTCCATCAACTAACATTATATTTGGGGTGCAGGACGCATCTCCTACTCAGCCTTCCGAGTCAGAAATCTGCAAATCACGAAGCCATTTCAAAGTTTATTACAGCCCGTCATCATCAAGATTAGTTTACATGACATTTGTGAATTTTTTTCGAATTTTTGCCTGGGTTCTGGTCATTGGTCGAGAAAACAGCGTAATTTGTTGTCCACCACGTATTACCCTGAATGGCTTTCTGCGTCACTTCAGAGGCACTGAAGAGCCAGTCACATTGATGTTCATCTGGAGGGAAGCTAGAAGGCAGACATTCCTCCCCTGAAGAACACTCGCTCCTCCAGGTGCAATAACTCTCAGTCCACAGGGATACTGAACTGCTGTGTAGTGAATGATTGTAAAATTATTTTAAAAACTTCTAAAATGCTAAGAGTTGTGAAATTTCATGGTTCTGTTCGAAAAGGTAGTGTTGTTCTGTACTGAGGAGAAGCAGGTGCAAGCAGTACACAGGCTGAAACAATGTACCAGAGGCAAAAACAGCAGGGTTTCCTTTGTAACAGACTTCAAGCACTTGAATCCGAACATATTTTTGCATTTTAACCAATCAATTTGAAGTAGGCATTTTAACCAATCAATTTGAAAAGCATTTGATATTTTGATAACATGTAAGCAAATTCTATTGTGGGAATTTTGGTATGTCACTATGTTCGATGAGATGGTAAAGGAAAACATCTAAGCAGATAAAGGATCAGGCAGAGATATCTAGTTCTGAACGATGAATGGAGTTACAATAGAAAGATGAGATTATGACAGATTTACATTATAAAGCCTATACAGAAAAGGAATGAGAGTGTATTCCAGGAAGCTATTACCTGAAGGATAAAATCTTAAGGCAAAAGTGCAGACTTTGGCAGGTAACTGCAGGTGAGAAATGGACAGACATTCACCAAATTGTGTTGCTGGTAGAATACAAAAAGGAAGTATTGTGGGTGGCACACGAATTACCTGTAGATGGTCATCTAGAATTGAAGAGGACTCCGGTTAAGATACAGAAGCACTTTTATTGGCCTGGATTACATAGAGATGTGGTTGAACTTTGTCAAACCTATCATGCATGTCAGATGATAAGAAAACCAGAGGCAGCGATAAAATTAGCACCCTTGATGCCAATTCCTGCATTTGAAGAACGTTTTACATGGGTTATAGTTGATTGTGTAGATCCTCGTCCTAAAACCGAAAGTGGGAACCAGTATTTTCTCGCTGTAATGGATGTGCCCACCAGGTTTCCAGAGGACTATCTAGGCAAGAAAGGTTGTGGAGGAATTGCTTGCTTTCTTTACCCGTTATGGATTACCCAGGGGGATTCAGTCAGACCAAGGTTCAATTTTACTGCCAAATTATTTAAGGACGTCATGCCTGCTTTAGGCATCAGACACTTCATCTCAAATGTGTACTCTCCTGAATCCCAGGGAACATTGGAAAGTTGGCATCATACCCTGACGACCATGTTGAGGACTTATTGCCAGGATTACCCAACTGATTGGGATAAAGGCATCCTTTAAATTTATATTATTCGCGATGAGAGATGCTCCAAATTGATCGACTCAGCTTGCTCCATTTGATTTGATATTCGTACATGAAGTAAGAGGTCCTTTAGAATTCGTCAAGGAAAAGTTGGTAGGTCCAAAGTCTGAGATTATATAGCTGTGGTGAAAGAAAGATTAAACAGAATGGGTGAATTAGCTACCCAACATTTGTGAATGGCACAGCAACTAATGAAACAAGAAGCAGATAAGAAATCTAAAATTCTACGTCTGCCCATGGGGATAAAGTATTCATGCTATTACCAATGGCAGGAGATCCTTTGTTGGCCAGGTTTAGTGGCCAGTGGTTCTCAGATTGAGGCGAAATATAGTCAGGTGAATTATCTGGTAAAGATGACAGATAGGAAAAAGATGCATAGGGTATGTCATGTTAACATGCTAAAAGAGTATTATAACAGGGACAGGGAACTGGAGAAACAAGTATAAGATACTGCCACTCAGAGTGAGGAATCAAATCCAGATGATGTAGATTTTGATGTGCCTCAGAATAAATTGAAAAATGAAGAATAACTTAAGGAATGGAATAGGGGTAGTGAGTTACCTGCCTCAGGACCAGAGAACTGAATTTAAAGCCGTGTTACAGGGCTATGAGGTCCTATGTAAAAAGACAATGGGGAGGACTAAAGATATAGTACATGAGGTGGATGTCGGGAATGCTGTTCCTATAAAATAATACCCTAAAGGCGAATGCCTCCCAAAGCAGCTCAGGTTCAGAAGGAAGTGAAAGCAATGCTACATGAAGATATCAGAGAGCCAAGTCAAAGCAAGTGGAGTTCGCCGAGAGTGTTGGTCCTCAAACCTGATTGTACTCAACAGTTCTGCATAGATTATCGCAAGGTCAGCACTATGACTAAATCTGATACATAGCCAATTCCAAGGCTGGAGGATTGTGTGGAAAAGGTAGGACAAACTACTTACATCACAAAGTTGGACTTACTTCACGGTTATTGGCAAGTAACTTTGTCAGAGAGAGCTAAAGAAGTTTCTGCTTTTCTAACCCCAAATGTGATATGTCAATTTAAAGTAATTCCCTTTGGGATGAAAAATGCACCCGCTACCTTTATGAAGAGAGTTGTTGCCGGATTGACGAATTGCGATGTTTACATTGGTGACTTCATGACCTTTAATCGTTCTTGGAAAGATCACATGGAGCATTTGGCAGAGTTCTTTGAGAGACTACGAAACACTGGTTAGGCCCCATTTGGAGTACTGTGAGCAATTTTGGGCCCCACACCTCAGGAAGGACATACTGGCACTGGAGCGGGTCCAGCGGAGATTCACACGGATGATCCCAGGAATGGTAGGCCTGACATACGATGAACGTCTGAGGATCGTGGGATTATATTCATTGGAGTTTAGGAGGTTGAGGGGAGATCTGATAGAAACTTACAAGGTAATGAACGGCTTAGATAGGATGGACGTAGGGAAGTTGTTTCCATTAACAGGGGAGACTAGGACGCGGGGGCACAGCCTTAGAATAAAAGGGAGTCACTTTAGAACAGAGATGAGGAGAAATTTCTTCAGCCAGAGAGTGGTGGGTCTGTGGAATTCATTGCCACAGAGGGCTGTGGAGGCCGAGACGTTGAGCGTCTTCAAGACAGAAATTGATAAATTCTTGATTTCTCGAGGAATTAAGGGCTATGGGGAGAGAGCGGGTAAATGGAGTTGAAATCAACCATGATTGAATGGTGGAGTGGACTCGATGGGCCGAATGGCCTTACTTCCGCTCCTATGTCTTATGGTCTTATGGTCTAAAATTGGTCATAAACTTGGCAAAACAGAATGTGCGGAGGCAAAAGTGATATTTTTACGACACAATATCGGATACGGATGGATGAGACTGAGAAATCTGAAGACGAAGGCCATCGAGGAATTTCAAAGACCATCATTGAAGAAGAAAGTGCGGTGAGTTTTGGGATTGAGCGGATTCTACAAAAGTACGTATGAAATTTTAGCAGCCAGTGGCATTGTTGACGACCTTGTTAAAAAAGAACATGAAATTTTGGTGGACAGAACAATACCAAGAGGCATATCAGAATCTGAAAGCAGTGTTAACCACCGCACCTGTTTTAGCCACACCAAACTTTTTGAAAACATTTGAAGTCACTATTGAGGTCAGCAATGTAAGTGTTAGAGCTGTGTTGTTACAGGAGAATAATTTTGGAATTGAAATGCCAATCGGCTAATGTTCGAAAAAAACCCACAATATCTGCCTGACAAAATATTTCAATATTGAAAAGGATTTAATAATTTTAGTAATATCCTTACAACATTTTAATGCTTATGTTACAAACAATTAATCAGAATTGATTGTGTATACTGATCAGAATCCTTTGACATTTCTGGAAAGATTAAAGGATAACATGGCCAGACTATTTTGTTGGGGTCTTATGTTACAAGCTACATGTTACATGTACACTTTACAGATTGTACATGTTGTGGGTCATGAAAATGTTATTGCCTATGTTTTATCATGAGTTTTTTAAAAATGAAGCCAACTTTTCATGATGATGGTTCATTCTTTTCTGAAGGGGTGAAGGTATTGTGAAATTAGTGTTTGCCAAATTATGAAAAAGTTTTCTAAAATGCTAGGAATTTTAAAGTTTCATGGTTCTTTTGGGAAAGGTAGTTTTTGTTCTGTACTGAAGAGAAGTAAGTGCAAGCAGTGCACAGACTGAAACAATGTATGAGAGGCAAAGACAGCAGGGTTGACTTGGTAACATACTTCAGGCATTTGAATCAGAACATGTTTTTGAATTTTAACCAATCAATTTGAAATATGCATTTGAATCGCAGCAACATATCAGATTTGAATTTGATGTTTTGATAACCTGCAAACCAATCCTATTGTAGGGATTTTGGTATATCATTAGGAGTATAAAAGACAGGATCAAGGGCACAAACGGTAGAAGAACGCCTGTCACCTGCTGAGTAACAGCTTAGCTCTGCTCTGAGAGAAATGCACACAGCCAGCAACTGTCATCTAACAGTGTAACAGCCACATTTATGTCTTAAACAAAAGCCTTACCTTAATTACAAAGATGCCAACAGATGATAGTGAAAATCGAAGATGAAGAATAAAGAAGCTTCCGGAAGATGACACCTAGTTGTATTTTGAGTGTGACTAAATATTTCATTTTTTTAATAAGTGGGAATTGTATTTATTTAAACAGAATTCTGTTAGCATAATGTTTTATTTGGTTTGTTAATAGTTTCGTTAACCTGTTTATTGTTAATTAGATAAATAAAGTGTCACTTGTTACAAGCATTTAACTTACAGATTGTACATGTTATGGGTCATGAAAATGTTATTGCATATGTTTTATCATGAGTTTTTAAAAAATGAAGCCAACTTTTCATGATGATGGTTCGTTCTTTACTTAAGGGGTGAAGGTTTTGTGAAATTAGTATTTGCCAAATTATCAAAAAATCTTCTAAAATGCTAGAAATTGTAAAATTTCATGGTTCTTTTAGAAAAGCTAGTTTCTGTTCTGTACTGAAGAGAAGTAGGTGCAAGCGGTACACAGACTGAAACAATGTTCGAGAGGCAAAGACAGTCTCAGGTAGTTATTTCGAGTTGGTCACTACAGGCTGCTGAAATGCTGATATTATCCCTTCTGATACAGACTTTAATAGATTATGAAGGGAGGTACTTCTCTTTGAGTGGTTGAGTGTTCGTTCTCAGACAGGAGATCAACCTACCCTTCGTAACAGAACTAACAAAGTAAATATTCGATGTCTATATACTGAACAGCGATTTTAATTTAAGAATCTGAATCGTTGGTAGTTCCACTCGAACTTGACAAGTGCATATTACGCCTCCCCAAGAAATTCATAATTGCACCAAGTTCTCACTTTCCACTCAGTCTGCTAACCCCCAAACCGAATATATGTTCATGATTACTTTTTAACTGCAGCATGATTCCTTATCTGAATTTAAATTCCAAGGGTTGCCTTGGCTGGATTTGAACTCCTGCCCGAAACAAAATATTTTACTTTTGTTGTGCTCTTTACGTTACCAAAATGCTGCCATCGTTATTGTGTGGAAGCACCGTTTCATCCATCAGACGGTCATGAACATGACTAAGGATAACCCGAATTGCACAAAAAATACAGACTGTGCCGTCGGAATGATTTCAAAGCTGCTCCGTAAGATTTCATTAACACAAGTGAGAAAATATAACGTTTCGCTGGTCATTATGGTCACTATAGTCACTACCGTCACTGTGATTAATGGACCACTTGGGATGAGTGTGATAGGATCAGCATAGAGCAAGTTCCAAAACTTTATTGCTCAATCATGACATTCCAGTCATTTCGATGAATTGGTTGATGGTGGTAGTGTTGTATATAGGAACGCTTGGCAGACTTATTATAAGATGCCAGATATTAACTTTCCTAGATTCATTGAAAACCACCGCATTAAAGTTACAATGGCAACATGGACATGAAACTAATATACGGATAGCAGAAAACAGTGGTATTCGTTGTATTATTTGCTCTTTCATGTTGATTTGTTTTAGTATTGTCACCTGTGTTTGTATAAAGAGAAAAGTTTTGGATTTTGCGCTGTACACAGACAAATCAGCTCTTTAACAGAGAGGGTGCAGAATGTAGTGCTACTGTTACAACTAGGGAGTGGAGAAATATCAACTCAGTAGGAGGCAGGTCCATTTCAAAGTCTGATGACAGCCGGGAAGAAACTGTTCTGAGTCGGTTAGTACCTGAACTCAGACTTTTCGATCTTGCTCCCGTTGGAGTTGGTGGAAAAGTGCTTGTCTGGGATGCATGGGGTCTTTCGTTATGCGGGTGCTCGCGGCCTTTGATTTAGCTGGCTGCGTTTCCGAGGCAGCGGGAAGTGTTGATGGAGGCAATGGATGTGAGTATGGACTGGGCTTCTTCATGCACCTTTGTAGTTTCTTCCGGTCTTGGATAGAGCAGAAGCCATACGAAGCTGTGATACAACCGGAAAGGTGTTTCCAATGTTGCATGTGTAAACGTTACTGAGATTCGCAGCGAACATGCCGAATTTCCTCGCCTCCTGAGAAAGTAAATGCGTTGGTAGGCTTTCGTAACTATAGCGTCGGCTTGGAGGGACCAGGCCAGATTGTTGGTGATCTGAAAACCTTGAAACCTGAAGTTGTGAACGACTTCCACTTCATCCCCATTAACGCACACTTCCTGAAGTGGATGAATATCTCCTTTCTTTTATTGGCATTGAGGGAGTACCAATTAATCGGATTCGCTATCTCTTTCCTGTACTCCGCCTCATCAGATTGCGAAAGGAATATCTAAAATAATGACCCTCAACGACCCGTTTAGGACGGCTGCTTTTAATGTTACATTTGCCATGCCCTGCGTTGGGAAAAACATTTCAAATCGTGCAAGGAATGTAAAATCCAGACACACTGCCATCATGATGACTGTAGTGTAATTTCCCAGATGAAGTACGAGATATGGAAATGCATGAAATGTCATTTTTGCTGTGCAGATAACCGTGGTGTGATGCTGCGGATGAAATTTATAAGGTTACAAACAGAAACAATGGAGAAGAGAGCAAATGATCCGCACATCATTTTCCAATTCTCTATCGCCTTAGGCGTCTTTCAGAAGGAATATGGTACCTCTATCATAGTAGCATTGTTAAAACAAAACATTCGCGGCAGCAATGACAGACCCGTCAGTGTCATCCAGGTATCTGGCAAATAAATTAGTCATTTTGTGGCGCGTTACTCATTGTGTTTTCGAATGACACGGATTAATTAAGGGTACCCAGAGGGGTGGTTGAGACAAATGTGCGTTTGTCGACATTGATTGAATTTTTCGAGGAAATAAAACAACACGTCGAAGAGATTGGTGAGTTTGATATAGTCGTCCTAATTTCAAGAAATATTTGACCGGCAAAACAAGTAAAAGACCATTGATTCCCAGGGGAATGGGATGCACTATTCCCTCACTGAAAATAAGCAAACGTTGGCAAGATATTTTATTTTGACTGGATTGTTCTTTCGATAGGGGTTCCACAGAACTCCTACGAGATCGTTTCCTTATCGACTTATGCAGCAATTATTTGCACTTGAAAATAGCGGAAATATATATGAATGTTGCACGTGATGCCAACACGCCTGTGCAATGGATAGAGAGAGAACAATTCCAAACGGTGCCCGATTGCTATGTGGGCAGAAGGCACGTGGCCATTCCTCGCGCCTCCCTCAAACCTTGTCGGCGTGAAGCGGAGTGAGAACACGCCGAAAAGTCCCTCAGCATTAAAGCACTAGAAGGTTCATTAACGAAGACCAAATGCATCTTTGCGTCCGTCCTCTGGAGCTACCTACTAATCCAATGGACCGGCAGTTCTACCAGCCCTGGCAGCGCTGGTAATGGGGTAATGGCAGCTGCCGCCACTGTAACTGAGAAGAAGAGCCCGAAGCCGAGGACTCCCCTTTTCAGGTAAGTCTTCAGGTTAAGGGCAGTGCATGGCGTGCGGGGGTGGAGTGGGGGTTGGGGGGGGGTGGAGGGGGGATTGGATGGGTTTGGGTTGGTGGCATGGGATTAGAGGTGGGCGGAAGGGGCTAAGAAAAGGAGCGGTACGAAGGAAGTTGGTGATCAATCTGAAGGCGCCGACCCGCTGTAGGCAAAAGCCGGCCACCGAAGTGTGGCAACCCCTTTCTTCCCGCCCTTTATTCATTGAGGTTAACGGTTTACGGTGTGGTCATTATATTATTAGGTTTGGTCGGCTTCATAAGACGTGTTATTGATTTAAAATTGTCATTTGTACATGGCGATTTTGGTGTCCGCCCACCCACAGAATTAGAGGGTCAGTTTGGGATGGATGGGTAGGTACTTAGATGGACATCCATGCCATTTTGCTTCCCCCTCCCCTAGCACCCTGGTCGGGAACATGTAAAATTCTGCTCTGTAAATCAAACGGAGAATTGCGAGGACAAACAAGGCGTTGGGACACGCATTGTCTCCACCACCAACAGGTGTGGAGGGATATTTGGGTCTTGGAGTGCATATCAACAACCTCTTAAAGGAACGGAGCAAATAGTTCAGGAGACATCGGGAATAATTGTGTTTAGTACTGAAAAGACTGGAAGTTATTGTAGAATTGATCAAACACTGGGTATTCCAAATTTAGAATTCTGGGTATCTTATTCGTCAGCCCATTACAAACAGCAGGTGATCGTACTGGAAAAGTGCAAAGCAGAATTACGAGGAAAAATGTAAATTATTGATAAATGGACGTGTCCGCTATATTTGCGACGACTAGATTTTAATTGACAGGAACAAGTTGAGAACTGAACTTAGATCAAAAAATAAACAAGTTATAATCAATACGGAGATGTCACTGTAACGAATTGCAAAATAAGGCAACTGCTGAATAGCATTTCAAGAACGATAGCGTGCCGGTGTTTGGGAAATGATACGTGGCCTTTGCAATCCATGGATCACTATAAGCTCGTGTGAGCTTATTCACTTCTTGTAACCCATTTACAAAAAAAAACTACATTGAATGAAGCTACGCGACAGCAGTAAGGTCATGAATAGACAATCGCAAATTTACACTCCAGGTGATGAAGGTATCACTATATTTATAAATTGTGAAATCTTAAAGATTTATCGAAATAATATTACATAATAATGAAGAGTCTTGTTTCACTCTGTGTCAAAAAGTAGAGCAAGTTAAGAACAAATGAGGCACAGATATTAGGCAGCTAACAGCAACAATGTCGAAACTTAGAAACGTCTACATAATTCACCATGTGAAATAGTTTGTAATAAAGGTGCATAAAATTCTGATCTAACTACTTCGACGAACATAACGATTATTTCTATATTCTGACTCTCCATAATATCATAATTTTGTCAATTTGCACTTCAGCTTTAGGCAGTAAATCTTGCTATGTATTAATCTTTGCAGACATTCATATTACCATTCTAGCTGTCAACTCCGTCGCTGCCCTTTCTGCAAATCGTAAAAATATCAAAAGTAGGTCAATGACTTTGTTAAAGTATCTGACTGCAAGAACGTTAAAAACCGGAAGTATCTTTTTAACTGTTTTGAAGAAAGTAAAACATCTGGGAGGTATTGAATGATTGGGTCCAAGCTGCTGACCACAGAGGAATCGAAACTGGTTCAGCTCTTCTTGTGTGCGTTAATTGTCGTTATGTTGTAGAAAGTCACAATTGTATTTCTCGTAGTGTTACGTAAGTGGTCTCCACTACAGTTTTCGTCCCACTAAGATAATTACATCTCTCTTCAGATAGCGCTATCTCTCATGCTTATGTCCTTAACGTCGTGAATTATTTGCTGTTGGAAGGAGACAATGCCATTATTTTAGATTACTTGCCAGGAAGTACTTCCTCGCGCAATTTCGCCAAGCGTGCAGACCATGCCATAGTTGGTGAGATTCACCATAAATCAGACCTCGAATTTTGATACCGATCCACTTTGCAGGTAGAACGGAAGTTAACTTCGCGAATACTTGGTCGCCCAAGGGATTTTATCACCAGTTATCCATACTAACTGTCCACTTTGACTGGACTGATTCCTGATGAAAATTGCTCAAAACACATACATATCCGCTTTTTGAAGTACTTTGGTGTGGGGGAAATTTAATTCCCATGATATACCGAAAGCACCTCCTGCGTAAACCTTCCCGTTGCTTATTGTATCTGTAGTGGGTAGAACATATTCCCCAGGCAGGAAAAAGGAGGGTATATAAGGCCATAGAGGTATTTTGGAAAGATTTAAATATCCTGACAAACAGTTCAAATATATATGTATATATACATCAATGATTTAGAAGAGGCAATTAAATGTAATTTCTCCAATTTATCACACAAGACGAAGCGCAATTGAAGGGTGAGCTGCCAAGAAAATGCAGAGTTGCGGCTCTGTGATTTGGACAAGCTGAGTGAGAAGGCTAATGCATGGCCGATGTGTTATAATGTGGATGATGTGAGGCTATTCACTTTGGTAGCAAAATCAGCAAGGCAGATTATTATATGAATGGTTACATTTGAGACAGGGGATGCGCATAGAGCGACCTCGCACACCAGTAGCTGAAGGTAAGGATGTAGGTACAGCAGACGCTAAAGAACATAAATGATTTATTGGCCTTCAGAGTGAGAGGATTCGAGTACAGGAGCAGGAGTGTCTTGCGCCCATTCACCAAGGCCTTGGTGAAACCACGCCTTAAATATTGTGCGCAGTTTTAGTCTGCTTATCTGAGAAAGAATGTTATTGCTTCTGAGGGAATGCAGCGATGGTTTACCAGGATGGCGGGACTGTCAAATGGGGACAGATTAAGTCGGTAAGGACTATATCCGCTTGAGTTCAGAAGAAGGAATGGGGATCTCATAGAAAGCTACAAACTTCTAGCAGAAACAGGCACGGTAGATGCAGGAAGGATGTTCCCGATGATGAGGGAATATGTGACGAAGGATCATAGTCTAAGAATACAAGGTAAACTTTTTAGGACAGAGCTGAATGGACATGTATTCACCAAAAGAGTGCTAAATCTGAGTAATTCTCTACCATAGGAAGCCGCTAAAGCCAAATCCTTACATGCTATCAAGAAGGAGTTAGATACAAGTCTTGGGGCGACGGGAATCAAAATATGTGTTTGGGAGGTGGGGTGGGTGGGGCAGGTGTTTGGTGGAAAGTGAGATGAGGCTATTGAGTTGGGTAATCTGCCATGGTCACAATGAAAATGGAGCATGCTTGAAGGGCCGAATGCCCTAATTCTGCTCCAATATTCTATGTTTCCGTGTTTCTCTTTTATGCAACAAGTAGTATGCTGCACGGCCTGTCATAGCCCCTGTCTTCTTCAATATATTCATTTTTGCCATGCTTTCTGTGCCATTTGATGCGAATTTTTATGAAATATACAGCAAATTCTGAATAGATGGTAATCTCTTTAAGCTGAGCCGATTGAAATTTTCACCTGTTACCACACATGATGATATGGGAATTTCTGTTTTGCGGATGCCTGTGCCCTTCTGTAACACTGTAAGAATGCATTAAAGGATCATAGCTATTCAGAAGGGGCTGACAACTATAGGCTCACAGCAGACTTAGAATTGTAGCGATACTTCCCCAATCGTCGGCAAAATCTTTGTTTACCCAGTTGCTAAAACTATAAATGACACAAATTTGAAAACTGCTGATACCTTTGCCAGTTTCTCGGAACTGTTGCGCTGAGAGCAATTTGGCAATCAAGTTGCTCATGCAAACTCCGTATTTTCTCTTCTATGCAAGAGTTTGTGGAATAAATACTAAATTTGGTATGCACAACATTGAAAATTCAGTATATCACGAGTAATGCTATGCTGTTAACGTAATGATATGTCTCAGGATGCCTTGCAGTTGATTTACATGGTCAAATCCGTCATCAAGCTACATAACGAAATATTAGGGCAGATGATCAAATGCTTCCCTAAGCAGTTAAGTTCATAGTGCCCTTAAAAGATTAAAGAGAATTAGGAAGTTGGAGAAATTTAGGGTGGGAAATGCAGAGTCCAGGGCCAAGGAACCTGAACGGAAGGCAATCAGTGTTGGAGAACAGTCAACCATGAATGCTCAAGGGAACCTGCGCATAAGAAGATGATAGGAGCAAGTGCCAGGCCATTTCGCCCTCCAGCCTACATTACTATTCAATACGGTCATTGCTGATGTGACTGGTCTTAATTCAACTTTCCTGACTTTTCTCCGGTACAAACAATTTCTAATTAAAAATCCCTCAAGCCTCGAATCATATCATAATTCAACCTTCTGTGTGCTACGTTTCAGGGAATTCCCACGATAAATGATAGTCTGAGAGAAGAAATTCCTCCCCATTACCACCTCAAATTCATGGCTTCATATTTGGAAACTGTGCCCCTATCCTAGATTGCTCAAGAAGGAAAACGTCCTGTTGGCATCCTCCTTTCAGAACCCCACATAATATTTTTTTTTCTTTTCATAAGGTCGTCTTTCAGTTTTTCAAGTTTCAGTAACTATAGAAGTAACTAGTCGAATGTGTCTCATATGAACAAATGTTCAACTCACGAATTAAAATAAGGAACCTCCTCTGAACTGTCTCCAAAGCAAATATTATCCGTTTTCAAATAAGGAGGACAGAAGGTTACGCACCAACACAGGTGCAGTTTGATCAATACTTGTCCCACGTGTAACAAGACTTCCCTAATTTTATGGTCCATCCTTGCAATAAAGACCAAAATTGAATTTGCGTTTATAATTACTAGTTGCCCCTGCATGCTTACCGTTCGGACTACATGCACGAAGACAGATCGCTCTGTGACACAACACTGAAGTTTTTCTCCTTTTATGTTTTTATGTAGTTTCCATTCAGGTGGTCATACTCACTTTTTACCCCATGTGCCAATTTGGACCACTCAGTGATGACGGTTATTTCTACTTCAAGATTTGTTGTATCATTCTCATCAATTACTTTCATACCTATCTTGCGTGGTCAGAAAATGTGAGTATAATGTATTAGGACCTTTCATCCAAGCCATTCATATAGATTGTAACCAGTTGAGGCCCTGGCACTGATCCTTGAAGTACTTAATCATAGAATCTACAGTACAGAAAGAGGTCATTTGGCCCATCAAGCCTGCACCAACAACAATCCCACCCAGATCCCATCCCCGTAACCCCACATATTCACAGTCGTAATCCCCCTGGCACTAGGAGGCAACTCAGCATGACCAATCAACCTAATCCACTCACCTTTGGACTGTGGGAGGAAACCGGAGCACTGGAGGAAACCCACGCAGACACGGGGAGAAAGTGCAAACTCCACACAGACGGTTACCCAAAGCTGGAATTGAACCTGGGCTGGCCCGTGAGGCAGCAGTGTGAACCACTATGCCACCGTGCCGCCCCCATGGTAATAGTTACAAGTTACCAATTTACAAATGACCCAACGATCTCGATGCTGTTTTCTGTTTATTAGCTAATCATCCAACCATGCTAAAACAATAGACTCAGCAGCAAAATGTCCTTCCGAGTCCACAACATTTTTTTTCCGCACATTATATTGAATGACATTTGGTAATCCAAGCGCACTACATTTACATGTTCCTCTTCATGCACTCTGTGTGATACTTCCTCAACGAACTGTATGTAATAATGTCTTCTAAAACAGATTTTCTTCCACAAAACCATATTGACTTTACATGACAGATTTGATTTTCTAAGTGCCCTCCTGCTACTTCATTGAGAATGGATTCAAGCATTTCCCCAATGACAGATCTTAGACATCAGGCCATATAATTCCCTGGTTTCTGACTTAACCCTTTCTTCAAATGAATGTGCTTGCCAATAACATGGGTCTTTTTCAAAAACTCTGAATTGTAGAAGATTAAAAACAATGTCTCCTCTATCTCCGCAGTTATTTTCTCCAGACCCTAGGATTCAGCCCATCAGGTTGCGGACCAGGCGTTTATTAACAGACCAAGCATTTACTTTTTACAATCAATGTTATGAATTTTCTGAAGCGCTTTCCACTCTTTATTTTCTTAATATTCTATAATTGCTTTCTCCCCTAACTTAGAGACAGTTATAAACACATGTTAGAAGTCTTTGCCATTCCGCTGTTTGTATTATTAATTCGTAACAGCTCAAGAGCAATATTTGCCTTAGCTACGTTCTTTTTTGTCTACGTTTGGCGAAATGCTTCCTGTCTATTTTTACATTTTTTTTCCTCTCGTATTCTAGTTGTATAAACATAGTTATATCGACAGTTTGTGATACTGGACAATATTGCAGATAGTGGAACCGTTAAACCATGGGGAGATTGGGAAGGAAGGTTGCGAATTTCAAACTGCAAGCATTGCTTGTGGTGCAGCTATTGTACACCAGCAGACACAGTTGTGAAATATGAACAGAAGATGGTGCATGGAAGCACAACGGGAACAGGTGTGGATGTCTTTAAGTATATCGAGGTATAATGGAAAAGATTGAGTGCAATGTTTCAGAATAGACAATTCAAGAGGTAATGAATGTGGGAATGACTGAATCAAAATCAGTACTCCGGGGCCGACGTGAAGTCCAGTGACATTGTGCAGGAGGAATTGGATGGTCTTAACAAGCATGAAGATATGAAGATTAAAGCTCATGTCAGTGTCAAATATTACGCAAATGCTGCAAATGGTCTCTAGGCTAACCTTCTGCACTCATTGCTCAAGTACTGCCAAATCTCTCTGAACATTGAAACTTCGAAACTTTAAGCTTATCTTCTAAAAAAAAATCTTTTTTCATATTATTACTATCAAAGAAGATAACCACATAATTGCTTACATTATGCTCCACCTCTCACCTTATTGGCCATTCACTTAACCATCTAGACCAATGTTGTGCTCTCTGTTCATTTCTTGTAAGTTATATTGCCCTCTAACTTTACATCAATCAGGTTGGTACACTTTGCTCTGTCTTTTTGTCCAAATGATTGAAATAGATTGCAAATAGCTAAATCCCCTTTACTGATCCTGGCCCCACTTAATCAAAGACATAAAAATATTGTGTTTCCTTTTCCTATCTCATCATTACTTCACGCGAATACATTGAGTTAATTCTGTGAGACCTCATCTTGCGCTCTTGATTAGCATCTTATATATTGCTTTACTAATCCAGACACGTTGCATTGACTGGCTCCCCTTTACCTGAACTAGCAGTTACATATTATATCGTCAGATAACTAGATAATTTTTCGAGCATCAACGTGTATTAAAATTCAATGAAAATGTATGATTTATGCAAAGCTGACCTACATTGTATGTTAACCTACCTTGTGTTAATAATTGGACCCACCCTGTCTAAATGGCAACATATTTTTATTATATTCAGCTGGCCAATCTTTACACGGGGACATTAGGATGGGTAAGCGATTGTATTGAAAAGACATAAGATGCTAGAAGTTGAAGGAAATATTTAAATACTGAACATCCACACCTACATAATGTCATAATTGCTTTACTTTCAATGTGTGCTGACGATAGCCAGTATGGCTACGTTTACAATTGTGTGCTCTGTTTTGAATGTGCCCTCTGATTAGCTTTGGGTATGCATCAGTTTCAAGCAGGAATTGTGAACTTCTGTAAAGCAATGGCGCTGGAAAGCAGTAATAATGGAAATGCAAATGATCAAATCTTTGTGATTTGCATTCCTGCGCTTACTGCCCAACACAGCAGAGGATGAAATTGTCAGGTAGTCTTTATTTCATATGGAGCTACTTCCTGGCTGTGCCAGTAAGGCAAGTTTACGATGGAATTATTGGCTACAACAAAAAATATTGGATGGACGGAGATTAAACGGTAGATTGGTCAAAAAAGTAAAAGAAAATACATGGGAAACAGGGTAATGTGGCAAATTTCCTGAGCAACAGGAAACAAATGATAATGGTCGATGGCTGCACTTGCAGATGGAAAGCTGTTTCAAGTGGTGTTCCACAGAGCTCGGTCCTGGAGCCACAGCTATTTTTTAAAAAAAATTAATGATTTGGGAGACAATTGGGAAATTTGCATGCGAAACAGAAAAATGCCGGATAGAGGATAACTGTCCAAAATGACAAAGGTGAGTTGGTGGAGTGGTCAGGAAAGTGGCAGATAGAGTTCAACTCTGATCAGTGCGACGTCAAACAGCTAAAGAAAATACACAAGACACGGGAAAATACTGAGAGGGGTAGATGAACTGAGAAATCTTGGCTTGCACATGCGGAGTCACTAGAATTTGCAGCACAGGTAGATAAGGTTGTAAAGAAGGCATATATGATACTCTCCTTCATTGACAGAGGTAAAGATAACAAAACTCGGGATATAATGATGGGACTGTGAAAGACACTGGTGAGGCCACAAGTGGAGTATTGTGCGCAGTTCTGGTCACTTCTTTCAAGGAAGGACGGAATTGCGCTGGAAAGACTGCAGAGAAGATTTGCTAGAAGGCTACCACGGCTACGAGGAGAGATTGGAGAGCTTGGGGTTGTTTTCCTTGGAACAGAGGAGGCTGAGTGGTGACAGGATTGAGGTGTTTTGTGAGGAATAGAGGAAGAGACTAGATAGGAAGAACCTCTTTCCCTTAGCAGAGAGTTTAATAACTAAGGGTCATAGATTCAAGCTAAGTGGCAGAAGGATTAGAGGGCACTTAAGCAACTGGTTTTTTTACGCAGAACATGGTGGGTGTCTGGATCTCGCTGCATGAGTTTGTGGTAGAAGCAGAAACCCTTAACTCTTAAAAAGTACGTTTTTCTGCTCTGTAAGTGCTGTACTCTACAGCACCATGGACCGTGTGCAGGAAGATGGGATTAGAAAGGATACCTAGGGGACAGCATGGACAGGACGGGCCGAATGGACACATCTATGGTTTTATTGTTATATGGAGAAGGGTTCGCAGAAATTAGGAACAGGCACCCACGTGCATTAGCCTCAGCGCAGTTAGTTTGTTACCAGTTGGGCTTGTTCCTGCTGGAGTTCAGAACGGAGGTTCTGATCGACATATACAAAATGCTAAAGGGGAATGGTCAGGTGGACGTTGAACAGATGTTCCCCTTGTGGGACAATCAAAAACAAGATGTCACAGATATAGCGTGAGAGCAGGTAGAGTCAAAACTGAGAGGAGGAGAAACTACTTCTCTCAGAGGATCGTGAATTTGTGGAATTGACTACTCCAGAGTGCAGTGAATGCAGAATCAATCAACTGCTTCAGGAAATAAATAGATTGATTTCTGCGAAAAAGCAGGATAAAGGGCTATAAGGAGCAGACAGGGGAGTGGAATTGAGACCAAGTTAAGACCATGGTAAACGGCGAAGCGGGCTCGATGGGCTGAATTGTCTATTCCCGCTCCTAATTCATATGTTATACTTCCCGATGCGATTTGTTTCATGAATGCACGTCAATTTTCATTTGTCGCAAACTTCACCATCTATAGCCTTGAGCAATGATGGTGAACCGGTTAAACTAATTTAAAATATTATTCAGTGCTGAAATAATATTTTCAATTTTATCAGCCACTTATAGTTAATTATGAATATCAGTTTAATTATCCATTCCTGTCACGTTTTCCACGTCGACCATTAGGTTGATCAGCCCAGAAACAAAGCTCTGCAGTTATTCACGAATAATTATTCAAATGTGCTGACAACGTATGATGCTCAGGACTAATCGTTCCCACGTCGGTTGCCTTGCCTCATCCGCTACACGGACAGCACATGTACCTAACCTGGCGAGTTAATTTTGTATGCTATGTCGTAATAAACTAGGCTCAAGTTTCACCGAGTAGCGAACTAATAGTTTTTATTGTTGGAAATGCTTCTGGACGCTGTTTTGCATCTATGTGTAAATGTTCTCGTCATTATTCACGCAGGTATGTATTTGACGCCTTACCACTGCACTCCCCCTCCGAACACATCCTCCCTTCCACCCGAACCACCCGCCCCCCACCACCCCCCTCAGCCAAGCCTCATCTCTCCGATCGGCTCAAAATCTTTCCTTTTTTCTCCTTTTTGTTGCCATAGATGATCTTATTGTTTGCATTTCTTCCTCACAGATGTTGCTGATGGTCAGATAAAAGTGTCCCAAGCCCCCGAAAGTGCTCACCGGCTGGCAGGTGAAAACGTCACCTTTTATTGCGCGTTTCCTCTTTTTAATGATATTTCGAATGTGAATATATATTGGTGGAAACTGGGCGATACTGACTTTCTGCAGTCACGATCGGACAGCAGAAAAGTAATTCGTCTTTTGAAGAAAGGTGAAGCCACTCTTCAGCTCCTGAAGGTCCACGCCGCGGACTCAGGGGTCTATTATTGCGGAGTAAAACATCTGGATCGCCTCGTTGCAAATGGAACTGGGTCAAAGCTTGTTATCTACGGTAAGCGAAAATCGCCCACACATCATTCATTTTATAATTCATAACAGGTGAAATCGAATATGTATGAAATTGATATGTTCATTGATTATCGTTTTCCAATAGCTCTGATGAGAAACATTTGCAATCGATCCATTCTTTGCGTTATAACTGAAAATTATACTCGAAGTCCTAATGCGCTGATGCAAAATAACATAAAAAGTCAAGGGCGGGGAGGGGGGGGGGGAGGGTTGGTGGTGGGGAGGTGGTAGACACAAGAAAATATTCAGCCGATATAAAGCGATTTCCACTGTGATAACAATTCAATTAATCCAGGGTTGTGTGTGAGAACTGAAATTCAACACCATTGCTATTCGATTGATGAAGGAGTTTCTGTAGATCCTGACTTTCCGCCAAAGCGGAATGTAACGAATTGGTTGCACGTTTTACGCTCGTGTGATTTATATTTCAATTGAAGTTAATAAAATGCATTGGGAAGTGTTGTGTAATGGAACTACCAATTGGCTTCCATCACTGCATCGGCCAACATGAAAATCTAGCCGTTCGGAAGGAAAACTATTGTTCTTGAAACTATCCTCTCGATTCTTTATAGACTGAATTGCACACCGGGCTTTCAGTACTGAAAAATAAAATCCAACAGTGTATCGAAAATCAGACAACTGCGACATATTTTATATAGGATTATATCAAACATTAATTTCGAGAATTAGTTCTAATTGTATTTTCCGTGCCCTGGATTAAAATATTAATTGTTGTCCCCTTTTCTATCGATTAGCCCCTTGTGAAACTTCATCACTTAAGAGTCGACTTCGTTTTACACTTGACGGCGGTGCATAATAGGACTTCCCTTTGTTAATGGTGGAGCAAATTTGATTCACCAGCAATGAACAGTCAAACAAGGATATCGGGATTTTTTTTCTCGCAGAGTGCGGTTTCTCTCGCAGTTTCTGTGAAACTGTAGCTCTCCGAGATAGACAGCATTGGAAATGCGTTAGTGTATTATACTTAATTAAATCGTAACTACTAAATTCGTCCAAACAATTCAGAACTCAAGCAAAGAATGTTTTTAATCTGCAGTCTCTCTTGCAACGATTAATATTACGATCGTCGCATTTGTTCAGATTTTAATTATGGTTGGCAATTTAGGAAGATATTAGTGCAATGCAAATGTTTGATTTTTTTCTGCCTCATTCATCACTTTTCCTTAATAATACATTTATTTGTTCGCAATTTGACTTTGTCTGTTTCCATTGAATTGGATATGCGAGCGAATATTCCATGGTTTAGAAATACATTACACGTTTTCTTTGTATTGAACTTAATGCATAAAAGAGATACCCAGCTGTTTGCACTCCTCACACTGTTCCTCCATACCCTTCAAAGGGTGCAATAGAAAATTGCTCTCTAATCGTCGTGAACGTCAGTGTAAATTATCACAGGAAATTTAAAAACAGTGCAAATCTAATGACTGGACGAAATGTTGGTTACAAAGCAGAGATGAACATAGTCTGTTTCTGCTTTATTTTGCAGTTCCTCCAATTCCGTTGAGCATCAAGTCCGAGTTACTTGCAAATAAGACACCCGAGTCTCTAATTATTTCGTGTAAAACGGCGGCTTTTTACCCGGATGGTATCAATGTAACTTGGTACAAGGATGGCTTTCGTGTTGCAGCTGGGATAAATACATTTAAATATCTAAATTCCGAAGGACTTTATGAACTTTTCAGCTCTTTGGTTGTCACAAGAACTGACCGTTACGTAACGTGCCAAGTAACTCATCGCACGCTTATTATTCCGGTTAATGCCAGCTTCTATGTTCTAAATTGGAAAGGTGAGCCAAATAGTGGAGCAAACAAGTTTTATTAAGATTATTTATTTACAGATTATTAACGAGACTAGAGACCACGATTCACCGATACTGAAAGTAATCATAGAAACCCTACAGTGCAGAAGGAGGCCATTCGGCCCATCGAGTCTACACCGACTACAATCCCACCCAGGCCCTACCCCCCACATATTTTACCCGCTAATCCCGCTAACCTACGCATCCCAGGACTCTAAGGGACAATTTTTAACCTGGCCAATCAACCTAACCCGCACATCTTTGGACTGTGGGAGGAAACCGGAGCACCCGGAGGAAACCCACGCAGACACGAGGAGAATGTGCAAACTCCACACAGACAGTGACCCGAGCCGGGAATCGAACCCAGGACCCTGGCGCTGTGAAGCAGCAGTGCTAACCACTGTGCTACCGTGCCGTAATGTCCTTATATGGCGTCTCATGGGTATCGTCCACTTTCTTAAAATCAACTGTCATTCTCCTCACACTGACACATTTCAACTCTGCAAAAGGACGTTGTGGTTGGAGTATGCAGTAAAGTCATTGCTAAATGGTAGAAGCCCATCTAGACCAAGATCGCGGAATTTTCTGTTTCCAGTTCTGTCGTTCCATTTCCCGGAATAACTTTCGAAAACACTGGTCCTTCATGCCCAAATGTAGAAATTGCATGTTTGCTCCACAGCTGCAGTCCTCAATCAATACTTCCTCTTTAATATCTTTAATAAGGATAGACTATGAAGCTAGGCTAGCAATTAATATAAAAAATGATAGTAAAAGTTTTTATAAATATATAAAAAGGAATAGAGTGGCTAGAGTGAATGTTGGACCCTTGGAGGACGAGAGGGGGGAGTTAATAGTGGGAAATGAGGATATGGCTGAGTCTTTAAATAAGATTTTTGTGTCGGTCTTCACGGTGGAGGACACAAATAGTTTGCTAAATATTAACGATAGAGGGTTGGCAGCAGGAGAAATACTTAATACAATTAATGTTACCAGAGAGGCAGTGCTGGGTAGACTAATGGGACTGAAGGTGGACAAGTCCCCGGGTCCGGATGGAATGCATCCCAGGGTATTGAAAGAAATGTCAGAGGTAATAGTGGATGCGTTAGTGATTATTTATCAAAACTCGTTGCATTCTGGGGTAGTGCCGGTTGATTGGAAAACGGCTAATGTTACGCCGCTATTTAAAAAAGGAAGGAGACAAAAGGCGGGTAACTATAGGCCGGTCAGCTTAACGTCTGTAGTAGGGAAAATGCTGGAATCCATTATTAAAGAGGAGATAGCAGGGCATCTGGATAGAAATGGTTCGATCAATCAGACGCAGCATGGATTCATGAGGGGAAAGTCGTGCTTGACGAACATGTTGGATTTTTATGAAGATGTGACTAGGGCGGTTGATGGAGGGGAACCGGTGGATGCGGTGTTTTTGGATTTCCAAAAGGCGTTTGATAAGGTGCCCCATAAAAGGCTGCTGAAGAAGATTAGGGCACACGGAGTTGGGGGTAGTGTGTTAAAGTGGATTGGGGACTGGCTATCCGACAGGAAGCAAAGAGTCGGAATAAATGGGTGTTTTTCCAGTTGGAGGAAGGCAACTAGTGGCGTGCCGCAGGGATCGGTACTCGGGCCGCAACTGTTTACCATTTATATAGATGATCTGGAGGAGGGGACGGAGTGTAGGGTAACGAAGTTTGCAGACGACACAAAGATAAGTGGAAAAGTGAATCGTGTGGAGGGCGGAGAAGATCTGCAGAGAGATTTGGACAGGCTGAGTGAGTGGGCGAGGATATGGCAAATGGAGTATAACGTTGAGAAATGCGAGGTTATACACTTTGGAGGAAATAATAACAAATGGGATTACTATCTCAGTGGAAACAAATTAAAACATGCTACCGTGCAAAGGGACCTGGGGGTCCTTGTGCATGAGACGCAAAAGCCCAGTCTGCAGGTACAACAGGTGATCAAGAAGGCAAATGGGATGTTGGCCTATATTGCGACGGGCATAGAATATAAAAGCAGGGATGTCTTGATGCACCTGTACAGGGCATTGGTGAGGCCGCAGCTGGAATACTGTGTGCAGTATTGGTCCCCTTATATGAGGAAGGATATATTGGCATTGGAGGGAGTGCAGAGAAGGTTCACCAGGTTGATACCGGAGATGAGGGGTTTGGATTATGAGGAGAGGCTGAGGAGATTGGGTTTGTACTCGTTGGAGTTTAGAAGGATGAGGGGGGATCTTATGGAGACTTATAAGATAATGCGGGGGCTGGATATGGTGGAGGCGGAGAGATTCTTTCCACTTAGTAAGGAAGTTAAAACTAGAGGACACAGCCTCAAAATAAAGGGGGGTCGGTTTAAGACAGAGTTGAGGAGGAACTTCTTCTCCCAGAGGGTGGTGAATCTCTGGAATTCTCTGCCCACTGAGGTGGCGGAGGCTACCTCGCTGAATATGTTTAAAGCGCGGATGGATGGATTCCTGATCGGTAAGGGAATTAAGGGTTATGGGGATCAGGCAGGTAAGTGGTACTGATCCACGTCAGATCAGCCATGATCTTATTGAATGGCGGGGCAGGCTCGAGGGGCTAGATGGCCTACTCCTGCTCCTATTTCTTATGTTCTTATGTTCTTAAATATTCTCGAATGCCATGAACAGTAGCTGTAATGTCTTTCTATTCTATGGTTCATGATTCCTTAGTCGACTTTTCTTCTGTCCAAGAAAGATCGACCATAGCTATTCAATGTTGACATTTATTGTCTTATGCTTATTACATCGTGCAAAATAAAAGCGTTTCGGATTGGGGACAGTATATTGAGATGAATAGAAAACTGGCTGGCGCACAGGGAACAAAGAGTTAGAATAAGCTGGGTCTTTTTCCGAAAGGCAGGCATTGACTGGTGGAGTACAGCAGGGATCGCTTCTAGGAATTCAGGTGTTCACAATATATGGATGATTTAAATGATGGAACTAAATGCAATATCTCCAAATTTGCAGATGACACAAAACTGGGTGGGAGGGTGGGTTTTGATGGGGATACAAAGATTTGGAAAAATTGATAGAGTGGGCAGATGCATAGGGGGTGCAGGATGATGTGGATAAATGTGACATTCTCCACTTTGGCAGCAAAAGCTGGAAGGCAAAATATGATCTGAGTGGCTTTAGATTGAGAGGGGAATGTACAACGAAATCTGGCTGAAATTGTACATCAGTCATTCAAGATAAGCATGTATGTGCAGCAGGCGATAAATAAGACAAATTGCATTGTGGCCACCATAGAGAGAGGATGCGACCACAGAAGCAAGCATGTTTTGCTGTAAATATACAGGGCTTTGAGAGACAACGCCTGGAATACTGTATTCAGTTTCTGTCTCATTATCTGAGGAAGGACGTTCTTGCTACAGAGTGAGTGCAGCGAATGTTTACCAGACCTATCGCCGGAATGGAGGGATTCACTAATGAGGAGAGATTTATTCGGATAAGAATTTATTCGCTGGTGTTCAAAATAATGCAGTAAGAAGTTTAACAACACCAGGTTAAAGTCCAACAGGTTTATTTGGTAGCAAAAGCCACACAAGCTTTCGGAGCTCTAAGCCCCTTCTTCAGGTGAGTGGGAATTCTGTTCACAAACAGAGCATATAAAGACACAAACTCAATTTACATGAATAATGGTTGGAATGCGAATACTTACAACTAATCAAGTCTTTAAGAAACAAAACAATGTGAGTGGAGAGAGCATCAAGACAGGCTAAAAAGATGTGTATTGTCTCCAGACAAGACAGCCAGTGAAACTCTGCAGGTCTAGGCAACTATGGGGGTTACAAATAGTGTGACATGAACCCAATATCCCAGTTGAGGCCGTCCTCGTGTGTGCGGAACTTGGCTATCAGTTTCTGCTCAGCGACTCTGCGCTGTCGTGTGTCGCGAAGGCCGCCTTGGAGAACGCTTACCCGAATATCAGAGGCTGAATGCCCATGGCCGCTGAAGTGCTCCCCAACAGGAAGAGAACAGTCTTGCCTGGTGATTGAAACCACCCTCTGGGCACTTTTGTATCTCTCCGCTCTCACCTTTAACTTATGCCCTCTAGTTTTAGGCTCCACTGTTTTTGGGGAAATATGTTGACTATCCAGCTGATCTATGCCCCTCATCATCTTATGGACCTCTGTAAGATCACCCCGAAGCCTCCTTCCTCCAGGAAAAAAATCCTAGTCTATCAAGCCTCTCCTTATAACTAAATCCATCATGTCCCGGTAGCATCCTCATAAATATTTTATGCACTCTTTCTAGTTTTGAGGTTCAAAATAATGAGCAGGAGGAATCTCATAGAAACATTGAAAATTCTAAAAGGACTAGACAATATGGTAAATGAAGTGTGGTGTAATGTTGGGGAGCCCATCACCATGGGACGTAGTCTAAAGATACGGGGTAAACCTTTTAACACTGAGATGAGGAGATGTTTCTTCACCTCGAGAGCGGTAAGCCTCTGCAACTCGCTACCAGAGAAAGCAGTTGAAGCCAAAAATATTGCACGATTTGAGGAAGGAGTTATATATATGGATCTTGGGGCGAATGAGATCAAAGGCGATGGGAGAAGGCCGGATCAGGTTACTGACTTGGATGATCTGCCATGCTCAGAATGAATGGAGATAGAGGCTTGAAGTGCCGAATGGCCTACTCCTATTCCTGTTATCTACGCCTATGTTTATGTAAGATAATCTTGCCTATCGCATTCATAATGCTCAAAAACTAGAATGCAAGTCATGTTTTTCTGTTACGACGTATCAAAGCTAATTTATAAAACTTGATAAGTCTGTTCATCGAATAAAGCAGGACGTTTGTTATTGTGCCCTGATGTTCCAAAATCGCCAGCATACCGCTATTCAGGACGTTAGGTAAATTCAGTTAAAGCCTCAATTCACATTTCTGTAATCAGCTATGTCGTACAAATATCTTGCACTTCATGAAGGTTAGGTGAATAGTTAACGCAAGGATCTTCACCTGGAAATTATTTTGGAATTTCATTTTGAGGTTTACAGTATGTAAACGGGCCCTTCAGCCCCAGTTGTCCATGCCGCCCTTGCCTTTCACACCTAAACTAGTCCCAAGTTCCCATGATTGCCCGATATCCCTCTATACCCATCTTACACATGTAGCTGCCGAACTGTCTAACTGCGCCTTTAAAGACAGATGTGTACCACCACGACTACTGCATCTGACAGGTCGTTCCAGACATGCACCACCATCTGAGTGAAAGAAATGCCCCTGTAAACCCCTTTGTATCTCTCCGCTCTCATCTTAAACTCATGACCTCCTGTTTTAGACTCCCCTACCTTGGGGAATGATGTCGGTTATCTGCCTTATCTATTCCCCTCAATATTTTATAGACCTCTATAAGATCACCCCTAAGCCTCAGGTGCTCAAGGGAAAAGAGTCCCAATCCATCTAACCTCTCCTTATCACTCAAACCATCAAGTCCCAATAGAGTCATAGAGTAATAGAGGATTACAGCATGAAAACAGGCCCTTCGGCCCAGCTTCTCCATGTCGCTCTTTCTTAACCACTAAGCTAGTCCCAATTGCCCGCATTTGGCCCATATCCATCGATACACATCTTACTGATGTAACTTTCTAAATGCTTTTCAAAAGACAAAATTGTACCTGCCTCTACTACTACCTCTGGCAGCTTGTTTCAGACACTCACCACCCTCTGGGCACTTTTGTATCTCTCCGCTCTCACCTTTAACTTATGCCCTCTAGTTTTAGGCTCCACTGTTTTTGGGAAAATATGTTGACTATCCAGCTGATCTATGCCGCTCATCATCTTATGGACCTCTGTAATATCACCCCGAAGCCTCCTTCCTCCAGGAAAAAAATCCTAGTCTATCAAGCCTCTCCGTATAACTAAATCCATCATGTCCCGGTAGCATCCTCGTAAATCTTTGATGTACTCTTTCTAGTTTATTAATATTCTTTCTATGATGGTATGCCCAGAACTGTACACAGTATCCCAAGTGTGGTCTTACTAATGTCGTGTACAACTTCAACAAGATATCCCAACTCTTGTATTCAATGTGCTGACCAATGAAATCAAACATGCCGAATGTCTTCTTCACCACTCTGTCCACCTGTGACTCCACTTTGAAGGAGCTATGAACCTGTACCCTAGATCTCTTTGTTCTATAACTCTCCCCAACGCCCTACTATTAACTCAGTAGGTCCTGCCCTCAGCTGATCTACCAAAATGTATCACCTCGCATTTATTTAAATTAAACTCCATCTACCATTCATCAGCCGATTGGCCCAATTGATCAAGATTCTGTTGCAAACCTAGATAACTTTTTTGATTTGATCTGATTTGATTTATTATTGTCCCATGTATTAACATGTGACAATTCTTTCTTGCGCCCTATACAGACAAAGCATACCGTTCATATAGAAGGAAAAGAGAGAGTGCAGAATGCAGTGTTACAGTGATAACTAGGGTGTAGAGAAAGATCAACTTAATGCAAGGTAAGTCCATTCAAAAGTCTGACAGCAGCAGGGAAGAAGCTGTTTTTGAGCCGGTTGGTACGTGACCTGAGACCTATGTATCTTTTTCCCAATGGAAGAAGGTGGAAAAGAAAATGTCCGGGATGCGTGGGGTCCTTAATTATGCTGGCTGCTTTGCCGAGGCAGCGAGAAGTGTCGACAGAGTCAAGGGATGGGAGGCCGGTTTGCGATCACTGTCCACTATGCCACCAATCTTGGTGTCATCTGCAAACGTACTAACCATGTCTCATTTTGCAGACACAATTTACCATTCCGAGTAAAGTTGTGGAAGCCTATAATTTGATCCACATGCTGAAAGTAAAACATATAACAACTAAAAGCATTATATTTTCTAATATGCGCATAAATTGCGCATAGAAAGGAAAAACAACTAGAACAGAGAACAGAGAACAGTACAGCACAGAACAGGCCCTTCGGCACACGATGTTGTGCCGAGCTTCATCTGAAACCAAGATCAAGCTATCCCACTCTCTATCATCCTGGTGTGCTCCATGTGCCTATCCAATAACCGCTTAAATGTTCCTAAAGTGTCTGACTCCACTATCAGTGCAGGCAGTCCATTCCACACCCCAACCACTCTCTGCGTAAATAACTTACCTCTGATATCCTTCCTGTATCTCCCACCACGAACCCTATAGTTATGCCCCCTTGTAATAGCTCCATCCACCCGAGGAAATAGTCTTTGAACGTTCACTCTATCTATCCCCTTCATCATTTTATAAACCTCTATTAAGTCTCCCCTCAGCCTCCTCCGCTCCAGAGAGAACAGCCCTAGCATCCTCAACCTTTCCTCATAAGACCTACCCTCCAAACCAGGCAGCATCCTGGTAAATCTCCTCTGCACTCTTTCCAGCGCTTCCACATCCTTCTTATAGTGAGGTGACCAGAACTGCACACAATATTCCAAATGTTCACTAATTCCACCAAGTCTACTGAGACCTTAATTCCACGAATATTAACGTTACTCGCCAAAAATAAAGTATTCTGCAGCTGTATTTTTCAAAGTAAAGTGAGGAATATTACATGGGGTTTTGCGGTGCAGTGCGGGGGTCAAGCGAACATTTCACGTTCAAAAAAGTGATCTTGTAATTAGGTAACTAGCAAATGATTACTCTGTTGGATATAAATAAGATATCCCTTTGAGGCATAATTGCATTTTGCTAGAATTAGCTGAACTTGGCAAATCGCGGAGCATAGGTGATTTTATGCGGACTGATTTCTTCATGCTTCGACTTACCTGTGTTAACTCAACTCTCCCGCTTTTAATACAATGGGAACGTATGGCGGAACATAAATATTTTCTTCACTTCTTGATTCAAAATTCACATACAGGATGCCGATCCTATTGTAATTAGAGACACTGAAATTATGGGTCAACTTATTTCATTCCCGTTCTTAAATTCTGAATTTGTCTGTCTCATTTTATTCTTGCCGAAACATGCCACGTATAATGAATGAACTGATGATTCCTGTAATTACTGTATGTTAGTTCACAGGCTCCACGTTGCTCTGATTCCTCGTTTTGTATTAGGATTCCTCGTGATTCTCATTCTGACAATTATCATTGTGGACCATTTCAAAAGGCGCCCATTTTAAAGGTAAGAAAAATATTACCACAGAGCATGGGGTAAAACATTTGCGCGTTTTACCCATGGTGCTACAATGGTGAGCACGGCTTCCTTACAGTGCCTGGGACCCCGGGTTCGATTCCCGGCTTGGGTCACTGTCTGTTTGGAGTCTGCACATTCTCCTCGTGTCTGCGTGGGATTCCTTCGGGTCCTCTGGTTTCCTCCCGCAGTCTGAAAGTCGTGCTGGTTAGGTGCATTAGCCCTGCTAAATTCTCCTTCTGTGTGCCCAAACAGGCGCCGGGGTGTGGCGACTCGGGTATTTTCACAGTAACTTCATTGCAGGGTTAATGTAACCCTACTTGACACAAATCAATAAACTAAACTAAAAAGCTCACTGTACAACAGCTTGCACACCGCAAATAATCATAGGGTGCCGACAGTGCAGAAGGGGACCATTCGGCCTATTGAGCCTGCACTGACAACAATTCCAGCCAGCCCCTATCCCATTAAATCCATGTATTTACCCTGTTGATCCCCTTTAACATAACGGGCAATTTAGCATTGGCTAATCAACCGAGCACCCACATCTTTGAACAGTGAGAGATAACTGGGCCACCTGGAGGAAACCCCATGCAGATAGGCGCAGAATGTGCATACTCCACAATGATAGTGACCCGATGCCGGAACTGAACCCAGGTCCATGGCACTGCGTGGCAGCAGTGCTAATTAGGTGAAGCGCTAACGGTAAATGCCGAAAATTATTCGCAAAGCTAGGAATAAAGTTGAACTTTAGTGAATCTGAACGCGTTCCATATTGAACGTTTTCATTGACGTAAATCCTGAGTGATGTTTCCTTCGTTGAGCGCAGCGCCATTTATTTTGAGGCACCCTCGCCATGTCATATGCATACTGTTTAACAATGAAAAACTTATTTTTGCCAAAGTTTTGTACAATGTTATGAAACAGATGCGTTCTTAAAGAATTATTGCATACGAAAATCCTCGTGCATTGTTTATTGCTCGTCATTAAAGCGGAAGCTTCAAGTCTAAATTTGCCTGCGCTATCAAAGATTGTCATGTTATCTTAGAGGAGAAATTCATATTAATTGTGAAGTATCCCTCATAGCGTGACAGCAAGGTACTTATATAAATAAGTAGTTGTGAGGAAGAATGTCGAAATATATGAGGACCAGTGAAAATTGCTGCACTATTTAGGAAAACACTTTTAGTGGAATCGTCCACTTTACTCATAATTTAATCAATTTCATAGCTTCCTAAAAAGGAAAAGCATCGTAAAGGTGCTGTTTTAACCAATTAAAGTAAAAAGCTGAGAATACAATTTACTTATCCGCTACAGCTTCTCGTAAAACAATTTAAATTCATCACCATATCGTGTTCATTTATAGATATGGCCTACAATTATTTAACGTTTATTCATTTCGTATAAGCTGCAAAACCTACAAATATTAATTTAATTTTATTACTCGGACGTAATCGTTTTTTATTACAAAGACTAATATTGTGCACATTAAAAATTAGAACATCTACTGCAGAAACATGCCTTAATAATTAAAAACTAGATTGTGATGTCATATGCTGATGTAAAGGTGACAATTTCGTGACTGGTAATGTGACAGTTATTCACGGGAATGCTGTTGGTTACAAAACAAGACAACGGATGTAGCAGTGGTTAAAATGAAACAACTTATTCAAACAATTTAACATATCCAAGGCTGTTTTTTTCTCTTTTCGTTGATTTAGATACTGATGAGATTGTGTGAGTCTTTCATTGGCTTGTGACGCTGGAGGCACAATTTCGTCCTCAGGAGCAAATGTCAAGACTAAAACATCTGCCTTGCGACCGAGGGAATAAACAACTAACCTGGAAACAGATTACATGTAACACAAAGTTGTGTATCTCGTTGGATGAAGTGGGTACAGTCACTATATTGCTGTCTTACCCAATGATCCATTTGATTGCTTCTGTGGGGATTGTCCTATGTCGCACTTATCACGAGTCTGGCGACCACGAAACTCTCAATGAGCCAAACTGCCATTCCTGGCAGCTCTTGATTGTGCCAAGTTTAATGTTGCAGCTGTCCTTTTACACATTAGTATTTAATTACTGCGCTTGAAAATTACCTCATTTTAGTTTTATATCATAATTCAGACGGGCAGAATTACTGAATTCGGCACATCGAGTCTTTTCTGCTATTCAATTACATCAGAACTGATCTGATATGATAAAACTCAACTCCATTTTCCCGCCCATTCTATTAATCCTTTTCCTCTTACTGATTAAAAAAGTCGTGTTTCCGTCTCGTGCATATTCAACTTTGATGCACTTTTTTGTGTCGCCTGTAATATGAAAATTTTGTGACCGTCTTTGTGACATGTAATATCGCTGTTTGGAATAATTGTCAACATAAACTGCTATTTTGTTCATCGTTGTGGCTCTCTTCTTAGAAAATGTTTGTTGCATAATTAAATTATGAGCTAAATTAAAGAACTAATGATTCAAAACGTCAAGCATGTTCTCGCAAGGTGGTTTACAGTAACCTACGGTTATAGACTTGCAAACGGCTTTTCTTCTAATCTGTCCAACCTCCAAAATTTAGCAACAGCGAATGCACCTCGTTCAATTACCTTGATTCTGCAGCTAAAACTAACGTTTAATAGGTTGATTTACTGTTCCGCGGTGTTCCCATACAAACACATCCAGCTAAATTATTATTGAAGATGCATGCGTTATAATATAGGTCTTGAGATTGAATAAAATATTGAAGACAACGTTCCCTATGTCAAATTGTTTCCGTTCTGCTAATTTATCAGTAACGAAATACTTCACAATTATGCAACAAGTATCGGGTGGGGATTTTATAACATGAAACGAAAATCAGACTTGTTTATAATAATTATCATCAGACTTGCTTATCATAGCTCTCATAATTAATTGTAGCCAGAGCGGCACAAAATTCCCCGCCATGGTACGGGAGACGGCCTTTTATCTCCTGGATAATTGTGGAGGAACGGACAAGCAAACTGAAAGTCACTGTCCATGGCATTCACACGGCTTGGAAAAGGCATGTGCGCGCGCTGAAGTGTCATGTAAAGCCAGGCGTAACTTTTACCTCATGGAGGTAGGAAAGTGCACTAACCTGTCCAATATCAGCATGACGTTGACACGCTTTCCGTTGGTCACACATGCTGTGATTGTGCGTAAGGCTTATAGTAAATATAAATAATTAACTAAACACAGCCACTCTGACTGAGGGAATGATTATTGAAGTTCCTTTCAAAATATTGATATGAGCTTTCTTTTCGATGTCCTCCCTTCGGTTTTGGAGTAAGTTTACACAGACATCTGAGCTCGCAAAGATTTGTGCAGGAAACCTCCAGGACCATAAAAATCGGTAGCAATCTCAGTTGGTGACAGTCAATGGTTAATTGTATCAGGGCTGAAGTGACATTTTGGAATTCGATGTTCTTTTTTCTCTGCCAAATACGACAAGAAGAATGTTACTGAGTAGAAAATGAAGAAATGACATTTACGAGAGGGTTTGGGTGAGCAACAAAGCAGCTAGTTGGAAACCTGGTTCAGATGGGAATAGGGATAACATGGGGGCGGGGAGGGAGGTGGAGATGAGAGCAGGGGCCAGTGACATCCAGCAAGATATAAATGGCAGAGGGATTAGGCAATATTAGGACTATGTCTGCCTGCACTAGAAGACAAGTAACTAGTTACGCTGAGTATCTGGTTTTCAGTTGCTAATCGCAAGTCATTTCATGTCAGAGAGTTTAACATCAGTGGCAGGAAATTGTTTAGAAAAATGTGAGGGACACAATTAATCTAGACTTAGAGAGGCAAGGGTTAGCCAAGAAGGGTCTTCATGATTTACCGTTTGTCAACGGTGAATCACGTCCATCAAAATGATTGCATTTTTCGAGGTGGTGAGTCAGTGTGTAGATGGGGCAGGGCAGTTAAGATAGTCTACATGGACTTCACTAAGGCTTTTCACAATGTCCCATATAGGAAAATGATCAAGCAGGTTAGAGTCCATGAAATCCAAGGCAATTTGGCAAGTTGGAAATCAAAATTGACTTAGTGGCAGAAATCAGACGGTGGGAGTCGAATATAATTTTTGTGACTGGAAGTCTGTGTCCAGTGATAGAATGATGTGGAGATGCCGGCGTTGAACTGGGGTAAACACAGTAACAGTTTTAACAACACCAGGTTAAAGTCCAACAGGTTTACTTGGTAGCAAATGCCATTAGCTTTCGGAGCGCTGCTCCTTCGTCCAGTGATATCCTTGTTCCAGTGATATAACACAGGGATTGGTGCCGGATCCTATATTCCTTTTTGTACATCAATGATCTAGACAGAAATGTTCCGTGTTCATTAAATTGGCAAAGGCCACATAAGATAATGGTGTGGTAAGTAGCGGGGAAGGAAACCTTAGATTACACGGCGATAGAGATGCGCTGGTCAGACGGGCAGAGCTTTGCAAATACAACAAGAGACATTATCCGATCGATATGCATCGGGTGTGGAGACAACAAGACAGGGAGATATCATGCTTAAAAAGTCAGAACGGTTAATTGTTCTTTTAACCGTGGCATGGAACATAACAGCAGGGAGGTTGTGATGAAGCTCTATCAAACGGTCGTTCGGTCGCAGCTCGAATGAATGTTGTGTGCTCTTCTGGCCGCCATGCCGAAGGACAGATGTGATCTCAAAGAGAGGATGCAGCTGATATGCACTGGGATGTTGCATGGGCTGGAAGGTTTAAACTTAAAGGGAGACTGGTTAGGCTGATATTGTTCTCCATGGAGCAGAGGTGGTTCATTCGGGACTTGATTGAGGTATGCAAATTTGAGAAGTACATCGAATCATAGAATCCTGCAGTGTAGAAGGGGGCCATTGAGGCCATCGGGTCTGCAATGACCACAATCCCGCCCAGTCCCTATAACCCCATGCATTTACCCTAGCTAGCCCCCCAGGCACTAAGGGGCAATTTAGCATGGCTAATCCACATAACACGCGCATCTTTGGACTGTGGCATGGAGCGAGAGCGCCCGGAGGAAAAACACACACATAAGGGGAGAACATGGAAAATCCACACAGACAGTGACTCAAGCGAGGTCCCAAGGAATTGAACCTGGGTCCCTGGCGCTGTGAGGCAGCAGTGCTAACCAATGTGCCACTGTAGAATGGAAGAAACGTTTTTCCCTTAGTTGCGGAGTCAGTAACAAGAAGGCATAGATTTAAGGTAACCAACACAACATTTAGTTCCACTTTTTTCCACTTCAAATGTCACCAATACCAACGATGGGCTACGAATCAGGGAACTACAGAATTTCCTGGGCCTCTGCAATAACAGGCTAATAATAACTCCAGTGCCCCACTTCTCCTCGAAAAACCATCGAATAATGACAAACCGGTTGATAATAAGGGGGGAACTACAGTAGGAAGGGATGGTAGCTAGTAACACAAGGGCGGGCCGTGAAACATTCGATGGATGTTGAAACAAGGAAATAGCTAACGAAGTGAGCAATGGTCCCATGCAAAATGCTTCTGGGGAAATTTGCAATGGAGGTTCTGGCTATGGTGGATGAATTAAACAAGCTTTTTTCGTTGATTTTTCACCATAGAGGACAGAAGTAACAGCTCAGAAATAGCTGAAAATCAGTAAATGGGAGGGCTTGAGGAACACAGGGAAATTACAATAACCATAGAACATAGAACATAGAACAGTACAGCACAGAACAGGCCCTTCGGCCCACGATGTTGTGCCGACCTTCATCTGAAACCAAGATCAAGCTATCCCACTCCCTACCACCCTGGTGTGCTCCATGTGCCTATCCAATAACCGCTTAAATGTTCCTAAAGTGTCTGACTCCACTATCACTGCAGGCAGTCCATTCCACACCCCAACCACTCTCTGCGTGAAGAACCTACCTCTGATATCCTTCCTATATCTCCCACCATGAACCCTATAGTTATGCCCCCTTGTAATAGCTCCATCCACCCGAGGAAATAGTCTTTGAACGTTCACTCTATCTATCCCCTTCATCATTTTATAAACCTCTATTAAGTCTCCCCTCAATCTCCTCCGCTCCAGAGAGAACAGCCCCAGCTCCCTCAACCTTTCCTCATAAGACCGACACTCCAAATCAGGCAGCATCCTGGTAAATCTCCTCTGCACTCTCTCCAGCGCTTCCACATCCTTCTTATAGTGAGGTGACCAGAACTGCACGCAATATTCCAAATGCGGTCTCACCAAGGTCCTGTACAGTTGCAGCATAACCCCACGGCTCTTAAACTCCAACCCCCTGTTAATAAAAGCTAACACACTATATGCCTTCTTCACAGCTCTATCCACTTGAGTGGCAACCTTTAGAGATCTGTGGATATGGACCCCAAGATCTCTCTGTTCCTCCACAGTCTTCAGAACCCTACCTTTGACCCTGTAATCCACATTTAAATTTGTCCTACCAAAATGAATCACCTCACATTTATCAGGAAAGTGATACTGAGCAAATTGTTGGGTCTGTGGATTACGAATTCCCGTATCCCGATAGACTTAACACTAATCACATAAATAAATGGCTAGAAAGATGTTCCATTATTTTTTTCCCAAAATTCCCAGGTGACACGGTGATACAGTGGTGGCACTGCTAACTCACAGCGCCAGGAATCTGGTTTTGATTCCCAGCTTGGGTCACTGTCTGCGTGGAGTTTCCTCCAAATATCTGAAGCACGTGTTGGTTAGGTGCATTGACCCAAGCAGGTGCCAGAATCTGGCGGCAAGTGGAATTTCACAGTGACTTCATTGCAGTATTAGAGGGATTAGTGGGTAAATATGTAGGGATATGAGGGTCGGGCCTGGGTGGGATTGTGGTCGGTGCAGACTCGATGGGCCGAATGGCCTCTTTCTGTACTGTAGGGTTTCTATTTCTATTTTTTTTTATTAATGTAAGCCTTACTGGTGACTAATAAATAAACTTTTTAACTTTTACATTCGGGAAAGGTTCCATTATAGAGGAAGACAGAAAATGTAACTCCTTTATTCAAGAAGGACAACAGACATGAAACAGAAAACTACAGGTCATTTAGTCAACAACTATCACAGGGAAAGTGTTGGAAACAATTACGAAAGATCTTGGGGACTTGGGGGAAAAAATCACGAAATTAGGCAGAGTCAACATGGATTTGTGCAAGAAAAACCATGTTTGTCCAATTAATTGCCTTTCCCTGCGACATCACAGGGATCGATGATGGCCTTCAACTTCCTCAATTTATATATGACTTGTCTGAGAGGACTGGAGGTTCGGTGGCTACGTTTGCTGACGAGACAAACATAAATAGGAATGTAAATTGTGAAGAGAGCGTAAGGATGCGACGAAAGGCCAAAATTGGGGTAAATGCTTCAGCAAAATTCTGGCAAATGGAGTATAATGTTGGAACACTTGAAATTGTCCATATTCGCTTGGAATATTAAAACAATGACAGGATGGTGAGAGTTTCCTCGTGCATGAGTCACAAAAGGCTGGTATACTGGTCCAGCAGATAAACAGGAAAATTGATAGAATGTTATCATTTATTGTAGGGGAAATTGATTATGGGAGTAAGGACGTTTTGCAGCGCATTCGTGAGACCACATCTGGAGTGTTATGTACAATATTGGTCTCCTTATTTAAGGAAACGTGTAAATTAGTCAGAAGCAGTTTCGAGAGCGTTTACTCGATTAATACTAGGACTGGACTGGTTGTTTTATGAGGAAATGTTCGCATTGTGCTCATGAGTGTTCAGAAGAGTAAAAGACGACTTGATTGAAATCGTGGGGCGATATCGGCAAGGTGGCTGTGGAAACGATATTTCCTCTTGTCAGAGATTCTAAAACTGGGAGGCACTGTTTTTTTTTAAAGCATCACACGTTTAAGTCAGAGATACGATTTATTTTCCCTGAGAAGGTTGTGAGTCTCTGACACTCTCATCCTCGAAAGACAGTAGGAACGGCGTCTTTGAATATTTTAAGGCTGACCTCGATGGCTTCTTGATTAATAAGCCGGTGAAAGGTTATCTGGGGTCGATAGGAATGTGGAGTTCAATAACAGTCAGGTCAGCCATGTTCTTATTGATTGACAGGGCAGTGTAGAGAGGTCGAGTGGTCTACTGCTTCTCCTAAGTCGTATACTGGTTCGTATATGCCAGTTGGTATGAAAGTTCTCTTTGGGTGCGCTATAGCCACGTCATCTGAAGAAATATGTGGTGCCATTTGACTTATATTTCCTCTCCGTCGTTTTCCTCCTGCAGTGCATTATTTGAGAAACTTAGGGCACAGAATTAATTTGAAAAGCCATAAGTGCAATTAGGCAATGTTCAAAGCAAAACAGTTAAAACAATAATCAAAATGCAAAATTAATCCAGATATAATTTTCTTGCTTTTCTAGTCCAATTACCGCCCATATTATTCCATGCATTATTATCCCTTTTGTCACTTAATCATTCTTCCGTTCACTTTATCGCAGAACCAATCATTTTTTGCTTTCATTCATTCCCTCCCTCCTACATATGCCCCTGATTTTACTTATCTTGCATGTTGTAATGCAAGACTATTATATTCATAATTTATTTCAGTTTTGCAGGCAATTAAGCTGAAATACTTTCACAGTTTCCCCCTCCACTCGCCTAATAATTCGTTGCATATTTACGAGACTTTCCCGCACTTTTTCAATTGCAGCTTGAAATGTTTTTAAAGTTTTAAAGTTTATTTATTAGTGTGACAAGTAGGCTTACATAAATACTGCAATGAAGTCACTGTGAAACCCCCCTCCGCCCCCCCCCCGCCCCCCTCCCCCCCAAGGGTTTGTCAGTTTAATTGCAAATGTTACGAAAAGGTGAGGATTGGTCATTTGGAAAGTGCCTCCGAATATTGAACGGCGTTGAGCAATGGGTGGCTTTAATGTCCAGTGGGAAAAGAGTGGAAATTGTGCCATTATTAATATAAGCTAGATATTACAAAAGTAGAGTGCAGAATAGCACAAGGTGCAATGATGAGATCGGCATGTTTTAAATTCTTTGTTGTTCTGGAACATTGTGCGATATGTAACTAAACAAAACAAAACGACAACAAAAAGGAGATTGTCATCGACTTCAGAAAGTGTAAAGGAGAACATGCCCCATGTCCATCAACGGAGACGAAGTAGAAAGGGTCGAAAGCTTCAAGTGTTTCGGTGTCAGATCACCAACAACATGTCCTGGTGCCCCCATGCCGACACTATAGTTAAGAAAGCCCACCAACGCCTCTACTTTCTCAGTAGACCAGGAAATTTGGCATGTTAGCTACAACTCTCACCAGCTTTTAGAGATGCACCATGGAAAGCATTCTTTCTGGCTGTATCACAGCTTAGTATGGCTGCTGCTCTGCCTAAGACAGCATGGAACTACAAAAGGTCGTGAATGCAGCCCAATCCATCACGCAAACCAGCATCCCATCCATTGACTCTGTCTACACTTCCCACTGCCTCGGCAAAGCAGCCAGCATAATTAAGGACACCAGGCACCCTGGACATTCTATCTTCCACCTTCTTCCTTCGGGAAAAACATACAAAAGTCTGAGGTCACGAACCAACCGACTCAAGAAGAGTTTCTTCTCTGCTGCTGTCAAACTTTTGAATGGACTTACCCTGCATTGAGTTGATCTTTCTCCGCACCCTAGCTGTGACTGTAACACTATATTCTGCACTTTATCGTTTCCTTCTCTATGAACGGTATGCTTTGTCTGTATAGCGTGCAAGAAACAATAATTTTCACTGTATAGAAACATAGAAACATAGAAAACTACAGCACAAAACAGGCCCTTCGGCCCCACAAGTTGTGCCGAACATATCCCTACCTTTTAGGCCTACCTATAACCCTCCATCCTATTAAGTCCCATGTACTCATCCAGGAGTCTCTTAAAAGACCCTATTGAGTTTGCCTCCACCACCACTGACGGCAGCCGATTCCACTCGCCCACAACGTTCTGAGTGAAAAACTTCCACCGAACCTGTATCTACCCCCCAGCACGTTAAACCTGTGTCCTCTCGGAGCAGCCATTTCCACCCTGGGAAAAAGCCTCTGAGAGTCCACCCGATCTATGCCTCTCAACGTCTTATATACCTCTATTAGGTCTCCTCTCATCCTACGTCTCTCTAAGGAGAAAAGACCGAGCTCCCTCAGCCTATCCTCATAAGGCATGCCACTCAATCCAGGCAACATCCTTGTCAATCTCCTCTGCACCCTTTCAATCTTTTCCACATCCTTCCTGTAATGAGGCGACCAGAACTGAGCACAGTACTCCAGGTGGGGTCTGACGAGGGTCTTATATAGCTGCATCATTATCCCCAGACTCCTAAACTCAATCCCTCGATTGATAAAGGCCAGCACACCATACGCCTTCTTAACCACCTCCTCCACTTGCGAGGCCGATTTTAGAGTCATATAGACCCGGACCCCAAGGTCCTTCTGATCCTCTGCAGTACTAAGCGTCTTTCCCTTAATATTGTACTTCTTCATCCCATTTGACCTACCAAAATGGACCACGACGCATTTATCTGGTTTGAAGTCCATCTGCCACTTGTCCGCCATCCCTTTTCTTCCACGTCGATGTGCGCGGCTCATACCCATTCTCCATCATTTTCTTTATTAATTTCCCGTGGTCTGTTGCCACGACCTGAATTAACCTATCCCATGCCCCCCCCATTGTAAATCAGAATTGCATGTCACCGTTGAGCAGCGTGTTTTACCACACGAAAGCACAGGGTGGCGCTCTGGCTCTTCCAATCTGCTCTCTGAGAACCCTATTTTGCCATTTTGATTTTAAGTGCTGGGCAGAGTTGAAATTGGAGTGTTTCAGATCCGACTTTTAGACCTGCTCTCAGGCGCCTCTGTACGCACTCTGCCTGCAAAAATATCAGCAATTCCGAATTGCACAGGCCTGTGGGCAGGACGTAACCCGCCCAAAATCCTGGAGCTCCAACTGGTGCCTCGAGCCACGCATGCGCAGAAACAAATGATAGAATAATGCTCCCCGACCACATCACTCCCGGGCCGGCGAATGCCTCCCCGGACATTGCCCCACCCTCACAACATTACTGACCCTCTTATCCCCCCACACCCACGCCACACTGACCAATCGCAGGCCCTTCCCCTTCCTCCACAGATCTCAGGCAGAGTGGCAGCAGACCCCCATTCTCCCTCATTGATCTCAGGCAGAGTGGCAACGAACTCCCATCCACCCGCTCCCCCACTGATTTCAGGCAGAGTGGCAGAGGATTGCCCTCCCCCCCCCCCAATGATCTCAGGCAGAGTGGCAGTGGGCCCCCCTTCACCCCCACCGATCTAGGGCAGCATGGCAGCGAATCCCACTTGCCCCTACTGATCTCAGAGTGGCAGCTGACCCCCCTTCCTCCCACTGAACTCAGGCAGAGAGATTCACCCTCCCATCTCCATCAGACAGATGTTAGGCAGAATAATCCCCCTCACCCCCACCCCGGACCTAACCGCACAATGCCCGTATCTCCTCCGGACTCCGATGGCTATGTGACACCTTCCTATCTCTCCCCTGTCACCATTCATTGAGGCACTGATACAGTACCACTCTCCCCCCCCCCCCAACCCCCACTCAATCAGCACATCTGCAAGTGTTCACTTGTCTTCCACTCAATACTAACAAACAAACTGCATGTAACTTGCTGGAATGCGCCGCCGAATTGCCTGCAGCTGATCTGCTCTAACGAGGGGCAGATCCATTAAAAACTCAAGAATGGACAGGCAGACAGTACAGGACAATGTGAGCATTACTTGTTCCCCGTTTTTCTGAGGGCAATCTGGGCAGGTTACTGAATGCAGCAGAGACGAGTTGGGATATGCTCTTCCCCCCCAGGAGGACGCAGACCCAGGGGTTCAAATGGCAATACGGCCTGGGAGGCAGTCGCTGCCTCGGTAAATGCCAGGCCACTGGCCATCCGAAATGCAACGCAATGCTGCAAAAAGATCAATGACCTCATCCGGGCAGCAAGGGTGAGTGCTGATCCGCAACTTTCATCTTCGCCCAAATCTCCCCCAGATCCTCCCATCCCCAGCACCCTGCATACTTCCAGCTCCTGACCCCCAAGCAGCTCCTTCTTATCCCCCCAAGAGTCCCACTGTGCTTGCCCTCTATGGGCCGCAATCTGATACTCTGCAGTAGTCATGTCTTCATTTCTTCCATGGCTCATTCTGTTTCCACAGCTGAAGACCAACCATAACACTCATGAAAGGGCGAAGACAGGGGATGGTGAGCCAGACCTCTGGGTCCTCACCCCCTTTGATGAGTGCGCACTGGAGTTCACAAAGGAACGGGAGATGTGGGCTGTCAGTGACAGCATGGCTGGGCTGCCGTCAACATGTGAGCACCTGTCATTCCTCCACTCACTTTGAGGCAAGTCCTCGGGGGCATGAGTTCTGGCTGCAAGGAGTAAGGTTTAAACGAGATGTATGAGGCATGTTTATTTGCACGGAGAGGGTAGTGGGTGCCTCGAACTCGCTGCCGGGGGAGGTTGTGGAGGCAGATACAATAGCAATCTTTAAGACGTGGCTTTACATCTATGTGATTGGAAAGGGAATACAATCAAATGGGCCCAGGAAGGGTAGGGGGTTACAAATCAGATGGGCAGCCTGCTCGCTACAGGCTTGAAGGGCTGAAAGGCCTGTTCCTGTGATGTAATTTGTTCTATACTCAACGGAGAAATGTGGATCATGTTTGGCATCCCGAATTCCTCTCCCTCCCTTGAACCTGACCTTGTGTCTGTGTTGCAGGGAGAGAACTGGATGCCGTGGGGCCTTCTGGACGACAGACCACAGCTGCAGCAGCCCCAATCCTGTTGAGGACTGGTCAGATGAGTATGCGTGAAGGAACCTCCGAGGGTGGCACCATTTTGGTGTGAGCTTCCAACTCACAATTCATGATCCCAGATACTGACGCGTCAGTAGGTCCAGTTAGTGGTGAGGCTTCAGGGTCACTCTCTGGAGAGAATGACACATCTGATAATGTACATCAGGTGGAGGAGGGGTGTCCGAGGCCTCTGGCATGTGGGGGCCTGCTGGAGGCAAGGAGTCAGCTGGACACAGGCTACATGCTGGGCCTCTGAGATCACTTCTCCCTGAGCTGCTAATGTTACACCAACAGAGCTGGGGAATGCAGGAGGGGCTGAAGGCCACACTGGACCAACTGCGAGACTGTTGGGAGGAGTTCCAAGGCTTTCAATTGGACCAGCTATTGCCTGTCTTGCATGCTTCCCAGGCCAATACTGCAACACTGAAGAGGGTGCAATGGAAACAGCCCAGACACCTGGAAGCCGGCCAGGGTCCTCAAGGTCCAGGGCCTCCAAACGATGCCCACCATGCACATCACAAACAATGGGGCATGGTAGGCAGCTAGCCCCCCTCCACCTCTGATGTACAGTCTTGGGAGTCACTGAGTAGTGATAGGCCATGTAAGGTTAGGAAGTTGTAGTTACATAAGTGCATAAGAACATAAGAACTAGGAGCAGGAGTAGGCCATCTGGCCCCTCGAGCCTGCTCCACCATTCAATAAGATCATGGCTGATCTTTTCGTGGACTGAATTCCACTTACCCAAACGTTCATGATAACCCTTAATTCCCCAGTGGAATTCCTCTTCCATTGATGATCACTGGAGGAATGCTTCACGTTGATGTTACTTGGGGAAGCCCCTCAATGCTGTGTCACTGAGAAAAGAAAGCTGGCCCCATGAGTGATTCCCTCCCGTCGCCCCCCCCCCCCCCCACCCCCCCCCCCACCCCCCCCACCCCGCCCAGGGCCTTGTATGGGGATTTCAGATCCCTTACCCAGTACACAGACATGAGCCCAGATGCCAGCGTGAATGCAAAGCTCAGAGAGGAGTCAGACTAATTTTCACCGTGGCATCATCATAATGGTGCTTAGAGTCATCAACACGCTCCTGTCTGCCAAAAAAACTCACGAACACAGAGTACCCAGCCCCACCACTCTGGTGTGACAATTTTGCAGGAGATGGAAATAATTTTTTGGGGGGGAGAATGAAACCCACAGACACAAGCCGCTAGCGACTGAACTGCCTGGAGATTAGGGCCTCCTTTGCCACCCTCGCATGCCTCATTTGAGTTGGCAGCTCTCAGTGCCTAGGTGGTGTTCCTCGGCGTGCTCTTCCTCTTCTTCCTCCTCCGCCTCTTCCTCTTCTCTCTGCTGTTCATCCTCCCTAGCAATGCCCGGCAGGTCAACATTCACGTTCTCCTTCTCCTCCTCCAATATGTCACCTCTCTGTAGAGCCAGACTGTACAAGGCACAGACACGACCATTATGCGAGGAGAGATCACAAGGCTGTATTGGAGTCCCCCCAGAGTGGTCGAGGCACCGGGATCGCATTTTGCAGAGCCCAATGCAGCTCTCCACTATCTCACAGATGGCTACGTGGGACTTATTATAGCAGGTCTCCGCCTCAATCACAGGCCTCCGCATAGGCGTCATCAGCCATGTCTGAAGCAGGTAACCCATATCACGCACGAGCCACCCGCACAGCCTGAGCTCCTCCTCAAATGTCTCTGGCACATCTGAGCTCCTGACAATGAAGCTGTCATACACAATAACTCGGTGTCTTGCGCAGAGGAACATAACATTTATAGCATGGTCACATGCTCGTTGGACATTCAGGGAGTGGAACCCCTTTTGTTGAAGAATCTTTGTGGATTCTGTTGGGGGGCCTTGAGGGAATAGGGCTGCAGTCGATGGCCAGCTGTACATTAGGCATCATTGCAATGGCTGCGAATCCTGCAGCCCGGACTTCCTGTAGCACCTGGTCCAGTTTGAATTTGATGTACTGCCCAGCCTGAGCATACAGGGCATCTGTGACCTGCTTGACACAGGTGTGCAGAGCTGATTGAGAAATGCCACAGGCATACTTGTTCAGGGTCTGGAAGGAGCCAGTCGCATGAAAGATCAGAGTAGCCATCAATTTGACAGCCACCGAGAGTGGGTGCCCTCCCCCGCCTCTAGGTGCCAGGTCCTGCAACAGGTTGCACAGGTGTTGCACTGTCTCCTTTCAGAGGCGGAGATGTCGAGAACATCTGTTCAAATGACACTCGTGCAAGGAACGGCCGGGGTCCCTCCTCCCTCCTTCTTCTGCACCCCCGCTCGATTGAATGGCCGCCACCTCCTGCCACTGGTGAGGCTTGTGCCTCCTGTACCCGCAATCTTCCTCCAGTTCCTCCTCCTTACTAACCTGGTGGAGTTTTTTGAAGAAGTGACTAGAATGGTTGATGAGGGAAGGGCCGTGAATGTCGTCCATATGGACTTTAGTAAAGCGTTTGACAAAGTGCCTCATGGTTGGTTGGTGCAAAAGGTTGGATCTCATGGGATAAACGGGGAGTTGGCTAGATGGGTGGAGAACTGGCTTGGTCACAGAAGACAGAGAGTGATAGTGGAAGGGACTTTTTCTGGCTGGATGCCTGTGACTAGTGGCGTTCTGCAGGGCTCTGTATTGGGACCTCTGCTGTTTGTGATTTATATAAACGATCTGGAAGAAGGTGTAACTGGGGTGATCAGTAAGCTTGAGGCCGACACGAAATTGGCTGGAGTTGCAGATGGTGAGGAACATTGTCAGAGGCTACTGAAGGATATAGATAGGCTGGAAATTTGGGAAAAGAAATGGCAGATGGAGTTCAATCCAGATCAATGCGAAGTGATGCATTTTGGTAGAGCTAATGTAGGGGGGAGATATATGATAAATGGCAGAACCATAAAGGGTGTAGATACGCAGAGGGACTTGGTTGTGCAAGTCCACAGATCCTTGAAGGTGACGTCACAGGTGGGGAAGGTGGTGAAGAAGGCATATGACATGCTTGCCTTTATAGGACGGGGCATAGAGTGTAAAAGTTGGGGTCTGATGTTGCAGATGTATAGAACGTTGGTTCGGCCGCATTTGGAATACTGCGTCCAGTTCTGGTCACCACACAACAGAAGGACGTGGAGGCTTTAGAGAGATTGCAGAGGAGGTTTACCATGATGTTGCCTGGTATGGAGGGGCTTAGTTATGAGGAGAGATTGGGTAAACTGGGGTTGTTCTCACTGGAAAGACGGAGGATGAGGGGAGGCCTAATAGAGGTATATAAAATTATGAAAGGCATAGATAGGGTGAACGGTGGGAATCTTTTTCCCAGGTCGGTGGTGACGTTCACGAGGGGTCATAGGTTCAAGGTGAGCTGGGGCGGGGGGGGGGGGGGGGGGGAGGTTTAACACGGATATCAGAAGGACATATTTTACACAGAGGGTGGTGGGGGCCTGGAATGCGCTGCCGGGCAAGGTGGTGGAGGTGGGCACACTGGGAACATTTAAGACTTATCTCGATAGCCACATGAATGGAGTGGGTATGGAGGGATACGAAAGAATGGTCTGGTTTGGACCAGGGGCGCCGCGGGCTTGGAGGGCCGAAGGGCCTGTTCCTGTGCTGTATTGTTCTTTGTTCCTTGTTTGTTCTCAGCCCCAGCAGCAACCAAAAGAACAGCAAGATCTATCAGTTGCATTGCAAAAGCCATCTCGTCATTCTGAAAGTGGGGGAGGGGGGGGGGGGGCTGCGGGGACGAGGGGAGTGGAATGGAAGGAAGCACATGTAGAGATTAAGGAATGCTGCTTGCCCCAGTCACTGTCCATACTCCCAATTCCTCCACATGCTTCCCAAAAATCACAACCCCCGCAATTCCCGCAGCCACATGCTCCCCACAATCACAGCCCTCCACAATTCTCCCAGCCACATGCTCCCCACAGCTCCTTGAAAAGTTGAGAGGCTGCAGCAGTCGAATTTGCAAGGGCTTTGCGCACCTCCTTCAGCTGGAAGATTGCTGAGAGCACGGCGATCCAACAGAACCGTAAGACCCGAGGTCAGTGCTGAGACCCGGGTCATTGCTGCAAGTCCGACATCGGAGACGCTGCTGAGCAACAACCCTCCACCTCCCGCACACTCGCAGAGCCGCCACCGACCACAGAAAGAAAATGGCCGCAATGAAAGGACATCCGTGAGCAGCGGAAAGTCGTCAGACACAGTAACCTCCTCACTAACCGTCACTGATGGAGCGCCCGAATGGGACTTTTCGAGAGCATGTCTGTTTCGGATTGGCGAACGCGGTGGTAAACGGTGAACTGCTGGTAAAGTTGGGCATATAGCTCATTAATTCAATATAAATGCATTCAAATGCATTTAAATGGCCATCACGCCCTTTTATGTTGCGGTCCCAATCGCGTCCATTTTCAGGCCTTCGTGAAGGGGAAACCTGCGCAGAGGCGAGCATGAATTGTGCAACGCGCCTCACGCCTGACTTTACAAAGTTTTCACGTCCGAAAACGGGTACAACTTTGTGCATAATTGGGCCCTGAGTGTCTGAACACACAGCCTGTCCACAGTTTTCTCTCTGTCTCTCTCTCCCTCTCTTTGTAACCCTTGTAGCCCATTCAAGCCCACCCAGGAATCTAACTATAATCCTGCGCCCCTCCACAGGGACTTCAATCGCTCTCTCTCTAGCGCCCTCTCTTATTTTAAGCAGCATTCGTTCAGCGCAACCTCTCCACGACGCCGATAACGTCCGCCACATCGTGGTGCGGCTCCCTCTTCTCCCGGGTGCTTCCTGGTTGTGGGGGTTACTCTGACTCGGCTGGGCTCGGCTGGGCAGAGTGATCCGGGGCCTGTGTCACCGTCGGACGACTGTACTGAGCGCAACCCACTCCGCACATCTTCCCCGACCGTGTACCACTCGGGGTCCACTGTGCTGAGTGGTAACGTGTGTCCATCCACGCACCACCACCATCCCCCCCCCCCCCCCCCCCCCGCCACCCCTTGATTGCCGGTCCACAGTTCAGTACCACTGTGTTCCACAGTCCTCAAGTCGACCTGGGTAATTCAACTTAGAGCCTTGACGTCCTGACCAAGACTCCTCCAATTAGTTGTGGCAGTTAATCATACTCAGACCCATTTAGGCGTTGTGTCCTCCCACCTGAAGCCAGTGATATCACCCTGCTCGCAGTGCCAAATGATTGACGGGGGGGCTTTATTTTGAGGCTGTGTATTACTACACTTAAGCCAAATACAGAGACTCAGGAAACTCAGTGCACTGATTTTAAGATTTGACTTTATTGGCCAAACCATCGACTGGGAGAATGATGTCAAGTAGCACAGCACACCAGGTAGAGAATATGGGCAGCCCAATATCATTCTGGAAAACAATGCCTCCACAAGGGCAATTATACATTTCCAAAATCATATTTTCACCTTTCTGGTGGGCATAATCCAGTAAACATTAATACAAATCAGTCAATAATCATCACTGTCAGCAACTCCAGCCAACGACACTTTGTAGCCTCATCTGATGGGACCTTATTTGTCCTTAATTTCTA